>NC_073306.1:65312640-66058265 GCF_027595985.1 Sorex araneus
AGAGGATGATATCCTCTCTTTTTTCTATCTTCACCTTAAATTTATCTCCCCCCCCCCCGCGCCTAGAGATAATTCTGATCTTTTCAGTAGGGCTGGATGAGCATGTTGGAAATCAGATTCCCCGGCTACTTCACTGTATTTTCTCTAAACCATGTATCTGGGTGAGGTCATATAATTAATTTCCTGTTTAATAGAAAATTAATTTATCTCAGCTCAGGCTAAAAAAGACATGCTTTGTGCACGTACAATCTTTGCCCGTTTTCCAGCCAAGACACTGCAAGCAAAGCTTCTGATGTTTCTTAATGTAGAATGAAAAATAGTGTGGTCACTAGGTCATAATTTTTCTAGATTGGGACATGCAGAAAATGGTGCATGGCACACATTGGACTTTGCTGTAAGTAGTAAACATTGATCCTATTAATCTAAAGATGCTTCTGGCTGGCCTTATTTAACATGTCATATCCTGATAAAATATAAGACTATTGTATATTAAGATAAAGACAAACAGTGAAAGATGAGTAGGTTTTTATTAAAAATCTGAAATAGGGAAATGAGGGGAAAGGTAACAATCCCAGTTCATTTGTGTATCACTGAAGAGGATGCTTACTGAAATTGGCAAATGAGGGTGCAAAATTCCAAGGCCCCTTCTAACACATAAGGAATTACTCCCCTTCTTCCATATGACTGACCACAAAAAATACCACATGTAGAAGCCGAAATAAACATATTTTGACTTGTCAAAAGTGAAGGTTTTTATTTATTTTTTCACATCTCTATGAAAGTCTGAAGACTCAACATTAAAAATAATTGGAAAAATTTTTGTTAGTCAGTGTGGAATTACTAATTATACCTTTTTTTTTTAGCACAAGGGAATTAATTTTAATTGGGAAAAAGAGAATTAAGATACTTTATTAATATTGCTAACGTAATTGTCATGAAATGTTTATTAATGCATCAGCAGTGATTACATGCAATGACATGCTATTAAAAAGAGTAAATGAGAGAAAAAAGTAAAAGCTATGCATCAATTTTGTAAGATTCGAGAGGGTAGAACCATTTCCCTAGTGCAGGAATTTTTTATATTACTAAAAGAAATGTGTTTCTTTTCTCAAATTTTTGCTAGAGATAAAAAAAAATCAAGGAAAAGGTTAGACTATATGTATGTAAAGTTACTTTCTCCCTCATGAACATAGAATGCTTGCAAAGGAAAATATTGAAAAAGACAATGCTGCATACTAATAAAAACAAGTTTTCTGTGCTTCTGTTTTTCTATAAAAACACAATTTTATGGTGTGCCCTGCACACTGTAGTAGTGAAATAGGTCGAAGTATTTGTTTATGAAACATTTTTTTTTACTGTTTTTTTTTAAATTGTCAATAATAACCAAAGGCTTACTACTTATTTAGAAAGAGCTCTGTTTTAGTCTTAAAAGCAATATATGTATTTTTCTAAAAAATTATGCTACTATCACTCTGCTTGATAGCAACATTTATGAAGCCAATTCAAAAATCCAAAATATTTTGCCTCAGATATTAAACTACAGGAGTAACAAATTCATAAAGATATGCTGTTATAGCATAATTTTCCTCTTCCTTATTAATCACCTTCCTGAAACTCCTTGTTTGCTAAACTTCAGCTTTATTTTCTGTATTTTTTTTTATAATAAAAAAAATGCACTCCTAAAGAAAAACAGTTTTGTGCCATTACTGCATGACTGAAAAATTCTAGAGCAAGAAAAGCACAGTTTGGTTGATACTTTCAACCAGCTCCCACTGTGACATGATAAAAATGTGTCTAAACATGTAATCATAATCTCCAGAGGTAGGCTAGGGCTAGAGTCAGGCTTTTTAAAAAATCTCATCATGACAAATATAAGAAGGGATTGGGTTTCTGTTGAAAATTTGCATAAATTCCTTAGTAATCACAAGCCACTCTTCAATTGTCCCCTTAGATTTCTGTATCAACATGCCAAGTGAAAAATAAGCTGTTGATATATGCAGAAATAAAAAAGGGTTTCCATAGTTGTGTGCATGAATGAAAAATGTTTAATTTTGATGTTGATAGGGGTCTACCGAGACAAACAGAGTGTATAGGATGGAGTTTTATATGATATATAGCATAGTGGTCCAATTGAACAACAATTAAAAATTACAAAAATTCCGATCAGAAATGCTGTCATAAATCAGTGTTTTTATTTTTCAGAGAAGAATTTTTCAGAGAAACAGAATAGAGCTCAGAATATTGAAGTGACTTACTCAAGATCACATAACTGTTTTAAAAGGCAGGCTGGGGCTACTAATTCAGGTCATTTCATTTCCGAAACATTTCATTTTTGCTTACTGTACGTGGGATCGACTAGCTAAGTCATTAGGCAATGAAAGCCAATTTCACTCCCAAATGACCCACAGAAAATACCTGGAGTATCTAGCTAATTCATTTTTCTATGAAACATTTTGTAGAAAAACTTGAAAATATACCAGTTTTCAAAGCTTTAATTTTTGTGTAATAAATATTTTGTGGAGACCCTCCTATGTGAAGACATGAAAACCAGAGCATTTTGACACTTTGTGTTTTAGCATTTAATATTTAGAATATTCTCATGGAAAGCCACAATACTTCCTTTTTAATATTTTAATGTGCATATTTTTTATCAGTATATATTTCAGGCACCAGTGAGGAAAAAAAACAAGTATTTCAGTTTTTGTGGAGAGTAATGAGGGGATACAAAGGGATGAAGACGAAAGGCAAATTAAATCTTTTTTGGCACCTTAGGAGAGAAACCCTATTCTGTCTATTTTTTTTTTTCTTCATCTTGGGGTCACACCCGGCAAGGCACATGGGTCACTCCTGGTCTGCACTCAGGAAATTACCACTGGCGGTGCTCAGGAGACCATATGGGAAGCTGGGAATCCAACCCGAGTCGTCAGCATGCAAGGCAAAACGCCCCTAGCCCCTCCCTGCTAAGCTATTGCTACAGCCCCTGTCTTTTTCTTCTTTTTCTCTTCCTACCTTTTGCTTCATTAAAAACTACTCAGAAATAACAGTCCTTGGATATTTTCAAAAATCTGATACATAACTAGGCTGTTATCTTATTATTTTTTTAGGCTCTATTATATTTTTTTATTTTTTTAGACTTCACAAAAATTATGCGATAAATCTGGATACATGTAGGAAAATGTTTTTTACTTAACAAATTGTCACTTTTAATATACACAGGAAGAAATATAATTACACTATTCATTTGATAATTATGATTTTTAAAGGATCATTTTTACTTCACAAAAAGACACCATGAATCTGAAAATAGTGCATGAGCTGAAAAACTGTCGAAAGGATAGTCCTCTGTCTCATCTTCATCTCTAACCTTTTCTATGACAGGTCATTGTGATCTCAGGAAGGACAGTTTTAAAGTTTGAGGATTTTTGTATATCAAGTACCCTCCGCTCACTTCCTACCTCCTAGCCCATTTTAATAGAAAATCATTTTTTCACTTTCTTCCACTTTCTAACCTCAGAGGACACTGCAGTGGTTTTCAAGAAACATGAGATCAGAAACTACTATTAAAACCTTCTCCCTGGAGATTAGATGAGCAACTGCAAAATCTAAAGAGGAGTTTCACTCAAAAAAATTAGTAACAGTGATTTTTCCAATGAAACAAAAACCTAATAGTAATTCAAGTTAGGAAGTAGATGAGGCCAGAAATTATTTTTGAGTTTTGAGTCCAGACCCCTGAATGACTAGGGTGTGTAAAACAGAGGGAAGCTATAAAAAATTAGAGGACTGTGGTATTTCACCGTGGAAAACTCCTTTTCAGCCAAATTTGATTGGCGTCTCTGAAAGAAGTTCTCATTTCCACCTTCTGGAATTTTTAGAACTTGATTGAAGAGAGGTTTTGACTCAGTGGTAAGGCTAGAAATTATAAAAAAATATATATATATGAACAAAAAATATGTCCTAAATCCCCCCACCCCACCCCAATTTATTTCACTTTTTTATTATTAATTTTTTATTATTCTTCCTCTCAGAGATCTTGGCAAGCTACCGAGAGTATCTTGCCTGCATGACAGAGCCTGGCAAGCTCCCCATGGCATATTCGATATGCCAAAAAAACAGTAGCAATGTTTGGGTCTCATTCCCCTGACCCTGAAAGAGCACCCAATGTGGCACTGTTGGGAAAGGACGAGTAAAGAGAGGCTGCTAAAAATCTCAGGGCTAGGACGAATGGAGACGTTTACTGGTGCCCACTCGAGCAAAATCGATAAAACAATGGGATGACAATGATACAGTAATACAGTGATTTTATTATTCATGCATGATAATCTAAAAATTCAGTTTTTTTGTTTTTTGGTGGTTGCAGGACCTTGCCTTGCAGTGCTGAATGTCCACTCCTGACTCAGGGCTCTGGGGTCACGCTTGGGGTCTATGTTTTTGGGTCAGATATTAGTGGTTTTCTCAGAGGAGTCAGGACGGTTTTGGGCACAACTGTGTGCTTGGCCTTCAGCTTTGTACTTACCTGCTCTTCAGCCCCTAAAAATTCTGCTTTGCTGTTTCACACATCAGATATTTGTTTCCATGTTTGCTCCTTCACCAGGGTAAACACGGGAAGAGAAGCAAAAATGAAGTCCACACCAGTTTGAGCTAAATTTATAAGAAAGCTAGGAAAAACCACTTAGCAGCAATCATTGATTTTTAATTACATCAAGGAGGCTGCTACTCTCACTGACCTCCTTGAATGGAATTTTCAGAACTGGTGTGGCATAACCTTGATCAAGATAAAGGGCTATAGATCCTGATACTACTTCAATGTATGTCCTCAAGGTAGTGCTACAAACTTCCTACCATGTTTTCTAGCCCTGAAAAACTTATACAAAAACCAATAAGTATGTACAGGTTTTCTTGGGTGACGGTCCTAAAAAATTCCATTAGATACTCAAAAAAACCTCTATGACCCTCCACAAACTATATTTTTGAGAAAAAATCTTGTTTTTAGAGCCAGAGAGTTTAGATAGTACAGGGGTTAGGTCATTTTGCCTTGCATGCAATTAAACCCAGGTTGATACCCAGCATTACATATAGTCTCCCAAGTACCACTAGAAAGGGACCCCTGAAACACAGAGTCAGGAATAATCCTTGAGTGCTTCTGAGTAAAAACCCAAAACTCAGAAAAAACAATAAAAATAAAAAAAAACCTTGTTTTTATAGCCTCACAGTACCTAGCCTTTTATAGAGTCAAAAGATAAATTTGCTTTTTTTTTAAAAAATTTTTTACATGTGTAAGCCATTAAAAGTAGGCCCTAAAACCAGACAGAAGATACCGTTAAAAAACAGTACCGTTAAAAACAGTCCTGTGTCGGGGCTGGGATGATAGCACAGCAGATAGGGCATTTGCCTTGCAAACCTGGGTTTGATTCCCAGCATCCCATATGGTCACCTGAGCACCGCCAAGAGTAATTCCTGAGTGCATAAGCAAGGAGTAACCCCTGAGCATCGCCAGATGTGACCCAAAAAGAAAAAAAAACCCAAAATAAACCAAAAAAAAAGACAGTCCTGTGCCATATAAGATTGGCATCTATAGTATGTTGAACTCAGCCAGTGAGAAGCTTCAGGCAAGTAACCAGATTGCAGAAATTTCCAAGTGGAGTGGGTAGAACATTTGCACCATAGTTTTCTTGGGAAGAGAAGTTCAAAGCCTGGTCACCCCATGTCAGCCATGCTCTATGGAGTTGTAGGAGAATGTTGGATATTAACCCTGGATATTAAGTGCTTTGGGCTCCATCTGTGAATTGTCCCTTTACTCCTCCCAGAGAAGCTTACTAAGCCCTTGCTAACATCCCTAATTTAGTTAAAGTCTATCTTCAAACTTTCCTTTGTGTTGGATATTAACCCTAAGTGTTTAAGGCTTCATTGGTGAATTGCCCTCTCTTCCTCCCAGAGAAGCTTAACATTCTTGATAGCATCCCTAATTTAAAATTTATCTTTAACCTTTCCTTTGTATTTTATCTCTCATTGTCACAATTCCCCTAGTCAGTCTTGATTACTTATAAGTCAAAACTTTCTGGTAAGGGGGTATGGTGCTGCCTGCAGGTAAACCGTACCTATGGGGCGAGTGCATCAGCAGCCTGATGGTGCCTTCAGTCTTCGAGATAGCCCAAAATTGCTGCTATGCCTTTGGCCAGACCCCAACAACTTGGGGCCAAGTTTACCAAGAATTAAACGCCAAAAGTTAGATATGTGGGAGACACACCCACAAACCACCCTGGCTCAGCTACATGAGCTCATTTATTGGCCTTACTTCAGAGACCCACAAATCTCAAAAGAGACCAAAAGATGCAGTTAGGGCCTGTAGCATAGAGGTAGGTGGGAACCCATGACTGAGAGCCCCAGGCCTGCTTGGATCAGAACTTGGTCTCCTCCTTCCAGGTCCCCAGTTTTCCAGTAGTTTTCCGCACCCACAAACTGCCCCTGGTGCCATGTGATCTCATCAATGGTCAAGACCCAGAGACTATACAGTAAAGCTCCCGGAAGAGAGAACTGCAGAATGTTCTGACCCCAGGGCCAGGCTGTCTTCAACATGGCACCTCAGAGGGGCACAAGCTGAGTTTTCCTCCCTGCCCCAAGCAGAGAAAACCTCCAGAACCCAGCCACAGCCATGCCCAAGGCCACTCTCCACATGTTCGGATGAGCCTCACCAAAGAGGGCACGAACCTCACCCAAAACAGGATGAACCTCACCAGAGAGCAGACCGGCAGGAAAACCAAGATATGTGGGAACCCGTGACTGAGATCTTCAAGCCTGCTTGGATCAGGATTGGACCTCCTCCCTCCAGGTCCCCAGTTTTCCAGTAGCTTGGCACCGACAAACTGCCCCTGATGTTATGTAATCTTATCAATGGCCAAGGCCCAGAGACTATAAAGTAAAGCTCTCAGAAGAGAGTGCTGCAGAATGCCCTGACCCCTCGCCAAGCCATCCTCACCAGGGCACCTCAGAGGGGTGCTGGTTGAGTTTCCCTCCCTGCCCCAAGCAGAACCCCAGCAGCCGAAAACCTCCAGAACCCAACTGCTGCTATGCCCAAGGCCACTCTCCATATGCCTCACCCGAAATGGGATGAATCTCATCAGAGTGGACAGGCAGGAAAACCCAGATAAGCCGGAACCCATGACTGAGGTCTCCAAGCTCGCTTGGATGGAGACTGAGCCTCCTCCCCCAAGGTTCCCAGTTTTTCAGAAACTTGGCAGTCACACCCACAAACTGCCCCTGGCGCCATGTAATCTCACCAATGGCCAAGACCCAGAGACTATAAACTAAAGCTCCCGGCAGAGAATGACACAAAATTTCCTGGACATTATATTCTATCCATAACAAGCAATACAAAACAAATCATCTAGCATTGCCTTTTCTGCAGGTTTGAGTGGTAGTGAGACTGGTGTCAAAATATCGAATGTAACCAAAGTAGAGAGAGAGTATAGGGAAAATTGTCTGCCACACAGGCAGGGGAAGGATTGGAATGGGGGTGGGGGAGGGAATACTGAGGATTTTGGTGGTGGAAAGTGTGCACTGGTGAAGGGATGGGTGTTTGATGATTATATGACAGAAGGTCAAACATGAAAGCTTTGAAGCTGTATCTTGCAGTGAATAAAAAAGGGGAGTGGGGGAAATAATAATAAAATAGTAAAATAAATTTAACATTCAGAATAGAATAATAAAAAAATATGGAGTTCATGCCCAATTCAATCAGCTTAATCGATGGCTGAATAAATAGCAGTACTCCTACATTATTAAAAAAAAAAACTTTCTGGTAATTCTCAACTTGGTATTTGCACTGCTTTGTATTTGAAGTGCTGTGTATTTGTACCTGCTTTTGTATTTTCCCTATAGTCTCTTTATATTTTATTATAGAGCAATGTTCTTTGGTTAAAAACAAAAAGATCATCAGTGCTATGCTCCTAATATTTGGGAGTTGATTGACTCTGAAATATATCTACTACTGGCCATACTTTGTCATAATTAGTTGACTCAGGTTTCAGTTGCTCTAGTTCCTAACATCCCAAAAGGGACGTCCTGCCATGGGACTGGGATGGACCTGGGGCGAGTGGCAGAGCTATCCCAGCATCAAAATGGGACAATCTAGAAAGCATAAATGCGTGATCTTAAGGCAAACTGTTATGAGTGAAGAGACAGGACACCCATGAGGAAGGACAAGTTGAACTGGCCTGAGGACTTTGTCTGCGATTTATGGTAAAAGCTTGGCTTGCTCTTGGAGCCCAGAGAACTAAATGTTGGGATCTTTGTCTCTTATTGTGTTCATCCAAACAACTCTAAGTATTGGTAACTTATACAACTGGAGGGAAAGATAAAAGCAATATAGATGTCCCTAGGACACAGAGTGTCTCCTTGCTTTAATCTCCCCAAAAGAGAATTTGCTAATATCTATGTAAATGATATATGCAAACTTCCAGATATCTTACCTATGTAAGTGATCAATCACACCCATGTCCTTACCGCAAGTCCCCTTAGATGTTCTGTAAATATGCTAGCAGCTCTGCATTAAATGGGCCATTTTTCACCATCAGGCTGTGGTCCCCTGCCTCCCTGTCTCTCTGTTTCTCTGTTGGCGAGGCCTGGGGAGGTGGGGTGGCAGCTCTCGGCCACCAAACAGCAGCAGCCCCCAGGATTTATTTTGTGAACCCACGTGACAAATAAGTAAAGGTATATAAGTTTGAATCACAATACGACTTTCCCCACAGGGAGAGAAATAGTTACCAGAAAAGAAAGTTCTCACTCTCACACCAAGGCATGAGACTCAAAACAAATGATTCTACCTGGTGGATATCCCCATTTTCTAAGGGGTAGAAAAATGGACCAGGTGATTTTGCCCAAATGATCTCAAAATTCCATGCATTATGTGCAGTTTAGAATTCTACTTTCACATGCCCCCAGTCCTCCTTGACAATAGCTAGAAATGGCAACTTGTTGAATGCAGCTTCCTCTCCAAACCAGTCTCATGACAGGCATCTGTCTTCACGGGCCAAGTCCTCTCTTCATTTTTGTCAGATGTACTAAAGTAGGACACTTTTCATATACCAACTGTGTTCAGTGCCTGACCTTTTGTCTAGATTATTGTTTTCAAGCAGCCTGGTGTCTGGCTGATTCCCAGGATTCTGATAGCTACATTTGGAAGGGTATATCTAAAAATGGAGAGGGTCATATAAATTGTATTTAGAAGTGCATACATTTGAAATTTTAATGGGACACATCCATCACTCCTGGACACCAGAATGATGATTTCATAGATCATGTAATTGTTCTGAACACCTTCTTTTGACAACCCTCATCTTTGAACTTGTGGATGTTTCATTTATTACAGCTATTTGGATCCTTTAAATTTAGCCCAATTTTCTTCAGGTGATTTATTTAGTGTTTATAAGTCCATTTTGACATCTTCTTCCATTTCTGCCACCAAAAAAATCTCACCCTTATGTCTTAGTGGAAGCATCATTTACAGCAACAAAGGCATATCTGAAAATACATTACCTTTAAATAGTAGGATTCATCATATCTGAGTTCATATGTCTGATAGCCCAAAAGCCCCATTTCATTTCAAAAGAAAAATTGCTTCTGTCAGTGTAAACAAAATGCATTATCCTCTTTTAATAACCATTCTTAAGTATGCTGCTGTATTACTTTTTCACAGCTGTATTCCAATAATCCGTAGAGTAATTGCCAGTTCTCCTGTCTAATAGGTTCATTATTCTTTTGCCATAATTGCAGCCATTAAATGTTCAATTGTTAAATTTCTACTCCTACATTTACTTAGTGTTACATTTTATAATGGGGCATGTCATTACAGCACCCCAGTGGCCATGGCTGTTGTTCAAAGTATTTCTAGAAGTCAATGGGATCCTGTGAAATATGTCTTCATTTTTGTATTCATTCAGATACCCAATATCCCATCCCTAACCTTTCTTTTCTCTTTGAGGATCTTCTAAATAGATTCTTACAAATTGGTAGACTTTACAGGAAATTTAAGGATCTGACCCAGGCTGGGTCAGTAGTTGAGCCTGTAATATCTCTGAGCACTGTCTTCTCATTTTAATATCATGATTCAGACATAACAAGGTGATAGAGTGAAGATTTCACTAAGGAAATTAACACTTAAGCCCTAATGGTTTTTTCAAGAGACCTGATTCATATTTTATCATGTTAAATTTGTGGGATTTTTCCAGCAGATGAAAGACACTTTGGTCAGAGGTTATAGGATTGTTAACCCAAACTACAGTACTCAGGGTAATAAAGCAAATGCCTTCCCTTTATTGCCTGACATCTTTTGATATGTCATATCCCCAAACCTGGACTCACTTATTCTAGCTAATGCAGTATACTGTGTTTCTTTGTGAGATAATACTACTAGTAGAGTAAAATATGGAAAGGGAGATTTTAATTTTCTCAGGAAAATCAGTTTGAGCATCTCCTGATTTATTTGGCCTTTTTTGTTTGTTTTGTGGTCTCTGTATAGGGCTGAAAGTTCTTTCATGCAAAATCTGGTATTTCATAGGAATTAAAACATTTGCCACAAGCTAATAAAAATCTAGGTCACATTTCAGTTTTAAAGAGTTTTCTAATCATCTATTCATCATTTAATCATCACTTTTAATGTTATTTTATTTTACTTCCATTCATTGTATTAGCTTTTATTTCTTTCTGAAGCTGAAAATAATTTTTATAGCCAATGGGTTAGTACTGTAATTTTGCCCAACTCATTATGATTCTATATTCTTTGGGGAATCTTTGTTAATTTAGTGTAGGCTTTATTTTTTACAAGAGCAAGTGAAGTCTATTTAATAAAGCAATTCATGATATCAAATGTGATATAGAACAAGTTATGCCCTCTATACCATGGCCAGTAGGGTTTATATATCTAGTCATTGTTTATATATCTCTCTATATATGATCATTTGTCCTGATGTTAATAGCAATAATAGCTAACATTTGTCCAGCATTTACTCTCACATTGTTGCCATACTGTAGAATCATTATTCTATTTATCCTTATGAAATGAGTATATTTATTTTTTTCACTTTAGAGAAAACAAAACTTAAATATCAGGGAGGTTAACTAATCTGCAGAAATTAATAGCTAGTGATTGGTTCAAAGATTCTGCTTTTATTTTTAACTCAAAACCGTTATAGATGAAGATCTGCTATAAAAAGAGGAAATTATTTAAGTGATTTTTTTCCCTAGGGGGGGGTCACACATGGCAATGCTCAGGGGTTATTTTTGGTTGCATTCAGGAATTGCTCCTGGGAGTGCTCAGGAACCATATGAGATATCAGGGATAGAACCAGGTCAACCACATACAAGTCTTATGCTACTCATCGTAGGTGATAGAAAACAGCAAAATCTATTTCCCTTCTTTTTTTTATTTATGTATCTTATCATACAGGCTGGCATCTCCAACAAACACTAAAAGAAGAAAAGATCAGATCATGTCTTTTATTTATTTCAAAAGCAAAGACTTCATTGTTTTACATTAAGAAGTAATATATGAATTTTTTGAAGAAAGGTGTTTTTTTGTTTTTTTTTTCTTTAAGAAAGTGGACTGGAGTGATAGCACAGTGGAAGGGTGTTCGCCTTTCACACGGCTGACCCGTGTTCGATTCCTCCACCCCTCTTGGAGAGCCTGGCAAGCTACTGAGAGTATTGCCCCCACACGGCAGAGCCTGGCAAGCTAACCGTGGCGTATTTGGTATGCCAAAAACAGTAACAATAAGTCTCACATTGAGAGATGTTACTGGTACCTGCTCGAACAAATCGATAAGCAATGGGATGAGAGTGACAGTTTGAAGAAAGTAAATTTTTTACTTTCTTTTTTTTTGAAGAAAGTAAATTTTTATTGAAGAAAGTAAAATACTAATTTTGATGCTATCAAGTTACAGATTTTCCTCTAGTTATTGTTGAATCACATATTTAACATGTAACATTTCATTATTAAAAGATCAAATATTTCCCAATTTGGAAACTAGATCCAAGTTGAAAAAATGTAGGGTGATCCAGATAGAAGAAGTCAAGAAATCACTATTTGCAAATGACATAAATACCTTATGTAACATTTGTTTAGAGGTTTAACCATAAATAAATGTTTTCTTAAATAAATTTTCTAAATCCATGGAAATTATTCTGAGGACTTTTTCCCTTTTGTCTATTTCTATGATAAAATATGCTAATAGTATTTACAATGTTAAACCAACCATAAATTCTTGGATTAAGCACAAATTGATCACTTATTATCAGTCTTAGATATTGCTAGATTCAATTTAACATATTTTTAGTTTTTTTAATCCATGTTTTTCTACCTTTTCACTTTCTTCAATAATTGGACTCAGTTCTTAATAACAAAATTAAGGTGGTTTTACAAAGTGAAACATTTAGGATCATCCATTCCTTATCTTTCAGAACTTCTAAAAGATTTGTTGACTTATAATTACCCTTTTCAAAAAGATTTTGGAAAAATTTTGATTGCTTGGTGAAAGCCATCTGGTTCTCGAATTTGCATTGTGGAAAGAATTTTTACTGCAAGTACAGCTTCCTGAGTACTTTTTTTGTCTATGAATCTTACTTTTTCTTGAGTTGGAATTGTGAATGTAATCTAATACATGTACTATATGTACTATATTAATGTTTTTATATTGTAATTTTGTATTTTAATAGACTATTGCCTGTTTCATCTATATTTCCCAAATTCTGTCATAAAACCACCTATGATTCATTTCATTATATTTTTAGTCCACAGCTTCTACACTTTTACATTTTTATTGTAACTCATTCCATTTCTATTTTGCTTTTTCACTTTTCCCTAGTTTATCTATTACATTAGGCTTTTCGAAGAACTGCTTGCTCTTACATCTTCACAGGTTTTAATTGTGTTCATTAATAGTTGCTATTTTCAAAGCTTCAATGTTCCAGGCACCCTCTGCTCATCCCATTCAGGTATCTGGCCCGTGCCAGGGCTCCTTCTTGGGAGGAGTTATTCTCCCCCCTCCATATCTCATAAGAACCATAAGTTACTCTCTTAGTTGGAACTTTCTCTAGGTTAGCTTATCCACCAGAAACACATCAGCCAATAACTCATTAAGCCCACCTCAATTAATACTGCATCATAAGCTCAATAGTAACAGTGAGTGTGAAGGGCTAAATCACATAGGTCTCAATGGTAAAGCAACGCAGAACCCCACCAATCTTACTTATTGAAGAGGCTAGCCCAGAAGACCCCAACAGCAATAAAGTGCTAGATAACCTCTCTGATGAAGAATTTAGAAGGGAGCTACTAAGGATGCTTAGGGAGCTAAAAGAAATAATGGAAATCAATCCAATGAAATACTAGAGAATTTGGTGTGGAAATGCGGAAAATGCAAACAAAATTACAAACAAAATTGTCAGATCTGAAAAAACTAGCAAGTGAATTAAAAAACTCAGTGGAAGGCCTTAGCAGCAGAGTAACAGCTGCTGAGGACAGAATCAGTGAGCTCGAAGATGAAGTCCAGAGACTCTAGAAAAGAATAGAAAGTGGAAAAAAGACTGACAACCCGGGAACAGATGACAAGAGAAGATTGTGATGAAGCCAAATGGAGTAATATAAGAATTATTGGAGGCCCAGAGGGACAGGAAGAAATCCCTGATGAAGGAGAAACTGTCAAAGACATTATTGCTTTGATGTTCGCAGAGCTAAAGAAAACATGTGACCACATTCAGGAGGCCTGAAGGGTACCAGCTAGAAGAAATACAAATAAAAATACCCCAAGACACATCCTGATCAAAATGACCAAAACTTTAGATAGAGACAAAATCCTGAAAGCAGCAAGATCAAAGAAAGAAATTGCCTATAAAGGAGCATCCTTAAGATTCACAGCCAACTTATCTGATGAAACCTTTAGAGCCCGAAAACAGTGGTGCGATATAGTGAAGAAACTTAATGACATGAGTTACCAAAACTTATGGGACACAGCAAAAGCTGTGTTAAGAGGAAAGTTTATAGCTCTACAAGTATTTCTCAGGAAGGAGGAGTGAGCCCACATAAGTAACCTTACCTCACAGCTTAAGAGCTTGGGGAATGACCAACAAAAGGAGCCCAATCCAAACAGGAGGAAGGAAATAATAAAACTCAGAGTAGAAATTAATGAGATGAAAATCTAAAAACAAATCTGAAAGATCAATGAAACCAAGAGCTGGTTCTTTGAGAAAATAAATAAGATCAATAAACCTCTAGCAAGACTCACCAAAAAAGGGAAAGAGAAAACCCTAATAAATCAAATCAGAAATAAAAAGGGGGACATTACAACAGAAACTACAGAAATTCAAAGGCTCCTCAGAGATTACTTTGAGAATCTTTATGCCATGAAACACAAAAACCTTGAGGAAATGCATAAATTCCAAGATTCCTTAGCCTCCCAAGACTGAACCAAGAAGACCTGGAATACCTGAACAGACCTATCACCATCAAGGGAACTTACATGGTAATAAAGTCTCCTCAAGCACAAAAGTCCTGATCCAGATGGATTCACTAGTGAATTCTTCCAAACCTTTAAAGAGGACTTACTCCCAATCCTCTTTAAGCTTTTCCAGGAAATTGAAGCATCAAAAACACTTCCAAACAGTTTCTATGAAGCAAATATCACCCTGATACCAAAAGCAGACAGAGATACCACAAAGAAAGAGAATTACAGACCAATATTCCTGATGAACACAGATGCAAAGATCCTCAACAAAATATTAGCAAATAGAATTCAACGACTCATCAAAAAGATCATGTACCATGACCAAGTAGGATTTAACCCAGGGATGCAAGGATGATTTAACATTTGCAAGTCAATCAACATAATTCATCATATCAATAAAAGAAATAATAAAAACCACTATGATCATATCAACAGATGCAGAGAAAGCGTTTGACAAGATTCAGTATCTGTTTATGATGAAAAATCTCAGCAAAATGGGCATCAAAGGAAATTTCCTCAATATAGCCAAAGCCATCTACCACAAGCCCATGGCAAGTATCATGATCAATGGGGAAAAACTAAAAGTTTTCTCTCTAAGATCGGGCACAAGACAAGGTTGCCTGCTTTCGCCACTCCTATTCAATATATAGTACTGGAAATCCTGGCCATAGCAGTTAGACAAGAAAAAGATATCAAGGGCATACAGATAGGAAAGGAAGAGGTCAAGTTATCACTATTTGCAGACAATATGATACTATACTTAGAAAACCCTAAAGACTCTACAGAAAAGTTCCTAGAAACAATAGGTCACTATAGTAAAGTGGCAGGCTACAAAATCAACACCCAAAAGTCTATGGCTTTCTTATATACAAATAATGAAAGAGAAGAAAGAGACATTAAGAAAACAACCCCGTTCACAACAGTACCTCATAAAATCAAGTACCTTGGAATCAGCTCAACCAAAGACACAAAGGAACTATACAAGGAAAATTACAAAACACTATTTCAAGAAATGAAAGAGGACACTAGGAAATGGAGACATTCCCCTGCTCATGGATAGGGAGAATTAATATTATCAAAATGGCAATACTGCCCAAAGCACTATACAAATTTAATGTGGTCCCTATCAGGATACCCATGACATTTTTCAAAGAAATAGACAAAACACTCCTGAAATTCATATGGAACAATAACCCCCACGAGTAGCTAAAGCAATCCTTGGGGAAAAGAAGATGGGTAGCATCACCTTCCCCAACTTCAAATTCTACTACAAAGTAGTAGTAATTAAAACAGTATTGGGCTAGAAACAGACCTGCAGACCAATGGAACAGAGTTGAATATCCTGTCACAGACCCCCAAATATATGGCTACTTAATCTTTGACAAAGGAACAAGAAATGTGAAGTGGAACAAGGAAAGCTTCTTCAACAAATGGTGCTAAGAAAACTAGATAATTACCTACAAAAAATTAACTCTGACCTCTGTCTAATGCCAGGCACAAAAGTCAGATTGAAGTGGGTCAAAGACCTCAATATCAGACATGAATCTATAGGTACATCGAGGAAAATGTAGGCACAACTCTCCATGACATCGAAGATAAAAGCATATTTAAGGATGAAACAGCACTGACTATGCAAGTGGAAACAAAAATAAACAAATGGGACTACATCAAACTAAGAAGCTTCTACACTTCAAAAGAAACAGTGACCAAAATATAGAAAGAGTCCATAGAATGGGAAAGAATATTTACCCAATACCAATCTGATAAGAGATTAATATCCAGGACATACTAAACGCTAGTAGAATTGTATAAGAAAAAACCTCCAACCCCATCAAAAAATGGGAGAAGAAATGAACAAAAGTTTCCTCAAAAAAGAAATACAAATGGCCTAAAAGCTCATGAAAAAATGCTCCACGTCACTGGTCACCAGGGAGATGCAAATCAAAGCAACAATGAGATATCATCTCACACCACAGAGACTGGCACACATTCAAAAGAACAAAAGCAACCAGTGCTGGCGTGGATGTGGGGGAAAAGAGATGCTCTTTCAATGTCGGTGGGAATGCCGACTGGTCCAGCCTTTCAGGAAAACAATATGGTCAGTCCTTCAAAAACTAGAAATTGAGCTTCCATTTGACCCCACAATATCACTTTTGGGAATATATCCCGAGGATGCAAAAGAGCACAGTAGAAATGACATCTGTATCTGTATATTTTTTGCAGCACTGTTCACAATAGCCAAAATCTGAAAACAATCCAAGTGCCTTAGAACAGATGATTAGTTAAAGAAACTTTGGTACATCTACACAATGGAATACTATGTAGCTGTTAGGGGACATGAAGTCATGAAATTTGCTTATAAATGGATAGACATGGAGAGTATCATGCTAAGTGAAATGAGTCAGAAGGACAGACACAGAAGGACAGCACTCGTTTGTGGAGTATAGAATAACATCACATGAGGCTGACACCCAAGGACAGTAGATACATGGACCAAGAGGATTTTCCCATAGCTGGAAGCCTGATTGATGAGTGGAGGGGAGAAGGCAAATGAAATAAAGAAGGGATCACTAAGAAAACAATCACAATCACATAATATCCCGTTAATCACCGATTTCTCAGGCAGGCTCAGTAACATCTCATTTCATCCTTTCCCTGAGATCTTAGAAGTCTATCTTGACTTGGCCCTCCTAATGATGTTGCGCTCCGGGCTCTTCAGGGTCAGGGGAATGAAATCCAGCTTGTTACTGGATTTTGCATATGAATACACCATGGGAAGCTTGCAAGGCTGTCCCATGTGGGCTGGAAACTCCTCACATAAACTTGCCAGTTTCTCCTAGATGGAGAAGTAGGCTAAAGATATCATGTGGCTGCTTTGTGGCTTCTGAGAGCTTGCTTTTAAGTTTCTCTCTGGATGTTGGCCATTGATGGGATTACACACACCTGGGTTCCTCTGCCGGTACCTTCATGCATGAGGCCTGTCCGAATGTGTAGAGAGGAGCCTCCAGTATGGCTGTAGCTAGGTTCTGGTGGTCTTCGGCTGCTGGGAGCTCTGCTCGGGGTAAGGAGGAAAGTTGGAGCCCATCGCCTCTGAGGGGCCCCGGGGAAGACAGCTAGGCATGCAGGCAAGAGACTCTCTGCCAAGAAAACAATGGCTGGTGAAATCAGTCGGGTTGAGAGATGTGTGCTGAAAGTAGATAATGGACCAAACATGATGATTTCTCAGTGTCTGTGTTGCAAGTCATAATGCCCCAAAACAGAGAGAGAGTATGGGAAATATTGTCTGCCATGGAGACAGGGGGAGGGTGGGAGAAGGGGGTATATCTGGGATATTGGTGGTGGGGAATGTGCACTGGTGGAAGGATGGGTGTTTGATCATTGTGAGATTGTAACCCAAATATGAAAGCTTGTGACTATCTCACGGTTATTCAATAAAATTTTTAAAAAATAGTTGCTATTTTCATTTATTGTATTTTTTAAAGTTTATTTAATCATTGTTTTTAATTCTAATTTTGATGATTTTCATATCAATTTTATTTGTTTTTATGCTTCGGGGATGTCATCATTTTAATATTATAAAGCTACAGATTTTTCTATAGTTATTGTTAAACACATTTACATGTACTATTTCATTATTATAAGTTAAAATATTTCCTAATTTGGAAACTAGATCCAAGTTGGAAAAATAGAGGGTGATCCAGATAGAAATCAACCTATCACTATTTGTAGATGACATAATACTATACTTCAAAGCCCTAAGAGCTCCTAGAACCAATGAACATGTAAAGTGGCTGACTACAAAATCAACATGCAGAAATTTATGGCATTTCTATATGCAACCAATAAAAGACAAGATAGAAAAATAAGAAAATAACAATCCCATTCACAATTGTGTCTCAAAAAAAAAACACAACCAAAAAACAACCTAGTACCTGGGAATCAGAGCAACAAAGGAGGTGAAAGACTTATTCAAAGAAAACTATAAATTACTACTGATATAGAAGAAAAAACAAGGATATCGAACAATATTCTCTGTTTGTGAGTTGGAAAGTTTGTTATTGGCAAAATGCCCTACCCAAAGAACTAACCGTATTTAATACATTTCCTCAAAAAATATATCTTAACATTTTTTAAAAAGATAAACACCAAATTATGTGGAAATTTATACAAAGTAATAAACCTCCATAGATAACCAAAGCATCATCATCATCATCATCATCATTCAAGCAATCCTAAGAAAAATGATGGGAGAACTTCTTTTTCCCCAGCTTTGAATTATATGATACAGTGTGGTACTGGAAAATAGAAAGACTCGTAGACTAATAGAATAGAATTGAGAACCCAGACACAAATTCTCAGGTATATGAACAGATAAATTTCAGCAAAGGTGCTGAGAGTATGGAGAGTATGAGTATGGAGTATGGAAAACCTGTTCAATGAATGGTTTTGGAAAAACTAGTCAGTCACAAGTTAAAAATAAACTCGTACCCCCTTTCTCACACCATAACAAAAGTCAATTCAAACTGTATTAAATAACCTGATATCAGAACCTGAATCCATAACTTATAATGAGGAAAACGTTAACAGAACCCTTCTTTCATTGAATGGGTTGAGAGAGGCTCTTCAGCATCTCAGTGCCATTGGCCAAGTAAACTAAAGCAAAGAAAACCAGATGGGACTTAATCAAACTAAGAAGCATATACACTGCAAAATAAATGAAGACGAGTAAAATGTTACCCCACAAACTGGAAGAAAATATTTGCCCACCATTCACCTGAGTTAATATTTGAGATATGCAAGGCATTTGTAAAACTTATGACATAAACAACCAACCCCATTAAGAATGGGGAAAACTGATGAACATAAACTTCTTCAAAAAAGTCATTTAAATGACCAATGATTACATAAAATAGTCTCTGCGTTGGGGCTGGAGATAGTACAGCAGATAGGACACTTGACTTGCACAAGTCCAGCCTGGGTTTGATCCCTTCGCACCTTGCACTGTCCTGAGCTTTGCCGAGAGTGATCCCTGAGTGACAGACCAGAACTAAGCCTAAAGAACAGCTTGGTGGGGTCCAAAAGGCAAACACAAAATAAAGTTCTCTACATCACTGATGACCAGGGAAAAACAGACAAACCAACAATGAGATATCACCTTATACTAGTGTGACTGGCATGCATCAATAGAATGAAAACAACCAGTGTCAGCAAGGATGTGGGGGGAAAGGAACACTAATCCTACCCACTGCTGGTAGAAATGTGTCACTTCCAAAGTGTCCAACTTTTTTGGAAAATAGAATGAAAACTTACAAAAAATTTGTAATCTCTTTTAAAATAATTTTTCTAAAGAACTGTGACTTACAAAATTAGTTGTTGTTGTGTTTTAGGCATAAGATATTGCAACACCAATCTCACCATTGTAGCACAGCAGGTAGGGTATTTGCCTTGTACGTGGCTGACCTGGATTCTAATCCTCTGTCCCTCTCAGAGAGCTCAGCAAGCTATCAAGAATATCCCACCCACATGGTGGAGTCTGGCAAGCTACATGTGGTGTATTTGGTAAGCCAAAAACAGTAACAACAAGCCTCACAATGGAGACGTTACTGGTGCCCACTTGAGCAAATCTATGACCAACAGGACGACAGTGCTACAGTGCAGTGCTATAGTCCCTCCCCAAGATGGACAATTCTTTATTTATTTATTTATTTTTGGGCGGGAGGTATACTGTGATTCTTGGTGGTGGAATATGTGCACTGGTGAAGGGATGGGGGACACTTCTTAAAAAGGAAGCATCTACACTAAAAGCCCAAAAACTATTCAGAAAAGACCATTGTGCTCATATGTGCTTTGTAGCAGTCTTCATAATAGCCAAAATATAGAAACAACTCGTGCTCAAGAATAGGTGAATGAATGAAGAAACGACAAGTACTACTCAACTATATGAAAAAATGAAATCATACATTGCCATTACTTATATCGATCTGGAGGGTATCAATCATGCTGACTCAAGTTAGCCAGAAGGAAAGAGACAGACAGCCCAATGATCTCTACCCATCTGTGGGATACAAAGAAACATCACTGTCATCCCGTTGCTCATCAATTTGTTCGAGCGGGCACCAGTAATGTCTCTCCTTTTGAGACTTATTGTTACTGTTTTTGGCATATTCAATAGCACAGCAGTAGGGCATTTGCCTTTCAGGTGGGCGACCCGTGTTCGATTCCTCCGCCCCTGTCGGAGAGCCCCCACCCGGCAGAGCCTGGCAAGCTACCTGGGTGTGTTGAATATGCCAAAACAAAGAAACATAGTTTTAAAAATCATCTGATGACAGATGACCAATTTGTTCATCTGTTAAGATATGGAACCTGAGAACTTTTCTACAGAGCTGAGTTTACCACTTCGGGAGACCATAATAGAGGAGGATGGACCGTGATGGAGGGAAGTGGACACCGTTGTGGAGGGTGTGATGTTGGAATATTGTATGTAGGAAACCTTGCCATTAACAGTGTTGTAAATCATAGGACCTAAAACTAAATTGAAAAATGAAATAGTTAATTAAAATACAAAAAGAAATTTATCCTTTCTTTTATTATTTATTGCTTATTTAAATGTAAATTAGAAAAAGCTGGTTACTTCTTTAATAAAGTATGAATACTGTTACTCCATGGCTTTAAAAAAAGAATTTTTCATTGGAAAAAAAATTGAAAACTACAATGTTGTCATTTAAATTATAGTATACATTTTAATGAATCTTAGGCTTTATTTTTATATAATTAATTGATCCTATTAGCATGGCATTTATTCTTGCCCTTATTTTTGGTTAAATATTGATCTCACTACCCTGCTTAAGTTGATATTTAATCTATCTCTAGATATCAGTCTAGAGAAACATAAATTTGCACAACCAGAGACATATTCAAAATTGTTCATAATACTGTATCACTGTTTCACTGTCATCCCGTTGTTCATCGATTTATTCGAGTGTGCACCAGTAACATCTCTCTTATACTCAGCCCTGAGATTTTAGCAGCCTCTCCTTACTCGTCTTTCCCAACGATTGGAGGCTATTTCAGGGTCAAGGGAATGAGACCTATCGTTACTGTTTTTGGCATATCGAATACACCATGGGTAGCTTGCCAGGCTCTGCCTTGCGGGCGAGATACTCTCGGTAGTTTGCTGGGCTCTTTGAGAGGTATGTATATATCTTTTACTGTATTTGAGATATGAATACGTCATGGGGAGCTTACAAGGCTCTCCTGTGTAGGCAATAGATTCTGGTAGCTTGTCACGTTCTCCAAGAGGGTGAACAAGGCTATTAGATGTCTGGAAGCTTGGTCTTATAGTCTCTGGATTTTGGCCGTTGGTGGGATTACATAGCAGTTTGAGTGTGGCTGCCAAGCTACTGGAAAATGGGGGGTCTGGATGGAGAAGGCTCAGTCAAATCCGAGAAGGCTTGGAGATTTCAGCCCCAGGTCCCACACACCTGGGTTCCTCTGCCGGTCCCTTCATGTGTGAAGCTCTTATGTAGTTCTATTGAACATAAGTTCTATTATATTATTCTATTAAGTTATTATTCTATCATTCTATTAAGTTATTCTATTAACTTGTGTAGTTCTATTGAACACTTATCTTATGTAGAACTATTATGTAGTTCATAATACTACAGTTCCTAATTTTAAAAACAAGAAACAAAAATGCATATCAATATTAAATTGAATATGTAAATCCTGGTATAATCATGCAATCAAATACTACTCAGAATTGAAAATGAACTAGAGATAGACACATCCACAGAGATGAATCTAACAAATATAATTTAAAAAATTATATTTAAAAAAAGTAAATCAAGTCACTGAGGAATGTGTGCAATGTAATTCCCTCTATGTTAGTTCTAAGCCAGACAACATTGAGCCCATATTGTCTGAAGATGCATGTGAAAACAATAAAGCTACTTCTAAGAGAAAAAATTAGAAAAATACAACTCAGTTTCTGAGTTATTTCTGGGAAGTAAGTGATAGAATTGTGTAGTTTGAAACATGGGAGTTTGAAACATAAATTATCTAAATTCTTGTGTTAAGTGACAAATACATATTTTTCATCATATTATTAAATAGAATGAAATAAGTCTATGTGAGTGTTCCATGAAGCAAATATTATGACATAGTCTCAATGACCAGGGACCTGTGATATAAGAGTATGCAAAACCAGAAAATGATTATCTACCCCAATCAGGATAGACTTTATGACTGTGCTTAGCAGTGTTAGATGGGAGATGGGACTCTACTCAAGAGCGCATAAGGCCCTAGCCATGTTCCAGTCTCTAATGTAAAGGGTGGTTGTTGTGGTTGAACAAGCATTCACTTAATTTATTTTTGTAATTTGCACAGATAAGTTTCACACATTTTCCTGTGTATAAACCTTTAATTTTTAACAAAACCAAACACACACACACACACACACACACACACACACACACATATATATATATATATATATATATATATATATATATACACACACACACACATATATGGAGTGATAGCACAGCAAGTAGGGTGTTTGCTTTGCACGTGGCTGACCTGGGTTCAATTCCTCCATCCCTCTTGGAGAGCCTGGCAAGCTATCGATAGTATCCTGCCTGCACAGCAGAGCCTGGCAAGCTACCTGAGGCCTATTCAACATGCCAAAAACAGTATCAACAAGTCTCACAATGGAGACACTTGAGCAACGGGATGACAGTGACAGTGACAGTGATACATATATATGTGTGTATGTGTGTGTATAGTGTGTGTATTACATTAAACATGCTGTGTATGACTTTTGGTGGGCATAGGTACTAATAGCAGTAAGTGGGATGGGATTTCAGGAGTCAGCACATCTATTTCTAACAATCTAGTGGTTTTGCCAGTTGTGATTTTACACCATCTCTGAGAATGACAGTCTTGGGAAAAAAAATGTTTACTTATTAGCAGAGCTTAGAACAGCTCCATTGGACTCACTTTACTTGAATAACCATTTCTTTTATGAAAAATAATTGATATTGCATATACTTACTGTGATTTTGCTATTCTAAACCTAACATGTGCATCAGATACCATTGTTTTATATGTCCTCTTTGCCAATTTTACTCTTATTTAATGTTTTCATCCCCTTGAATCAAATTTACACTTTAGTAAAATTTACCATTTATTGAACAGTTTTGGAATAAAAGTCCAAATCATCCACATGTCGTCAAGCTAACATAGTTATGTTAGTTTTGAACACTTATTCTCTATTCAAGGACATATTTTGAACATACAATTGCAATGTGCATAGTATTTTAATTGCACATATTTCCCTTAACATCATAGTAAACTTTTTTCTTGTTATTCAGGGTTTTCATAATTATAATTTTAATCATTGAACTATATTCCACATCCTATGCTTTACTAAATATAAAGCTGCCCTTAAGTCATTATAAACATTTTCTCTGAATAGATTTTTTTCTAAATATGTAATTATTTCCTTAGAGCACATTCTCTGAAGTGAGATTCCTGGGTTGAAGGCTATGACTAACTTGGCGATTCTTCCTTTGTGTTGCCATATTACTTTCAAGAGAATCATATTGATATACAGTTGTCACCAGAAATATACATTGATGCTCATCTAAATGTGATTTGCCAGCATTTGTATGAGCAGTCATTTCTGCTATTCAAATTTTTTTCTCCCAAAGAAGATATATTTGATTCTTTCCTTTTTCTGCAAAAGACTTTTGCCTTTTCTTGAAAAAGTTCAAGTACCCTGTATTTGACTTGTTAAAACTTTCTCCACCAAGTGGATGATCAACACAAAAGTTTTGATTTGATGCAACTCAAACCATGAAGACTCATCAAGAGGTATTTCTTTTTGTGGTCATGCTGCTAATCAGATTCTGTGAAGACAAATTCATCTTATACCAGATTCACATTCAAGTTTACATCTTAGCATTTTATTGATAATATTTTAAAGATTTTTATGCTCAAATGGGCTTTCAACATTGAGTAATCTGCCTGTTTTTTTTCTGTCTCAATATCAAAACTACCTTCTCTCTACACCACTTTCAGCATGTCATTGCTATTTTATCCTTTGTTTTAGTTTCAAAAGCAATTTTCTAAAGAACTCTTTATTTCACCAGCATTTCAACATTTGCAGGAGTTGTTTAAAACTAACACCCTGGTTATTGTAACTTTTACCTTCAATTCAAAGAATATGAATATTAAAGACCAGAACATCATACATTGACTGAACCCGAGGTTGAGCCTCTTTGTTCCAAAAGAAGCTGATCCATCAGTTTTAAGGTACCCAATATTAACTGGGTACACCCAAAATACCCCATCAAAAAATTGACATACTGACTGAGAGAGTTTAGAAAAGATACCAAAACTGAAGCCAGACGGATGAAAGCAATTTAACTTTGTTTTATGATGTTAACTCCTAAATGAATAGTATCTCATAATTTCTTCTTCCCATTGTCTTTTCCCCCCATTATCTATCCTACCAGAATGTGCGGTTAAATTTTGAATTTATCCAGACATCAAAGAATCAGAACACTAATCATCTGATTTCAGTTTTGAATATATGTGCTAGAATTAAAAATAGCACTCAGTATAGAGAAAAGTCAATAAGTATTGTTGATAAAATCTTTACAGGAATACTGCAATATTCCTCTTTTTTTTGCTTTTTGGGTCACACCCGGAGATGCACAGGGATTACTCCTGGCTCATGCACTCAGGAATCACTCCTGGCAGTGCTCAGGGGACCATATGGGATGCTAGGAATCAAACCCGGGTCGGTAATTTTACTAAACGCCCTACCTGCTGTGCTACTGCTCCAGCCCCTGCAATATTCCTTTGTTACAATATTCTGTTTTTACAATATTGAAATCCCCAAGAGAAAGCAAGTTACTTTTTTCCCTAACTCTCATGTTCCTATCAATGTCTGTTGCAATATGCTTCAGTAGAATTGCTTTGAAACTTGAAATCTGCATTTCAGAAACCCAAGTCTCAGAGCCTTAAAGGAAGAGTTGCTCCTTTGTTTTTCATTAAGTGTTTGGGAATGAAATAGATCATATTTCTTATGCTACATGTCAGAAGATCACTGTATCACTATCATCCCTTTACTCATCTATTTGCTCTAGTGGGTACCAGTAACGTCTCCTATTGTAAGACTTGTTACTGTTTTTGGCATATCGAATACACCACGGGTAGCTTGCAAGGCTCTGCCATGCAGACGAGATACTCTCAGTAACTTGCCAGGCTCTCTGAGAGGTGTGGAGGAATCGAACCTGGGTCGGCCATGTGCAAGGCAAACGCCCTTCCCGCTGTGCTATCGCTCCAGACCACATTTCAGAAGATATACAACATTGATCACACACATAAGCAAAAGAAAAGCTGCTTCGGATATTTTAATGAACCACTAGTGTCTTCTGTTGGCTGACTTTAATTCTAATAATAACACATAATTTGAGAACAATTCACAAAGTGAAAATGAGCATTGTGGGTAGGTAGAACGCTTGCCTTGTGTGCAGCCCACCCAAGACTGATCCTTGGGATCTTATATGGTCCCCTGAGCCCTGCCAAGAGTGACGCCTGAGTGTCAGAGACAGGAGTATGCCCTGAGCTCTGAATATGATCCCAAACAAACAAAAATATAAACATTCAAAAAAGAAACTAGGTATTGCAATGTCCTCTTTAACACATTGGTACTCTGATGCTGTTTTTTTTAAAAAAAATTTTCTATTTACATCTTGAATTAATATTAATAGATTATAATATTTTTAGCAAATATACATTATTCCCTTATTGGAACTTTGGTTTCAACCTGAAATATTCCCCCTTTTGATATGGCTGAAAAGATGATACATCTGACTTCAGAATATTTGAATGCTGAATTATAAAATCCTATAGTCTTTAGGAGATAATTAAGAGGTTTTTTTGTTGTTTTTTTTTGTTTTTTGTTTTTTTTACAAAGACAAAAAAACTTTGAGATTACTCTTCTATGTGAAGTGTGAAACAGAAAGAACTATTAAATAAAAAAGCAATATTGTCCTGGTTCACAAGACATAAAATTGCCATAGAAGCTGGCAAGTTCTACTGGCAGATTGGATGGGATAGTTCAAAGTAGCTCAAAGAGCATGGACAGGAACACTAGGGGGGAAAAAGCAGGAGTGAGATATTTGAGACAGCCTATATATGAGTAGGAGATTATAAAAGCATGTGAGGAAAAAACATTTTTCACAAATTTTTTTTAGAATGCTAAATTTAAAAAAATCTTCCTGACTCAAGTAGATGAATCAAAGGGATGGAATGTATGCAAAAGTCCTTAATTCAGTCCCCAACACTGCATGGTCCCCCAGCGTTGCCAGAAGTGATCCGCAAATACTTCTCTGAAAGCAGCCCAGGGCTTCACTGGCTGTGGCCTGAGAACAAAATCTCCCTGCACCTTACTACAGTTTTAATTCATAGAACACGTATTTTTGAATTCTAGTAAAAAAGAAAAATGGTAAATATTCCTAAAGAGATTTTTAAAAATCAGATTATAAATTGCTATAAAATATCTTACATAAGGGGCTGGAGCGATAGCACAGCGGGTAGGGCGCTTGCCTTGCATGCGGCCAACCCGGGTTCGATTCCCAGCATCCCATATGGTCCCCTGAGCACCGCCAGGGGTAATTCCTGAGTGCAGAGCCAGGAGTAACCCTTGTGCATTGCCGGGTGTGACCCAAAAAGCAAAAAAAAAAAAAAAAAAAAAAAAGATCTTACATAAGACATATTCCAAGATAATAGATTACTGTCTTTAAGTGTCTGTTTTGTTTTGTTTTGGGGGTCATACCCAGCAGTGCTCATGACTTGCTCCTGACTCTGTGTTCAGGGGTCATGCCTGGCAAAGATCGGGGAACCATATGGGGTGCCAGGTATCAGATCCAACTTAGTCATGTGTAAGACAAGCAGCCTATTTGCTTTGCTATTGCTCCGGACTAAAGTTGTTTTTTTTAAACATAAATCAACAAATGAAGGAGGCTAATTTTAGGCATATAAATTTTCAGAAGGCATATATCATGCAAAAATATTCTGCCAAAATATACTTTAGTAAAATTAAAATAAATTCAACATAAAGCAGAGCAGGGCTATAAGGAAAAAAATGGTGACCAAGAGGTTTTTACAACTAAACTAATGAATGTTAGAATATGTTTCTCTCTGATCCTTATTATTCAAAGATCACATGAATAATACTATATTAAGCAAGTGAAACTTCGGTTTTCGATAAGTATGGAAAAATGCTGCCTGGAAGTAAAAACCTAAAGAAAAAACAAGTTTAGTTCACAATTTGTGTTTGTTCGGGAACCACACCAGCAATACTCAGGGGTTACTCTTGGCTCTGCAATCAGGAATTACTCATGGTGGTACTTGGGGACCATATGGGATGCTGAGGATAGAACTGGGGTCAGGTGTGAGCAAGGCAAACACCCTACCTGCCATACTATCTTTCTAGCCCCTGTTCTACATTTTTTTTTCAGTTTACTGCTTAGGGTGTTTTCAGGTCTCAGTGCAGAGAAGGGGAAGCCAATTATCTAGAGATTTTGCTGAATTGGGTGGAAATATTTCATAATTCATAGATGTCAAACAGCGAAATTTGTTGTAGAGAATACCAAAGATAAGGATGCCACACAAAAATACAGCTCTGAGTTCTGCAGATGGGTCCCTCAAATCTGTACCTAATCTGCAATTCACAGGAAAAAAAATTCCAAATCTAGAGAAGAGGCACCAGCAGGATGTGGATGGAATCATTCCTACAGCGCCCACAGGACTGGAATAGGGTTTGGGTTCATGTCCTCTGAAGTATATGACCTTACTAAACATTTACTTACCTCAGTGCGGTCTCAGACAAATAAGCATCCAGTTAACTCCCGAGGGAATAGAAACAGTTTATTACCCTATTGTTGACAACTTATATGAAATTGTAAATCATGATGACTGAAATTTTTTAATGGTTTTATTGGGTGAGAGAGAGAGAGTACAGAGTATAGTAATCAAGATTGTGTGTTAGTGAGGCTTGCCTTGCACATCACTCCCTGGCATCACACATGGTCCCCTGACCAACACTAGGAGTGTTCCCTGAGCAGAGTCAGGGGTAAGCCTTGACAACTGCTAGATGTGGCTCCAAAATAATAACAAACAAATGGGTCTATTCAGAAACAACAGCAAAACCCAGCAACTATAGTCTCTTGAGAAAACACACATTCCCCTCCATACCCCTCACCAGCGTTCTCCATCCCCCAATGCAAATGACCATTGTCTCATGAAATGTAGCTAGGCAAGAAGACCCCCAAGTTCCCTCTGCTGGAAGCAGAAAAGCACCATCACTTCCTGTGTAGCATGTCTCATCTGGTTGTATATTGTCATATATGATGCTGTGTATGTGTGAGAACTCTTGTCTCATCTCTTGATCTCATTTAAATAAGTTTTCTATCTATTATTTTTTACTTGGGGGTGCCAAATTAAGCCATGGCTCAAGCTGGCTTTGGACCCACCTCTGTAAGCTTAAAAGTAACTCTTGGAAAAAATAAAATTTATTTCTAGTCAACTATCTATATCTCAGAAAAACAGATGATGCTTAAAGTGTGTGAGTGGGGAGTAGAA
This sequence comes from Sorex araneus, assembly GCF_027595985.1. Lineage (NCBI taxonomy): Eukaryota > Metazoa > Chordata > Mammalia > Eulipotyphla > Soricidae > Sorex > Sorex araneus. The sequence continues at coordinate 65,341,785 of NC_073306.1, forward strand.
CAACAGTACAGTGGGCAGGGCACTTGGTCTTACACATAACTGGTCTGGATTCAATTGCTGGCACTCTATATGGTCCTCTAAGCACCACCAGATTAGGAGTAAGCATTGCTCTGTGTGTCCCCTCTCTCAAGAAAGAAGTCTTAAAAAAAATACAGCAAAACTAGCAAATGACTTCAAGCATCTCATATTGTCTGAGCTCCAATGAAAAACTATGGGGGAAAGTAACATAGCTCACTTGCTAGAGTGCTAAGTTTGCTCTCTATTATTTTATGTCCCCCTGAGCACAGCCTGATGTAGTTTTGGTGGGTCCTAAGCAATTCAAGTTGTGGCTCGAATAGAGACTGAGCACTATCAGAATGAGGACTGTGCTGCTTCTTAATGCAACAGTGGCCACAGGAATAACAGTGTTCATTCCTCATCCCAGAAACAGTGGAAATTCCTTTGCAAAGACTTGTAATTATGTTTTCTGACTTGTTTTGTGTCTCACTGAAAGACCATCTCAATGAGCTTTTCTTGATCACCTGGTATAGAGCTCAAAAGCTGCTTCTCAAGGGATATTTGTTAAAAATTTTAGCAGGTGGTGTTTCAGTTGATTCTACCTGAGGAACTGTTGGGATTGATGTTAGACTACCCAACAATCTTGGAGGAAAGGCTAGGAACAATTTCAATGTATTTCTGGGAGTGCTGAAGTCCTTATGCATGTTCTAAGTTGTATATATATTTGGGCAAATATTTAAAAGAACCTTGGACCTCATCTCTTGTTGACTCCAAGGCTCTGCAAGAAGAAAAGGCAAAGACTAAGGTGCCAACTTCCCAGTTTAGTATTAAAGATGATATATAAAATAACGTAATATGAGACTGACATGCAAGGACAGTAGACACAGGGCCAGGAATATTACTCCATAATTGGAAGCCTGCCTCATGTGCTGGGGGAGAAGGCAGCTGGAATAGAGAAAGGATAACTAATATCAATGATGGTTGGAAGAACAATTCTGGATGGTAGATGTGTGCTGAAAATAGTTAAAAGACCAAGTATGATGGCCTCTCAGTATCTATATTGAAAACCACAATACCCCAAAGTAGAGAGAGAGTATGGGGGAAATTGTCTGCCATAGTGGCAGAGGGAGAATTGGGAAGGGGTGGGGGACAATGAGGACATTGGCGGTGGAAAACGTGCACTGGTGGTGTTTGCTCACTGTATGACTGAAACTCAAACATAAAAGGTTTGCAACTGTATCTCAGGGTGATTCAATAAATAAAAACATTTTAAAAATTTTTAGGATTAGTCATTTGACAAGTAATAGTAGACTTATAGCAAGAAAACAGAATGTTGTTATAGGCAAGGGTGTTAAGAATAGTTGTGCAGTAGAAGGAATAAGGAAGGGAGAAGGCATTATTTTTCAAGGGTCAGATGCTCCAGTTCTCCAACTTCTCAATAAAAACATTTAAACTATTAGAAAAGATGATCTTAAACATATAATCAGAATTCCACCAAACATTGGATTATTTCTTAGACCAAAATATTAATAAAGTGTCCAGTTATTAGTTGACTATTTAGTTAATGTAATAAAGACTTTAGTGACCATACACAAAGTTAGGTAATTTACAGAACCTGATTTTATGTCTTTCATAGTGCTAGAGTAATGAATATTGTGTGCTATTGTGGCAAGAAAATGGATATATATAGCTGGAGGGATAGTACAGAGGTTAAGGCCCTTGCCTTGATGGGATCAATGAGAACTCTGGTTCAATCCCTGGAACCATATGTTGTCCTCAGAATACTGCCAGGAATAAGCTCTGAGCTTCACTGAGTATAGGCCCTCACTCCATAAACAGACAAACAAAATAGAAAATTCAAGAATAAAATGCATGCATATATGGTCATGTGAAATATAGCATATAGAATCATTTGATTTCTGGTAAAAGTACATAGGAAGGTATAAGTTGGGAGATGAAGATTTAGTACAACATATTCAGGGGTTATGGAATTGTTCTAAGTGTTGATTTTGGTTATGATTACAATTGGATGAACTGGCATTGTAATAACTCTGATAGAGAGGTAGGAGTAACTGAAATATAATTAACCAGATTAGGTTATTTCTGTATCTGAAAGCTAATCTACTTTCACAACACCTGTGAAGCAGACTAAGAATCATTTCATTAGGATTCTATTATTTTAAGAAAAGAATAAGGAAACAACCAAAATCAAGATCTAAATATCCTGATTTTATTGTTTACTTTCTTGGCATGTGATATGCGAATTAGACTCCAAATACCAATCAAATAGTTTTGTTAAACCTCATGCAGAAGCCCAAGAATTTTTTCCTTCTGACTCCTCTTCTGGGAAATTCTGAAAAGGCTGTGTCAGAAACAGTATTTCACGTCCCCAATGATCTAGTGGTTAAGTATAATTATAAGTGTACCTACCATTTCTTAACACCGTCAAGAAGACAGGAGCAATTTTGAACAAGCATATCCTTTAGCAAGACATCTCAGCTGAGTTCTTGGTGCTAACATAGTTCTCAGTGTGTAATTACCTTGTCACCTAAAGCAGCTATTCATTTCCCTCTCCTTTTTCAAAGGACAAATGTGAAACTCAAACGCATCCATCAAGATGAAGGATTAAAATATTTTAAGAGATGTCATTATTTACATACTACATGGTCCATAACCAAGTTGTCAAATACAAACTGTGGCCCAATGAACTGACAGCTCAAATCTCCAAGCTTCATCCTCCAGAATGATGGCAGCAAGATTTTACTGGACAGGAAGACAAGTGACAACTGGGAGACAAACAAAGGAATACTTTGGTGTATATACATGTATTTGTGTCCGCATAAAAGTAGTCTTTAAGTCAGGAGTTCAAGATTGATTGTATAATGCAAACACTGACATTCATACAAAACAATGAAGAAGATGGTAGGTGTGAAGTTCTTTTCTTCTTGGTAACTTTATCTATTAAAATGTAGATGAAGTACTTTGTCCTTCACAAGATAGAACAGTGGTTTTCAATTTTTCTTTACACCCATGAATGAAACAAAATAGAAGAAATGTTTGCAGAAAGTTAAGTTGGAAAAAATGTATTATGTATAATAAAAATATTTTATATCAATATTATAATAGTGAACCTGAGCAATAGCACAGTGGGTTGGGCATTTGCCTTGCACTCAGCCAACAAAGGGTTCAATTCCTCCATCCCTCTCAGAGAGCCTGGCAAGCCACCGAGAGTATTCCGCCCGCACGGCAGAGCCTGGCAAGCTACCCGTGGTGTATTCAATATGCCAAAAACAGTAACAAAAAGTCTCACAGTGGAGACGTTACTCGTGACTGCTTGAGCAAAATCAATGAACAAAGAGATGACAGTGCAGTGCTATTATAATAGCACTACTACATGATCTGGCATACCATGTGTTAAATTTGCAAATAACTTTTTTTTTAGAAGTAGATGGGAATTTTGTGCACCAGCCTCTGTCTTCAGACTAGTTGAAAAATGCTGATAGATAATCCCACCTTCACTTTGCAGATGACAGAAACAAGGACCCAGAGGGGTTACAGAACTGACAAGGTCACTGAGCAAATGTCAGACTGAGGAGTAGACTCATTTAATCTCTGGTACTAAAGTGACTGCTCTTTCCACAACTGCTTTTCCCCACACCAAGCAATTATTTGTGTTGCATGACTTTCCCAATTACTGAACAGATAATTCAGACAAAACAAAATTTTAAAACAATCCCTACCTGGAAGAAGCACTGTCATTCTAAAATTTCTAGATTTCTCTCTGTCCCCTTCTCTCTCTCCCTCTCTATCTCTATCTTTGTCTCTCTGTCTCTCTATACCTCTCTCTATGTCTTTGTCTCTGTCTCTCTATTCCTATATCTCTCTCTCTCCCCCTCTCTATGTCTTTGTCTGTCTGTCTGTCTGTCTCTGTCTCTCTCTGTGTCTCTCTGTCGCTGTCTGTCTGTCTCTCTGCCTCTCTTCCTCACACACACAGCCCTGTGTAAAAGGCCATTAGCCACCAACATATGAGGACATTAAAGGGAGTTATTAGAAGAAAGTGTGTGAAAATTAACCACAAGAAAGCATGAAAGTCAAGCTCTACTATAATTGGCTTCAATTGGGAATTAAGTACATGAAAGAGAGCTCAGACCAAGCCCTTTATGTATAATTATCAGGAAAGTGATTTGAGATGACATCTTGTTACTCTGTATATATGCTCCTGCCTGAGACCCTGTGCTGCTTCTTTTCATATTTTAATAAGACTCCACCACAGATCACACAAAGAGCCCGTATAGCAGTGGATTTCATCCTTCTTTTGCAAATTTCTAATAGTTAACTAATTTTCTTCTAAAGGAGGTAAATGGTGTTTCTCAGAGTTGCCGATGAGTAGAAACTTTTAGTGGGATTACTGCTCATAACCACTTGATACCTATTTCTATAATCCCTCCCACTGCCATTTTTTTCTCTTTATTATTTTCTGATCACTTAATTTTTTTTCCTAGTCTCCGCTCTTTGCACTGCCAAGCCTATTAGTGATGCTCAAGATTAAAGAGTTTTACTGTGCTGAAATTTCCCAAATACTCTAATAGCTTTTATTTTTAAAAGATACTGCTACGTTGGTCCATACACTAGAAATAAGTTAGTACTCCGGGAAGACATGAATGAATTCTTTAGGGTAACAGCTTAAATCTGTTATCCTTAAATCTTAAAGCCACCATCAGCTTCAGGACCATATTTACTGAATTTTAGAGGTGTGTTTAGTGACAGTCTTTCCCCCCTCCACCCACTGCAATTCATTCTCACACAACAACTATAATTTTTAAAAATTTTATTAAGACATGGTAATTTATAGTTATTAATAATTTATTCTCAGGAACACAATGTTCCAACACCAATCTCATCACCAATGTCAACTTTCTTCCACTTATGTCCCCAGTTTCCCTTCCATTCACAAGTTTGCCTCCTTGTCAGGCACATTTTTAAGTTTGGTCATTATAGTTTAGATCTAAGGCTTTCAGTTTTGTTGGTTATGTTTTTCATATGTGTGCATAAATAAATGTGTTTTTATGTATGTATAGAAAAAATATCTTCACCAACTGTCCCTGTAAGCTTCCATTAACCTCTTCTTTATTTCCCTGTTTTTTTAGAAATCAGAATAATGTAGGCATTACATATATTCCCTATGATTTTTTGCATTCCCTAATTCTGTTATTCTATATGCTACAATAAGTGAGGTCGTCCAGTATTTGTCCTTCTGACATGCTTATCCTATAGTTCTTCCAAGATTCAGTGAATTGTATGATTTCATCCTTTCTGGCATGTGTATAGTATTCCATTGTGTACCTATGCCACACCTTATCAATTTATCTGTCCTTGGATACATAGGTTGATTCCATTGTGCTAAGTGCTACAAATAATCGTGTGACATGTCCTTTTAAATGAGTGTTTCTGTGTCCTGTGGGTAGATACATAAAGTAAAATTGCAAGATCTTATGGCAACTCCATTTCTTTTCTGAGAAATCTCCATAATACTTTACATAGATGTTTAACGAGACAACATTCCCACTAGCAATGGATCAAAATATATTTTTATGACATCCTCATCAGCAGATTGTTTCCAGCTTGGTTGATATGTGCCTTTATCAGTGGTGTGAGATATTTCATTGTATCATCTTGATTGGACTTCTCTGATAAAAAGTGAGAATGAGCACTTTCTCAGGTGCCTACTGGCCATTTGTCTTCTTCAGAGAAATATCAATTCATTTCCTCTCCCCATTTTTAATAGGGTTTTTATTTTTATTGTTGTACATCTTTGTGAATTCAAGAGAAATGTTACCACCTATTTAAACTTGTTTCATCTTTGTTAAAAACTGAATGTTACCTCTTATTAAAAACTCTCCCAAGGTTCTAATCACACATAGAAAAAACTTATTAAAAAGAAATGGTCCCTTTCTAACTATTTTATCTCATATTCATCTCTACTTTCCTCATTTTGTCCATATTTGTGGGTCTTCTTTGATCTTGCTACTTCTCAGACTAGTTTTCTCTAAGCATTACACTGGTTGGTCTCTGCTCTTCCAAAAATATTCCCATGGTTGCTTTCTTTTCTCAGTAGATTCACTGTTTAAAATTCTTCGTTTTCTTCGCTTTTTTCTAGTGAAACCACTGTCATTTACAAAGGCTGTTAATAATACAGTTGTTTTAGGCCTTTCAGCATTCAGTGTTCCAACACTAATCCCACTTACCAGTGCGATCTTCCCTCCATCAGTTCCCAGTTTCCCACCAGCCCCCATAAATCTGCCCCCTGAGCAGGCACAGATGAATTTACTTCATATTTCTTGTTACAACAAAATGGCAAATGGGACTTTCAGAAAATAGATCAATAAACGTCAATTTGTGACCAATGTTATATCTCACAATGGTGCTATAAAAGTCATCGATCGTCTGAGGATTTACTGAGCTTGTTTGTTGATACTTGTGTTATTGTTTACACTCACTGCGTTTGGTGTGCTTCTGTGCAATTTCCCATCAAATTTGCTGTGCTCCTACTAGGCTGTTCTGTGAAATATGGAGGATGTGTCATTCAGCCATGTATGTTATTGTTTTTTCTACTTTAATATTTATGTGCAAATATGCCTCTTTGTATATGCCTGTGTATATACAAGTCAATGTGCGTAAAAACAGAGTAAATATTTTTTAAAATTTATTTATTTTTAATTGGTGAATCACCATGAGGGTACAATTACAGATTTATACATTTTTGTGCTCATGTTTCCCCCATACAAAGTCTGAGAACTCATCCCTTCACCATTGCCCATTCTCCACCACCGGTTCACCCAACATCCCTCCTACCCTCCCCAATCCTGTCTCCCCCCACCCCAACCTGCCACTGTGGCAGGGCATTTCCTTTTGTTCTCTCTCTCTCATTAAGTGTTGTGGTTCGCAATAGAGGTGTTGAGTGGCCACTGTGTTCAGTCTCTAAACCACATTCAGCCCTCATCACCCTTCCCCCGCATGGCCTCCGACCTCATTATACTTGGTGATCCCTTCTCTGAGTTGTCCTCTCCCCAGAATGTGAGACCAGCTTCCAAGTCATGGAGTCAACCTCCTGGTACTTATTTCTACTATTCTTTTATTCTTGGGCGTTAGTCTCCTACTCAAAACAGAGTAAATATTAAAGTAGCAAAAATAAGAATTGGATCCCTTTAAATGATAAATTGCTAAATTTTTATCTTCTGTATTGTATTTCATTTCTAACTATTTTTCAGTTATCATGCATTTGCATGAAATTATCTTGTCAGCTTTTACCTCAATTTTTACTAAGAAGTTCTAGTATACCTCCCTTTAACTCAGATTGTGTTGCCTAAAATTTCAAGTATTAAGCCACTTCTCTCAGTTTGAAATTTGTGTGAGTACTAGGCAACACAGTCCTACCCCATTACCAGCAGGTTGTTGGGCAGAGATACAGCTGACATGGGGGAGATTGTCCTGTGATATTTTCAAAAACAAACATAAGCTGAGAACATACAAATCATGTGCAGTCTCCACCCTTAGAGAAAAATTTAAGACTGATAGACACTCAATAAACCTCTGTTGAAAAGAACGGAAATATGCAGGGTCTGTTGTCCACAATAAAATGAGAAACAACGTTACTGATATTCCCATCTAAGAACAGTTCAGAGGTTTTTTGCCCTTGACAAAATGAGCTCATTAGCTTGTACAGTTTGAAGTTGAGGAGTATTGAAATCAAAGGACAAAAGGAAAGACTGACATGTCCCTTGTATCATTTTACTGTCATTTCCAATACAGAGATTTCTACTTTCACAACAAGGAAGTGGAAAAATGGTTCAGATGAGGGGTTGTTGCACTTGTCTCGCTGTTCATAGATTTGCTCGAGCAGGCACCAGTAACATCTCCATTGTGAGACTTGTTGTTACTATTTTTGGTAGAATTAAAACGTTTCAGAATTTCACCTTCTTCAACAACTCTTAAAGGGTGCTTGGCATTCAGTGGGACCCACTGCCAGTTCCTTTTTTGCAGCAGTGAAACCAAATCAGGTTCAGTTATGTGGTTACATGATTATGCAAAATCAATTGTTCAATACCATAATCATAAGATCTCCTGTAGAAAGTGAATTCATTGATGAGAGTCAGCAAACTAAATGTATTTAATATATCAGGGAGAAAAGCTTGAGTTGATAACTGCTCAGTGAACACACTTGTGCCCCTGCAATTTTCATTATGACAAATTGTTGGCCTCAGATGGATTTTCTGACCCGACTACTATCCTATCGTTCTGCTAGGGCAATTCCAATGCAGGTAATGGTAGCTATGAGTGAAACCTAAATTGGGAAAATGAAGCTAAGCATTACCCAGCTAGATCATAGCATGTTTGCAGATCAATATTCAGCACTTGTGCAATTGAGGTGCGAATGCCATGTATAGAATGGGCCACTCTGATTGATTGTGATTAAGATGAAAGGGTTTTATTGCTGCTATTATGATAAGCCAAAGGCAACTAAGGAGAAGGAAACCTACACAAAGTGGAGGAGGAGCTCTCCTGAGTCCTGTTTCTAGCAGGTACAAATCCATTATACCTGCCTGATTGTGCCTGACACACTTTGATCCTGGTGATTCACTCACCAAAAGGATTTCCATCTGCCGGCAGGCACGTGGAAAACTGCTCAGCATTGGTGATCTTGAGGGAATAGAAATCAACATGATAAGGAAATAAGATAATGACAGTGAACTGCCTCATAAAGACCAGACACAGATTTGGTGGTGGATGTGACAAAAAGGAACCCTCATTCACTCTCAGTGGAAATGTAAACTTGCTCATTCACTAAGGAAAAAAGTATAGAGATTTCAGAAAACATTAAAGTAGAATTACCATATGATCTATCAATTCTGCTCTACACAGAGAACACAAATACACTAATAAGAAGATGCATGCCTATTTATCTTCATTGCAGCACTATTTGCAATAGCCAAGATCTGGAAACAAGCCAAGTGTCAAGGACAGATGAGTGGATGAAGAAGACATGGTATACTTAGAAAATCTTAAAAACTATACAAAAGATCTAAGAACAATAAATTTGGAGAGTAAAGTGTCAAGTTAAATAATATCAATTACCCAAAAGTCTATGGCTTTCCTATATACAAATAATGAGAGAGAGGGGCCTGGAGCAATGGTACAGTGAGTAGGACATTTGCCTTACATGTAGCCAATCCAGGTTGAATTCCTGGAGTTTCATTGGTCCTCCAAGTACCACCAGGAGTAATTCCTGAGGGAAAAGTCAGAAATAACCCATGAACATTGCTGGGTGTGGTCCCAAAGGCAAGTAAATAAATAAAAAACAGCTTATTTTAAAAACCAAATGATGAAAGTGAAGAAAGATATATTTTAAAAAACAATTCAGTTCACAATTGTGTCAGAGAAAATCAAATACTCAGAATTAGCTTATCAAAAGAGGTGGAGGACCTATGCCAAGAAAACTACAAAACACTCCTTCAAGAAATAAAAGACACAAGGAAAAGAAATGGAGATACATCTCCTGCTCATGGATCAGGAAGACTGACGTTGTCAAAATGGCAGTACTCCCCATAACATGATACAGATTCAGTGCAGTCCATATGTGGACACCCATGACATTTTTCAAAGAATTTGATTCAACACTCCTGCAATGCATATGAAACAATAAGCTCCCAATAATAGATAAAGCAATCTTTGGGGGAAAAAAGATGGGAAGAATCACCTTCCCCAACTTCAAACTGTACTACAAACCAGTAGTCATTGAAACAACATAGTATTGGAATAAAGACAGGCCTGCGGATCAATGGAACAGAGTTGAGTAACCTCATACCAACCTTCAAGTATATGATCACTTAATCTTCAGTAAAGGAGCGAGAAATATAAAGTAGAGCAAGGAAAGCCCCTTTAACAAGGGGTGCTGTGAAAACTGGACAGGTATAAAATGAACAGCAAAAAAAAATGGACAACAAAAAATTGGATTCAGACATCTTCCTAACATTAGACACAAAAGTCAGATCAAATGGATTAATGACCTCAATATCTGACCTGAATCCTTAAGCTGCATGGGGGAAAAAGCAGAACCCTCCATGACACTGAAGCTAAAGGCATCTTCAAAGATGAAACACCACTGACCAAGCAAGTGGAAGCAAATGGAACTGCATTCAACTAAGAAGCTTTTAAACCTCAAAAGAAATGGTGACCAAGATACAAAGAGAGCTCATGAAATGGGAAAAATTATTTGCCTGATACCTATCTGGACTGGAGTGATATCACAGTGGGTAGGATGTTTGCCTTGCATGGGCCAACTTGGATTCAATTCCTCCATCCCTCTCAGAGAACCTAGCAAGCTACTGAGAGTATCCCACCTGCACGGCAGAGCCTGGCAAGCTACCCGTGGCATATTGAATATGCCAAAATCAGTAACAACAAGTCTCACAATGGAGACGTTACTGGTGTCCACTTGAGCACATTGATGAACAACGGAACAACAGTGTGACAGGCTACAGATACCAATATAATGAAAGGCTAACATCAAAGATAGATAAGGCACAGGTAGAAATTTACAAGTAAAAATATCCAACTCCCTAAAAATGGGGAGAAAGGAACAGAAACTTCCTCAAAGAAGAAATATAAATGACCAAAAGACGCATGAAAAAAATGCTCTATATGACTATAGACTATATCAGGGAGATGCAAATCAAAACAACAATGAGATATCTCACACCAAAGACTGGTACACATCCAAAAGAAAAAGAATAACCAGTGCTGGTGGGGTTGCAGCGAGAAAGGGACTTTCATCCATTGTTTGTGGGAATGCCTACTGATCCAGTCTTTTTGAAAAACAATATCCGCATTCCTAAAAAAAAGCAAAACAGAACAAAAATAACCAGAATTGAGCTTCTATATGACCCAGCAATACTGTTTCTGGGAATATACCCTGGAGGCCCAAAAATACACTGCAGAAAAGCCATTTGCACTTTATGTTCACTGCAGTACTATTCATAGTAGCCACAATCTGAAAACAAACCCAGTGCCTGAGAACAGATGACTGGATAAAGAAACTATGGTACATCTACACATGGATTATTACAAAGTCATCAGGAAAAATTAAGTCACGAAATTCACCTATAAATGAATGGACATGGAGAGTTTCTTGCTAGGTGAATCTAGTCAAAAGGAGTAGGATAGACATAGAATGATTGTACTAATTTGTGGGGTATTAAAAAATATTGTATGATACTAGTACCAAAGGATAGTAGAAACAAGGGCCAGGAGCAGTGATCCATCGTTGGAAGCTTCCCACAAGTGAAAGTGGGGGTGGGAGGGAAGACATTTAGGATATAGAAGGGACTACTATGATAATGATAGTTGGAAATGATCACTCTGAACAAGAACTGAGTGCTAGAAGTATGTAAGGGGACAGAAATGATAACATTTCAGTACCTGTATTTCAAACTATAATGCTGAAAAAGTGAGCGAGAGTGTGTGTGTCTGTGTGTATGTGTGTAAAAAAGAAGAAAAGTATTTGCCATAGAGGTAGTCTGGGTCAGGGTTAGGAGGGAGGGAAACTGGGGACTTTGGTGGTAGGAAATTTACATTGGTGAATGGATAAATGTTGAAACATTGAATAACTGAAACCAAATCATGAACAACTTTGTAACTCTGTATCTCGTGGTGATTGAGTTTAAAAAATAAATATATTTTAAAAAGAAGATATGATATATATGCACAAAGGAGTACTACTCATCTAGTAAAAAAGAGATACATTCTTTCATTCTGATGCAGTTTAGTTAGAATTAAAGGGTATCACATTAAACAAATAAGTCATAAAGGAATAAGACCAAAGAAGACACTTTCCTTGCATGCAGCCAACTCAGGTTCAATCTCCAGTGCTCCTTATTGTCCACTGAACACCACTAGAAGTAACTCCTAGCATCATTGTGTGTGGCCCAAAAATAAATAAATAAATAAATAAATAAATAAATAAATAAATAAATAAATAAAGAAGGAGGAGGAGGTGGGGGAATAGAATGAGGAGGAGAAGTAGAATGAAGAGGAGAAGGAAAAAGACAAATACTGGGTGATTTCATTGCAGGCTTGTATATAAAGGAAGAAAAACAAGAAATAATTTCTAATGGAAACATTTCATTAGAATGTTTCTGACCAAAAGAACTGAGATTACCTAAGGAGAGTAGATTGGTGAAGATTCTAGTCAATGGTGGTGGGAGATAGGCACTTTGAAGGTGACTGTGCTATGGTAAAAACTGTATCCCTAAAATGCACAGGCATTTGTGCTATTATAAGTCAATGTTACCTTGATAAATTAAAAATATGTATCTAGAAAGGTTTTCCATCTGGACATGTGCAAAGGAATCTGTGTAGTTTTGAGCTTTACAACTGCTGAAAGTTTCCTGTGAATTTCTCTATCCCATCGTTTTACTTAAGAGTATGGTATGCAATAACAAAATGAATATTCTTATGGTTTAAGTTTGAATCATAATCACATGCCTTCTACTCAGGTTTAGTATAATTATGCACACTCTGCCGATAGGGAAAGGGAGGACGATCTATAAACAAATGATCCAGATTCACAAAGTGAAATTGAAAAGCAGATGGAAAATGTACACTTATTTCCACAAAAATGTCAGTGTGATACCAATAAGTCATGTGACTTACATTTCCTCTCCTTCAACCTTCGAGACACCTCAGCTTTCACCTGTTTTTTCAGAGAGGGTAAATGATAGTGACAGCAACAGTTTCTCACCTTAAAGCTTCATTAAATCCATCGTCACTTATTTGAGGTTTTCTGTTTTGAGAGCTCTTTGTTTTTGGCACTTTGCTCCCATTCTGGAAAGCTGTGCCTGCATCTCATGATGTCCTCCTTTACGCTGAGTGCTCCATCTATGTCAGCTACCACTGGCCTGCCTCATGTGTGGGACCCACTCCTTATTACCAATTTTTCTGGGTTCCTTATCCCCTTAGCCAGAACTTCCCTTCCACTGCCTGTCTTCACATTGACCTTTGTGTTTATAACTGATCCATGTCCATTTCCTTTCATACACAGCCATATAAACCTAAGGACTGACTTTACCCTTAAGTACTTCACAAACATGGTGGTAATAATACTACTATACTCACCAGGCTCTGTGAAAGTAAAATAAGATAATATGGAAAAAGCAATGCCCAATCATGAAAGCATTCAATCAATGTTGTTTTCACTATCTTCTGTTTTTTTTCTTTTTGGGTCACACCCGGCGATGCACAGGGGTCACTCCTGGCTCTCCACTCAGGAATTACCCCTGGCAGTGCTCAGGGGACCATATGGAATGCTGGGAATCGAACCTGGGTCGGTCACGTGCAAGACAAATGCACTACCCACTGTGCTATCACTAAAGCCCCACTATCTTCTTGATAATAATCTGCCTTTATTGTTTGGTGGCCACATGTAAGGATACTTGGAGGGTACTCCCAGTTTGGCCCTTGAGGATCATGACTGATGGTGCCAGGTTTGAAACTTGGCCACTCACATGTGCTCCAGCTCTTTGAACTAGTTCCCCAGCTATCTTCATTTTCGTTTTTTTTTCCTTTTTAAAAATTTTTTAAATTTTTTAAATTTTTTAATTAGTGAGTCACAGTTAGGGTACAGTTGCAGATTCAAACATTTCGTGCTTGTTTTTCCCTCATGCAGTGTTCGGGAGCCCATCCTTCCACCAGTGTCCATTCTCCACCACCAATGAACCCGGTATCCCTCCCACCCCCCAATGTATACTCCTCGGCCTGGAGTTCCTTCCTCTTATGTATTAATTTGTGTCTTCTTGACATTATTGAGAGTTTAGATCAACAAATGAGACCTTCTTAACGTGAGTGATAACCCCATTTTCCTAGGTAGTCTCTATTCCGACTTTTTGTTTAATGTGTTTGTAGTGGCTAGTACTAAAAGTTGAGTTGTAACAATAAATTGTGTAGCTCAGTCTCCCCACCAAATGAATGAGAGCTTATGAGTCCAGGAACTAGAGAAGTGCTGAAACTTAGACCTCAAGCAATGATGAATGTAAAATATACAGAAAGTAGCACTTGAAAGTTCAGCCAATGTGTTGGGAAACTACACTGGTGGAGGGATAGGTGTTGGAACGTTGTGTGACTGCAACCCAATCGTAAACAGCTTTGTAATGCTCTATCTCATGTCGATTCAATAAAACAAAAAACTTTAAAAAGAAGCAAAGTTAAATCAATGAAATTAAATTTATGTCAATATTTAACAATGTATCAATAGAGCTGAAGGCACCGTGTTTCTAGAACAACAAAATAGATAAGCATGATTTCAAAGATGTGTGGCCATGTCATAGAATGAATCTTTCAAACACTTTAGAATCATCCTTTTTCATGCAAACTTTTTGATAACCTAAACACGTAAGCTGTCACTCTAATTCCTAAAAATTGTTTTATATTTTGGCATTAGTGTAGGACATTTGTCCAGCAATTACATAGGTTGGCATGATTTCGACACAATATGCAATAAACACAGTGATGTTTATCTTATTGAAACCCAAGTTCAGATATCTTATTAACTATTCCATAATGGAACTGTTTTACTACACATGTTCTCTACATTTCATGACATAATTATTAGGATTATTTTATACCACCAAACACTGGGTTATTAAACTATATCCAGGGTACATAATCTACCAAGCTAGTCGATAATATGTGAAATATTGGTTATCAGTCCTCATAATTTTTATCTTCATCATTGCTTTTAAAGCATGTGGCTACAAAGGCATAAAAATAGGCATATAGTTTTTAGGAAAACAGTAACAACAAGTCTCACAATGGAGACATTACTAGTGCCCACTCGAGCAAATCGATGAGCAACTTGATGACAGTGATATAGTGATTATCTTAGAATTGACAGAGCTTGATTGGAATTGCACACAGACTGGGATTGTTCTCTTTGTCTCTAATCATTGTTAAAATTTACTCTGTACTTATTGTGTTTAGGTAATACTAGGACATGTGGGACAATATTTATTTTATTTAGAGCTGGAAGTAAGTGCAAAAGCATTCAGCATAAAGCACTCACTACGTAAAGTCAGAAAAAATTAGTTCTTGTTTTAAATTATATCCTATAAACTTGGGTTGAATTTCCTGGTTGTTTTCTATTCTTCCTCTGTGATTCCTTAGCTCTGATTACTATTCACCATCATCAGGGCACCCAGGCTGAAACCTCAGTGTCATCAGAATGCATTCTCTCCCTCCTGCTGGTTGCGTCTTAAGTTCAGAGTTCTTCCACTCCATTGGTTCCTACCTGTATCTTTTCCCAGCATTGCAGAAACTGCCTAATTAAATTACCTCCCTGTGTACTCTGCCTGATTCTCTCTATTCCTGGCAGCTTTGAGAATTGAGGGAGTAACGGGTGTTGTGTTGCAGAGAGAGGCTGAAATCCCCAAAGGAAGGAGCAAAATTGCCCCAAACTCTCTTTCACTGCCTCATTAAAATCATGAGTCCAGAGAACCCAATAAAAAAGGCCCTTGCACTTTCTCTGTGAATTCATCAGATAATCCATATCAAGTAATTGCCATTGAAGAAAAACCTTTTGCAAGGGTCTTTCCCATCATGCGATTGCACTCCAGTTGGAGGTTAGGGATTATCTACCGCCCATGCTCCCTCCACACAGTTCTGTCAGAAACCTATTGTTACATTTGTTGAACTTGGTTCTACAAATTTTGTCTTAAGCAGCTAATATCAGATTCTTTATCAACATTTTATCCCCAGTTCATAGTACAATACATAGTACATAGTACACCCAATGAGAGCATAGACAAGTGCTGTCATACAAATGAGCATGTAATAACTCTTGGGCTGACAAGTAATTGTTAATATAATTAATCACGTTTTCATAGAACCATACAAGATAGAATGAGGAAGTAAATAATCTACTTATGGGGGCACACAGGAGATGTGATATCTAGGGCTCCAAATAGAACTGGAGCAGCTGATGATTTCAGTGCTATACTGTGGGAGGAGAACATTTTAAAAGCTTCATTTTTATACATCAGGAAACATATGCTGCTTAAAGTGAAGTTTCAATTATCTATGTGTATTGTATACTTTTTTAGAGACCTGTGGATGATACATATTGCATGAATTTTGACTGAATCAAGAAGCTTAAAGTCCATGGTTCCTAATCAAGCCAGCTGAAGAAAGGTACTGCTTTCTTTATATTCTCACCACATCTACACATGGCTCTTTTCTGAGAAATATTCTGAGCAAAAACTGCATACTGACACTGTAGTCTTCCTTTAAACTCATCGTAATACTTAATCATCATCGCATTCCTGTAATATACCACCCAAATCTTACAGACAAGGAATTTAAGGTTTAGGAAAATTGAATAATTTGTCCAAGATGACAAAGCTAGTAACTATGGTGCAAAAATGCTATCTACTTTCTAACCTATGGCTCAAGTCATACAATATCTCCTCTTTACACCAATGGTAAAGAAAACTATAGAATAGATAGGGTAGAAAAGCAATCATTGCCCTAGAGGAAAGCCATACTCCTGGGGAATATCAGCATTGTTAGCCTCAGATCAAATTCAACATTCTCCACAGGAGAACAGCCTGAATCTGTATACTGGTTTATCAGTATGACTCATGTGCATCCTGTATATACGTCTTCAGCATGCATGTGTGTGCTCAGTAAACAAGATCAGTAAAATAGACTGTACATTTGGGGGAGTTCCTTAATGAGAGAGGAAAATAAAAGCATGTTTAAATTCTTAGGAATATCAGAAACAATTATTCTGTCCAATGGGGAATCTGTAAAAATCTGCAGAAATCAGTACCTAGGAGTTATATATCAGTAGGAAAGCAAGAGTTTCTAAGCTAAAGAAAGCAATCACTGTAGCACTGTCATCCTGTTGTTCATCAATTTTCTCAAATGGGCACCAGTAACATCTCCATTGCGAGACTTGTTGTTACTATTTTTTGGCAAATCGAATATGCCAGAGGTAGCTTGCCAGGCTGTTATTCGGTGGGATACTCTCGGTAGCTTGCTGGGCTCTCCAAGAGGGACAGAGGAACCGAAACCCGGTCAGCCGTGTCTAAGGCAAATGCCCTACCCACTGTGCTATCGTTTCAGTACATTTTATTTGGACGAGGGGAGGTCACACCCGGCAATGCGCAGGGGTTACTCCTGACTTTGCACTCAGGAATTACTCCTGGTGGTGCTCAGGGGACCATATGGGACGCTGAGAATCGAACCCGGGTGGGCCACGTGCAAGGAAAATGCCCTACCCACTGTACTATCGCTCCAGCCCCAAAGAGATCAAATATGCAAAAACTTGAAACATTAAAAATAATTTGTGAGTTCAAGTGTCTGAAAATGTTTAAATATCTCTCAAATGCATAAAATAGGGGCAAAAGAGTAAATCAACAAATAGAGTGATCACATGCCCATATTTTCCTTTTTTGGGGGTGGGGAAGGCACACTCGGTGATGCTCGGGGGTTACTCCTGGTGGTGTTCAGAGGACCATCTCAGATGCCAGGCATTGAATTGAGGTTTGCAAAATGAATGCCCTACTCAGTGTACTATCACTCCAGCCCATACTCATATTTTCCAGGATGGTATAATATTTTAACATTATAATGTTCTCACTAAGGCAAATATGAATATCTCTTCACGTTCAGAAGTATTATGGTTTGGGGAATAAATTATTTGATCACCATTTAGTTTTCCTACAAATGAGGTCACAGAGTGATATATAGACTAAGTCATCAAAAGTCACTTATTCTATACTGAGAAGTTTCTAAAAATATACTAGATTTGCCACTGTAATAAGGAGATGATTGCAGTCAATATAAAAATTAAATTTTCAAATATTTAATATATGTTTCAATGCTTATCAGGAAAAACATAGCTGCCCATCAAATTTATTATTTTATGGATATCATTGACTGACATGTGCTAAAATAGTTCTTGTTCTACATATCTATTTATCTGGGTCCATAAATTTTAGACCTAGTATTGTGGCTGGAATATTTTGGGCCTTGTAGAACACTTTAGGATTGTTCCAAACAATTCTCTCAAAATTATTTGGAGGTTTGGAAATACAACCTTGGAATGGGAATGGAAAGAATATGGTTAGGTCACATAGATTATCATGTATTTAATATTTTGTATCATTGTCACTGTCGTCATTGTCATCCCATTGTTCATTGATTTGCTTTAGCAGGCACCAGTAACGTCTCCATTAATTCCTGTTGTGTGCTAGTGTAGCTCGATGGTGTACTGGGGGCTCTTTCAGTATCAGGGGAATGAGGACCGTCATTGTTACTGTTTTTGACATATCGAGTAAACCACAGGGAGCTTGCCAGGCTCTGCCATGTGGGTGAGATACTCTTGATAGCTTGCCGGGCTCTTCTAGAGGGACAGAGGCTTTTGGGGCGGCCTCTAGTCACCTTTAGAGATGTTCCCAGTCTACCAAATGTAAGCTTTTGGTCGACTGGCATGTTGTAACAATCTGCACACTGACAAACACGCTTCTGCCTATATGTCTGGGCAGCACCGAAACATCTGTGGCCTCAGGTTGATCTCCTTGAGGTTGATGGAGTGCGCCGGGATGTTGTTGAGCACCTGGCAGAGCAGGAGCATATCATGGAGGGTCTGTGCCAGGTTGAACACCTGTGCTGAGCCCCAGGTCACACAGTGGTCTCCCAGCACCCCACAGTGGATGAGCCACTGTGCACCCTGCTGCCATTGCTCTATGTCCAGTGGTGCTGCAACTTGCCTGGATGGGGCAGACGATAATGCTGTGGCCACCGCCTTGGTTTCTCTGTGCCTTACTGATGCCATTCTGTCTGAATTTTGCAAAACAGCCAGCGATGTCCATCAGGAGTCACATGTAGAGTTCCAGCAGGGATCACGTGTAGAGTTCCATGCCTAGTATACTGAGCCACATGTTGTGTAAGGTGAGATGGTGAGCCAGGTTCGGGAGAGTGCGAGGGGTTAGGGCAGTGTCGGCACCATCTTGCCTCCAATCAAATATTGAATATTATGGATATTAATGCATCTCTTAAATGGTATACTTAATATCACTTCTAATGTTATAGAATTGTGGCAACAGTACAAAAAATTAAAATTAAACATAAATAAAATCTAGTAAATACTGTATTAGGAGACAGGAAACTACTGAATAACTCTAGGTGAGGAATTTCTATGAGAATTTCTGCATTTTACTCTCTTCACTGGTTGGGAATGCAGGACGGTCACATTTAGAAGAATGACACTGGACACTATCTGTCATCATGCATTAAAAATGAACTTAAAATAAAAACTTAAAACTTGAACCTTAGATGTTTGACCCCAAATCAATAAAGTATATACAAGAAACCATAAAGTATATACAAGAAACCATACAAGAAACAAACTTTGTGGTGTTTATTTCAGTGGTGTCTGCAGTGATTTGGTTCTAGTGATGAGAAAAATAAAAGCAAAAATGAACAAATGGAATTGCATCAAGCTAAAAACTATATTCACTATGGAAGAAATTATCACTAAAATAAGAAGACATCTTACTAAGGGGAGAAAATATTTGCATAACACATATGACATGTATAAAAAGAACTCACAGAACTCAACAACATGAAATGGGGAGAAGAGTTTATCAGATACTTTTTCAAAAAAGAAATGCAGAATGGAGAAGGGAACACCAAGTAAAATGTGATTGGAGATCCTGTGTGGGAAGGAAGATGCGTGCTGAAAGTGGACTAGAGACCAAACATGATGGCCACTCAATACCCCTATTGCAGACCACAACACCCAAAATAAGAGAGAGAACAAATTGGAATGCTCTGCCACAGAGGTGGGGTGGGTTGGGGCAGATGGGATTGGGGGGTGGGAGGGATATTGAGTTCATTGGTGGTGGAGAATGGACACTGCTGGAGGTATGGGCTCCCGAACACTGCATGAGGGAAAAACAAGCACAAAATGTGTGAATCTGTAACTGTAACTGTACCCTCACTGTGACTCACTAATTAAAAACTAAAAAAATTTTAAAAATAAAAAATAAATATATAGTCAAAGTCATTTATCGCAATCCTACGGCAAGCATCATACTCAATGGGGAAAAACTAAGAGCCTTCCCTCTAAGAACAAGGACGAGACAAGGATGCCCATTTTCTCCAATTCTGTTCAATATAGTAATTGGAAGTACTTGCAATAGCGATTAGGCAAGAAAAAGATATTAAGGGCATTCAGGTAGGAAAGGAAGAAATCAAATCTCTCACTATTCACAGATGATATGATACTATACTTAGAGAACCCTAAAACCTCTACCAAGAAACTCCTAGAAACAATAGACTCATATAGTAAAGTTGCAGGCTATAAAATCAATACCCAAAAGTCCATAGCTTTCCTATGTGTAAATAATGAGAGAGAAGAAAGCGACATGATAAAATTGTTCACAATTGTGCCTCAAAAAATTGAGTACTTCAGAATCAGCTTAACTAAGGAGGTAAAGGACTTGTATAATGAAAACTGCAAAACGCTACTTCAGGAAATAAAAAAGGACACGAGGAAATGGAAAGACATCCCCTGCTCATGGATTGGAAGAATTAATATTGTCAAAATGGCAATACTCCCCAAAGCATAGTACAAATTCAATGCAATCCCTATAGGGATACCCTTGACATTCTTCAAAGAAGTAGAGCAAGTGCTCCTGAAATTCATATGGAACAATAAGACCCCACGAATAGCTAAAGCAATTCTTGGGAAAAAGAAAATGGGAGGAAGCAACCTCCCCAACTTCCAACTCTACTACAAAGTGATAGTAATTAAAACAGCATGGTACTGGAACAAAGGCAGAGCTGCAGAACAATGGAACAGAGTTGAATACTCTGACACACACCCCCAAATATATGATCATCTAATCTTTGATAAGGGAGCAAGAAATGTGAAGTGGTGCAAGGAAAGCATGTTTAACAAACTGTGCTGGCAAAACTGGACAGCTACATGCAAAAAAATGGGCTTAGACCTCTATCTATCACCATGTACAAAAGTCAGATCAAAATGGATTAAAGACCTCAACATCAGACCAGAATCTCTAAAGTACATTGAAGACAAGGTCGGCAAAACTCTCCACAATATTAAAGCCAACTGTATCTTCAAAGCTGACACACCACTCGCCAAGCAAGTGAAAACAGACATAAATGAATGGAACTGTCTCAAACTAAGAAGCTTCTGCACCTCAAAAGAAACAGTGACCAAAATGCAAGTGGGAAAGGGTATTTACGTAGTAACCATCCAATAGAAGGTTGATATCAAGGATATACGATGCACTGGTTGAACTCCACAAAAAGAAAACTGCCAACCCTATCAAAAAATGGGGTGATGAAATGAACAGAAACTCCCCCCCCCAAAAAAAAATCCGAATGGCTGAGAAGCACATGAGAAAATGTTCAGCATCGCTGGTCATCGGGGAGATGCAGATCAAAACAACAATGGGATGTCATCTCACACCACAGAGACTGGCCCACATCCCAAAAACCAAAAGCAACCGGTGTTGGTGTGGATGTGGGGTGAAAGGGACTCTCCTTCACTGCTGGTGGGAATGCCGACTGGTTTGGCCCTTTTGGAAAACATACGGATGATTCTCAAAAAATTAGAGGTTGGGCTTCCATTTGACCCAGCAATACCACTGCTGGAAATATATCCCGGAGTAGCAAAAAGGTATAGTAGAAATGGCATTTGCATTTCTATGTTCATTGCAGCACTGTTTACAATGGCCACAATCTGGAAAAAACCAGAGTGCCAATAAACAGATGACTGGTTAAAGAAATTTTGGTACATCTACACAGTGGAATACTAAATAGCTGTCAGAAAACATGGAGTCATGAAATTTGCATGTGGGTGGATCAACATGGAGGGTGTCATGTTGAGTGAGGTGATTCAGAAAGAGAGAGACAGACATAGAAAGATTGTACTTATATGTGGAATATAAAGTAGCTGAGAGGTACAAGTTTGCAATGATGCAATTTCTAGCAGGTATTTCTCTGGACTTAGTTACTAAAACACTAAAATACAGAAATCCAAAGCCATGCGGTTTCTAGTGCGGCCGCTTGCCTCATATATCTTCATTCTCAGCAGTGGAAAACAAATTATCAAATGCTTCCTTTTCAGCAAGTCCGAGTTTAGGGGGGAGAAACTCCAAATAATAATAGTGAAGTTTTTTTGTTGAAATATTGAAAGTAATCAAAGTAAAGTGAAAGTAAAATGAAATGTATCAGTTACACAGGCGGGGTGGGGGACTGCGGAGGTGGAAGGGTGGGGGGAGGTATACTGTGATTCTTGGTGGTGGAATATGTGCACTAGTGAAGGGATGGGTGTTCGAGCATTGTATAACTGGGACTTAAACATGAAAGCTTTGTAACTTTCCACATGGTGATTCAATAAAAGAATATATTTATTTAAAACCCCCCCCCCAAAAAAAAAGAAATGCAGACAGTCATGAGACCCATGATCACTGATAAGATAATAAAAAGTAAGATGACAATTGGATACCATTTTACATCAACAAGAAAGGCCTATACCAACAAATCAGAAACAATTGCTGATGAGGGTATGGAGGTAACATGAAACCTCCTTCATTACTTGTGGGAAGGCAAAAGGTACAGAGAATGTTCAGGAAGTTAAAAATAGATCTTCAGTATGATCCAACAATTCTACTCCTAGTGTCTATCCAAATTACACAAAAATTTGCTTGAGTGGGCACCAGTAATGTCTCCATGTGAGTCTTGTTGTTGCTGTTTTGGCATAATCAATACGGCATGGATGGCTTTCCAGTCTCTGCTGCCTGGGTGAGATATGGGTGGGTAGCTTGCTGGGCTCTCCGAGAGGGGCAGAGGAATCAAACCCAGCTTGGCCTCGTGCAAGGCAAACACCCTATCTGCTGTGCTATTGCTCCATCCCTACACAAAAATACTAATTAAAAAAGAGAGTGAACTGCAAACACAAAAGTTCATAAATTTGTAACTGTACATCACAGTGATTCTATAATAAAAATTTAAAAAATATATGTGCACACATGTGTTTATAGCAGCATTGTTTACAACAGCAAAAATTTAGAAACAACTCAAGTTACACAAAACATCTAAGTAGTTAGAGAGATGACATATATTCACACAATGAAATGCCACACAACTATAAGG
The DNA here is from genome assembly GCF_027595985.1 of Sorex araneus. NCBI lineage: Eukaryota > Metazoa > Chordata > Mammalia > Eulipotyphla > Soricidae > Sorex > Sorex araneus. The sequence continues at coordinate 65,365,020 of NC_073306.1, forward strand.
GTGGGGGGGGAATGTTGAATTTTCTTTCAATATGATGAGACTGCAGGGTATATAGTGTTAAATAAGTCAGAGGGAAAAGGTTTAGTAAAGTTTAGTACTTGATGATATCACTTACATGTAGTATATTGGAAATCAAAGCAAGTGAAAAGACAATGTCCAATAAAAACAAACCTTAGAATGTGACCAGAGAGTTGAGGTTACCAAGTTGGGGTGGCAGTATGCTGGAAGCTTTCTATGAAATGTGATTGGGGGGGGATATTGGCACTTTGGTGGTGGGTGTGACGTGCCCATAGTACCCTTAAGGCATATATACATGTACATTATTGTAAATCAATGTTACCTCAATAGAAAATTAAGTTAAAGAAAACTTCTGAGGCTGGGCCATACCCAGGGTTGCTCAGAGGCGGTCCTTGACTCTGTACTCAGAAGTTATCACTGGTGGTACTCAAGAGACCACATGCTGTGTGGGGATCAACTGAGGTTGGTAGCATGCAAAGCCTTACTCCCTATAGTATCTCTCCAGCCTGTAAGAAAGTTCTTGACTCTGCTTCCTGATAGGAGCAAACAAACAAAGATTAAAAAAAAAAAAAAGCTAGAAAATTATTTTTCTTAAATTTTTTTTTTTTTTTTTTTGCTTTTTGGGTCACACCCAGCGATGCTCAGGGGTTACTCTTGGCTCTGCGCTCAGGAATTAGTCCTGGAGATGCTGGAAAGACCATATGAGATGCCAGGGATCAAACCTGGGTTGACCCAGTGCAGGGCAGATGCCTTTCCTGCTGTACTATTGCTCTGGCCCCGAAAATTGTTTTTCTAATTCAGATAAGAAGCACAACTTCCAACTAGGAAGCTAATGGTGAGATACGAAAAGAATATTTTGAGATATGGTTATCAACTAAAATCAGCAATCTTGACAAATAAGTAGAAGTGGGGGACTGAAAAGTGAATAATTTAGTTTAAGTTTCAGATATCTGAATCAGGCAACTGGGTAGAAAGTGATTCCATTGGCCTTGACCAGGACCAAATGAAAAGCAGCAAGTTAGCTAAGACAATGAATTCATTGGTTCTGCAATCCCAACTTGACTACGTGAAACTAACAATTTAATGAAATGTTCAGAAAAGAGCATCAAATTTAGATTAAGAAGAAACTTGGTTCAGATTTCAGTTTTGTTACTTCTGTAAAATGTGCATAATATATTAGAAGGTTGTTGTGAGAATTAAATGAGAGGCTATGTGTGAACGCACTTTGTAAATTGCAAAGTGTCAGTTGTTATTTTGAAGTAAATAAGCAGAAGTGATAATGAATTCCAAGAACATACAGATTACAAGACTTAAGGGCTCATTTAGGGAGGCAGAGCACATGGTCTGTTCTTGGTATGCCGGATTTATACCCCTCCCACAATGAAAATCTTTACTATTTAAAAAAAAAAGACCTTAAAGAAAGTAATCTTATTAACCCATTTTGGAGTTTTAGAGTTTAAAACCCCTCAATATTTACCAATATTTAGCTATTTCCAGTTCATCGTGTTTCCAGTTCAATCTTTCCCTCTCTATACTAAATGACACTGTATCTGTTAAGCAGTTGGTGAACTGTTGAAATTACAGATTTTCTAGAGCGATCAGATTACCAAAATAAAAATTCCCCATCTCATAAAATCCTTCGGGGGAAAAAAGGTGAGTTATAAATAAGAAAGTCTTGTCATGAGGTCTGGAGAGATAGAACAGTGGGAAAGGCACTACCTCACTGAAGCCAGCCCTGGTTTGATCCTTAGCATCACATATGCTATGCCAAGCACTGCTAGGAGTGATCCTTAAATAGAGATCCAGGAGTAATTTCTGAGTACAATTGAATATGGCCCCAAACCAACTCCCCTGACCCCCAAAAATATATTGAAATATATTACAAGCTATTTTTTCATATACCCAAATCAAATTTTACTACTTATAATTTATCTGAGGTCTGATCAGTTATAAGACATAAAACCTAGTTTCTTAATTTATCAGAGGTGGATGCAGTGATGCTTGCCCAAACTCTGTCACATGTGAGGAGAAGAGTTTGGGTGATCAAGGAGTACTAGGCGAGAGAGCCCTTTGCAGATTGTAAATATCTGCACAGCTTATGAAATGTGTATCATGTGTTATTTTACTTGACCTTCTCTATAGCCTCATGAGCTGCATTTGCACGTTATCTTACCATATTGGAGAAGGGGGAAAGTAGACTTTGAAAGGTCACCTCCTGTGCTCAAAATCTTATAGCCAGTTGGTGATGGTGCCAAACTCTGCATCTACCAGCTCTTCTTACTCTTGCATTCACTACTTATTAAGTATGTTCTTTTAAGCAGTTAATATAGATGATGCATTAAATGCTTGTGGGAAAAGCAGTGAAGAAGACAAATATTTGTCCAAAGTAATTCCACCACCTTTCCCAACTCACCAGAGTTCACAGCCTAGAAAAAGAGACAAATGAATAAGGCTCTCAAAATCCAGATGCAATTTCTACATCACCATTCCCTCAGCAGGCGTTTGTCAGAATCTGATTATCTGTTTATCTGAGAATCTGGTTGTCTGTTCATCGCTGATGAATCAGAGTATAAAAAACATGAATGAATTCAGTAAAAATTTGTGTCAAAATGTATAGCTTGAGGCAAATTTGTCTAGCCAATACTTATACTTAAAAAGTACTAATAAAATAGCTTAGGTATTTATTACCAGTTACAATGAAATAGTTTGGAACATCATATATTTATTTTAGTTTTGCATCTTTCATCTGGCTCAGTTCTGACCAAAAGAACAGAAATAAAATCTATTCAGTTATAATTGTAGGAAATGTACTTTTTTCCTCATAAAAAGAGACAGAATCAGCTGGCATATCTTTTGTCCTCTTCCTTGTCCTACTACACTTCCATGTTTCTTCCTGTAATTGGATATAATACCTGAGGTGAGAAATGCCTTCTTGTGAGAATGGGAAGGAAATTAAGCAGTAGGATGCCAGAGCAAGAAAGATAGGAAAAGTCTGGGTATTTGATCATGTCATGACTTCATCAAAACTAGAACCTTGTAAGCTTGAGTGTGTATGAAAAAAGCAATCCCATTCTATAAAGCCACTGAGGTCAAATTTCTATTGTATTTAGTCAGTTAAAACTAAATTTATCCAAAGCCCATATGTTATTAGCAATTTGGGACACCAACTAGACTTATTTGTCACAAAAGAGCAATGACAAATGTCACAGAGAAGCCTGGAATTTGATTAAATTTTTGTGCTTTGGTAATCTTTTAAGGAAAGAATCATAGTAACCTATGAGAATATGTGCTATTGAGTTCCTTAAAATTTCTATTGATGTGGCTGATAAATCATATTTTTTGACCAAGCCTTGAGATTCTTTGAGTGGTGTCTGGTCAGAGTTGTTTTTCTGTGTCTTTGTTCAATTCTTGTGATGATCCATGACCATGACACATAGTGTAGATACTTACAAATAGTTTCTAGTTCAGATACTTACATATACTTGTATAGGAGGTGCTGTATCCTATAACAGATTCTATGTGGTCTGATGATGGGGATGCAAAACAGGTTCTGTCTGAAATGAGTCTATTTACATAGAGTTATTGCTTCATACCATCTGGATACAAACACAGGTAAGCTTTAATACTGTGATCTTGCTGAGATCCAGTGGGATGCGTAGGTACATGGGAGGATAAGGGAGGATTCCTGCCAATGAAGAGATTAAACCATTTATTTTTGCCATGCAGGCAAGGTGTGGGCATTGTTTTTATAGCTACAGAGCCTCTGAACCTGGATCCATCAGAGATGGATCCCATCAGCGATGGATCCCAGTAAGAGACTGGGATGAGGCTGAGATTTCTAAGTGTCCTGATGTCCTAGGTTGTTCTGGGAGAATTCACAGCATCCTTTCAGGAGTGCCAGCCAGGAGTTATCCAGAACTTCATTGGTAGTAGCAGGGTCCACACACCTTGGTTTCTGGTTTCCTCAGCCATCACCAGTACTGCACTTGCTGAATTGACAGGGAGCAAAAGTGATCAGATATTCATGAGTTGGAGACCTCAGACAGGTAACTAATTCTCCAAAAGTCTATCACACATTTCTTTTTAAAAGTAGCATTGGAACTATGGTTCTAACTATGTGTTCAGTTCTTGTTTTGTTTTGTTATGTTTTAGGGTCACTTTTGGGAGTGCTCAGATGTTACTACTGGCTCTGCACTCAGGAATTACTCCAGACAGTGCTGGGGAGGGGGGGGGTAGGGACCATATAGCATGAATTGGCTGCATGCAAAGCAAGCGCCATATCCACTGTACTATCTCTCCAGCCCCTGATGTGTTCAGTCTGAAATGAGTCTATTTAAATGGAGCTATTGGTAAGAACTTATGTGAGTTATTGAAAGAACTTATGTTGTGTCCAAAATCCAAACCTTGCTTTTTAATTTAATTTTTTATCCTTCCAGGAGTCAGTCTAATAAGAAAAAAAACATTTAATTTTCAATAGTTTTGTTTTAGTTTGTTTTGGGGCCACACTTGGCTATGCTTGGGTGTCACCATTGGCTCTGAGCTCAGGGCTCATTTTCGGTGGTCAGGGTACCAAATGGGATGTTCTGAACTCAGAGCTCACTCTTGGTGATGCTCAGAGTACCATTGTTTTCACAGCTACAGAGCTTCTGAACCTGGATCAGATAGTGCAAAACCTACTGTCTCCATAATGAGGGACTCCAGTCTTATAATGAGGGAAAAATGTAAAGGAAAATATTTATGTGCTTTCTCACCAAGAAAATTCATAATAAAAATTAAACTGCATTAAGCGAGCCTTGTTTTGCAACTTGTCAATGAAATCAGACATAAATTTCAAAAGAAAAAATTTAAAAAATAATAATTTTATTATTTTAAGATATATTTATTAAATTTTTATTCTCTCAGGATTAGTCCTCTTAATTGTTGGGTTAAGTATATAGTTCATTCTTTATCATATACCTATTTTTTCTGCCCCAGGTAATTCACATTTGATAGGTTTTTACTCTACTCTGAACTGTACCACCAGTCAGCAGGGTATACAAGAAATTTCTCTTATTTTATATAGCCTTCTTTTTCTTTTCTAACCCTCCTTTCATTCACTCCACCGCTTGCCAAACACCTTTGAAATGCAGACAGAATACAAATTAATTTTACTATTAGCTTAAGCAAAGCAAATAAGACATAAATCCTCTGCCAAAGAAATCTTAGAGCGCATCCAAAGCCCAGTCTTAGATGCAATTTTCAAATGATATACTATTTGGGGTGACTCATGACACTGTTCTTCCATTAATTCAGAGTTAATTATGTAGCCTCTTCTTTTCGACACCTGAGATCTTAGAATTGAATCCAACATTCTAAGAGGCACTGTTTCTCTTTGCTACAGTTGACAGTTTCGGTTACTGTCTTGAAAAACATTTACTGTCTTGAAAAAGTTACCTCAAATCTTCAGCATCCTCAACCCCACTCCCACCGGAAGTTTATGCTTATATATGACCTCAAAGCCTAAATAGAGTTCCCAAGAAACAGATAACGTCCCGGATCATTGAATCCATGTATCAGCACAAAATTTTATGAAAACTTTAGGTGAAAAAATGGTAGAGCAACTCTGAAAATAACATTGTGAAAGCTAAAATTAATCTCAAGAGGTAGAACATTTCACAACCCAAACCTCTTGCCAGAGAGCCTCTTAGTCCATTTAAGTTTCATTGCCTTTGAAAGTGTTTCCCTCTCACTGAGATCTGCTGGGTTTAGTTCGCTAGACATTGGCTTCAAAAACCTTTTCCTATGTTTTCTTTTCTTCTTTCTGCTTTTGCTTTTAATTATCTTCTTCTTTGATTCTTTGGTGTCATTTCTCTAGGTTGCATGACATTCTTTCCCTCCAAATGGCACTGACTAGTGTTCTCAGTTTAAATCCAAAAGTAAATTTAATCTCCTGTTTGTTAATGATAAGCACATAAAGCTCCCAGTATGTCTTTCTAAAATGTAAATCTGATCATCTCACTCTGTTGTATAATGTGTTTAGATAGCCCTTATGCACTCTAAATAAAATCCAACATTCTTACCAAGATTCATGTATTCATTCAATCAAGCAGTTGTGTTTTTATTGAAAGGCTTGCATACCAGGCATGGTTCTAGTACAAAGATCAAATATTAAACATGTTATCATATAACCTCATAAAATTTATGTTTGCTCCAACATGAGCATGAAACAATAAAATTGAGTGAATGGCACAATTTCTGCAACACAGTATAGAGAAAACAAAGGGGAAAGATTAATTGTGGGAAGGGTTTTTTAAAGGATATTAATGCAAGGTTTTTCTGAAGTAAAATTTGAGCTGCAACCTGAATAATAAAATGGACAAACTCTTAAGACTTAATGTTTATGGAGCCTGGAAATAACTCTGAGTTTTGGAGCATATGCTCTGTGTTGCAGAGGGCTGGGTTCAATTTTTGGCATTTCATGAACCCCTGAACATAACCTGAGAATGACCCCTGACAACTAAGCATCTGAGGAATAGTCCTCCAGCATCTTCTGGAATACATAAAGACCATCAAACAATGAAAGATAGTTGAGGGGTAGGAGAGGTAGTAGAGTAGGAAGGCACTTGTCTTGCTCACCGTGAAACCAGGCTTAATTCCTGGCATCCCATTTGATCCCTCAAGTACCACCAGAAGGAATACCTGAGTGAAGATTCAGGAGTAATCCCTGAGCATAGCCAGGTGTGAACCCTCACCCTCCAAAATGGAAAAAAAGACCCAATGTTAGTTATCTATGAATTTGACTGTGTAAAATATTATTTTAAAGGCCAGTCTAATTTTGGGTTTTTTTTTCCCTACTTACCTCTTTTTCATACACTAAATTTTCCAACTGTATCCAATGTCTAAATTAGCATTCTTCAACCATTTTATACCTACAGATCTGTCCTGAATACTGGTACAGAGAGGGACAGGCAATTATAACAAACACAGCAGACCAGTGGTTTTCAACCCTTCTACACCTGTAGACTAGCACCAGTCTGAGAACAGGTGGTTGAAGACCTAAATGAATACAGTTGTTGGAGCATATAAATCTCTGTTCCAGTGATTGAGTATTTTTGTTATTCAAACTTAATTGACCTTAAAACACTCTAGGGCAATGGGGTTTCCTTCTCTGTAGGATAACATTGGGTTTGTCCATTCAGCCTTGCTGCAGGGAACTTAGTTTACCTTAAAGCAATGTCCTTTCTGTATGGACACAGGAAGACAGTTAATATAATGCTTTGTAACTTGGGAGCTGATTGATTTCAATAATATTTACTCTTGGGCATCTGCTTTCTCAACTTAGTTGCCCTTAGTTCCTAGCACCCCAAAATCAGGGTCCCAACAAAGGATGGAATGGATCCAGGGCAAGCTGTGAGCTACCCTGGCATCAAAATGGGCCAGGACAAAGCGTCACAGTACTCAACTATAAGTTGAGAGCATGGTCATAGACAAATGCTGTCATGATCCAAAAGTAACGATGAGACTAGGACCCTGCTGGAGTTAGGAAGACTAACCTGGCCTGAGGACTGTGGTCTGGAATATATAGTGAGATGTCCTCAGAAAGTACCAAACTTTAAGTTTGATATATCTCTTACTGTGCTCATACAGAATGACATTGCTAGAAATATTAGAAGTAAATTTACTATAACTAATTAAGTAGATTACTAGCTGAGGAAGGAAGAAAACCACACCTCTTGTTTGGATCCCACCCTTGAGCAGATCTCCTCCGTAATCTGGAGTAATCTCCTTATATGAGATTTTGTTAATCTCCTGGAGAAGTGGTCTTACCCCTCTTTGTTGATTTGTTCAACCCACCTTTGTGTTAGCACCCTATGTGATTGCTACATAAACTAAGACTGTAACCAAAGTAGGGAGAAGACACAGAGGCAAGACAGAAGACACAGAAGCAAAGGAGAAGACACAGAAGCGAGGGAGAAGGGGCAGAGGTAAGACAGAAGCAAGGAGAAGAGACAGAAGCAGAGAGAAGACACAGAGGCAAGACAGAAGACACAGAAGCAGGGAGAAGATACAGAAGCAAGAGAGAAGACACAGAAGCAAAGACAGAGAGGTTGGAAGAGACCAGAGGAGAGACTACAGAGACAGAGACAGAGACAGAGATAGAGAAACAGACAGAAGAGAGCACAGTGGCACACACAGAAGCAGAGCACAAGAAGGAGTGATCCCGATCCGGTCTATACACAGCAGCTCGAGAGCACCATAAGCCAGCAATGAGAGAGTGCCGCCCTGAGAGCCCTCGAACAACACACACACACACACACACACACACACACACACACACACACACACGCGCGCGCGCGCGCACGCACACACACATCACTCTTTCTGTGTGCGCGCGTTTGGCGTTTGTATTTTTTACACTTATCAGGTAGGAAATGAGAAGTTTAATATCTAAGACTCCTTCTAAGCACAAAATACAATGATTCCACTTTAAGTTTGTGTTTATGATCTACTGGAAACTAGCACCTAATTTGACAATATCTGTTAGTCTACTGAATAATGTTTAAATGATACAGGAGGTAATTGATAATAAGTCACAGACTCACAGTGTTTTAAAAATAAATTTATGGATTTACTTCCAGGTCTCTTATGTTGCAAAAATATTTTCAGGTTCAATGTTAGTGTTTTGGTTTCTTTTGAATTTCAGTTGTTGTATTTTCTTTCAGAAGACAAAAGGAAAGGCATTGTGTCTGCAGTAAAAAATGGCAAAAATGTAAGTAAAATGCCTGATAACTAATATGTTTAGGTCTTACTACAAAAGGTGTTGCAAGCCTCTTTGTGTAAAAATTAACTTTTATCTTCCAACAGCAAATTATTATACTCTTCTAAAGATGAGACATCAAGGTATAGTTATTTTAATAGTCCAAAAACATTAAGTGGAAGAGCTGGGATTTGATCCCCAGAGGACTAATATAAGTCATACTTTTAATTACTACACTGTACAATACTCTTCACTCTGTACAGAAAATGTAAAAGCAAAGTCACACTTAAAAAGAGTGTTAGAAAAAATAGAATGGGAGCAAGAATCATTACTACAGTTTTTAAGATAAATATGAATGTGTGGTAGAGAACTTATTCTTCTCTAAGAATCCCTTGAAAAGCCTCGCTCTGCCAAACGAAACATTATTCTTTTAACAGCATAGACCAAATCTATTATATAATTTCCTCAGGGACCTCTTAATATATATATGTAAGTGGAGGGATAGAAAAGGAATTCACCTGGCTCTTTATAAAAAAATTATTATTGAATCACTCTGAGATACAGTTACAAGCTTTCATGTTTGAGTTTCAGTCATACAATGATCAAACACCCATCCCTCCACCAGTGCACAGTCTCCACCACAAATGTCCTCAGTATACCCCTCTGTTTTCAACCCTCTCCCTGTCTCCATGGCAGACAATTTCCCTCATACTCTCTCTCTAACTTTGGGCATTATGATTTGCAGTACAGATATTGAGAGGTTATCATGTTTGGTCCTTTATCTACTTTCAGCACACAACTCCCATCTCAAATGATTCCTCCAATCATCATTGACTTAGTTATCCCTTCTTTATTCCAGCAGCCTTCTCCCCCTGCTCATGAGACATGCTTCCAACTATAGGGCAATATTTCTGGCCCTTGTGTCTACTGTCCTTGGGTGTCCATTTCATATTATATTATTTTATGTTCCACAAATAAGTGCAGTCCTTCTATATCTGTCCCTCTCTTTCTGACTCATTTCACTTAGCACAATACTCTCCATGTCCATCCACTTATAAATTGAGGCAGGCTTTCAACCATGGAGCAATATTCCTTGCCTCTAATGTCCTGGGGTGTTAGTCTCATATCATGTTATCTTATATTCCAGAAATTAATGCAGTGATTCTCTGTCTTTCCCTTCCTTTATGACTCATTTCACTTAGAACAATACTCTCCATGTCCATCCATTTATAAGCAAATTTCATGGCTTCATTTCTACTAATGAAGTGAAGTTTCTACTAATGGGCTGGAGCTATAGCACAGCAGGTAGGGCGTTTGCCTTCCCAGGTTCGATCCTTCTGCCCCTCTCGGAGAGCCTCACCAGGATCTTACTATTCTATAAGGAAGTGATCATTGACGTAAAGAGAGGTGTTCAGCAGGACGATACCATTTCACCGAAACTCTTCAGCACCACCCTCAAGAATGTCATGAGACGACTGGAATGGGAAGGAATGGGAGTGAAGATAGACAGTAGGCAATTATACCACCTCTGCTTCACTGATGACATTGTTCTCATAACACCAAACATTAGCCAAGTAGCACAAATGCTGGCCAACTTTGACCATGAGTGTGGAAAGGTCAGAGTGCAGCTGAACCTCAACAAGACAATGCTGATGAAAAATGAACTAGTCCCTGACACTTCATTTGCTCTCAATGGACCGAACATCTCTGAATGCAGCAGCTATGTGTACCTAGGTAGAGAACTCAACATGAAGAACGACTTGGCACCAGAACTGCACAGGAGGAAGAGAGCAGCGTGGAATGCCTTCAAGAGTGTCGAAGAAGTGGTTAAAAGGACGAAGGACCTCCGACTCCGGGCACATCTTTTTGATTCCTGCGCTAATGTACGCCTCAGAGACCTGGGCCCTACGCAAACAGGATGAGAATGCTATTTGGGTATCCCAAAGAGGAATCGAAAGAGCTATGCTAGGAGTATCACATCTCACTCAAGTGAGAGAAGGAATCTGGAGTTCCGACCTCCATTGACGATCAAGAATCAGGGATGCTGTCTCATTTGCCAAGACATCAATAAACAGATGGGCTGGACATGTAATGAGATTCAGAGACGACTGCTGGACTAAAGCTATTACTGACTGGATTCCACAGTATGTCAAAAGACCGCATGGCCAGCCACTAATGAGATGGTCAGACTTCTTTGTCAAAACCCTGGATGGTTTGAGGCACTTCCTGTTCCTGGAGTGAGCAGATATCATTGGGCTACACTAGCACACAATAGGGACAAATGGAGACGTTACTGGCGCCCGCTCAAGCAAACCAAAGATCAACGGGAAGACAAGTGATACAAGTGATACTGGAAGTACTAGCCATAGCAGATAGGCAAGAAAAAGATATCAAGGGCATACAATAAGAAAGAAAGAGGTCAAACTATCACTATTTGCAGATGATATGATACTACACTTAGAAAACTCTAAAGACTCAACAGAAAAGCATCTAGAAACAGTAGGACTGCATAGTTTAGTGGCAGGGTACAAAATCAAAACCCAAAATTCCATGGCTTTCTCATATCCAAATAAAGAAAGAGAAGAACAATACATTAAAAAACCAATCCCATTCACAAAATACCTCAGAAAATCAAGTATCTCAGAAACTAAAGAGGTGAAGGACCTATGCAAGGAAATTACAAAACACTACTTCAATAAAAGAGGACACTAGGAAATGGAGACACATCCCCTGCTCACTGATAGGGAGGGTTAACATTATCAAAATGGCTATACAGGTTTAATGTGGTCCCTATCAGGATACCCATGACATTTTTCAAAGAAATAGACAAAACACTCCTGAAATTCATATAGAACAATAAACCCCCACAAAAAGCTAAATCAATCCTTGGGAAAAGAGAAATGGGTGGCATCACCTTCCCCAACTTCAAAATGTACTACAAAGCAGTAGTAATCAAAACAGCATGTTATTGGACTAGAAACACACCCACAGACCAATAGAACAGAGTTGAATATCCTGTCACAGACTCTCAAATCACTGAATCTTTGACAAAGGAGTAAGAAATGTGAAGTGGAACAAGGAAAGCCTCTTCAACAAGTGGTGCTGGGAAAACTGGATAGCTACCTACAAAAAAATGAACTCTGACCTCTAATGCCAGGCATAAAAGTCAGATCAAAGTGGATTAAAGACCTCAATGTCAGACCCGAATCCATAAGGTATATGGAGGAAAATGTAGGCAGAAGCCTCCAGGACATTGAAGCTAAAAGCATCTTTAATGATGTAACACCAATGATCAGGCACGTGGAAACAAACATAAATGGTACTACACCTGGCTCTTTAAGAACTAGAACAGTGAAGGGATTATGAGCATAAAAGTTAAGTGTCATTTTGCCTATGAAACTGCAAAGTATATACATGATGATACTTATAACTGGTTTCACAGATAAGGCATAAAATTAGGGAAGTTCAATGCACATTCATACTCAAAGGAGCTAGATCAGTGGCCAAAATTTCAGGCCCAACAGGTGTAATTTAGTAAAGGCTTATTCACTAGAGTCAAGTTGAAAGAGCAATTAAATATGAATGCAGCTACCATATTACATATATGTCCAAGAAGCATTAGAGAAAAATTAAGTAGTAGTCATTCATGTGTGTATAAGAAATGGATGCAACTTCACACAATATTTTATTCTGTGCCCATAAAAGGAAAGTGAAATATAGGAAATTAACACTATAAACACAAACTATTGGTTCTAGGGGATACTTTTTATAAAGGCAGAAAGCTTCTCTCTGCTTTTCTGGAAAGAGAAATTGCATTGAGACTACTATAGTAACTTACCCTAAGACCCAGTAGGCTTTGAGATGCAGACCATTATTGCACAATGAATAGACTCTAATAGAGATTATTAGAGGAAGAAGTATTGCCATCACTGTAGCCATTACTGACAGCGGCTGGAGATCATTAGCAGGCAAAGCCCCAAAGAGGTATCTCAGTCCTGTTCTTGACTATGTGAGGACATCCTTTGACTTTCTTCACAATGTTTAGTCAGAGTCACAAAGTCCACTCTCTCGGGTGGATTTAGGCTATGGTATTTTCTTGTTGCTATCAAGGGTTAGGTTATTTATAGACTTTTCAAGTAAATTTTATAAACTTTCCTGTATTCAAGTCTCTTTAGATATGGTATTAGCAGAAAGATACAATAGTGAGTAAGTTATAGACTCTACTTTTAAAAACGTGCTTTAAAAATAATATGTAACTCTAATACAAGCAAAGTAAAATTCTTTCTAAAGACATTCAAAGAGAGAAGCATTAGGAGAAAAAAACTGGTGGGAATTCTTCAAATTTAGCATCTCATACAGAATTTGGATATATACATCTACTAAGCAATAATCAGCCCCGGATAACCCAAGGCCCCTCCCCCAAAGATTTAATAGAAGAGGATTAACAAGGTAACAAACTCTCTAGTAGAGTCAGGTATGGATTCTGGTAGGTCAATCTATGCCTTTAAATGCATGGCTTTGCATGCAGATAAAGGAGTGTCTAAAATTAGAACTGGTCTAATGAAGATAACACCACAAAACCCAGAAAAAATTAAACAGCAGGCACTACAAATTCACAAAGAGTAGACACAGTTTACGAGCTCAGGAACCACATTCTCTAACGTGAAAAGTGGATATTGCTGCTTCCACTCTCACCTCAGTAAAGTTCCTACAGTCCCTGTTTCTCTACAGCTCCCAGGAGTATATGCAGTGGCTTTCTCTTTTCCAATACTTAGATCATGTGCCCATTCCATGAATTTAAGGTTGGTGAAAAATAATCATGTTTTCAGTTTCTATAGTAGGAACTAGCCTTTATAGTTTAACGAGGTGGGGGGCTCACAAACTCATGAAGCATATTCATTATAGAAGCTCATTACATCAAGCCAGCTATCTTCTATGTCCAGGTTAAAGGAATATCTATCATCCCATTTTGGCTTGCATGGCCTCTTTCTTTTGCTCAATGAGATAATGCTTTTTATCATTTGCTACCATCCTGTACTTCCTTTATCTTAGAGTATTTTTCAGTCTCCTCAGTGAGATACTCTAAACTGGACTCCTAAGATTTATTTTTTAAATTTATAGCCCAAATGATAAACCATGCTATATTAATGGGTCAAAGGCTTAATTACAAGTGAAATCATAATTATCTTAAATTAGACAACAGTGGGGAAGAAAAGTAGATATACTACAGCTTGCATTTTCAAAGAGACAGTTGGAAGTAAGTCATAAAAGCAGATAGCTCATCTGACACCAAGATAAGTTTGTCATATAGAGGTAGAGTTAACACAATTATTTATTTGTTTCCTGACAATGAACCATCGTCAGCATCATAAATCTAATGGTGATGAATGATTTCAAGCAAGGAAAAATACAGTAGCAGAAAATTGAGGCCACACTCTTAACAGGCAATATGGAATAGTTTTCCCTTAGAGACTCTGATTTATTAATAGATTCTCCCTTGATTTCCTCTGACCATTAAATTGAAACTTGGGGGTAACTATAAAAGTACTTGAAACCAAATGATCACATAGTGCAAATGACAGTATTCATGATTCAAGTCATTCTCTCTGAACTTAAGACTCATACATGCAAATATCTACCTAAAAGTTCAACTTTTCATCCCATAAGAAGTGCCCATCATCTCTCACAGGAGTCAAAACCATGTGCTCTTACATGCCCAGTGGGGGAGCTATTTCACTGAGAACCATTCTCCATGCAGTGGTCAGAGGGTCTCCTGAATACAACTCACCATAAAACTCTTTCTTACATGATTTTTTGCATTAATGTAAATATAATGTTGAATTATGTCATCTATGCCAGGTGAAAGGTGGTCTTGAGTAAGTTACTGAAACACTCTAAGCCCCATTATATTCATTTAAAAAGAAAAAACAATGTTTTTTCCAAAATGAAAATTACTCATGTATAAAGTGATAAATGGAAATACAGCCTCAGGGATAGAATACCTATCTCATGTGTGAAGCCCTGCATTCCATCCCTACTACCCAAAATAAAAGATTTTCAGTGCAGTTTCTATTATCAAGTTATTTGAGATTAGGTTCTCAATCACTCAATCAGAGGAGAATTCTAGTGCAAAGCAGATTTCTTTTTCTAAATTAAGAAACATAAAGGAAATTGATAAAGGATTTTTGCATGCCATAAAGAGTGCTATGTAACAAATGACACCCTTGCTATCTCCCAAGGGGAAATAGGAGGGTTGTTTACTTCTCAGTGGGAGCAGTGTGCCAGTGCAAAACAAATAACCCCCCAAAAAAACAATCCACTAAGATGCATGAGAGGTGACAGCAACAACAGCTGCAGCTCCATTAAACGTTTCATAGGTATTCATTCATTTATGTATTCATCAAACATTTATTAAGCACCTACAATGTTCCCTATGCTTCTTGCTGTGAGTACCAAGCAAGAATAGAATTTCAAGTGTGTTCTTAAAAGAGCTTATAGTTTAGTGACACACTTATAATTTAATGTACTTTATATGATAATAGAAGTAGACCCCACATCCTTTGAGAGTTATCAGATCTCCACAGAAGGAAAAGGATTTAAATGGGGTAAGAGGAATATGGACTGTAGAAGAAGGTCACTCAAAATGAACAGCATACCACACAGAATGTCTTAGATTCTGATAAATCAACTGAATCAAGGCAACTCATTTGATGTGGTTCAAACATGTGCCTCTGTGGTGACAGGTCCTTGCTTTGAAGTAGGACAATAATAAATTCTGTATTATTGTCTTATTGTTTGGGACCTTTTCATTGCTCTTCTTAAATTCTAAGTTAAGTTCATTCAAAAGATTGATACTCTTTCAAGCTCTTTTCCATCAAAATGAATGAAGGAGGTGAAATCAACTCTTTTTCTTCTCTTTTTAAAAAAAATATTATTGAATTACTGTGAGATAAAGTTACAGGTTTTCATGTTTGAGTTTTAATCATACAATGATCAAACACCCATATCTCTACCAGTGCACATTCTCCACCACCAATGTCCCCAGTATACTCCCTCCCCGCCCCCTGTTTTCAACCTTCCCCCTGCCTCCATGGCAGACAATTTCCCCCATACTCTCTCTAATTTTGGGCATCATGGTCTGCAATATAGATACTGAGAGGTTATCATGTTTGATCCTTTATGTGCTTTCAGCACACATCTCCCATCCCCAACGATTCCTCCAACCATCATTGACTTAGTAATCCCTTCCTTATTCCAGCTGCTTTCTCCCCCAGTTTATGAGACAGGCTTCCAGCTATGGGGCAATATTCCTGACCCTTATGTCTATTGTCCTTGACTGTTCATCTCATAATATGTTATTTTATATTCCAAAAATGAGTGCAGTCCTTCTATGTGTGTCCCTCTCTTTCTGACTCATCTCACTTGGCATGATATTTTCCATATCCATACACTTACAGGAAAATGTTATGACTTCATCTCTACTAACAGCTGCATAGTATTCTATTGTGTAGATGTACCAATGCTTCTTTAACCAGTTGTCTCTTCTCAGGCACTTGGGTTGTTTCCAGTTTCTGGTTATTGTGAACAGTGCTACAATAAACATACAGTTTCAGATGACATTTCTACTGTGCTTTTTTGCACCCTCTGGATATATTCCCAGAAATGGCATTGGAGGGTCATGTGGAAGGTCAATTTCTGGTTTTTGAAGGTATGTCCATATTGAAATCAATATTTTCCAGACTACTTGTTCATCAAGTTCCATTGGACCAAATATTCTGAAACATACATGGCTTGTGGCTGGTGAGAGGGATAACAAGGAAGGGATGAGTGTATGAATGACAGCTCATATTTTGATCTGTTACATAGTCTTGTACCAAGCAAGGGTTTTTTGGACTCTCAGTGATTCATAGAGAAGTATGCCACAAACAACATGACTCCTAGTTATTTCTGTATTTCTGATTCTCATATATTCTCCTCTCTCTCTCACACATACACACACAAACACAAAATTGTGCCATTCTTTGATATCTCTGTTCAGTCATCAACCTGTTCACTAAGAAATTAAGCTCCAGATTTTGAGGTTCCCAGAGCAGGAAAAAAGGAAATGTGGCTTCCCAAATTCCATACCTCTCCTTCTCAATGAGACCTACAGGTCTTATGATTTCCTTACTGATACTGAAATTACCAAAATTTGAACTTTTCTATCTCTAAGACTGTATCCATAACCTCTCTTAACTCTGTAAACTCAACTCTGTAAACTTAATATCTCTGTGTGTTAAGTTTCCTTATCTAGAAAATGTACAGGATCATAATATCTGCCTAATATTATCTCATAATTAAGCCAAATATAAAAATATTAAAAACAATACTATGTATAGTAACAATACTATGTATAGTAAATATTGACATTATTATTTATGAATTCAACAGGTTGATAAAAGCTATTTATTAATTTCCTCAGGAAAATGTCCATATTTTTGGAGGAAAAGACATTTTGCCATTGACATAGTACTAGATTTAAACTTTAGTTTAACATCTCCCCCAAACCTCATTTTATGCTAAGAAGTTCTGTGCTCTCTGTGCCCCAAATTCACTCTGATATGAGATACAATAACACCTAAGTATTCTTTTTGCTTACTAAGAGAAAGCCAACAGCAGTTCCCATGCTCTTATTAAAAGCTATGCTCTCTAGAAATGAAGTTAGAGTTCTTCAGACCTCTTGTTCAGGCTTGTGAGTTTAGACTTTAACTTAAGGCATTCGGTATCTACCAAGATTCTTGAATATAAAGGGGTTGATCAGATTTTTATTTTAGAAAAAGAATTTTGACAGTACTTTGTTTTTATGTTATATTAGTCACTGTTCTGTAACTTTCTGCTAAAACCATAACGCTTTCAAAATTTAGTCTTCATCATACTTGAAAGATATGCTTGACCAGAAATTCACTAATGAAGGGATATGGTTAGATAGACAGGTTTTGTGTGTGTGAGCACACACTACTGATGCATAGACTGCATAGTGTGTACTTTCTTGTTAGCCAATTTCTTCAACTGTGTGGTCATTGGCTCCTCAATGGTTCCTATTTCTCTTAATCCTTTATCCTTTGGATCCTTTCTGTTTTACCTCCCTACCCCAACCCCCCCAGGTTCACAAGAGTTCTCATGGGTTTCTTGCTTTTTTATTCAAGTGTCTCTGGTGTAGGCTGCCTCACACTTCCAGGTCATCATCCCTCAAACCCATCCCCAACCATTTATCCTTTTCAGCTCTTGCCAGGTTCTGATTTGTAATAATTCTGTCAGTTCAGCAATTTTCTCAGTCTCTGGAGAAATAGAAGTCAATAGACATGAAACCCCTTACCTCTCTTTGCCTCTCTTTGCCTCATATTTTTTGTACACACAATATTAAAAAGAAACTCAAAGTTTTCTTTATGCTTCTGCTATCATTCCTTTGCTTATACACCTTTTTGCCATGATTCTTTATTTTCTTCTTCTTTTTTAAGTTGTCCTCATCTTAAAATCAAAGTTATCTCAACCCTGAGATGTAGTGCCATCTGGCTCCTGCCCCTTCTCCTTTTCTCTGTTGACACATATTTTGAGCATTTTTACTAGCTCTCTCTCCTTCCTATTTTCAAACTGCTTCTTAACTCCTATAGTCTATTTGGCTTTTTTCCATAACTCTTGACCTAATGGCTCTCATGTTGGTCATCAATGGTCTGTTAATTGTTGAATCCAATAGCATTTTCTCAGTCATCACACTTGACCTCTCAGCAAGACCCTGCATGGTTTGGCCCAAGATCAAATATCTTGTTTCATTTCCTATTATCCTGCCACCTTCTCACCCTGCAGCTCTGCAAACTTACCTAGCATTCTACAAACAAGTGTTATTCTACAAAAAAGCCCACAGGGAAGTTTCATGGACACAGCATGTACTAGTGCCTTTGCACATTATTCTCCCCTGTTTGCATGGCTCTTCTTCATTCGGATCTCTTGGTTAATGTCACTCCTTTGTAGAGTATAAGCAAATAAAGCAAGGAATTATTAGACAGTTCCAAAGTGGAAACCACCCTAAGATACAGTCAAAAGAATGTGATGTGAAGATAGAAGTGTGGGTGGAGAAGACCTTGGGATAAGATGTATGGATCCTGGCACTTCGGTGGTGGGTTTAGTATAGCAGATCACAAGCATAAAGCAATAATTTTGTGCTATTTCAAAAAAGCAAAATAATTTTTAAAATGTATATTCATTTAAGCTTGGCTGTTTAAAACCTTTAATGACATTCGATACATTAACTTTATGCCACGGTAAAGACTTTTCAAAATGTCAGTTGAAATGATTGATTTGTATTCACCTTTCATAAGATTGCTCAAGTCCTACTGCAAACATAGATGACCGATTTTTTTTTTAAAAAAAAGAGCTGTTTCCCCTATCTACTTTAGTAATTCCTTTCATAAACAGCATAGCCCATTTCCATTCTGGGTCTCTTGCTGGCACATAGCCTCCAGCTGCAATCTGGGGCTTCCCAAATGTCAGTGCAGATTGTTCTGTGATGATTTTATTGCAGGTCTGTAGCAACACAGAAAAAATAGAATAAAAACATCCACATGCACTTAATTTTCTAAGGTATCTCTTTTGGAAAGAACCATCTTGCTGAAGATGTGAGCTTCTACGATCTTCAAGATTATACCATCACACCCTTAAGAGCTCAATAACCAGTCTCATTAAAGTACTGTTGTCTTTGCACATTATTCTCCTATTCGCATGGCCCTCCTTGCTTCATTCGGATCTCTGTTAACATCACTCATTTTCAGAATATAAGTAAACAAAGCCAGGGATTAGACAATTTCCTGTAGGCATCTTTTTAATTTGGTGCCTCAGTTTTTCAAGTGATAAAATGAATTCAGTCATTTAACTATTACTGTTCTTTGTGAGGTTGAACTGAATTCATGCTCACAAATCATTTAGAAAATGTCTGGCACAGAGCACTCCAAATGTAAAACCAACTAGTTATCATCGTTAACATTTCATTCTTTCCAACCTCTTGATTTTGAGAAACTCCTTTATATTAAGAAACTCTTTAATTAACACATTGTTGCCACAGATGTTGTTTATTTTTTTTTTGCATTATGGGGTATGTCTGGCTGATGTTTCAGTATTCTAAATTAGGAAAATGAAAAATTCACAAACCTATGTCAGTCTCCAAATTAATTTTTAAAATTTACTGCTTCTCAAAACCTACGATTTTGCATGTCACTGTTCAACTTTAGGAATTCCCCCAATGAAATAGCTGTATTACTAACTCATGTGACACTATAAATTGTAGGACATTCCATTTTAATTCAAGCCAGTGGGATAAAGGAATACCATAAAGACAGCTAGCGTAACTCCTGGGACAACTTTGCCAACCCATCTAATTAAAGGCGGCTGCAGTTACTCAGGCAAGGCTGAAAGATTATCATCAGCTCAAGTAATGAAACAAGTTTTATAATTTGAGCATTTGGGAGATGTAAGAGGGCAGGTGTCCATTAATTTTACAAAAATAGTTCATGTGGTGGTTCCAAGATTTTTCTTTTACATTTTAACCATCTATATAGTCAAAAATGAACTCTACCTAGAAAAATACAAAAATTTTAAATTGAGCCTTAAACTTTTTAGAACTTTAAAGAGCTGCAAATATTCTCTTTGTTATAATTGCTATTGCAATTAACTTGTTATGCAACCTTTCCCAAAGTAAATTCTGTAAAAGAGCATTTCCCATAATACTGCATTAACTTACTGGAGCTGCCATAACAAAGTACCACAAACAGAATGTTTTAAGCCACAGCGACACATTCTCTCACAATTCTGGAGACTAGAAGTATGAAATGGGGGTCTGTGTGTATAGGATGAGAAGAAGAGAGACACAATCAACACATCATAAATAATCTTCAAAAAACTTTCTGAGCCTAAAATTACCAGGAAATCTTTCTAACTCTGCTATCTCCAATTTCAAAGCACCTTTAAATGATTAAGACTCTGGAATTAGAGGTGTAGCTCAGTGATAGAACACAGGCCTTAAATATCTGAGGCTCTGGGTTTAAGTCTCGGTAGCACTATAGCACTGTTGTCCCATTGTTTATCGATTTGCTCGAGCAGGCACCGCTGTGAGACTTATCCAGTCTTCGTGGCAGAGCCTGGCAAGCTACCCGTGGCATATTTGATATGCCAAAAATAGTAACAACAATTCTCACAATGAAGACATTACTAGTGCCTACTCGAGCAAATCGATGAGCAAGAGGATCACAGTGACAGTGACAGTGAGGTTTGTTAAAATTTTTGTTATGTTTTATTTGGGCCCATACCTGGTGATGCTCAGGGGTTACTCCTGGCTTCAAACTCAGGACTTACTCCTGGCAGGGGTTCAGGGGACCATAAGGGGTGCTAGGGGTATAATCCTAGCTGGCTGTGTGCAAGACAAGTGCTCTACTGCTGAACTATCTCTCTAGCCCTGAAGTTTGTTAAAATTAAATATATATGTCTGTATGTATATGTATATATATGTGTATATATATAAAATAAAACTTAGTGAAACCTAGTGTTTCTCAAATGTAGGTGGTGATTTTCCTTCTTGCTAGCATGTTTTGTTTCAGTTTTTGGTCCACACCCAGCAGTGCTCAGGAATTACTTCTGGCTCTGCCCTCAGGGATCACTCCTTGCAGGGCTCTGGAGATCATAAGACAGAACACTGATCAGCTGGGTACGAGGCAGCTGCCTCACTCACTGTTCCATTGCTCCAGTCCCTAGGAGTCTATTTTCTTACCCATTTACATCCCACAAGTATTCCGCGGAAAAATCCTTAAGAAAATGCACACAGATGTTCAACAGGAGAGTAACCCAAGCCTCATTATCTGCAGCGACGGTGGTGACAGAGTCCAGACAGGGCAGCACATCCTGTTGCTCTCTGACCTCTTCTTGTCTCTTTGGGAGGAGAATGGGAGTGTCACAAAACTCTGGACATGAAAGCTATTTTTTTTTTGTGGTAATAATGACAGACACAGAATCAATCAAGTGACCAAAAGGGAGGACCTCTCTGAAGTGGCAGGGAAGCGTGATGCTGACCCCCCTGCGCGCTTGCTTTAAATGAGGTCATGTTCTTGGCTGCTTGGACTGTTGCCGATGACCAGCGGTGTAGGAAGCTTGGTTGGAAACAACAGAGCATGGAAGAGGCTGTTTTATAAGTAGGAAGGAAAATGAAGGATCCAGCACGGAGCTTCCCTTGCTGTTGCTGATAATCAGATCCACAGCTGGCTGACCTGGGCAAGTGCCTGGGCATACACGGGCCAGAGCTCTGGGGCTCCTCTGGCCTCCTCTGGGCCTTGGTTCGTTGCCCCGCTAATCCCACTCGCTACATCCCCCTGCTTGACAGGCGCAGGAGAGATGTCACTGTGCGGAGGCTGATGCGCTTTTCTCTTCAAGCAGATGCTGCCTTATTGGACGCCGGACTTTGCGATTAATTTGGGCTTATTTTTTGCCATCTGCCTCTCCCAAAGCTGCTTTAGTTCCGGGTGCAGGCTGAGCCCCGCGATTTCATTAACCCAGTGCTGCTTCCGTGCTCTGCAGCTGGTTCTCCAGGGGCTCTGCAACTGGCATTTTGCTTACCTTCTTTGGCCTGGCTGGAACAATTGTTGGCCTTTTTTTTTGTCACAGGCTTATTATCAATTTAGCCTATAGACTCCTACCAGACAGTTCAGTGCCACTATGTTTATTTTGAGCTGAAGAAAAAGATGCGAAAAATGAAAACACCCGTGGAGTCTTTTCTAGACCTAATAGTTTAAGGGGAGAAATGAATAATGGTACTTCAGGGAGAAGACCAGCTGACCAGAGGCATTTAATTGGAAAGCAAATTAGCCTCAGGGAACCAAAGATGTGTGAAGTCATACTCAAAATTTTTGATGAGAAACAAATAGTGCATAAAATGTTTTTAAACAGATGGGAAAAGAACTTTATATATATAAAAAAACCACAGGAAAACTACTCAACTGAGTCTACATAAAAAGCAATGTTATCTAATAAAAAGGGCAATTGATTGAAAATGAGGTTTCTAAGGCAAATTTCTAGGGTGAACCATTGTAGCTTCTAAATCCCAGACATCATTTGTTAGCCACATGAAACAAGTGGTTTCAGGGTGAAATGATGAGCTAAACAGGAAGATCAGAGACAGATGCTAATGCAATGTTTGTGTCTGAAACTCAACCAAGTGGACTGCAAGATAAGCCAGAGCGCCCACTTGGCAATTATTTGAAGCTGTAGAAGACAATCCACTTTCTTCCCAATTTCCACACACCAAAGGATTTAAGTACTCACATACACAATTAGACACATGTGTAGATGTGCCTCCCTCCGCCTCTGCCCCCCCCTCCACATATACATACAAGCAGTAAAGTTTCTGCTCCCCACCTTCGCCCCCTCCTCCCCCCCCACCATAAAGATCTACACTTGTAACCTGTTTGCCAGGGTGGAGGTATTTACCTGCCTCATCCTCCAATTTATTTAAGATGAATGGACATGGAACAAAATAAAGATGAACACATTAAGCAAAACTGTGCAGAAGTATTATTTGGTTCTGCTGGCAAGAAATTAAAATCCAGCAAAATTATTGAATAAAATGCAATTGTTCTGCAGTAAGCAACAGAGCGCAAATTCTGCCTTAGAAGCCAAACCAAAGGAGTATAGAAAGTTTGGCGATGGAGAAAGAAAACAAGAAGCAGGAGGGTAGTTAGTGATTCCCCACAAGTGGTCTGGGGTGTTCTTTAAAGCTACATCATTATGACAGGCTCCCCGCAGGACTTTTTCTAAGCAATTCTTTCTAAATGCCCTCAGAGTAGAAACATGTTGTAAGTTCAAGGAAGAACGAATTTTTGAGACGACATACACAACCTCCTTGGGATCTGTGAACCAGAGGGTGGTGCATAAGGGCATTTTGATGCTAGGATTTAGAATTGCTGCAGGAGATAAAATATGATAGGAATCCAACTTTGCTAAGACAAAGTTCGATCATATTTTGCAAAGTTCTCATAACCAAAGAGGAGAAAAAGCATATTATTGTTAGCAACATTTCTCTTTTTCACCTCAAAGTTACACATTGTTTCATGGCTTTCACTTATTTTTCACAGTAACAATGTAGAAGCCCTGAGATGTTAGGTTTCTAGTCAAATGCATCTGATTTAGTTATTGAGCCTAACCATAAACCATAAAACAGATTACCTCAGGCCTCTCTGATACCTTTTAGTATTCAGTATTGTCTGTCTCAGTGTTTTCAATCTTATATGAATAATGATACTACTGTGAAATATACATGTGATTGCATGTGCATAAAAATACATATAGCATAGCTCCCTGGATTCTTTCTCCCAAAAAACTTTGGTAAATTAGTCTGACCTGCAGCATGACACTGGGATTTGTTAAACTAGTAGGGACATTCCATTAGCCATAGTTAAGAACCAGGTGAGACTAACCTATCTCATGTGACTTTATTGTCTTTTAAAACAATTCTGTTTCTTTTCTGACCTTCTAGGATTCTTCATTAGACCACCCTCCAAGAATAATACTGATAGTGAAAAAAATCCAAATCTCAATTGAGTCTTTGCATTTTTGAGAAATAGTTATAAGTAAGACCAGAAGAGCAATCATGCTCTTAGACTACACAGATTTTCACATTGTCAAAAGAGAAATCAAGTTCAATTCCAAGGATGATGTTGATCCTAGCTCCTCCAATTGAGTTCTTTCCCATATTTCACCACTAGTGTTATAGCTCTACCAGTGTCTTCAATTAGCACCTGTATTAATCAGGCAACTTTTCTCAGTAACGTGCTATTTGTCCATCTCCTCCCAATTCTATCACACAGTACATTCTTATCTAGGACTCTCAAATGTAAATAGCTTCATGGGTCATAAATAACATAATACATAATAATGGTAGCTGTTAAACTAAAAAATGGTTACTTTGAGTAAAAAGGAAAGAGGTATTCAGAAATAAGTTAACAGAGACTTCCATGAGAATGTTTATTTATTCAGTTGATCACAAGTACAAAATGTTCATTCTTATTTTTTATAATTCCTTTAAGTTTAAGTTATACTGTGAAAATGATTAAATATGTATTTCATGTTAATTATGTTTGTTCTCCTTAATCAAAATATATAGGAAGAAAGAGCTGAAGTATTACAAGCATAGTACCATACTTGGCACACATTAGGTATATAAAAAAAATCCATGAATGAATTAATGAAGTGCATATCATTATATAACGTGGGGATGAGAAAACTGAGGTACAGACAAGAAAATGGAGATGATAAGTGCTTTATATTATAAATTACCATCATAATCAGGCTTTAAATCAAATATTCTTACTATCCAAATATCAGTGTTTCTTTTGATGAGTAGGAAGAGAACTATGGGCTTTAGAAATCCAAAGAACTATTGTTCCTTATCTGTTGTCTTTGGTTGTTCAGCAGTTACTTTGGCAGAGACACTAAGATATTAAGAGACCTTAGCTTTTTCATGACAAATTCACTTTAGAGAATGTAGAGACTGAGATTTTGAAATGTATAGATCCATAGCCAGTACCTGACACCTAATGAATCTGACCTGAATTCCAATGAATAGTCTTGAAGAATTACAGAGATCATGTTTTTCTTATGGTAATACTATGTAAATAATAAACAAGAAAAATTTACAGGAGTAAAAGTATGTGACATCACAAACCTCTGGGGATATGGTACAAAGTAATCTGTCCTTAACCCAACTTGTTTACCCTTGTTTGGGAATTATCTTTTGGTCCACTTTCAAGGATTTTTTCCATAAATGTTGTGTCCTTACCCCTCTCGTCACTGTTGGTTAGACTAGAAGGAAAATGAGCAGACTAAAACTTAATACTCAGATGTGAATATGGAAATGAAACTGGGAGGATTTAGTCTATTCTGTGAAAGGACCTATAACTTGTGGTTCTGTGACAGCCATATTTCACATGATGGACAGGAAATCTCAGAAGAGAACCAAGAAGAGAAAGAGAAAGAGATGATGTAGAGGTGAAGGAAGGTGGTAAAGAATCATGAGAAGTAATAATAAATGAAAAAGAGAGAACCAAAAGTTTTCAATATACTTCCAAATACTTCCTAAGTTCGATTTGACCAGGGGTTCTATAGAAGGTAATTCTATCTTTGAAATGGTTCCTCTACTTAAGTGAAGTTAAAGTCCTTAAACTTGCAAACAGTCATTTGACATACAATTTCACGGGGAGCTAGGGACAAAGTACAAAAAACAAAGGAATGAATTTCTCCATACCACAGGTGGCAAAAATGGAGCACATGGTCCTATTATTCTCTCTGCCACTGCTACCTTTCCATCCACTCAGTAGTTAAGCTTTCTTTCTTTTTTTTTCCCCTTAAATCCAGAATGTGAAACAAATGAAAGAAACAAAACCTTCTAAGTTATCACAAGCCAAATGGATCTGGATAGCCTCCAGCAACCCACTCAACCACCCTCAAGCAGCTGTCCCCAAGAGCTAAATGGGAATAATCAAACCATATGAATTCAGCCTTGGGAGCAAACAGGAACCAGTCTCAGATTCTAGGAAGTAGGCCCCCCAAAATAATCATTAGAGTTAAAAAGGTTTTTAGGGCTGAGAAGTTAGAATGACAAAGGTAAGAATAGGCTAACCACATTAATCATGAGTGAATAAATCAGTAAGAGTTTGAAACAAAAACAGAAAACTGAGGGAGTAAGTGATAGCATAGTGGGTATGGCATTTGCCTTGCATGTAGCAAACCTGGGTTTCATTCCTAGCACCCATATGGTTCCCCAAGCCCACTAGGAGTGAGCCCTGAGCACAGAACTAGGAGTAATCCCTGGGAACCACTGGGTGTGGCCCCAAAACAAAGATGAACAAAAGAACCAGAAAAAATATCAAACATTTATTTATTGGAATGCCTCCATGTTCACAAGTTGCCCTACATTGGCAACATATATTAGATGAATAGCATCATGTTTCAGAAAAGAGAATCACTGTGTCACTGTATCACTATCATCCCATTGTTCATCAATTTTCTTGAGCAGGTGCCAGTAACATCGTTGTCCCTGTCACGAGCCAGTGTAGCCCGATGGCATCTGCTCACTCCAGGAACATGAAGAACATGCTGTTGTTACTCTTTTGGCCATATCAAATACGTCACAGGTAGTTTGCCAGGCTCTGCCATGTGGGGAAAAATAATAAATAAATAACAACAAAAATAAAAATAAAGAGGTCTCACAGTCGTGCACAGCAGGAAAAACTGTGTCATACTCTTCCGGGAGTTTTGTTTTATAGTCTCTGGATCTTGGCTGTTGATAAGATTACATGGCGCCAGAAAGAGTTTGGGGCTGTGGCTGCCAAGCTACTGGAAAACTGGGCATCTGGGTGGAGGGGGCCTAGTTCAGATCCTAGCAGGCCTGGAGATCTCAGCCACAGGTCCCGTATCCCTGGGTTCCTCTGCCGGTTCCTTTACACCTGAGCCTCTCCAAGCGTGTGGAGAGTGGCCTTGAGCATAGCTGTTGCTGGGTTCTGGAGGTTTTTGGCTGCCAAGGCTCTGCTGGGGTGGGGAGAGAAACTCAACCCGCCTCCTCCTCCAAGGGGCCCAGTGAAGAAAGCCTGGCACAGGGCAGGAGATTCTACACTGGTCTCTTCTGGGAGCTTTGTTTTACAGTCTCTGGATCTTAGCTGTTGAGGAGATTACATGTATCATGGTGGGAGGTGGAGGGAGTTTGTAGATGTGATTGCCAAGCTACTGGAAAACTGGGAATCTGGGTGGAGGAGGCCCAGTCCTGATCCAAGCAGGCTTGGAGATCTCAGTCACGGTCCCGCATATCTGGGTTCCTCTGCTGGTTCCTTGATGCCTGAGGCTTATACGAATGTGTGGAGAGTGGCCTTAAACATGACTGTGGCAAGGTCCTGGAGGTTTTTGGCTGCAAAACCCAGCAGCTCTTGACAGAATTAATTTTCATACAGATTAAAGCTGTGTCCAGCCCCATAACTTGTCCTGATTAAATTTGTCTTAGTAAGCAGTATGATGCTTGGTTTAGAGTTGATACTCAATACATGCTCAGTGGCTTACTAAATTGATTTACTTTATTTAGTTAGATTAAATATGCTATAATATTATAAATATTAGTACTGCAGTTTTGGAATTGTCCCTAGATTAATTGAATCAGGTTTGGATGCCCAATAGTAATACATGGAACCCACAGTTTTGTTCTAAACGTAGAAAACCACAAAGCTATTTTATTACCAAGAAAAGCTTAAAATATTATGTTACACACTGTAGTATGTTACAGAAACACCAAAAGTTCCCCCAAAGTTCAGATTCTATACAAAGTTTTAGCTTCAAGCAAAGAAACACAGCATAGCATTTCCTGCAAAATAACCTACGCATATCCCCAGTATTCTCTTCAACACATTCAACATGTAACACAATCAGCATCAAAGATTTTTATCTGATTAAGGGGCCTTCTGAGTGTCCTTGGAGAATTTTTAAATGGAGCAATCCCCTCCCCTGCAGAACTGTTCAGGTGGAGTTTATAGCAAACTTTCACTTCTAGTGGACATCTCACTAAAGACAAGTGTGCTGAAAGCCAATACTAACAAGACCCCATAAGACCCCATAGACTACATAAAGGTATCGCTGTATCACTGTATTACAGTCATCCCATTGTTCATTGATTTACCCGAGTGGGTGCCAGTAACATCTCCATTCCTGTCATGTACTAGTGTAGCCCGATGGCATCTTGAAGGCTCTCTCAGGGTCAGAGAAATGAGGAACGTCATTGTTACTGTTTTTGGCATATTGAGTACACCATGGGTAGCTTGCCAGGCTCTGCCATGAGGGTGGGATACTCTTGCTAGCTTGCTGGGCTCTCCAAGAGGGACCGAGGCTTTGGGGCGGCCTCTAATCGCCTTTATAGTTATTCCCAGTCTACCGAATGTAAGCTTTTGGTCAACTTGCATGTTGTAAGGATCTATACACTGACAAACACGCACCTGCTGCATCTGTGGGCAGCACCTGGGACATCTGTGGCCCCAGGTTGATCTCCTTGAGGTTGATGGAGTGTGCCCAGAGGTTGAGTTTGCCCAGGTTGATCTCCTTGAGGTTGATGGAGTGTGCCCAGAGGTTGAGCTGCTGGCAGAGAAGGACACTATCGCGGAGGGTCTGTGCCAGGTTGAACACCTGCACTGAGCCCCAGCATGTCCCACCGATGCCATTCTTTCTGAATCTTGCAAAACAGCCTCATGTCCATTAGGAATCACGCATAGAGTTCAAGCAGGGATCATGCGTAGAGCTCCATGCCTGGCGTGCTGAGCTGTGTGTTGTCTAAGGCAAGATGGTGAGCTGAGTTCGGGAGAACGCAAGGGTTTTGGGCAGAATCGGTGCCATCTTGCCTCCAATCTGCACAGCCTGCACTTCCAGGTATCGAACATAAAGGTACATAAATGTACAATGTATTTTCAGCCCAGATGATGGACAGTTCCTTCCAGATCCCATTGCTTTGGAGACTATTAATCTTTTGTTCCTGACTCTCCCTTACCTATGATTGCCTTGTGGCCTCTTTCTCTAAGTCCATGTCTCAATCTACTAGTTCACGTTCTACTTCCTTGTGATCTCAGTTATTTGCCTTTCAAGTTCTTGAGAGAAAAATCACCTGGATTTTTTTTTCCTCTCCAGTATGCTATTCTGGCACAATCTTTAGGCCATACATGCTTGAGAACTGTCCCCACTGTGGATTGAATGCTCTGTCTCATTCATCTGCTACTCTGGTCCAAAGATGCTGAAGCTACTGGAGTTACCCTGGTATTACTCAGAGACCACAAGGGCTATACTCTCAGTGCTGATGATCAAATCTGGGGTCTCTGCACACCAAACATGCACTTTAACCTTTTGAGCTATTATGATTCTATCACTAAGTTTCTTCTAATTAAAAAATTTTGCACTTCAAAACTTCTGCTGTGAAATCAAACAGCCATGATAAAAGTTAAAAACCTCAACCTTAATCTTTTTTCTTCTTCACATTTCTCCTATGTCAATTCTCATGTTTTTCAAGGCAGTGTGGATGCCTGAAAAGTGTAAGAAATGTGTCAGTCACCTTCAAGGAAATTCTAAGAACAAGTGTACATTTTGTGACATTATTTTCAGGTACCATCTTCACAGGAAATAGATGGCCAGCCTCTGCAAAGTATTTTGGATAAAAAAAAAGTTAGCAAAATTATATCAAAGTATCACACCTAAAATAATTGACTGAAAACAGGGAATATTTAATGTTAATGACCATTTTTATTATGGGATGGAGTGATAGCACATTGAGTAGGGTGTTTGTCTTGCATGCGACTGACTGGATTCAATTCCTCTATCCCTCTTGGAGAGCCCGCCAAGCTACGGAGAGATCCTGCCTGCATGGCAGAGCCTGGCAAACTACCCATGGCATATTCTATATGCTAAAAACAGTAACAACAAATCTCACAATGGAGACATCACTGGTGCCCACCCGAGCATATCGATGAACAACAGGACGAGAGTGCTATAGTGCTAATCTTATTATTTTAACTATCATCCTAGTCTTCCAAGTGAACTTCGCAAAAGTAGGGCACATTTTGCCCTCACTAATAGTATCACTAACTTTATAACATTTATATATATATACTAAACACATATATAATAAATAGCATATGTATTATACTATATATCATATATTTATATAAACATATATAATGCATCATAGATCTAATAAATATGTTATGTAAAATGCACACAATATATATAGTTAATATATTTATTTTTGCATGAATAATGAAAAAATTAAACTCATGTCCAAGTTTTATTATACATAGACATGTGCATTGGTGGGATCTGTATCTTTTTTTAGGTGTACAAAAACAGTCAAGTTCTTTAGTGGCATATAAATTATTATCCTATTCAGCATGCAAAAATCTCATGTGCAAATGAATGTTTGTTGATTTTGCAGTTTGGCTTAAATTCTTCCTTCCTGATAGCATAGCAATTTCCATATGGCCAATGACTTCTTCCTGTTGCATGTCTTCTAAGCTCTACCAGTCAGCTTATAAGTACTGTCAGTCAAGGAGATTAGCCCTCTCTAGCCACATGGCAAGCCAAGGTGAACCAATCCGACTCAACTCACAGACAGAGATTGCTGAGGAAACCACACAGGCAGAGACAATAAGTTGAAACTGATTTACCCAAGCTGTGATACCTGTAAGCCTATCCTTTAGTTCTTGTATCTGGATTTCTAGAACTTCACTTCTGCTATTTGTTAAACCTTTTTGTTTGTTTGTTTGTTTGTTTAGTAAATCTATCCCCATGTCTGGCTGTCTTCACCGGGGCCCCTCAGAGGGGGTGGGTTGAGTTTCCCTCCCCGCCCCAAGCAGAGCGCCAGCATCTGAAGACCTCTGGAACCCAGCCACTGCCATGCCCAAGGCCCCTCTCCACACGTTCGGATGAGCCTCACACATGAAGGAAGCAGCAGAGGAACCCAGGTGTGTGAGATCCGGGGCTGAGATCTCCAAGCCTGCTCGGATTGGGACTGGTCCACTTCCGTTCAGATCCCCCATTTTCCAGTAGCTAGGCGGTCACACACAAAAGCTACATTTAATCCCATCAACGATCAACATCCAAAGACTAAAAAACCAAGCTCCCAGAAGTTATTTTATAGCCTAATTCTTCCCTTCAGAGAAACTGGTAAACTACAGAGTATTTCACACATGGAGAGCCTGGCAAGCTCCCTGTAGTGTATTCATATGCCAAAACCAGTAACAATGATGGTTCTCATTCTCTGACCCTGAAAGAGTCTCCAATGTGGCACCATTCAGAAGGATGAGTAAAGAGAGGCTTCTAAAGTCTCAGGGCTAGGATAAATGGAGACGGTACTGAGACTGCTCGAGAAAATCGATGATCAACAGGATGATGATGATGATGATGATGATGATGATGATGATGAAACCATATCTGTTAGTTCCATAAGCAAGCACTCTAAATACTTTCCAAACAAAACCAATATGCTTTTGATTAAATTAGTTATGTTGGTTTGCTTTGTTTCTTTCCTTTTTGGTATTTTTTATGTGTGGGAGTAACATTCATTTATGAGTATAAATGTTGGACTGGAGAGAGAAAGCAAAACTTGAGATCCTTGACTTGCACGCTGTTTGGTCCCTATCACAGTAGATGGTCTCCTGAACATAAAGACTAGGGAAACATGAGCACCACTTTGTGAGGCTCAGACACATACACTCTCTATTTTACAAGTGTAAAAATCTTTATGTATTAGGGGAACAATGCCGTGCCAAACATTTCTATTTTCAAAATGCCAATATACCTTCATAACTTTCCATAGCACCCTTCCCATTTACTTCCTTCCTCCCCCAAATAGTAAAATGCACACACACACACACACACACACACAGACACACACACACACAAGCTCCAATGGTAACCTCAATTTTTTTGTCAGAGTCTAACGGTTGGTTTTCATTGAACATTGTCTAATATCTTGCTTGATTTCTTTTTTACTTTCTTTAAAATCAAAAGATTTAGTCAGTGCATCTAATGAGGAATTCCTGTATTCTTGCACTAAGAAACTAACCCCAACATATCACCCAGATATGACACATTATTTGTGAGCTGAGTGCAAACTGACAATGGGGGATCACCTACACAAAACAAAAGAAAGGTGTTATTAGAGGTGTTAAAATAAAAGGCTCTTTCTTTTTCAGTGGTTTGCCACATAACTCATGGAATTTTTTTATTTAATGTCATGTCAAGTGTAAGCTTTTTAAAAATATCTTTTGATTGAATCACCATGAGATACAGAATTGCAAAGTTGTTAATAATTGAGTTTCAGTCATAGGATGTTCCAATACCCATTTCTTTACCAGTGTACATTTCCCACAACCAATGTCCCTTCTGCCACCCTCCCCATCTGCCCTTTCCTTAAGTCCCAGACTGCTTCTATGGCAGACAATTTTATTCTATTTTTCTCACTATTTCCTTTTAGGCATTATGGTTTGTAATACAGGTACTGAGAAGTTATCGTGTATATCCCTTTACCTAATTTCAGCATTCAGTTCTTGTCCAAAGTGATTATTTCTAACTATCATTGTCCTAGTGGTCCCTCCTCTATCCTAACTGCCCTCCCCCTGCACTTCCATTTGTGACAGGGTTCCATCTATGGAATGATGGAACTCCCACCCTGTCACAGTCTTCTTGGCCCTTGTTTCTAAAGTGTAAAGTTTTCAGTAAAATTATTATTTTTTGTGCAGAGAAGTGATAAAGGAAGACATCAAAGATAGAAGACCAGCACTGTTGGCCAACGTGGCAGAATCCAGGAAAAGTATTCACAACGCACACCTGTTCTTCGCCAACTATAAGACCAAGATGACTGCCCTCCAACGTCCTGATGAATCTATCACATCTTCCAGAAGGGGAATGGAAAAGGTTATCATGACTTCTACTTGGATCTCTTTGATAGCCACGTCCACCTGCCCACATACCAAATTCTGCAGGATGGATAGTCGTTTCCAGTCCCTTCTGAAATCCAACGAGGCCATTTCATCAGTAAAGAAGTGTACAGCACTGGGTCCAGACAAGATCAGACCCAAACACCTGAAGAATCTGCCACCAGTGCTCGTCAATACAATGGCTTGGCTCTTCACATACTACCTGTCTGAATGCAAGGTTCCATCCCAATGGAAAACCAGCAGGACTGTCCTGTTGTACAAGAAAAGAGACATCCACAACATCAGCAACTATCGCCTGATCTGCCTGTTGTCCATCGTCTACAAGTTATTCACTTGAGTCATCCTGAATAGGATCAGCAGAACAGTAGATGAAGGACAACCACGTGAGCAAGCCAGGTTCCGAAAAGGATTCAGCATGATCAACCATATCCACACGGTGACAAAACTCATTGAGATTCCACAAGAGTTCAAGATGCCACTCTGTCTAGTGTTCATCAAAGAAGGCCTTTGATTCTGTTGAGACTGAAGCAGTCATCGAAGCCTTATCCAAACAGAGCGTTCAAACTTAGTATATCAGGATCCTCCATGAGCTCACCATTCTACAAGGAAGTGATCATAGACATAAAGAGAAAGGTTTGGCAGGGCAACATTATTTCACCGAAACTTTTCACCCCTGAGAACATCATGTGACGACTGGAATTGGAAGGAATGGGAGTGAAGATAGACAGTTGGCAACTACACCACCTCCTCTTCACTGATGACATAATTCTAGTAACACCAAACATTAGCCAAGCGGCACGAATGCTGACTGACTTTGACATGGAGTGTGGAAACGTTGGACAGCAGCTGAATCTCATGAAGTCAATGTTCACAAGAAACAAACTAGTTCCTGACATTCCATTTGCTCTCAATGGAATGAACATCTCCGAATGCAGCAGTTATGTGTACCTAAGTTGAGAACTCAACATAACACATGACCTGGCACTTGAACTGCGCAGGAGGAAGATAGAAGCGTAAAACACCTTCAAGAGCATCCAAGAAGTTGTGAAGAGGATGAAGAACCTCTGGCTCTGGCACATCTTTTTGACTCCACCATTCTTCCTGCACTAACATATGCCTCAGAGACCTGGGCCCTACGAAAACAGGATGAGAACGCTATTTGAGTCTCCCAAAAAGGAATCAAAAGAGCTATGCTTTGAATATCACATTTCATTCAAATGAGAGAAGGAATCCAGAGTTCCGACCTCCATTGAAGATAGAGAACCAGGATATTGTCTCATTTGCCAAGATGTCAAAAATCAGATGGGCCAGACGAGTAATGCGATTTGGAGGTGACAGCTGGACTAGAGCTATTACCGACTGGATTCCACGGGACGTCAAAAGAAAGAAAGCATGGCTGCCCACCTATGAGATGGTTAGACTTCTTTGTCAAGACCCTGAATGAACATTTGAGGCTCTTCATGTTCCTGGAATGAGCAGATACCATTGGGCTACCCTAACATGCAACAGGGACGGATGGAGACTTTATTGGCGCCCGCTCTAGCAAATTGATTAGCAATGGGATGACAGTAATATAGTGATTATTATTTTGTATTGAATCACCATGAGATACAATTACAAAGCTTTTGTGTATGAGTTTCAGTCAGATAATGACCAAACACCTATCACCTACCAGTGCACATTTTCCACCACCAATGTCCCCAGTATCTCCCAACCGTCCCCTTTCCCTGCGTTTATGTCAGACAACATCCCCCATACTTTCTCTCTACTTTGGGGCATTATGGTTTGCAATACAGATTTTTAGTAAAATTCACTATCACTATCACTATCATCATATGATTGTCAATTTTCTCAAGCAGTCTCAGTAACGTCCCCATTTGTCCTAGCCCTGAGATTTTAGAAGCCTCTCTTTACTCCTCCTTTCGAACGGTGCTGAATTGGAGGCTCTTTCAGCATCAGAGGAATGAGACCCATCATTGTTATTGGTTTTGGCATATGAATACAGCATGGGGAGCTTGCCAGGCTCTCCCATATGGGCAGGAAACTCTTGGTAGCTTGCCAGTTTCTTTCAGAGGCAGAACTAGGGTATTCATGACTGCGTGCTTCCAGGAGGTTGGTTTTATAATCTCTGGATCTTGGCTCTTGACGGCCAATGGCTTCAACCTCCTGCACCTAGACCCCCCATTTTCCAGTAGCTTGGCAGCCACACCCACAAACTCTCCCCCCATGCTGTGTAATCTCATCAATGGCCTACTAAAATTATTATCTTGAAATTTGCTGTTTATATTATGAAATGTCTGTTTTTAGTGAAAGTTACAGGTCATTTAACCAATACACAAAAATGCCAAAATAACAGAACTCTTAGTTCATAGCTCATATGTTCACGTGTATTTTGTGATATACTAAACAAAACTAACCCAACTTATTTATTTCACTTGTTGGTACAGACACATTCTACCTTTTACTTAACTGTTGACTAAAGACTAAAAGAGCTTTTATAGGGACATTCATTTCTGGTGCTTTTTTGTTTGTTTGTTTTTGTTCTCAGACCACACCTGATGATGCTCAGGGCTTCTTCCCAGCTCTGTGCACAGATATCACTCTTAGTAGTTTGGGAGACCATATGGGGTGCTGGGCATTAAATCACGTCAGTGTGTGAAAGGCAAACACCCTACACACTCTACTAATGCTCCAGCCCCACATTTTTGTTATTATTTTCGGCATGAGATTCAGAGAAGCACACATTAAAAAAAGGACAGAATAAATTTCCTTGATCATTCAATTATCTTAGAAGCCAATGCCTTCTTTAATATAGTGAAAACTGGTCTACACAATTGAGTGGGGGAGGTGCCTTGGGAAGGAGAGAGGGGTTACACTGGTGATGGGTGTGGTGTTAGAATTATGAACATGGGAAACCGTCATTAATAGAATTTAAACCACAGTATCTCAATTAGTTAATTTTAATAAAAAATCAAAAAATAAGTCAGTGCCTTCTTTCTGTATTTAAAGCAGATTCAAGTAAGAATAGAATGTGAGTTCCCCTTTCTAGATTGTCAGCACCCCATTTAACTTAGTCATAGATGTGCCCCAATTACTTTTTACTGGCTTAGAGTCTCCCTGGGCAAAATACATTGTGTAGCCACAGCATTCTGAGCATAAGGTACCAGAAGTACCAAGAAGGCTATAAGTAGATGAGGTTTCAAAAATCAGTAGCAAATACACATATTACCTATACCTGCTCTATTCACACCTATCCCATGGGACTTTGTTTATAATATATAGTTTCAAAGTTAAATTTTTATTAATTTCTATACAGTAGCAGCAGACAAAGCACTTCCAGATGTGGACTCCTTGACTTCATAGCTTAGATATTCTGAAGCTGTTCTAATTTCACTAGGAGCTATAGCAGTCTGACCCCTCTCATCAGCTTCAGTCTTAGATCAACTTATCCTGTGGATTCCTCACTATAAGTAGTATCCCTGTATAGTGGCTCACCCACTGTTGTTTCTAGATTTGGAGAGAATATGAGGAGACGGAGTTTCAAATAAGACTTTTAACACTTTTCCTATTTAAGGTTCAGAGGAATCTCTATAATCCTACTTAAGGTAAGAGCAAAGGGAAAGATAAAAGCTATGTTATTTCCTGTAACAGCAAATGAAGGGAGATTTTAAAAAAAATTTGGGGGGGGTGTCATTTTCTCACTCTTTATTTTGTTTTTTTTTAAATTTATTTTATTGAATCACCATGTGGAAAGTTACAGTTCTCAGGCTTATGTCTCAGTTATACAATGCTCAAACACCCGTCCTTTCACCAGTGCCCATATTCCACCACCAAAAAAAAAACCCCAGTATACATCCCACCCCTCACCCCCCAAATTCCCCCCTGCATAACTGATACATTTCACTTCCTTTTCTCTTTACCTTGATTACATTCCATATTTCAACACAAAACTCACTATTGTTGTTGGAGTTTTAACACAGAACTCACTATTCTTGTTGGAATTTATCCCCCAAGAATACAGCCCTATTGACAAGGAAATATTTGATAATTAGTTTTCCACTGATGAGACCGCGGCCACGCAGTTTACAATTTCTGTATTTTAGTAATTAAGTCCAGGGAGATTTAAGTTGGAAATTGAATCATTTTCCTTCCTGGAGCAGCATGGAGCAAAAGCTTAGTTCATAGTCTGGATACATGATTGCAAGCACTCCCTGGAACCCCAAGTCATATACCTGGCTCTGGCTCCTGCTTGTTCCTCAGCCAAGCGGCTGTGCAAAGGCATGGCCACCCGGGTCGAATCTAGGCCGGAGCCTGAGCTCCAGCCCCGGCCCGAGACTGCCCAGGAGTCCCGCTGTTTCAAGTTCAAAGCACATTTTTTTTTCTGCGCCACCAAGTTCATACCTGCTCAAAGGTCCCATAAAATGTCAGACACTACACCTCCTCCTCCCAGAGGGAAGAGAGACCAAGGAAGAAGGATATTTCCTCCGTTAGCCGTGTGGGGCAAAAGCTTAGTTCACAGTCTGGATACATGGTTGCAAGCACTCGCTGGAACCCCAATCATATAGCTGGCTCTGGCTCCTGCTCGTTCCGCAGCCAAGCGGCTGTGCAAAGGCATGGCCACCAGGGTTGAATCTCGGTCGGAGCCCCTTAAATTTTTTTAATTTACTCTTTTATTGAATTACCATGTGGAAAGTTACAAAGCTTTCAGGTTTAAGTCTCAGTTATACAATGCTCTAACACCCATCCCTTCACCAGTGCACATATTCCACCACCAAGAATCACAGTATACCTCCGCCCTCCCCCCACCTCCCCAACCCCCCACCCCACCTGTGTAACTGGTAAATTTCACTTTAATTTCACTTTACTTTGATTGCATTCAATATTTCAACAAAAAAAACTCACTATTATTGATTTGGAGTTTCTCCCCCCTAAAGATGACCTGCTGAAAAGAAAGCATTTGATAATTTGTTTTCTATTTTTTGTATTTCTGTATTTTAGTAATTTAGTAATTAAGTCCAGAGAAATATCTGCCAGAAATTGCAACATTGTAAGCTCATTACAATTGTACAAGTTTACAATGAAGGGAGATTTTTAAATGGTAAGAGAATATCCAATGGTGACCCTCTATTAAAAAAGATGAGAACATTGCTAGAAACATTCTCAGAGAGACGCTGGATTATCAGTTCTCATTTCAGAAGCCTCTATTCTTCCTTCCAATTGTTTCTATGAGGACATGATAGCATTTGATTGAGTCACAGAGCCATAGTAATTTTGAACTGGAAAGGATGTTCAGAATCAGCAGATCTAGCTTATTTTTTAGATGAGGTTAAGTGTTGATTCTGAGCTCAGTGGCAAGACCATGATGAATCTTTATTTTTCACTTTAATCTGACATCAGTGGATCTCAAGATATCTTTCTCCTCAAGATAAAAATGCATGATATACTGCATGGTTGTGCAGTATGTCTTAAAATAACAGAATGACAGAAAAAGGAAAACAGATTACTGATTATTAGAGGCAAGTGATAAAGGAGAGACAAGAGAGTAGGTGTGGCAGTGACAAAGGAAAAATGGGATCCTAATGTAAAATCTGAGTCTTGATTGTCAGTATCAGAATATTGATCATGACATTTATTACAGTTTTAAATGGTGTTCATTAGGGAAAATTGGTGAAAGATACACAGGGCCTCTGTATTATTTCTTACAATTGCATATACATGTAATCACAAGGTGCAATTATTTAAAAATCAGTGTTTGGGGCCAGACCTGGTAGGGCGATTGCCTTGCACGTGGTCAACCTGGCTTTGATTCCTGGCATCCCATATGATCCCACAAGCACTGCCAGGAATAATTCCTGAGTGTAGAGCCATGAATAACTCCTGAGAATCACTGTGTGTGACTGACCCAAAAAAGTTTTTAAAAAAATCTTTTAATTTAAAAAATAAAGGACATTCTTTAAGTTTGCCTTTGAGTTTTTAAAGTAAAGGAAGCCAAATGCTAAATTGATAATTATTGAATTCTATTTTCTTATGTGTTTGACTTAGGTTATACCAGGGCCCTTATTTTAAATGATTTTCCTGATTTTCAATTATGATGATGATCTTATTTTAGGTCTTATTATTCTTCAAGTTAATTTACTATGCTAAGCTACTTGACCATTCCTAAAGGGTACAAAGTCCAGACAAAAACAATGGGAGTGATATCAGGTCATTGGTAATCAAGAATCTAGAATGATTAGAATCCAGAGAGATTATGAACATCTGGTAGAGTGCAGTTTCATCTCCTTTAGTTGAGTCAGGGAAGAATAGCATTGTAGCACTGTTATCCCATTGTTCATTGATTCGCTCAAGGGGGCACCAGCAATGTCTCCATTGTGAGACTTGTTACTTAATATCGAGTACGCCACAGGTAGCTTGCCAGGCTCTGCCATGCAGGAGGGCAGAGTAAGAGAAGAAAAATTTAAGAATGTCCATCAAATACAAAACCACCGAATATAATTAAGTCCATTTGTGCTGTTAGAGATAATTCCCCAAAGTAAAGTTCAATTAGAGGGTTTTAAATTTATCAGCCTCATCTTAAATCATACAAATCATTAAATAATGGAGCAATGTCCCTAAGTAAATACTGGGTACCACTCAGCATTAACAAGTATCAGAGAGGAGTTATCTATTTGTTGGTTAGATACTTCCTTGATAACAGATGTCTTATAGTGTAAGTTTTTAAAAAAGAGGGGAAAGAAAAAAGACATTAAAATTCACAATCAGAATAATAAATTGGCTTCAGAGGAAGTTCTAAACAAGAAATCTCTTTGTTCTATGAATTCCCAGTGGGTTACTGTGGCTTCCTTTTGGAGGTAAAGCAAAAGTTTGTTCACCAAGAAGAATATATTCGAAAATGGATGTGGATTACCTTTCCACAGGCATAAATGCCTTGTAAATAGTTATGAAACAGAAGTTATGTATATTATAATAATAATAATTAGGCATGTGATTACATGAACTTCTTTGTGCATTTATCCCAATTTTGACTTTATTCTATCATTTGAAACAAAATGAATATAGTTTGGTGAATTTGGACTTCTTATTAACATAAGAAAAAACATTCCTATCTAAGATGAAAATAGGCACAATTTTTATTTCACATGTTCATTCTTTCATTGATAAGCTATTCTACCTAACATTATACTAGTAAAGTTCTAGAGATATTGTTATAAAGAATAATCAAAGCAGGCAAAGTTCATCAAAACTTTGTAGGCACCATTCTCTCAAAAATCCAACTATGTCATTTTCTATGAGTCCTGGAGGGGAGTTTCACTGTAACTCTTGCCCTATGACTCAGAAAACTGAACTCTGGCAAAGATACATCACTAACAGGTAGTGAAGCTGGGATGTGAATACACAGATTCTAGATCCACTGCCAAATTCTTGACCAGGGCTAGGCTATACCTTACACAGAAACTGACTGATTTCATCCCAACCTCATAGAGCTTTTCATCTATCAGGGGAGGCAAACATTAAGCCAATGATGCTAATAAATATGAAAAAAAAGAAGCACAAAGTATGCTGAAATTGGAGAAGGGGTAAGATCCTCTCCCATTCTCCATTCCTAAGTGTCTTACCCTTCTTGTTTCCTGGATCCTTGCTCTCTTCATCACGGTTCAGCTGGAAACAACTTTTTAGTGAACTTTTTTGACGTTTTGTGTTTACAATATCGTGGTTTGCTTGTTCATTTTGTTTTCTTTTGTTTTTGTGGTACTCATGCCTTGCTCCTGGCTTTGCACTCAGGATTCACTTCTGGTAGTAATCAGGAGACTATATGGAATACTGGGGATCAAACCAAATTGGCTGCTTACAAGGCAAATGCCCTCCCCACTGTAACCCCGCTCCAGATCCTACAATATTCTTTTTTTTCTTCCATTTTTTTAATTGAATCACCATGTAGAAAGTTACAAAGCTTTTAGGTTTAAGTCTCAGTTTCATAATTCTCGAACACCCATCCCTTCATCAGTACACATATTCCACCACCAAGAACCACAGTAAACCTCTCCCCCACCTCCCCACCTCCCCAGCCCCCCACCCTGCCTGTGTAGCTGATAAATTTCATTTTAGTTTCTCTTTACTTTGATTACATTCAAACAAAAAACTCACTATTATTGTTTGGAGCTTCCCCCCCCAGAGTCGGATCTGGTGGAAAGGAAGCATTTGATAATTTGTTTTCCATTGCTGAGTATGAAGAGATATAACATCATGTGGCCATAATAGCGGCCACATGATTCTACAATATTCTTAATAACGGTTTCCATGTGCATACTTATAACAGTACACCCATCAACAGTCTCCCAATGACCCTCCCCCAATGCCCCTCTCTTTCAACACACCCCTCCCCAAACTCAGGTGGGTGAATCAATTCTCCTGTTATATTGGCTTTGGCCCTTTGTTGCTATCTTGCCATATATCTTTAAGTTCCACATAAGAGAGAGATAATTCTGAATCTGTTTCTTTCCTTCCGACTGACTTTACTCAGCGTGCTATCCTCTAGTATCCTTGAGCTCTGTAGCTCTATCCATGTATATATACACACACACCTGTGTGTATATATACATATGTATGTGCATGTATTACTAGTTCTAGATACAATCATTCGTATCTGGGTATTTGAGATATTTCCAAATCTTGAAAACAACTAAGTGCTGTGAAGTATAAGTGTTGTGATGAACATAAGTGCACATATATGCTTTTGAATGAACGTTTTTTGTGTTAAGTGATAGATGACAAGAGCAACTGTAACTTATAAAAATCTCCGTATGGAAAGCCATCATTTATCCAAGATAAAAAGCAAAGCTGTAAAACATGCCTAGTGATCAGTTGTCAATTTCCTAGCTGCTTCTTGTAGGCTTAAAAAATATG
The DNA here is from genome assembly GCF_027595985.1 of Sorex araneus. Classification (NCBI taxonomy): domain Eukaryota; kingdom Metazoa; phylum Chordata; class Mammalia; order Eulipotyphla; family Soricidae; genus Sorex; species Sorex araneus. The sequence continues at coordinate 65,407,203 of NC_073306.1, forward strand.
TTACTGTTCTTATTATTTTTACAGCTTATATTTCTACTAAAATGATCTTATTAATGTCTGCATTTAAAAGGACAACATGAAAAGAATATTAGAGTGTTTTCATACTACAAAAATTATTCCTTATGTGAAAACAAAGAGTTAAATCCCAATCTTTGTTCATTTCTAGGCCCACAGCCTAATTAACACTGGCTTGCAATCAAAGCTATTATTCTAGTGGCTACTTCCTCCACAGACCTGCCACTACAGCATTTGTGACCCTACTTCTTGTTTTCAAGTTCACACAATAGTCGTTTCTAAAATATCTCTTTCTCCTCTATGAGAAGGAAACTAGTAATATTAGCTATCTCCCCTACAGCTTTGCTTTGCAGATTCTCTTTTTTTATTTCTTTTTTTTTCCTTAGGCCTCTTTCTGGAATGAAAGCACTTTCTCTATTTTGCAAAGTTCTCCTTTCACACTGAAAAAATTGGAGTGTGGTTAAGTGGAGGCCCTCTGACAGTAAAATGATTAGAAAGCACTTTGTTCAGAATTCTAATCCCCTGTCTCACTGTGAGCACAGGATTACTCCCCAGGACACGTTCAGGGGACCCTGCCGGGAAGTGGAAGGACACAGGCCTCAGAGTTAGATTGATTTAATTTAAAACTCCAACTTTATCACTTTCTAGCAGTGTGACCTTGAACAAGTGTTATAAATCCTCTAAGCCTCAGTTTCCTCATCTATGGAACAGAGATAATAATGTTCACTTTGCAGAATTAGAAGTATCCAGTTGAGTAGGAAAGAGTGACTCCAGTAAAGCATGCTTTTCCTTCCCTTTTCCCCTGGGTGGTCAAGAACAAAGTATAGTGGCATCAGGTAGGAAGTTAGAGGAACACATACGAGAACACTGCAGAGACCCAGGGTTCAGGAACTTGAGAACACAAGGAAAGTGTGTCCACATACAAGCCCAGAGAGAATTACAGAACCAAGAACAAAATAGTGACAATTGGGAGTCAGATCCACATTATGTTTCATTTTCCCCACTTACTGGGTCTGTTATCCTCTTTTCTCTTGCAATTTGGAACAAATCCTGTTATAAAATATCAAACTGAAGATTAAGTTAAATCATATTTGTACAGTGCTTAACCCAGTCCTTGGCACAAGGTAAGAGCACAATTGTTGATTAATGTTTTTATTAATATTTGTAGCAATTAGGTGTCAATGTTACTTTAAGCAACTTAAATAAATGTTCAAGTCTTCATTTATTTTCTTTTCACCTATAAATAAAGGTATAGTCATTTAAAGCTGTGTTATATGACCATTGCTAAAATTGAAAAAAATTTTTTTTTTTGCTTTTTGGGTCACACCCAGCGATGCTCAGGGGTTACTCCTGGCTTTGCACTCAGGAATTACTCCTGGCGGTGCTTGGGGGACCATATGGGATGCCGGGGATCGAACCCAGGTCAGCCGAGTGCAAGGCAAACACCTTACCCGCTGTGCTATCACTCCGGCCCCATAAAAATTGAAAAAATATTTTAAAACAAATGACTGCATACTTGACAACAAGCAAATAATCAATCCTGTTTATTCTCTCACTGGTTATGATATTAATATTATTTCTGGTGACTATCCTGAATTTTCTGAAATTATATTTGCATAAACAAATATAATATTGCTTGTACTAAGTTCTAATAGTTTATATCTAAGCATTTGTCTCCATCTTTTTTAAAACATTTATTATTTATAAATCATTTCTTGAAAAAGCCCTTTGTGTACACATTGGTTATCTAAACTTTTTATTTCAAAATAATGTCTCTAGCATGAATCCTGCAGATTTATTTTTAGCAATTAAACCTTTACTAGCGCACAGTAGATTAAAACTCTTCTAACTTGGTATCCTAGAAGGGAACAGGCAATTGAGTAAAGACAGAAAAATTAAGCTATAGAGGAAAGGCAAACTGGAGGGTTTTCAAGTGATATAATCTCTATCACCTTTTAAAGTTTGGACCTAGGCCTTCTAGAATTATCTCCTTTGGATTTTACTTTTCTCTTACTTCCTGACTCTTTTCTGTCTTTCTATCTCTCTTTCTATCCTCCCTGCCTTCCTTTTCTGGTTCACATTTATTTTTGTTCACTTTGACTATAATTGTTTTCTTGTTTCCTACTCATAGCAATTATAATTGTTTCCCATTTCCATTTCTTAGTTCCTGATAATATTTCATTTTTACTGCATTTGCAGTCCATATGCTGACATAGCACTATTCCTCTTCCTCCCTTTTCCCATTTATAACAAATACTGTGCAGAAATTCTGCTCAGTGTCAAATGCCAGATCTACTTAGATATGCATGATTCCTGTTCAAGGTAGACCCATTGCCTTTCCCATGATCCTAACAACATTTGCATACCAACCACAAGCATGCCACCCCCACTCAACAAACACACACACAGAGACACACACACAGACACAGAGAGAGAGACACACACACAGACACACACACACACACACATACACACACACTTACACCCTATTATCTTTGGCTACTAAATCAACACACTGTCTATTCTACTATCTTAAGAAATGTAGAAATGTAGAAGTGTAGAAATATTAGATGAGAAACACAGGATCTATTCTGAATGAATTAGGGCCCCAAAGCTAAGAACAGAAGCTTATCTGATCAGATTTCTCCTTTTCTCCTACTCCTCTAAAACCTGCCCCTGCTTTTGAATTTGAAAAAGTGAATGTGTAGTTTGGCAAGAAGCAGATTTCTCAGGAAATCTATAGTCTCCAGTTTTTTCTTTAGGAATTATTCTTCAACCAAGAACACTCTTTCCATCTGAATTTCCTGAAATAGAAGGATTGAGCTGAAGGATTTATAGTTGGAGATAAACACACATCCTTTTGTAATAGTAAACAGATCTGTATTCACTGCCATTCTTATCCAATTTAATTAGCCAAATATAAAGATCAGGTTTTTCTCTGGTGTTACCTTTCAATGAAATATCTAACATGTAATCTATAACTATAGTTGTGGAAGACACCCACCTGCTGAAATGCCCCCTTCCTTTGACCCAAACAAACAATTATTTGAGAACAATGGCAAAGTACTCTGGGGTATAAAAACTATGTTCCTGTGTCCCACTATACACAGTAGACTGCAATATCTCCCAAGGAAGACTGTGTGCATCTTACTAATACTCCTCACTCCTAATCCTCTGCACAGTGCACATTGAACTAAATGATGCTAACAAAGCAACGTTCCAGATGAGTAGATTAAAAATTCAAGGTACAGTAATCATTCTACTATCACTTCCACTGCATAGTTCTGGTCAGATTCAGAACAAATCCAAGCTCAATTTAAAGGCACACAGAGCAGCCAGAGAAATACTCTTTCGCCCAGCTTTTCTTCTTTCTCTTTCTTTTGTAGTAGTGCTATACAGGTTCCATTTATTTGCTTTGTTGCTTCACTGGATTGTGTGCGCAATGTCCTATCACTAGACTGTGAGTTGAAACGGTCAATTTATGTGCAACCAGAGAGATTCTGAAAAGCAGTCATGTTGCATTGAAATAGTTTTGTCCTGACAGGAGGCCATTAGCAATGAGCTTCACACTCCCAGGAATATTTGCCTTTATAGGACAATATAGATATTCATTGTAACATCATTTCTCATAGAACCTCAGAGTGGAAATCAAATTCTGACTTTTATTTCTGCCTCTTTCCTTGGCTATGAGATCTTAGATAAGTAACAAAGCCTTTCTGGATTCATGCATGGTAATTTGAATTGTGTGTTCATATGCACAATCTCATTTTCCCCTTAGTCACATTTTCCCCTAATAAAGCATTTTAGATTAGACATTGATATCCTTATTCTACAAATTCTTTCAACACTGTACATTTATTGACAAACATGAGTCTTGAAGTATTCCTAGTGCTTAGAAAGTTTAAATTTATGGTTCTGAAAAGTTTTATGGTGAGGCCATTATCTAGAAATTTCTTAATTGATGGAAATCTACGTAGCACTGTCATCCCATTGTTCATCAATTTGCTCAAGCTGGCACCAGTAACGTCTCCACTGTGAGACTTGTTACCATTTTTCGGTATATCGAATACGCCATGGGTAGTTTGCCAGACTCTGCCATGTGGGTGGGATACTCTCGGTAGCTTGCCAGTCTCTCCAAGAGGGATGGAGGAATTGAACCTGGGGTCGGCCGCATGCAAAGCAAATGCCCTACCCGCTGTGCTATTGCGCCAGTCCGGAAATCTAGGTAATATAAATAAACCCTTGACCTATAACAAAAAGAAAGATGTTATATAAAAGCCATAAAAGCCAAAACCTAAATGATTCGTCACAATGAAGGAGGATGGTATGAGCATCTGGAGAAGTCAACTTAGCTCTCAAAGTTTCTTTGCCACCTTTGCAAACAAAATGCATCAAGGGGAACATCCCTGATACTTGAAAGAAACAACTGCAATGCAAAATGTGTTGTGGTTTTGCTGACTTTGAAAGAAGAGAAAAATAAACCCCCAGACATTTCCAATTAGAAGAATCCAACAACAATTCCACACAAAGGTGAGATCCCAAAGAGGCTCTCGATGAATCAAAGATTGATCAATCCTCGCTAGACTTTCAGTCCAGATTCATAACAACACAGGGATCAAGGGAACTTCAAAGCTTAAACTTTTCTTACTGTTTAGCAAGATTAGTATTGCCTTAACCCCTTAGAGAGACCAACAAAAATTCTCATTGGAGAAAATATATCATTGTCCTAGACCTTTAATTTGTTTTTATAATGACATTGATTTTATAATGTCAACTATAGGAGTAGGGCCAGATGGTATGAAGACAACGATAAACTATTTTATTTATTCACAAAGAACTTAAATGTATGAATCAGCAGACATAGAAAATAAAGCAATACACATAGCTCGCCAGTTTTAAATAAAATATTATGTAAAATATAAATAAATAATAAAACCATGAAAAGTTTTGTAACAGTTTTGGAAAAGAACAATATAAACTTTTAAACCATACAGTTCTAAAATGAATTACAGGGCCGGAGCGATAGCACAGCGGGTAGGGCGTTTGCCTTGCATGCGGCCGACCCGGGTTCGATCCCCGGCATCCCATATGGTCCCCCCAGCACTGCCAGGAGTAATTCCTGAGTGCAAAGCCAGGAGTAGCCCCTAAGCATCACTGGGTGTGACCCAAAAAGCAAAAAAAAAAAAAATAAAAATAAAATAAAATAAAATAAAATGAATTACAATAACAAATTCAAACCTGAGTTTCTATATTAAAATTGTATTAAACCAAACAGAAAAGCAAAATAGTGAAGGGAATATAGATCAGAAGATATTACACAGGTTATATCACTCAGAAACAGAATAGTAGAATATGTAAAAGAAAAAAGTACTCAGTATGGCATATGATCTTTAAAGCATTACCCGGAGAGATCTCTGAGCAAGCACAGAGCAAGAGTAAACTCTGGGTATGACCCAAAGTACAGTTGGCCCAAAAGCAAACCAAAAAATTAATGTAAAGAATGATACCATGGAAATACAATACAGATTTAAATCAGAGTCCCAGTGAAGAGAAGAGAAAAAATAAAATGGGAAAATTTTTGAAAGATGATGGCAGATGATTTTTCAGAAGTGTAAATTAAACTCTTTTTGCTATAAATCATACACTTTTTCCTTGATTCTAGGCAATAATAAAGAAGGGGACAGAATCTGTGCCCATCTGAAAAGTCCAACAATTCCACCACACTAAGGTAGAATCCCAAATGCAATATTCTCAAAAGTAAATCAGAGCTAACTACCTTCTTAAAACAAAATAAAAGCCCCCCAAAGCTAAACACTGAATATAAATGTATTCTGGATCATTTGATTATCACCATATTTGTTGCCCATGGTTACCTTGTAACTTTAGATTCTATGTGGGAGCAGAATGTGCTCTAAAGTTTTTCAAATAAAAGAGCAGTCGGTGGGCAGTTCCACAATAAAATTGACCACATCATATTCAATCAACAGTTTTGCCTGACCGATGTCGCTGTTGTCCCAAAATTCCAAATGGGATTGGACCACCATCTCTTCCATGCAAAATTCTACTTCACAGAGCAGGGAGAAAGGACTGCAAAGTTTAAGTTTAAGAAGAGAACTCCCAGAATGACCAGCAACTGGGAGTTCTTTAGCACTATTGCAGCAAAGAGGGAAGATGCTGTTGTTGACAACATTGATGAGGAATACAGTTGACTGGTTCAGCATCTCCATAACTGCAAGAAGAATGCCGAGAGTGAGAAAGCCACAAACAGACTCCTGTCTTCGGAAACTCTCGAGTTCATTCACCAACATGGTTTGGCACGAGCCTCAAGCAATCACAAGCTAACATCCAAGCTTGCAAAGCTGTGCAGAGAAACGATATAGAAAGACCTCAAAGAGAAAAGAGCAGCAGTGTTGGCCGGTGCAGCAGAAGCCAGGAAAAGTATTCAAAACGCTCGCCTGTCCTTCGCCAACTACAAGACCAAGATGACTGCCCTCCAATGTCCTGATGAATCTATCACATCTTCCAGAAAGGCAATAAAGAGGATTATTCACAACTTCTACTCGGATCTCTTCGATAGCTACACTCACCTGTCCACACACCAAATTCCACAGGATGGATATTTCATTCCCAACGTTCTCCCTTCTAAAATTCAACACGCTATTTCATAGGTAAAGACGTGTACAGCATCTGGTCCAGAAAAGGCCAGACCCAAACACCTGAAGAATCTGACGCCAGTACTTGTCAATACACTGGCTCAGCTCTTCACACACTACCTGACTGAATGCAAGGCTCCGTCCCAATAGAAAACCAGTAGGACCATTCTGTTGTACAAGAAGGGAGACATCCACAATATCGGCAGCTATCACCCAATCTGCCTGTTGTCCGTCATCTACAAGTTCTTCACTTGAGTTATCCTGAATAGAATAGGCAGAACACTAGATGAAAGACAACCACGTGAGAAAGCCGGGTTCAAGAAAGGATTCAGCGGGATCGACCATATCCACATGGTGACCAAGCTAATTGAGGTTATGTGAGAGTTCAAGATGCCACTCTAAGTTCATTGATTTAAAGAAGGCCTTGGATTCTGTTGAGACTGAAGCAGTCATCAAAGCCCTATCCAAACAGGGCATCCAAACTCAGTACATCAGGATCCTGGGTCAGACACGGAATGTGATTTAGAGATGACCGCTGGACTAGAGCTGTTAACAACTGGATTCCACAGGATGTCAAAAGAACGCATGGCTGCCCACCTACAAGATGGGCAGACATTTTCATCAAAACATTGAACGAGGGGCTGGAGCGATAGCACAGCAGGTAGGGCATTTGCCTTGCATGCGGCCGACCCCGGTTCAGTTCCCATCATCTCATATGGTCCCCTGAGCACTGCCAGGAGTAACTCCTGAGTGCAGAGCCAGGAGTATCCCCTGAGCATCGCCGGGTGTGACCAAAAAGGGGGGAAAAATGCTGAACGAACGTTTTTAGGTTCTTTGTGTTTCTGGAGTGAGCTGATACCATTGGGCTACACTAGCATGCAATAGGGACAAATGGAGACATTATTGGCACCCACTTGAGCAAATCGAAGATCAACGGGATGACAAGTTACAAGTAACATTAGATTCACTATGGGAGTAGAATGTGCTCTAAAGTTTTTCAAATAAAAGAGCAGTCTGGGTATAAAACAGTGATATGGTCCATGAAAATTAAAATATTAATTGCCTAATTTTTATAAGCTACAAATATTATTTTGAAAGAAATAACTGCAATCTGAAGAAAACCCAGTATCATCATTTTGCAACCCAGCTCTGAACTACAGTGACAGGATTTAAACTTTTACAGTGTTAGCAGATGTATTTGATGATATGAGGTTACCTGACCATATCCAATTGTATCCATGTTGAATTAATAGTATTCATGTTGGATTAATTGTATTTATGTTGAAATATTTTCTCGGGTATCATGACATTATTTTCCTCACTGATAACTTAAAAAACACATTTTCTAAGAATCAGATTTTTGTTCTAAGGAACAAAAAATAAATGAGACTTATGTGAAATCATGAAAACAACATTGCCAAGGGTAATGATATCCATTTCAGTGTTTGGGTTTTATAACAAATGATCAGAGACAGATTTACTAGGTAGTTTTGTTTATGCCAAATAAAGGCCAAATAGTATCATGGGTTGCTATACCAAGAAAATTTTGTTATAGTTTGAATAGACTCTTTCCCAAATTTCAGACAAAATAGAAAACAATAATAGAAAATGTGACTTATGGTCAAGTCACTTCAAAATGGTCTGAATGAGTCACTGCTTGCCACTATGTGCTAATATCTTCTTATTCACTTTGTGTTGTTGCCATGAATATTTTTCAATATGCCATGAATATTTTTTAAGAAAGACAAAAAAATCAAAATATTTTTTTCCTATTTACATTTCTAACAACAATTTATTTTTTTAATTATTTTTAATTAGTGAATCAACGTGAGGGTACAATTACAGTTTTATAAATTTTTGTGCTCTTATTTTCCCCATACAAAGTTCAAGAACCCATCCCTTCACCAGTGCCCATTCCCTACCACCAGTGAACCCAGCATCTCTCCCGCCCTCCCCAGTCCCGTCTCCCCCCACCCCACCCTGCCACTATGGCAGGGTATTCCCTTTTGATCTCTCTCTCTGATTAGGTGTTGTGGTTTGCAATAAAGGTGTTCAGTGGCCATTATGTTCAGTCTCTAGTCTATATTCGGCACGCATCACCCTTCCCCCGCATGACCTCCGACCACATTTTACTTGGTGTTCCCTTCTCTGAGTTGCCCAGAATGAGAGACCAGCCTCCAAGCCATGGGGACAGCCTCCTGGTACTTATTTCTACTAATCTTGGGTGTTAGTCTTATAGTCTATTATTCTATGCTCCACAGATGAGTGCAAACTTTCTATGTCTCAAGCTTTTCCAGGAAATTGAAAAGACAGGAACCCTTCCGAGCAGTTTCTACAAGGCACATATCTCCCTAATACCAAAGGCAAACAAAGACACCACTAACAAAGAAAACTATAGACCAGTATCCTTGATGAACACCGATGCGAAGATCCTCAACAAAATACTAGCAAATAGAATCCAACAACTCATCAAAAAGATCATACACCATGACCAAGTGAGATTCATCCCGGGGATGCAAGGATGGTTTAACATTCGGAAATCAATCAACATAATCCAGCATATCAACAAAAGTAAAGATAAAAACCATATGATTATATCAATAGATGCAGAGAAAGCATTTGACAAGATCCAGCACCCATTCATGATAAAAACTCTCACAAAAATGGGTTTTGGAGGAACTTTCCTCAAGATAGTAAAAGCTATCTATCACGAACCGATGGCAAGCATTATCATCAATGGAGAAAAACTAAGGGCCTTTTCCCTAAGATCGGGGACAAGACAAGGATGCCCACTCTCACCACTTCTCTTTAATATAGTACTGGAAGTATTAGAAATAGCCATCAGGCAAGAAAAAGATATTAAGGGGATTCAGATCGGAAAGGAAGAAATCAAGCTCTCACTATTCACAGATGATATGATACTATACCTAGAGAAGCCTAAAAGCTCTAATAAGAAACTCTTAGAAACAATTGACCTGTACAGTAAAATTGCAGGCTATAAAATCAATACCCAAAACTCCATGGCCTTCCTATATGCAAACAATGAGACAGAGGAAAGGGACATGAAAAAAGCAATCCCGTTCACAATTGTGCCCCAGAAAATCAAATACCTTGGAATAAGCTTAACTAAAGAAGTAAAGGACCTCTACAAAGAAAACTATAAAACCCTATTCCATGAAATAAAAGAGGACATGAGGAAATGGAAACATATCCCCTGCTCATGGATAGGGAGAATCAACATTGTCAAAATGGCAATACTCCCCAAAGCATTATACAGATTCAACGCGATCCCTATAAGGATACCCATGTCATTCTTCAAAGAAACGGATCAAGCAATCCTGAAATTTGTATGGAACAATAAACACCCCCGGATAGCTAAAACAATTCTTGGGAAAAAGATGATGGGAGGCATCACCCTCCCCAACCTTAAACTCTACTACAAAGCGGTAACAATTAAAACAGCATGGTACTGGAACAAAGGCAGAGCCGCAGACCAATGGAACAGGGTGGAATATCCCCACACACAACTTCAAATGTATGAACATCTAATCTTTGATAAGGGAGCAAGAGATGTGAAGTGGAGCAAGGAAAGCCTCTTTAACAAATGGTGCTGGCACAACTGGACAACCACATGCAAAAAAATGGGCTGAGACCTTGGCCTGACACCATGCACAAAAGTCAGATCAAAATGGATTAAAGATCTCAACATCAGGCCACAAACCATAAGGTTCATTGAAGACAAGGTCGGCAAAACCCTCCACGATATTGAAGATAAAGGTATCTTCAAATATGACACGGAACTAAGCAATCTAGTAAAAACAGAGATCAACAAATGGGACTACATCAAACTAAAAAGCTTCTGCACCGCAAAAGATACAGTGACCAGAATACAAAGACTATCCACAGAATGGGAAAGGATATTTACACAATCTAACAACAATTCATTAGGTAATCATTTCATGCAGATTTTTATGTGCCAGGATAATTGTCTTGTGTTCAACTGTACAAGAGAGCTTTATAGGGGTAAAGAGACAGTTCATTAAAATTAGTATTAGATGTCTATTCTATAGGAAAAATTAAGATAAATAGGTGGCTTGAATTATCTAAAACAGTAAGTGAATTGTGATGTTACTGATATCTTATGAACAATAATATGTAAATAGTATGGTCATCCTCAGTAATTCTAAAATTTTAACATACAGAATCAGATTAAAGATAAAACTTGGAAATATAGATTTATTTTTAGTTTTATATTGCTCTTTAATTTTTAAATTAATTTTTCACATTAAATTAATGTTGCTACTTAGAATTTTATTGGTTTTATAGTTTTGTTTATATTTAATTATATACTCATATTTTGGATTATAGTTGCATATTATTATTGAAGTAAAATAGTTATGCCTAGTTTTATGTGTTTATAGACTTTTAAATATAATAAACTATTTAAGTTGGGCCTAAAGATCTGAGAAAAATTTTTACTAAGGTATCAAAATTTACAATAGCATTGCAGTCATTATCTTTTAGTTGCAAATCTCCCCCATGAATCCGTCCACCAATATTTCAGGTTCCCTCTGTCATTATCACATGAATTCTGTCTGTTTCCTTCCTATCACTTTGGTACCCAATTCTACAAACACTGATTCTGTCTCAGTGTTTGTGTACATTGGGGGTTGCCTAATTCATTTCCTTTTGTTTTTTTATGTTCAACCCAAGAGCCAGATTACCTTGTTGATACTTCTTTTGGTTTTTTGTTTTGTTTTGTTTTATTTTGTTTTTTTACTGTGCTTCACAGGAGGAATACCTAGTTTGCCAAAAGCGAGATTGAATTTGGGATGCCAGTAGTTTGGGAATTGACTGGGAATTTTTGCTCCTTAAATCCTTAGGAGGCTTGGGACCATAAAGGGAGGCAGTTGATCATGCTGGCGGAAAGAAATACCTTGATACAGGGGAAATGGGGCTTGGGCACTGTCCATCTTTCTGGGAGAAGAATCCCTAGTTCCAGCCATCTCATTATTTAAGCAATTAAAGGAGAGTTTCCAGAAATGCTTTTGGACAGTTCTGCTAATTACACCATGCTTTAAAAGTTGTTGTATGGAAAGAATAAATCCCATTTGATTAATTGGGTTTGGAAGTGAACATGAGATAGGAAAAGAATAAAAAATTACTCCAAGGTTGACACCTTATGTAATTGAATGTATGATTATTTCATTAACTGAAATAAAGGATATTGGAGAAGAAAAGACCTGATGATATATTCCTACTTGAATATACTGAGTTTGAGGTGTCTATGATACATTTGTTTGAAAGTAATGAAAGTCAAGGAATATTAATTTGAAAGTCAGATATATTGGTTATACTTGAAACTTGGGAGATGAATGAAAATGGCATTACTTTAGCTTTTAGAAAGAGAAAGAAAGGTAATTTGATTGAAAGGCAGTTCATTATAGCACATAAGTTGTGTCAGGATGAAGCTGGGGGCAGGAAAAAAGAAAACAAATTATAAATGAATGTTAATTAAAATTTTATTGGTATCATAATCTTGCTAATTTTTAATTATATACTCATATTTTGGATTATATTTATATTATAATATTGAATTATAAATGTATATTATAATGTTGAAAGCATGTTACAATCCTCCACACTATCCATATATTGAACCAGTCAGACAATGTGAGAATGTTTAGAAAGCCTGTGGAAATACATTTTTCTATCAGTCGAGAAATTTGTGGAGTGAAGAAAGCAAATGAGGTTTTTTTTACACTCAAAAGTTTACCGATGGATAGCATGAGGAGAGACAGACTAAGAATCAAATTAAAGCCAAAGAAGAGGGTAGTATTGTTTATCGTACTATAATATGAAAGTACAGAAATAGTTTCTGCAGCCTTCAGCGTGTATTACATAACATTTATAGAATTAAATTGGGCTATATTTGTTGGTCTAAAGTTTGTTTTATGATAATTATTTTAAGGTATTTTTCAGAAGAGATTTTTTTTTCTAGTAAGCATAACAATTTTTATTGAGTCAAGACCTTGCAAGCACTTGAGGACAAATTTGCTTCTTACAGAAAAATCATTCCTGAATCAAGCCTGGTTTTTCTAATTTTTTTTTTGAATCATCATGAGATAGCCCATTAAAAAGCTGCACGTGATTGGCTTTTTTTAAATGAAATATTGCACCCATGGTGCTGCAATCCAGATTAGACCCCAAATGGAAAAATTTTTTCTAATTTCTTGGCTATTATTTAAAAAATTCACATTCATCGGGGCTGGAGAAATAGCACAGTGGGTACAGCATTTGCCTTGAAAGCGCCCAAGCCGGGTTCAATTCCCAGCATCCCATATGGTGCCCTGAGCACCACCAGGGGTAATTCCTGAGTGAAGAGCCAGGAGTAACCCCTGTGCATCACCAGGTGTGACTCAAAAAGCAAAAAAAAAAATGAATTTCACATTCATCAAGGGGAGGGAAACAATGCAAAGAGTTTCCAACTAAAAACAATCATAGTTATCCTTCAGCATTTCACCTCTGAAGACCTTCACCATTAGGTTATTCTCAGATATGATGCATCAAAGTGTGCATACTAAATACATAAAGTATAAACAAAACTTTAAAATTAGAAATTTAAAAGTCACTGGTCTTCTGGCTATAAAGCTAGCACAGCAGGAAAGTTGCTTCCCTTGCACAAAGCCAACCCCAGTTCAATCGAACACCATATATTGTTCCCAGAGCCACGAGTAATTCCTGAGCACTTCCACGAGTGGTCCACTGTAAAAAACTAAGGCTCGCCGAGGGGCGAGTGCACTCGCGGGCTCTCCAGGCGGCTCTGTCTCACCGCCCGCCTTCGGTGCCCTGGAACCGCAGTGTGTGGACTGGATCGGGACGGCCGGTGGTCAAGGACAGGCGAAGGAAGAACTAGGACCAAGCTAGTTGCTGATTAGTTAACGTTTATTCAATCTTTCATCTATCTCATCTCCCGCACTCCCAGCTCCGGCCTCTCTCTGGATCTACTGCCGCTTCTTTCTGGCTTCTCTCATCTCTCCTCCTCTTTGTCTCTCCCACCTTGCCCTCAAGGCTACACCCAGCCAGGTAGCAAAATCATCATAAGAAAGCCCTTCCTGAGGGCAGGGCATTCCAAAGCCCTTCCTCACTCTTAAGGTTTTTTTTCTTTTCCTTAGTCCAGGAACTTATTAACATCTTAATACTAGTTATTTTTGTATGGACATAACAAGGGATACATTGAGGCTTGCAAGGCAGCTCTCCTGGCAACATCTTGCCACAGGCTCAGACCACAGCACTCAGGCCAGATTAATCATTCCTAACCCTAGCAGGGTCCAAATCTAGTTATCACTGTTTGGATCATGACAATATTTGTCCATGATCAAGCTCTTAACTTATAGTTAAGCATTAGGCACTTTGGCCAGGCCCATCTCGATGCCAGGGTAGCACACAACTCACCGCTTGCCCTGGGTCCTTCTTGTCCCACTTCAGGACCGTGCTTTGGAGGTGCTAGGAAGTAAGGGCAGCTGAGGTTTAGGTCAAGAGAACAGATGCCCTGGAGGAAAATATCTTGTAGAGTCAAATGTCTCCCAGGTTACAAAAGCATAACATTTGCTAAGTCTTCCTGTGTCCATACAAAAAGGACTTGCTCTGAATAAACTATGCAAAGGACTCAAGAAGAGAAAAACATTATTTACAAGTCAACAGAACACTAAGAAAGAAGCTACAAATAAACAAAGAGTAATGGGAGCACTGTAAGGGGAGTAACCCAATAAACCTAAACTACTGAGGCTATGTTATCCTACATACCACCACTACCATCACCCCACAAAAATGTCATTCATCACACCACTTACTGAGGATCAGAGAGAACTTATGTTTCTCATGGATAGGACCTGATCCACTTGGTTTTCATCCATTAACAGCACAAAATATTTTTTTTCTTTTTTTTTCAATCTGGACTTTATTGATCTAATAAAATTACATTAAGAATTGAAATGAATTATACATTATTGTGCTCATGTTTCCCCCATACAAAGTTCAAGAACCCATCCCTTCACCAGTGCCCATCCTCTACCACCAGTAAACCCAGCATCTCTCCCGCCCTCCCCAGTCCCGTCGCCCCCCCACCCCACACTGCCACTATGGCAAGGTATTCCCTTTTGTTCTCTCTCTCTGATTAGGTGTTGTGGTTTGCAATAAAGGTGTTGAATGGCCATTGTGTTCAGACTCTAGTCTACATTCGGCACGCATCACCCTTCCCCCGCATGATTTCCGACCACATTTTACATGGTGTTCCCTTCTCTGAGTTGCCCAGAATGAGAGACCAGCCTCCAAGCCATGGAGTCAACCTCCTGGTACTGATTTCTACTATTCTTGGGTGTTAGTCTCCTAGTCTACTATTCTATATTCCACAGATGAGTGCAATCTTTCTATGTCTGTCTCTCTCTTTCTGACTCATTTCACTTAGCATGTTGATCCACTTAATATGCAAACTTCATGACCTCATTTTTTCTAACAGCTGCATAGTATTCCATTGTATAGATGTACCAAAGTTTCTTCAACCAGTCATCTGTTCTAGGGCACTCAGGTTTTTTCCAGATTCTGGCTATTGTAAACAGTGTTGTGATGAACATATAAGTACAGATGTCATTTCGACTATACTTTTTTGCTTCTCTGGGATATATTCCCAGCAGTGGTATTGCAGGGTCAAATGGGAGTTCAACCTCTAGTTTTTTGAAAATCGTCCATATTGTTTTCCAAAAGGGCTGAACTAGTCGACATTCCCACCAGCAGTGTAGAAGGGTCTCTTTCTCCCCACATCCTCTCCAACACTGGTTGCTTTTGTTCTTTTGGATGTGTGCTAGTCTCTGTGGTGTGAGGTGGTATCTCATGGTTGTTTTGATCTGCATCTCCCTGATGATTAGTGATGTAGAGCACTTTTTCATGTGCCTTTTGGCCATTCGTATCTCTTCCTTGGAAAAGTTTCTGTTCATTTCTTCACCCCATTTTTTGATGGGGTTGGATGTTTTCTTCTTGTAGAGTTCAACCAGTGCTTTATATACCCTTGATATCAACCCCTTATCTGATGGGTATTATGTAAATATCCTTTCCCATTCTGTAGATCAGAAGAGATTTTTACCTGAAATTTAAAGTGTAGCTTCAAAATAGTTTCTCAATGACACTATGCTTGGATACTTGACAAATTAAAGCTTCTCACTTTCAGCCCCTCCAAATCAATCTTCCACCAAATTCCTAACTGGAAATTCCCAAAATAAAATTTGGTAATCTATCAAAAACAAAATTCCCACCACATCATTAACCTGCTCATACTTTTCTTGATCTGATCCTTGTCCAAATTCAAAACCTAGTTAGCACACATTCTCTACATACAAGTGTAGTCTATTATGGGGAAATAGGAATCAGAATGAGCAATACTGTGTAGTGCATATTATAATACGGAAGGGCCTGACCCACCAGATTTAGAGAATTTATCATGGTGATAAATGTTGGGAAATTGCAGCTTTTATAAATAGCCTACATTTCTCTGACATTTTTCTTTAAACTTCTATGTCTTTGTTTATGTTTCCAAAATGTCCACCTCCATATGTCCATCACTCTGTGTAACTCATATTTACTCAAACCTGTCATATTTTCTGGAAGCTTTCTCTTACATTTGTTGACGGAGGGCCTCCAACTCCATGGCCCCAGGAGATGTTATACTGAATTCTGCAGAAGCTTTGTGTTGAATGGCTTATGGGTCTTCTCTTTCATGGTAGAATACATCTTTCAACTCTAAAATCTTCCTCTTACCACAGTGCAGGCACATAGTTTTACACATGGTTAGAAGATTGAATGAATAAGTTTCTTGTCAGGTAAAATATTTCATTGTAGAACTTTTGAGGATGACCTTGCGACCACTCACTACTTTCAGACTAGCCATTGTAGAACTTTTTAGAATTGTGGACAAAGCACCTTGAAAAGCTCACTTAACCTTTTTCAGTTTTGTGGTGGCTATTGACTACTAAGTTTCTTTACCACCCCACCCTCTCAAAGTCCCATAATCTTATTTGCCTCTGAATATGAGATAGTTATTCAATCTCCTAAAATTTGACTGCTAACATGTCTGATGTTGGCAGAATCTAATAGATTATTCACTCAAGAGTTCACTAATTCTCCATGAAGGTCTGTAGTTGACTTGCAAATCAACCATGCCAATAAAGGCCTTCCCTTCATGGAGTTTATGATCTAAGAAGGGAACAGAGTAGTGAAGTCACCTATCAAAATGAAATTTGGGATAAAAACTATAGGACAAAGGCAACATGACATATGAGATTATGACAAGAGATTATCAGGAGAGTATTACTTTAAATTAAGTAGATTTGTGTGGTAAAGATATAATGCAAATCTATGACCTACTGTATATATATAAAGAAAATAGGAGAATATTCTATATTAAGGGGAGAAATCTGGGACTTTAAACAAATTTTTTGTGGGTAGTCACACCTGAAAATACTTAGGGTTTACTCTTGGCTCTACATTCAGGAATTTCTCCTAGTGCTCAACGGACCATATGGGATCCCAGAGATCTAACCTGGGTTGACAGCATGCAGGGCAAACTCCCTAGCCACTGTACTATTGTTCTGGCCCTGAAAATTAATTTTACAGGAAAGTTGATGGATTCAGAGTCTGGTAAAGGAGGAGGTGATATCCTGGATGGAGTTATAGATGTAGAAAGAGGATAGACTTTGCTGTGACTTATAAACTATGCTAAAATTATTAGTGTGTGTGAATTATTAGTGTGTGTGAAGGGTATTCCCAAGCACACTCAGGGGACATTGATGCTCCTCCCAAGTAATCTGCCACTGTGGTTGACTCTCTAGTGCTGGGGCCTGAGGATGCTGTGTGGTTCCATCCCTGCCACACAGGCAGTGTTTGGGGCCTCCAGGACTATACCCAGCAGTGATTGAGGCTCACGAGACCATAAGGTGCTCAGTATCCAACCCGAGCATGAGGACTAATTGCTTTACTGTCTCCAGGCCCCTAGAATTATTTCCATACATAATGAGAAATCATTGAAGTGCTTTGACAAAGAAATGTCTGTAACCGTATAATTTTTAAGATTGCTTGTAGAGAAGATTGCTCCAAGAGCTGGAATGAAAACTTTGCTTGCAGAGCCTCAGGTTCCATTTTAGCACAACAAGGCCCCCAGGCACAGCTGACAGTGACCCCCAAGCACACGGCTGGAAGAAGCCCCTGAGCACTGCCAGTAAGGGCCTCAAAGAAAACAAAGCAGCAAACATTACACTTGTCTGTAGTGTACAAGACAGATGTGAAGGGTATACTTCTCTTAGACAATCTGTCGGTGAGGATTGGGTTTAGTTGATTAGAAAATTCTGCAGAGAATTAATAAGATCAGATAAGTGACAGGAAGATAGGACAGTGGGTAGGGCATTTGCCTTGCATACAGCTAGTCAGCGTTCTACCACTGGCACCCTATTTAGTCCCCTAAGCCTTGCCAGGAGAGATCCTGAGAGCAGAGTCAGGAATAAGTCCTGAGTTCAGCCACTTGTGCCCCCCAAACAAAAATATATAGGGAAGAAAAAGCCAGGCACCGATCTCCACTTTGCTTTTTTTAAAAAATGTCACTGTCACCCCCTTGTTCACTGATTTACTCAAGCGGGCACCAGTAATGTCTCTATTACACTCAGCCCTGAGACTTATCATTACTGTTTTTGGCATATCAAATATGCCACGGCTCTGCCGTGGGGGTAGGATACTCTCGGTAGCTTGCCTTGCTACTGTATTTTGGATATGAATATGCCACAGGGATCTTGCCAGGCTCTCCCAAGTGGGCAATAGACACTCGGTAGCTTGTCAGGTTCTCTAAGGTTTAAAAAATAAGAAAGAGAAACCCAGATTGGTTTGGGGATGCCAGAACAGAGGCTTACTGGATAGTCTGGGCCTTTCATTATGGGGTAGTCACATTTTAGGCAGGAAGAAAGAGGACGCTATCCGGCAAACATAGGACCTGTCATGATCTTGTTCACACCTTCTATGAAGGACTTTGCCAAAGGGCCACCTGCCCACTTTTACTCACAGCTCATGAATCAGAACTGTTCAGTGACCAACCCCATCCACAAGAGAGTCTGAGAAATGTTGATATGAAAAAAAAAAAGCTGTGTCTGTAACCAGGCTTAACAAAATCATCCTTAGAAAGAAAGAATAGAAAAATAAAAGTTTAATGAGCAAAAAAACCTGTCTCTTCCCTGGGTACCCCTTTTCCTTCTTTGAAGGAATAGTAGGCAAGTTTTGCTTGTATGAGGGATGCCTGCTAGATAGGCAGAAACACACTTCTGGTTTTTTGCTCGTCTCTTTATTCATTTGTTTTGAGGTCATACACACTGTTACTCAGGACTTACTCCTGGCACTGTGCTCAAGCGTCATTCCGAGTGGTGCTCAGAGGATCATATGCAGAACCAGAGCTTGAATAATGGTCTGCCTCCATGTGAGACAAATGCCTTAATACCTCTTCTGTCTTTCAGGTTCCTTGTTTTAAAATTCTATATGAAAATGGAGACTATATAAATAGTAGAGTGGGTAGGTAATCTGTCTTGCACACAGATGAATAGTTTGAACCCTAGCACCCCATATGATGATACCCTGTGTCCACCTAGAGTGATCCCTGAGGACCAAACCAGGAGCTCTGAACATTGAACTAGGATCCCTGAGTACCACTGGGTATGGCCCCCAGAAATAAATGTTAAGAAATAAATGTTCTTAAAAGTTCTTTTATATTTTTTATTGAATCACTATGAGATACAGTTACAAAACTTTCACAATTGAGTTTCAATCGTACAATGATGGAAACACCCATCCCCTCTACCAATGTATATTTTCCACCACCAATGTCTCCAGTATCCCTCCTGCCACCCCTGCCCCACCAAACACCCTGCCTCTATGGCAGACAATTTTCTTCTTAGTCTGTCTCTACTTTGGGGCCTTATGGTTCGCAAACAAATACTGAGAGGCCATCATGTTTGGTCCTTTATCTATTTTTAGCACACATCTCCCAGCCCAAGCCATATCTCCAACCATCATTGTCTTAGTGATCCTTTCTCTATCCCAGCTGTCTTCTCCCCCAGCTCATGAGGCAGGTTCCCAACCATGGAGCAATCTTTCTTGTCTCTACTGTCCTTGGGTGTTAGTCTCATATCATGTTATTTTATATTCCAGAAATTAATGCAGTGATTCTATATCAGTTCCTCTCTTTCTGACTCATTTCACTTAGAATGATACTCTCCATGTCCATCCACTTATAAGCAAATTTCATGACTTTATCTCTCCTAATAGCTGCATAATATTTCCACTGTGTAGATGTACCATAGTTTCTTTAACCAGTCATCTGTACTTAGGCACTTGGGTTGTTTCCAGATTCTGGCTACTGTTAACAGTGTTGCAATGAATATACAGGTGCAGATGTCATTTCTACTGTGCTTTTTTTGCACCCCCAGGATGTATTCCTAGAAGTGGTACTTTTGGGTCAGATAGAAGCTCAATTTCTAGTTTTTTTGAGGAACGCCCATATTGTTTTCTGGAAAGGTTGGCATTCCCACCAACAATGAAAGGGAGTTCCTTTCTCCCCACATCCACATTAGCACTGGTTGTTCTTGTTCTTTTTGATGTGTGGCAGTCTTTGTGGTGTAAGATGATATCTCATTGTTATTTTGATTTGCAACTCCCTGATGATTTGCAATGTAGAGCATTTTTTCATGTGTCTTTTGGCCATTAGTATTTCTTTTTTGAGGAAGTTTCTGTTCATTTCTTCTCCATATTTTTTGATGGATTTGGAGGTTTTTTGTTTTTGTTTTTGTTTTTAGAATTCTACTAATGTCTTGTATATCTAATTAACCCTTTATTAGATGGATATTGGGAAAATATTTTTTCCCATTCCATGGACTCTCTCTGTATTTTGGTCACTGTTTCTTTTGAGGTGCAGAAGCTTCTTAGTTTACTGTAGTTCCATTTGTTTATATTTGTTTCCACTTGCTTGATCAGTGGTGTTTCATCCTTAAAGATCCTTTTAGCTTCAATGTCATGGAAGGTCCTGCCTACATTTTTCTCCATGCACCTTATGGATTCAAGTCTGATATTGAGGTCTTTAATCCAGTTTGATCTGTCTTTTGTGCTTGGCATTAGACAGAGGTCTGAGTTCATTCTTTTGCATGTAGCTGTCCAAGTTTTCCCAGAACCACTTGTTGAAGATGCTTTTCTTGTTCTACTTTATATTTCTTACTTCTTTAATTAAAGATTAATTGATCATATATTTGAGAGTCTGTGACAGAATATTAAATCTGTTCTATTGGTCTGCGGGTCTATTTCTATTCTAATATTAGACTATTTTAATCACTACTGCTTTGTAGTACAGTTAAAGTTGAGGAAGGTATTGTCACCCATCTTCTTTTCCCCAAGGATTGCTTTAGCTATTTGTGAGGGTTTATTGTTCTATATGAATTTTGGGAATGTTTTGTCTATTTCTTTGAAGAATGTCATGGGTACCCTTATAGGGACCACATTAAATCTGTGTAATGCTTTGGGGGTTAACGTTTTGACAATGTTAATCCTCCCAATCCATGAACAGGGGATGTGTCACAATTTTCTAGTGTCCTATTTTATTTCTTATTCTTATTTTTTATTTCTTATAAAAATAAGTAGTGCTTTGTAATTTTCTTTGTATAGACCTTTCATCTCTTCAGCTATGTCTATTCAAAGGTATTTGAATTTCTGAGGCACTGTTGTGAACAGGATTTATTTTTAAGATCACTTTCTTCTCTCTAATTATTTGTATATAGAAAATCCATGGATTTTTGGGTGTTGATTATGTAGCTTATCACTTTACTATACAAACCTATTGCTACTAGGAGCATTTTTGTAGAATCTTAGGATTTTCTAAGTATAGTGTCATGTCATCCACAAATAGTGATGATTTGACTTCTTCCTCTCCTATCTGGATGCCCTTGATATCTTTTTCCTGCCTAACAGCTATGGCAAGAATTTCCAGTACTATATTGAATAGAAGTGGGGAAAGTGGGCAACCTTGTCTTCTTTCTGATCTTGGAAGGCTTTTCTTTTCTCCCGATTGAGAATAATACTTGCTGTGGGCTTGTGGTAGATGGCTTTGGCTAACTGAGGAAAAATCCTTCAATTCCCATTTTGTTGAGAATTTTATCTTGAATGGGTGCTAGGTCTTGTCAAGTGCTTTCTCTGCATCTATTGATATGATTATATGGATTTTTCTTTTCTTTTATTGATATGTTGTACTATGCTGATTGACTTGTGAGTATTAAATCATCCTTGCATCCTTGGGATGAATCCTACTTGGTCATGGCGTATGATCTTTTTGGTGAATCATTGAATTCTGTTTGCTAGGATTTTGTTGAGAATCTTTGCATCTGTGTTCATCAGAGATATCAGCTTGTTGTTCTCTTTCTTTGTGGTATCTCTGTCTGCTTTTGGTATCAGGATGATATTTGCTTCATAGAAACTGTTCATCATGTTTCTGATTGAAATCTTCAATTTCCTGTAAAAGCTTCAAGAGGATTGGGAGTAAGTCCTCTTTAAAGGTTTAGAATAATTCACTCTTGGCCAGGACTTTTGTATGGAGGAAGAATTTTTATTACCATTTCAATTTCCTTGATAGTAATAGTTCTGTTTAGGTAATCCAAGTCCTCTTGGTTCAGCCTTGGGAGTCTATAGAAATATAGGAATGTATCCATTTCTTTGAGATTTTCTTGTCTCATGGCATAAAGATTCTCAAAGTAATCTCTGAGGATCCTTTGGATTTCTGTAGTTTCTGTTGTGATGTCCCCTTTTCATTTCTCATTCTGTTTATTAGGGTTTTCTCTTTCTTTTGCTTTGTGAGTCTTGTGAGTCTTGCTAGAGTTTTATCAATATTGCTTATTTTCTCAAAGAACCAGCTCTTGATTTTATTGATCTTTCAGATTGTTTTTAGACTTCCATCTCATTAATTTTTGCCCTAAGTTTGATTGTATCCTCCCCCCCCTAGTTTGGGCTCTTTTTGTTGGTCAATTTTTAAGATCTTAAGCTCTAAGGTTAGGTTACTTATGTGGGTTTGCTCTTTCTTCCTGAGGAATGCATATAGATCTATAAACTTCCCCAATGCAGCCTTTTCTATGTCCATAAATTCTGGTAACTCGTGTTTTCATTTTCATTTGTTTCCAGAAATCTTATGATTTCCTCTTGGTTTCCTTTCTAAGTCACTGGTTGTTCAGTAGTGAGTTGTTTAATTTCCAGTTGATTGATTTGATTTTCTGTTTGGGTGTGTGATTCACTTCTATTTTTATTGCATCATGGTTGGGGGAAAGATCGTTGATGTAATCTCTATGTTCTTAATTTTTTGGAGGTATGTTTTGTGACCCAGTGTGTAGTCTATCTTGAAGAATGTCCCATGTACACTTGAGAATGTATATTGAGCTTTTTGGGGATTAAGTGTCATATGTATATACTAAACCTCTTTCTTTCATTTCTTCCCTCAGATGAAGTTTGTCCTTGCTGAACTTGAGTTTGGTTGATCTATCCAGAGGGGATAAAGTGGTGTTGAAATCTCCAACTAGTATTGTGCTTCTATCAAGGTCTTTCTTTAAGTCACTGAGTAGTTTTTTTAAAGTATTTTGCTGTTCCCTCATTAGGTGCATATACGTTTAGGAGTGTTAGTTCTTCCTTATGTACAGATCCTCTAATCATTAAGAAATGACCTTCGCTGTCTCTTATGACTTTCTTCAGTCTGAAATCAATGTGGTCTGATACCAGTATGGCCACCCTAGCTTTTTTTGAGGGAGTTGTTTGCCTATAGAATTGTTTTATAGCTTTTGACTTTGAGTCTGTGTTTGCTCTGACTATTCAGATGTGTTTCTTGCAGACAGCAGTGTTGGATTCGGTTTTCTGATCCATCCTGCCAGTCAGTGTCTTTCAAGTGGTGTGTTTAGCCCATTGACATTGAAACAGATTATTGTTATGGGGTCCCATCTTTCTGCTGACATTTGGTGTATTTGAGGGGCTTGTTATCTTAAAATAGCCCATTTAGTTTTTCTTATAACCATGGTTTTGAATCTATGAAGTTCCTGAGTTGCTGTTGTCTGTGAAGCTGTGTGTTATTCCTTCTTAAATAAATGAGAGTCTAACTAGTTAAAGTATTCTTGATGAGGCATTTATTTTATTGAATTTTTTTTACTATATCCCACCACTGTCTTGAAGTCCTGAAGGTTGCATCAGATAAATGCTGTAAATCTTAAGGATGTTCCTTTATAATCAATTTCTTTTTTTGACCTTGCTGCTTTCAAAATTTTATCTCTGTCTATGGTTTACATCATTCTGATAAGGATATTTCTTGGAATATTTTTTACTGGATTTCTTATAGCTAGTACCCTTCAGGCCTCACGAATCTGCTTGCATGTGCTTTTCAGCTCTGGGAATGTCTCAGCAGTTAAGTCTTTGACAGTTTCTTTTTCATCAGGGTTTTCTTCCTGTTCCTCTGGGACTCCAGTGATTCTTATGTTATTCTTGGCTTCATCCCCAATTTTCTCTTGATATCTGTTGATTTATTTTGAGTCTCTTTTCCATTTTCTGCTTTTGTCTGGAGATTCTCTGCACTTCATCTCGGAGCTCACTGATTCTGTCCTCCGCAGCTGTTACTCTGTTACTGAGGCCTTGGACTGAGTTTTTTATTTCATCTATCAGGTTTTTCAGATCTATCATTTCTGCTTGTAATTTTGTTTGCATTTTCCTTATTTTTGCTCTCAAATCCTCTTCTGTCTTATTGCCAGTGCATTCCATTGTTTATTTTAACTCCTTATGCATCCTTAATAGCTCCTTCGAAATTCTTTGTCAGAGAGTTTATATAGCTCACTATTACTTTTTGAATCATCTGGGATAGCAACTTCACTCACTAAACCTGGTGGGTTTCTGAGTTACTTTATCATTGTTACCTGTGCAGTTTGGACTTTCACACTCACTGTTATAATTGTGTTTTTGGTGTAATATTAATTGAGGTAGGGATTAATGAATCATTGGCATAATGTATTTTTGGTGATCGGGCTGCCCTAGTGAAAGTTCCACAAAGTTCCACAAAAAAAAATTTATGGTTTTTTATGTGATATGGAGGGGGATTAGGAAAAATTTGGTCTTTGTGGCTCAAGTCCTAATGGTGGTGACACCCCACCTGGGGTGCTGCCCCTCAAAGGTCCATCCTCTCTTGAAAGTTCTTGAATGTGAAAGATACTGGGAGACACTGTAAATTGGCTCATTTAAAACCCTTCCTAGGTTTTCTAACTTGCTTTCCTGCAAAAACATTCCTTGACCTCTTTGCAGCAAAGACAATGGTATATTATAAACTAGGTAATTTGATATACACCCATCACAAATATCCCCCAATTTTTGATTCAGAAATATATCACACTCATTTACATCAGTGTTTCTGGCAAAAAGTTGACAGAGATGCTGCTGCAAGAATCATGGAGTTTTTGCCTTGCATTAATTATGCATCAAATTGTCCAGGGATGTGTCAAGTATCTGTCCTGAGTGTAACTGGCTGTACACTGTACTGGCTATAGCTGTGTTAGTCACAATTATAAAATATATAAAATTAGTCCTCAGGGTCCTATAGATTTTCTTTAGAATGCTAATTTTCTGTGATAAATGATGTTCTATTACAAGTAGCTAGGATGAATTCAGTTGTATACAATTAAGGACTGTGACAAACTTAAGGACTGCTGAAAATTGAGAAATTGTAGGTAATTTCACTGTGTGCAAATATATATAATGACTATATAATTTGGTAAAATATGTCACTTTTATTAAAAGTTACTCTGTACCAACTGCCTACTCAACGCTCTATTTGAATAACTCAAAGGTATCTTCTCAGTTCAGTATATGTCCTCAGCCCTAATATCAACTGTTTTCACAACTTTATATAGTACAACTTTTTGCCAGAAACACTGATGTAAATGTAATACAAATTTATGGAAAAAATTCATAAATTTAGAGGGCTTCATAGCACAAAATTTATTCCATAGCCTAAATATCTCAGGATTTTATCAACTTAGTGTTTACAGTGTCTCCCAGTTTCCACCTTCATTATCCTGATATAAATTGCCATTTCTCTACCACTAAATTAATATTTTACTTGATCTAAACTTCTTTTTTATCATTTATCATCCACAGTTCTGCTTTAACTTTGAACTTGAATTGTGAATTAAGCCAAATTCATTAATTCATCGAAAGTCTCTGTATGGCCTACCCTTTATCCACCTTTTCAGTAACCTGTCATCCTATACTTTCTTCTGTCTTTCTCTGCTTTCTTCCTACATTTCAGTCATTACAATGGCTAGCTTTTTCTAGAATGTCCTCCTTTCTTCTTTTACCCCAGAAAACTCAGCGCAGAACTCAGATTTCAGCTAAATCACTAGTTTTTAATTATGAAATTGTCCCTTGGGGCATATATTATAGCACCAATTATTAATAATATTTGTCATCAATTGTTGAGTATTTATCAAAACTACTAGAATGTAAGTTCAATATAAAGAATAATGTCTGGTTTGGTTACCTATATGATGTATATTACCTTAATGTTTATGTCTTTGATTGCTAAAATTAAATAAATACAATGTTTTTAAATATTAATTTAAGTATTATCAAATTATATTATTTCACGCATAATTGATCTCCCCTGCATCAAAACAAAATTCGACAGCATTTCCAAATGAGTGGCAAAAATAGGAAGTGACAGAAGTGGGACTTTTGTTCTGTCTGTATGACTCCAAAGTCTGAATTCTTCCACTTCACTATTTTTATTTTCTCTTTCAAATGAGATTATACATATGGGAACACTTTGTAAAAAACATCACTGAGTGTTGGATATTTTTATTATCATCATCAAGCTGTATGGATAAACAAAAGGCAGTATTGTTACATCTTGTCAATATAAACTAAACTATGTCGGGAAATATCTAGCACACCCATATTTATACAGCAACACTCTAGTAGCATTCTTGCATCGCAGTTGTCAGCCCCACGAATTTAGCATTTAGCATTTTGTTTAGTGTCCTGTGAGAGCAACCACTCAGCACCACAATTCATCTTGATTATTAATATCTTTTAAATATTTCTATATTAAATGTAGTGTCTTGGTCTAAGTCAGATAAAAGGAAGACTTTAATAAACTCTCCACATTTCAGAAACCCATAAATCATCAAGCATGTAACATCACTGACAAAAAATTAAGGGGGTGGAAGATGAGAACAGACGGAATCAACTCATCATTTTCTTTTCTCTGAGGAATGTGTTCTTCCTGTTCCTGACCAATTTCAGCCAATTACTTTGATTTGTAGCCAGGAGTTGGTAGCCTCCAGGTAAATACACGGTCCACTCTACTGTATAGTGGATAAATAGGAGGGAAAGTGCACAGTTTCTTTGAGTTTCAAGAGAATCCCCAGTCCTGAGGGAGTAACAGGAGCAGACTGGGATAAGTGTAACATTTCAAGAGCAGGGGAAGTAGAACTATAAATGTCATGGCTTATTGATGACCATCTACTCTAGTCATTCAACTCAAGAAAGAATGGGTAACGAAACAAAATTAGAAGATTTGGGGGCTAGGAGATAGCTCAAAGAGCTGGATCACATGTCTTTAATGTAGGAGACCCTGAGTTCAACCCCTGCATTGCATGGCTCCAGTAGATATGACTCTGGTACAATCTGAATGTAAAGATTACTTAGGGAGTATAAAGACAATTAAAAAATCAACAAATTATGCTGGAGAAGAAGCAGTTTATGAGACATTGAAGAAATAAAAGTCACAAACCAGAGTTGTATACATATAAAGGGAATCATGGCATGACTCATCAAAACCAAATAGTCTGAATTAGCTTCTTTTGTCTCTCTATCTCAGTTTAAATGTCATTTCTTCAGAGAAGTGGTCTCTGGTCACCTGATTAAAATAGTCTTTCCATAGTTCTGTCTACTATATTATGCTGCTAATGTTTTCTTCACATAAGAGTAATCTTAACTGGGAATAATTTTATTTATTTGTTTATCTATTTGCCTATCTCTCCCACTGAGTCCTCAAATCAGGAGAAGGAAAACTGCTTATCATACTTATAGAATATGCATTAAGTATATAATACTAGTAGTTGAATTCCTATTTCAAACTTGAGAGATTGAGAGATGGCAATGCCAAACAATGTATTTTTGTTGAGATGGATTAAGAGGTTGAGAAATTCTGCCTGAAAGGTTTATTGTTTTATGTATGGGCTTTATGTCTTTGAATAAATTTTAAATGGTGGTATGTGGTGGTCAATTGATTAGACATACAAGAAATTCAGGGCACATATCTGGATTGAATATGGGGCTTAAGAGTGAACTGTATTTGGCAGCAGCATTTGAAATTATTTTTTCAGTAAGATGCCCACAAATAAGCACTAATCCAGGAGGTCAAAGGCAGGACTGAAATTCAGCCCGATTAGGCTTGCCAGCACTTGTACCCTGGAAAAGATCTTAGGTGCTTGTCTAAAAGGAGATTTCATCCTTAAATAGAAGGTACTGTTTGAACTGGGAAATGGGTCAATTGGGTGGAGTCATGCCTGACATGAGAAGGCACCAAGTTCGAACCACAGCACCACAAAGGCACCCTGATCATCTCTGGTATGTCCCTAAAGTTCCCTAATATCGCATTGTCACATCAAGCACCAAAGGTGGTCACTGGACTCCCAGTGTTGCTGTAGAGGAAAAAAAGAATTAGTTGGGCAAGTCATATGCCAAACACACAACCAAAATAGATGGGAGCGTGTTTTTCCAACTTGCCCCAAAACAATAGTATAGGCAAAAAAGAATGCGTGAGTATGAATTGAATAAAACCTATTTCAGATCGGTTACATTCTGATGCATGATTGCCTTTAGTTCAGATTATGTGGAATACTTGATAAGGGCTGAGAGTGATTAACTACAAATTCTAGCTCCTTTACATAAAGCTTGATAAAGAAGAACTTAATGGTTTTAGAACCTTCTCTCCCACAATACACACTTAAACTCCCTCGCAAGGACTTTGGAAGATAACCTGACAGTGTCATTAAGAGTATACTTAGAAGCATGTAAAACCACAATCCACACAGAGTGAGTTAGAATAATTATGACAGATAGTAAGAGGGAATAAAAGACTTGCAAAAGAAGTCATTATAAGGTAGATATATTATATAAGACTGAAAAATAGGGACACTCTGCGCCTAAAGACTTTGATTCCAGAGATGTAACACATTCGGGCATCCAGCGCAGCATCCGATAGCGATGCACTGGGACACCAAACTGGGCTACAACTCTGTGCTGCCAGGGGTGGATTTTTTTTCCTCCCCACCCTGTCTTCCTGCACGGAAAGCAGCGGCCCGGCGGCACCCACGTGGCAGGCGCCATCTTCTGTGACTCCAAATGCACAGGTATTCGGCTTTTACTTTGGGGGCTCCCAGGAACTCATGGGAAGGGGGCGTAACCGGCACACCCTCGGCCCAGATAAATCCAGAGCCACTGAGCGCGAATCGGACACTCTGCGCCTAAAGACTTTGAATTCAGAGACTTCTTACAGCAATGCACTGGGACTGTGAGCTGGGCTATGTAATTTCTGGCAGAATTTTCCCTGGACTTTATACAGAAATCCAAAACCTTAACATTTATAATTGTCAGCATTGTGAAACGGTTCCATTTGAACAGGTCTGACTTGGGGGGGAAACTCCAAATAATAACAGTAAGTTTTTGTTGAAATATTGAAGGTTTTTAATGTAGCAGCCACCTCTCTGGACTGTGAAGTAAGCAAAAGCCCCACGCTGGCCGACGCGGCGTGGCGTATACCATACTATGAGGCGCAGGAAGGGGGATGCGGGGCAAAAAGAAAAAAAAAAGGGAAAAGGAAAAAGAAAAGAGAGAGAGAGAGAGAGAGAGAGAGAGAGAGTTATGTATTTGTAGCAGTGTGGCTGCATATCTCTTCATTTCCAGCAATGAAAAACTAATTATCAAATGTAGTAGGTCTGTCTCTCTTGGTTGGAAACTCCAACAACTATAGTGAGTTTTGTGTTGAATTATGGAATGTAATCAAGGTAAAGAAAAAATGAAGTGAAATTCATTAGTTATACAGTAGGGGGTAGGGGGTGGGGGTGGGGGGTATACTGGGGTTTCTGGTGGTGGTATATGGGCACTGGTGAAGGGATGGGTGTTTGAATATTGTATAACTGACATATAAACCTGAGAACTTTGTAACTTTCCACATGGTGATTTAATAAAAAGTTTTTTTAAAAAAAAAGACTGAAAAATAAACTAGAGGACCAAGTTCCAAGAAGAACTTTTTTTTTTCGGTCAATTTTTTTTTATTTATTTTTATTTTTTTTATTTTTAATTAGTGAATCACCGTGAGGGTATAGTTACAGATTTATACATTTTTGTGCTCATGCTTCCCCCATACAAAGTTCGAGAACCTATCCCTTCACCAGTGCCCATTCTCCACCACCAGTAAACCCAGCATCCCTCCCACCCTCCCCAGTCCCGTCTCCCCCCAACCCAAACTGCCACTATGGAAAGCTATTCCCTTTAGTTCTCTCTCTCTGATTAGGTGTTGTGGTTTGCAATAAAGGTGTTGAGTGGCCATTGTGTTCAGTCTCTAGTCTACATTTGGCACGCGCCACCCCTCCCCCGCATGTCCTCCGACCACATTTTACTTGGTGTTCCCTTCTCTGAGTTGCCCAGAAGGACTTAAATGATATATCAATTATCAAACAGAGGATTATCCGGTGAGAGGGTTCCAATATCACTAATAAGTTAAATAGAGGTTCTTTGCAGACCTGAACTTAGAGCTATGATTCCATTATAACAAATAGCTGAAAGATCAGATCATCAAGCATTAAAGGCTCTCTATTAGAGACTTCATGCATAGAGTTGTAGTGAACTCCAGAATCAAATGAGCAGGCATCTCACTTGTCCCATAGAGAATTATGGAGATGGAAAATTATATATTACATCCTTAGGGGAGGGTGTTGGGATAAGTGAGTAGCCAATAAAGGTATTACTATCTATCATTAACATGTATCAAGAATGGATAAAGTGATGCTTTGAAAACTGAAATCAAAGAAGGCAGTCATGTCATTATATAGTTTGAATTTCTTGTCTGGTTTCTAAGATTGTACCAAGTCTCAGATCCAGATCCATTGGCTGAAAGGGTATGTGGGTCTCATAAAAACTGTATGTATCACCTCTTATGTCACCAAAGTGTGCATGGTAATTACTCCTCAGAGAAACTTCTGGTAATTTATTTTAGTATATATACATGTAATTTGGACTGGAGTGATAACACAGTGGGTAAGGCATTTGTCTTGTGCATGGCTAACCTGCGTTCAATCATCCCTCTCAGTGAGACGGGCAAGCTCCTGAGAGTATCTCGCCCACACAGCAGAGCCTGGCAAGCTACCCTTGAGTATTTGATATGCCAAAAACAATAACAACAAGTCTCACAATGGAGACATTACTGGTGCCTGCTCAAGCAAATCAATGAACAATGGGATAGACAACAGTGCTACAGTGCTACAGTGCATATTTTAGTATATGTATTTTAGTATATATACACCCTCCTGCCCCTGTACCAGGCTGTCTTCACCCGAGCACCTTGGAAGGGGGTGGGTTGAGTTTCCCTCCCTGCCCCAAGCAGAGACCAGGCAGCCAAAAACCTCCAGAACCCAGCCACAGCCAGGCTCAAGGCCACTCCACACTGTCAGAAGAGCCACACCCATGAAGGAACCGACAGAGGAACCCAGGTATGCGGGACCCGTGGCTGAGATCTCCAAGCCCTCTCAGATCAGGACTGGGCCTCTTCCACACAGGTCTCCCGTTTTCCAGTAGCTTGGCAGCCACACTCATAAACTGCCCATGGTGCCATGTAGTCTCATCAACGGCCAAGATTCAGAGACTATAAAACAAAGCTCCTGGAAAAGAGCAATGGAGAATCTCGCACTGCAGAACCTGGCAAGCTACCTGTGGTATATCCAATATACCAAAAACAGTAACAATAATGGACCTCATACCCATGACCCTGAATGCAACAGGGACGAATGAAGATGTTACTGGAACCAGCTCAAGCAAATGGATGAGCAGCGGGACGACAGTAATACAGTGATATATACATGAAGATAGTAGATTACCAAAATACTAAGATGACTCTTGGATACAAGGTGTGAGTAACATGAACACATTGAATCTCAGAGTAGCATCAGAATTTCCTCTCTAGTGGGGATTAAAAGGTTAGACAATATTGGCTGTGCCACCTAGGTTCAGGTCACAATGAGTCCACTTGCTCTCTGGACCCACCTAGTATTTGTTTTCCAAGTTCAAAAACTGAAAATAATTAGTAAAACATCTAGTAGTTGGCACAGTCAACACAGCAAATGCTTATCTTGTGACTCAAGAGTTGTCATAGTGGTGGTGGCACACTGCTTCACATCTCAGGAAACAGGACAGAAATTAGTGTCAATTAAATTATGAGATACGGTGACTCCATCATAAGAGCATTTAACCTATAAGTATGAACATTATTTTTAAAAAGATGGATCCTGGAGAATGTTATGCAAAATTTAAACTCAAATAGCAGGAGCCCCAGTGGCAGCTGCTATGTTAGATGTGTTATCTGGCCTAGAGCAGATTAAGCCAACCTCAGATGCATGCTATGTAGCTATTGATCTGGCAAATGAATTCTTTTCCATGACTCTCAGCAAAGAGTATCAGAAATAGCTGCATTTACTTAAACAGACAGCAATATATATTGCAGTCTGCTGGAGGGCTTTGTGACAGAGACAGACCACACAGGGCATCAAATGACTGTGAGGCCAGTACTGTCTATCATGATCTGATTCTGTCAAATTCACCAAGTCATAAAATTGGATAGGGCCCACAGCAATTCATCTTAAATTGGAAATGGTACAAACAGAAGCATACTCATAAGCTACTAGAAGAGATAAGACAGATCCATATTACTTACCACTGCATTTTCTCTAGCATATCTTCCCCATCTACACTTCTAACTTCTAGTCCCCTGGGAAATCCATCCAGACTCCATAATTGTTGAGGAAAAAACTCCATATTTGTTCAATGAGTAGGTTAGTTACAGGAATGGAAGCTGAAAATGAATGGTGGGAGCAATATGATTTCAGCCAGGAGATGCCCTTGAAAGACTGTCATGACAGCTGTAACTATAAGTTCATTGCAGCACTGTTCACAATAGCCAAAATCTGGAAATAACCCAAGTGCCCTAGAACAGATGACTGGTTAAAAAAACTTTGGTACATCTACACAATGGAATACTATGCAGCTGTTAGGAGACATGAAGTCATGAAGTTTTCTTATAAATGTATAAACATGGAGAGTATCATTCTAAGTGAAATGAGTCAGAAAGAGAGGGACAGACATAGGAGGACTGCACTCATTTATGGACTATAGAATAACATCACATGAGGCTGACAACCAAGAACAGTGGATACAAGGGCCAGGAGGACTGCCCCATAGCTGGAAGCCTGCTTCATGAGCAGAGGGGAGAAAGCAGATGGAATAAAGAAGGGATCACTAAGAAAATGATGGCTGGAGGAATCAGTCGGGATGGGAGATGTGTGCCGAAAGTACATAATGGACCAAACATGATGACTTCTCAGTGTCTGTGTTGCAAGCCATAATGCCCAAAAGTAGAGAGAGAGTATGGGGAATATTGTCTGCCATAAAGGCAGGGGGAGGGTGGGAAAGGGGGGGTATCCCCGGGATATTGATGGTGGGGAATGTATACACTGGTGGAGGGATAGTATACGCTATCCCTATTTGAACATTGAACATTGTGTAATTGTAACCCAAACATGAAAGCTTGTAACTATCTCACAGTGATTCAATAAAATTTAAAAAAAGTAAGATGGTCATGAGTAAAAATGCTCAAAATGCACAGAATTTTGGATAACTTACTGGGTCATCTCATTGTGTTGAAAGAGAAGTAGCCAAAAGTAGGAAAAAAAAAGAAATGTTTGCTGGCCTATTAAGATTTACCCCTTTAAGTTTTCTTAATTCTCTTGACTCCAACTAAATCTTACATTTGAAAGATTTACATATGTCATATAAACTCTAAAATTAAAATCATAGTATTATGCATAAAATTCTTTAAATTTATATAACTAAAAAATTAAGTTTGGGGCTGGAGCAATAGCACAGTAAGTAGAGCATTTGCCTTGCACGTGGCCAACCCAGGTTTGATTCCCAGCATCCTGATGGTCCCCTGAGCACCACCAGAAGTAATTCCTGAGTGCAGAGTCAGAAGTAACCCCTGTGGATCGCTGGATGTGACCCAAAAATTAAAGAAAAATTAGGTTTTGAAAAAATTATAATTTTATGTAATTTCAGGGGATAAACTATATTCATATACATGTGTATGAGTTCATCACCTCCACAAAGAGAGAGAGAGAGAGGAAAGAGATAGAGGAAGATGGAAGGGGGAAAGAAACAAAAAAGAAGGGGACACTGATGAAGGGATCAGCATTGAAACATTGTATGTCAAAACCTAATTATGAATAACTTTGCAATTTCAAAGTGTCTAAATAAAAATAATTTTAAAAATAAGAGCAAAAAGAAACTTTGGTACATCTGCACAATGGAATACTATGAAGTGGTTAGGAAAGATGAAGTCATGAAATTTGCTTTTAAGTGGATGGACACGGAGAGTATCGTGCTGAGTGAAAGGAGTCAGAAAGAGAGAGACAGACATAGAATCACTGCACTAATTTCTGGAATATAAAATAACAATATGAGTCTAACACCCAAGGACAACAAAGACCAGGAAGATTGCTGGAAGCCTGTCTCATGAGCTGGGAGAGAAGACAGCTAGGATAGATAAGGGATCACTAAGTCAATGATGTTGAGGAGTCACTCGGGCTGGGAGATGTGTCCTGAAAGCAGATAAAGGACCAAACATGATGTCCTCTCAGTAACTGTGTTGCAAACCATAAAGCTCCAAAGTAGAGAGAGAGTAAGAGGGAAACTATCTGCTCTAGAGGAAGGGGGAGGGGTGGGGTGGGGAGGGGAGGGATACTGGGGACATTGGTTGTAGAAAATGTACACTGGTGGGGGGATGGGTGTTTTGATCATTGCATAACTGAAACTCAAATATGAAAGCTTTGTAACTGTATCTCATGGTGATTCAATTAGAAAGGAAAGAAAGGAACATAGTAAGAGAACAGCTGGTCAAAACCATCTTAACTAAAGAGCTTGTCTACTGAACTGAACCTACATGGGGCATGGTGGGGGGAGTGGTAGAAGGGGTCCTTTGAAAACTGGTGAAAGGAAGCAGGCTCCTGATGATAAGCATGGTGTTGGAATGATAAATGCATGGAAGTGTGGTTTACAGAATTTTCTCTCTTTTTCTTTTTTCATTAAATCACTGTGATACATACTTACAGAGTTATTCTTGACTGAGTTTCAGTCAATGTTCCAACAGCCATCCCTTCACCGGTCTATGTTTTCTGCCACCAATGTCAACTCCTGGCCCCCACCCAGACACTGGCAGACACGTTTATTCTCTCTCTCTGTCTCTCCCAGTGTTTCTATCCCACAATTCCCCCCTATACACTATCATTTTCAGTACTGTTACTGAAAGGTTACAATGAATATCACTTTATCTCCTTTCATCATTGACTTCTTGTTCAGAGTGACCCTTTCCAGTTATCATTGTCATAATGGTCCCTTCTCTGTCCTGACTGCATTTCCCTAAAACTTGTGGCAACAAGTTTGGTCCTATCATGGACCAATCCTTCTGGCTCTCATTTCTACTATCTTTGGGTACTATTCTCATACTATAGTTTTTTATTTTAATATCCTGCAAATGAGTGTGATCATTTTATGTCTATCCCTCTCCCTCTGACTCATTTCACACAGCATGATATTCTCCATGCCCAACCATATATAAGCATAACAGTATTTTAACCCCCAGTACCTCAATAAAATGGTTAAGCAAAAAACAAACAAACTTGTGAACAATGGCACATTGTTAGCCAAGGACCTGAGAAAAAGAAAGTTTCTCAGAAACAAAGAGTTCTAGAGAAGCAGACTTTTGGATAGTAAGCAGAAAATGATTAAAATCTATTGAGATTCTAGTATAGTTCATTATCCCTCTATCCACTCCTTCACTCTGCCCATTTATCCTCCAACTATTGAATCCAAGTACACAACCTAACAAATATTCTACTGTGGGGCTGCTCCCTGTGGAAAACAACTTGAAACCATTACTAAACACATTGAAATAATAACTTTGCTCTCTGCCATATTTTTTGTACCTAGTTCTGCCTGACAGATATTAGGTTCTTAATAAAAACTTGTTGAACAGATGATGATACCTCAAGAAAGCTGATTTTTCAAGGTTATGACAGAACAGTTTCTGAGCTCTGTACTATAATATAAATTTTTGCCTTTGTGACTTTAATACAGGTTTCAGTAACCTGAGGAGGATATAAATTGTAATCTATGGCCATACCACCACCCTGAACACGCCTGATCTCATCTGATGCAGGAAATAAATTGCTAGAGTAAGAAGATCATCCTTGAAATGTTTGTCATACTAAAATGATTACAAACACACACACTCATACACTTGCACACACACCCCTGAATTGATCTTACCAAAGTATACATTTTTGTCGATATATTGGACAGCCATATTGCATACTTATAAAATAGAAATGCAATAACATCTCCATTAAAGAGTTGTTATGAAACATGCATTCTCAATAATTCATATTAAAGAAAAATCGAACTTTATAAAGAATTAAATATTTTAATAAACAATGCTACTTGTCATTCAGTGTTTCTCATTTACAATTTCCATGTAAACTCAAATGCAACAGCACATGATTCAAGTTAAATGTGGCTCATATTTTTCAAAGATTCAAAATAATAGAAACAAATTGTATTAAAATATATGTGGTATTAGTAATATCAGTTACCTGTTTCTTTAAAAACTGGGAAAAAAACGAATAGAATTCTTGGTGAGTTTTGACAATCATACATAATACTATCTTAAAATATGAAGAATCATCGACCTACTTTTTGTCAGTCTCTCTTCCTAAATTTACTTTCATATTCTGCCATTCTCTCTTGACAGAAAAAAAAGAATTAAAATTCTACCTGCAGCATTGGAGTATAGTGAAAATTCGTATTTTTATCAAAATAATTTCCAATGTAGATTGTCAAAAACAACTAGATTAGGTATGACTTTTTGGTCATTACACAATTGTATAGATATAGATTGATATGTAAAATGTTGTAAAAAGTACTAAAAATTTCCAAAGTTTGCAGAAGCTGTGGTGATAGTGAACCAGATATATACCAGTAACAACAACAGCATGAATTGCTATTCTAATTAATTAATAGCATATCTAATTAGGACATAGAGGACAGAGCTCTCATATAGAAGTCGTTATTTTTATCTGAATGTAAAATTTTGAGGTAATCTTTTAAAAGTTATCTGTGTTATAATAGTATGCGGTCAAGTTTCAAGAATAAAAAACACATATTATTAAAAAATGCTAAATATAGAAAGTTATGGTCTTTCTTTCCCTTCCCATTTTAATCTTTATGTTATCATTGTGAACAAATAATGTTTGTTATATAGATATTATATATTTATTGATTTTATATGAATAATATCTAAAATATTTTAATTGTCATGTCTTTTCTATCTCTAGTAGATTACCTGCATTTGAGTTTTATTTTGGCCTATAAATGTTCATTTTTATCATTTTCAGTACTTCTGAAATTACTTCTGCATCCATATAAAATGCTCCCTCTTCCTGGTTTAACAAATTTTCAACTTAATCTGTTGAATATCTAACATGAAAATTGCAATATCAAGCACACTCGTGTCCTTATTTCATTCAAAACATTCCCCATTTTTCCCATCTTGGGTTTTGTTAATTGTGCTATTATTTTTACTTTGTCAAGGATAGCAGCATTTGCATTTGCATTTTGGCTTGCAACCATAATTCTCATAGTTTATGAGTCTCTTCTTTC
This sequence comes from Sorex araneus, assembly GCF_027595985.1. Taxonomy (NCBI): domain Eukaryota; kingdom Metazoa; phylum Chordata; class Mammalia; order Eulipotyphla; family Soricidae; genus Sorex; species Sorex araneus. The sequence goes on from NC_073306.1 coordinate 65,444,996, forward strand.
TCGCTATGGTTTCTAATCAAAGAGCTCCTCATTTGATTCTCATGGTTGACTTGATTTCTTCATCAATTATAGCTGAAATGTTTGAAAATACATTTGTCTTGTCTTGATTCATAAACAACTTTGCTTGTAGGTTGTTGGGTATACAATTCTTAGGTTATACTTTATTCTCACTTCTCAGACTACTACAGGTTTTACTCCATACATACAAATTTTAAGCTTAATTTGATTTTTCCTCTCTGAATTTCATTTGTCCTTTCTACCTAAATATCAATAGGACACTTACTTTTTCTTCAGATTATTTCCTTTAGTAGGCTTTATCTTGGTTTTTTTTTAAATAAATTTTTGTTTCTGGAATAAACTTGTTTCTTGGAATAAATGTGAGATAACGACACATTCTCCTGGAGACCCTATATGAATAGGTAACTTTGGATTAGTCATTGATGCTCTCTAGAAGTTGCTATAATAATTTAAGAAAGTTTAAAATTCCTATAGTAACTTAGAAGAGTTTAAAAAGAAATTTCTAATGAACTTTCTAGCTCCAAATCCAATGATAATCTTACAGATACATGAATTTATGAGAAATGAAGTCACCATAACCCCAATAAACAGAGAGGAGTTTTTTGAACATCATGATAATTATAATAAAGAGGAAAGGAGAAGTGTATATACATTTATAGCTCTTGCTTCAATATTCATGGTCAACAGATTGCATTATTCATAAATAAATGCTCATGTGTGTGATGTTAAAAGGAATGATATCATTTCCAAGTGAATGAAAGGTATAGACAAAGTTTCAAATTTTATTCTCAGCTTTCAAGTCCAACCTTATAAGATTAGAAATACTAGAAGGCATTGTGGCAGGATGAAAGTACACCAAGATATGAGTCAGAAAATATGGGTTCTCAATATAATGCCAGTTTTCAAGTGTAGATTTATCATTTTCTGTGTGATATTGAGCAAATTACAAATGCTTCCAGTGCTCCTTTTTCCTCATTACAAAATGACAACAAGTCTACAAATTCTTGAGTGATGGTATTAAATAAAGCACATTTAACTTGGTATTTAACTCTTTACCTGTAGATAGACTGGAATGATAGCACAGCTGGTATGGCGTTTGCCTTGCATGCAGCTGACCCGGGTCCGATTCCTCCTTCCCTCTTGGAGAGCCCGGCAAGCTACCAAGAGTACCCTGTCTGCACAACAGAGCCTGGCAAACTACCCGTGATGTATTCAATGTGCCAAAATCATAACAACGAGTCTCACAATGGAAACATTATTGGTGCCCACCTGAGCAAATCGATGAACAACAGGACGACACTGATACAGTGATACCTCTAGCTACTCTCTGCACAGCCTTCTCATGATAACATTCTATAAGTCTAATGAAAATGGAGATAACAGCAGCGTTTTGCCATTGGAACTATTCCCTCTGCCAGGTACTGCCTCTCATGGTGTCCCTCTAAAATCTAACTCAGTTGTGTGAATTATATCTAGACCTGCACCTTCCCTAGCCTGAAACCTGTGCACCCACACAAGGAAATACTTGGGCCCCTATCCTGCAGCATTTCAGAATTTCAGCATCTCTCTCTGACAGATGCTGCCCTTTATAGGGTTTCTTTAAATCTAACCCCTAAACAAGGCAGAAGCAAAAGGTAACTTTATAATTCTATATTAGAGGTATAGTGAACCCATACTGCATATTTCTTCACCTTTTCATAACTCACCATAACCATTCAAAGACATCCTAACTGTAGGTCCCTAACCACACAATAACAAACAGGAAACAATACTAACCTGCAAAGGTTACAATGATAAAGCAATGCAGAAACCCACCAGGCTTAGTGACGAAAGTTGTTAACCCAGATTACCCATCTCTGGGGTCCCAGCTAGACTAGAAGAAAACACTGATGAATAAGCAACTGTCAAAGCCATCATTACAGAAAAGTTCCCAGAAATGAAGAGTTCGTGCACCCAGATCCAGGAGGCCTGAAAGGTACAAGCTAAAATGAAATTCAGGCCCCTCTGCTCCTTAAAGACTATGATCCAGGAGGTCCACTAACCCTGTTGGGGCTGGACTGAGCTATCAGGGCGAGCTCATGTATACTGTACCGTACTACGGACAGGAACATAGGGACCCATGAAAATGGGCAAGATTTCTCGTGTGTCCTGACTGGTTTGAATGAAGCTGAACATTTTCCCCCTTCAAGCTGCCTTCAGAAAAATAATTTCAGTATATTGAAAAAAGCAGTTTTCCTTCTCTCAAAGAAGCCTGGCTGGTCTTTGACATGCAGATGGTGTTAGCCAGGCCTGACCTTTGATATTTAAATTGTAGGCTCTGGCCCAGCCTAGTTTTTGGGATGTAGATTTCAGGAGCTTTTAGCCCAAGGAAGGTTTTGGTTTTGGTTTTGCATCTTCTTTCCGGAGGCCTAAATTACTGGCCCGAAGATACAAGGAAATAATGTTGCCTCAATGTTCTTCCTGCAACATCTTTCGATGCCTTTAGTGACATCACTGTATTGCGCCCTTTAGAGCTACCATGTTCAATAAAAGGAGATCCACGAGGCCCTCTGCCTTTGCCAAGAGCCAGAGCGAGCCTGGTCCTCCATGAGACATATTTCTTCCGCGTTCCTTATTTCAGCTCCTCCGACTGCACCAACTTTCATGCAACATAACCCATTTTGGCACCCCATGGCTTCTTATAGAAATGCATCTAGACTGTGAGCTGAGCTACAACACCATGCTGCCCAGGTAGGGGAAAGGATTTTCTCTCTCAATGCTTTCTTTCTATGGGGGAGATAGCAGTGGCAGCAGCAACTGCCACGTGGCATCCGCCATCTTCTAGAACTCACAACCCAGAGGTATGAGCTTGCAGTGACGTGGCGCACAAGAGATCATGGGATGGGGGTGTTACTGGCATGCTCTCCGCCCAGATGAAATCCAGAGCAGCTGCCCACGATGCAGCCCCTCTGCTCCTTAAAGACTATGATCCAGGAGGTCTACTAACCCATTTTGGAACCCAGCGGCTTCTTAGAGATATGCATCTAGACTGAGCTGAGCTAAAATATCAGAAATCCAAAACTGCGCAGCTGAGCTCATATAATCTTCATTTTCAGCAATGGAAAACAAATTATCAAATGATGCCTTTTCAGCAGGTTTTATTGTTGGAGGAAAATTCCAAATAATAATAGTGAGTTCTCTGTTGAAATATTGAATGTATTAAAAGTATAGAGAGAATAAAGTGAAGATCATTAGCCACTCAGGTGGGGGGATGGGTTTGGGGGGGTATATTGGGGTTCTTCGTGGTGGAACATGTGCACTGGTGAAGGGATAGGGGTTTGATCATTATATGACTGAGACTGAAACCTGAAAGCCTTGTAACTTTTGTCACAATGATTCAATAAAATAAAAATTTTACAAAAATTGATATTAAGGGCATTCAGATAGGAAAGGAAGAAAGCAAACTCTCACTATTCGCAGATGATATGATACTATATCTAGAGAAGCCTAAAAGCTCTACAAGAAACTCTTAGAAACAATTGGCCTGTACAGTAAGATCGCAGGCTATAAAATAAATACCCAAAAAACCGTGGCCTTCCTATATGCAAACAATGAGACAGAGGAAAGGGACATGAAAAAAGCAATCCCATTCACAATCGTGCCCCAGAAAATCAAATACCTCGGAATCAGCTTAACCAAGGAAGTAAAGGACCTCTACAAAGAAAACTATAAAACGCTACTCCATGAAATATAAGAGGACATGAGGAAATGGAACCATATCCCCTGCTCATGGATAGGGAGAATGAACATTGTCAAAATGGCAATACTCCCCAAAACATTATACAGATTCAACGTGATCCCTATAAGGATACCCATGACATTCTTCAAAGAAACAGATCAAGCAATCCTGAAATTTTTATGGAACAATAAACGCCCACGGATAGCTAAAACAATTCTTGGGAAAAGGATGATGGGAGGCATCATCCTCCCCAACCTTAAACTTTACTACAAAGCGGTAACAATTAAAACAGCATGGTACTGGAACAAAGGCAGAGCCTCAGACCAATGGAACAGAGTAGAATATCCCAACACACAACCCCAAATGTATGATCATCTAATCTTTTATAAGGGGGCAAGAAATGTGAAGTGGATCAAAGAAAGCCTCTTCAACAAATGGTGCTGGAACAACTGGACAACCACATGCAAAAGAATGGGCTTAGACCTTGACCTGACACCATGCACAAAAATCAGATCAAAATGGATTAAAGACCTCAACATCAGACCCCAATCCATAAGGTACATCGAAGACAATGTTGGCAAAACCCTTCACAATATTGAAGTTAAAGGTATCTTCAAAGATGACATGGAACTAAGCAATCAAGTAAAAACAGAGTTAAACAAATGGGACTACAATAAACTAAGAAGCTTCTGCACCGCAAAAGACACAGGGACCAGAATACAAAGGCAATCTACAGAATGGGAAAGGATATTCACCCAATACCCATCCAATAAAGGATTGCTATCAAGAGTATACAAAGCACTAGTTGAACTCTACAAGAAGAAAACATCCAACCCCATCAGAAAATGAGCCAAAGAAATAAACAGAAACTGTTCCAAGAAAGAGATACGAACAGCTGAAAGGCACATGAAAAAATGCTCTACATCACTAATCATCAGGGAGATGCAGATCAAAACTACCATGAGATACCACCTCATACCACAGAGAATGGCACACATCCAAAAGAACAAGAGCAACCACTGTTGGAGAGGATGTGGAGAGAAAGGGACCCTTCTATACTGCTGGTGGGAATGCCGACTGGTCCAACCCCTTTGGAAAACAATATGGTCGCTTCTCAAAAAATTAGAAATTGAGCTTCCATTTGATCCAGCAATATTGCTTCTGGGAATATATCCTGGTGAAACAAAAAAGTATAGTCGAAATGACATCTGCACTTATATGTTCATCACGGCACTGTTTACTATAGCCAGAATCTGGAAAAAACAGAGAACAGTTGGAGTGCCCGAGAACAGATGACTGGTTAAAGAAACTTCGGTACATCTATACAGTGGAATACTATGCAACTGTTAGAAAACATAAAGTGATGAACTTTGCATACTAGTGGATCAACATGGAAAGTATCATGCTAAGTGAAATGAGCCAGAAAGAGAGGGACAGGCATAGAAAGATTGAACTCATCTGTGGAATATAAAATAACAGAGTAGGAGACTTACACCCAAGAATAGTAGTATATAATGCCAGGATGTTGGCTCCATGGCTTGGAAGTGGGTCTCACATGTTGGTGGAAAGTCTCCCAGATAGAGAAGGGAACACCAAGTAAAATGTGATTGGAGATCCTGCATGGGGAGGGAGATGCGTGCTGAAAGTAGACTAGAGACTGAACATGATGGTCACTCAATACCCCTGTTGCAAACAAAACACCCAAAAGGAGAGAGAGAGAGAGAGAGAGAGAGAGAGAGAGAGAGAGAGAGAGAGAGAGAGAGAGAGAGAAAACAAATTGGAATGCAGAGGCGGGGTGGGGTGGGGGGATGGGATCGAGGGGTGTGAGGGATACTGGATTCATTGGTGGTGGAGAATGGACACTGGTGGAGGGATGGGCTCTCAAACATTGCACAAGAGAAAAACAAGCACGAAAAGGTATGAATCTGTAACTGTACCCTCACTGTGACTCACTAAAAAAAAAAGAAAAAAATTTTTTTTAATTTTAAAAATAAAAGGAAATTCAAATAAAAATATTCCAATACACATCCTAATCAGAATGATGAAACCCATAGAGATAAAATACTGAAAGCAGCAGAAGAAAATTACTTACAAAGTAAGTAATCCTTAAGATTCACAGCAGACTTAACAGAAGAAACCCTCTGGCCTCAAAGACAGTGGTGGAATATAGTGAAAAACATCAATCAAATGAATGCCACATCAAGAATACTTTACCCAGCTAGACTTTCATTCAGATTTGAAGGAACAATACACACCTTCACAATAAATAACAACTCAGGAATTTCTTAGACTCAAAACCATTAATGTAAGAAGAACTAAACAAGCTACTTTAAAATAAGACAAGACCCACAAATTAACAAACTCCTGCAGAAAAATGATAAGAAAAATTTCTCTCAATGTCAATGGGCTAAATGCACCAATTAAGCGACACAGAGTAGAAGAATGGATTAGAAAATTGTACCCAACTTTCTGCTGCTTGCAAGAAACACATTTGAACAGCCAGAGCATACACAGACTCAAAGTCAAAGACTGGAAAATAATTCTTCAAGCAAACAACCGCCTCAAAAAAGCCAGGCTCGCCATACTAGTATCAGATGACATAGACTTCAGGCAGAAGAGAGTTATAAGAGGCAGTGAAGGTCATTTCTTAATGATCAAGGGATCTATACACAAGAAGAACTCACTCTTCTAAACATACATGCACTAAATGATGGATGAATAAAATACTTAAAACAACTGCTAGGGACTGGAGCAATAGCACAGTAGGTAGGGTGTTTGCCTTGCACGCGGCCAACCTGGGTTTAATTCCTAGCACCCCATATGGTTCCCGTAGCACTGTCATGATATAATTCCTGAGTGCAGAGCCAGGAGTAACTCTTGTTCATCATTGGGTGTGCCCCCAAAAGCAAAAAAATAAATAAAGTAAAATAAAATTTAATAAAAACCAACTGCTAATAGACTTGAAGAAAGAGATTGAGAGTATCAAAATAGTAGTTGAAGATTTCAACACTACTGCATCACATCTTGATAGATAAAATAGACTAAAGCTTAACAATAAATACTTTATTCAAGAGAAGAAATGTTATAAAGGGGGTTAGTAGATATGTAGGGATCTTTATCTCCAAAAACAGAATACACATTCTTTTCCAGTGTATGTGGGACATTCTTTGAGATAAACCACATAGTGAGCCACAAAACCTATCTCCATAAAATTAAGAGAATATTAATTGAATCAACTATCTTTTCAGACCATGACACATTGAAAAAGTAGAAGGTAACACTCATAAATGGAGAATTAAATCAAAGACCTGGAAATTAAACAGCTCACTACTGAACAACCAATAGCTTAGATAGGAAATCAAAGAGGAAATTAAAAAATGCTTGGAACTAAATGAGAATGAATACACAAGCTATCAGAACTTGTGGAACACAGAAAAAGCAGTGTTAAGAGGAAATTTTATAGCTCTGCAAGCATTTATCAGAAAGGAAAAAAGAGCCCACATAAACAACTTAACCTCACAGCTTAAGAGCTTGGAAAATGACCAACAAAATGAACCCAAACCAGGCAGCAGGAAGGAAATAATGAAACTTAGAGCAGAAATTAATGAGCTGGAATCTTAGAAAACAATCCAAAAGATCAATGAAATAAAGAGCTGTTGTTTTGTTAATAAGAATAAATCCCCATGAATTTCTAAAGCAATTCTTGGGATAAAGAAGATTGGTGGCCTCACCTTGCCCAACTTTAAACTGTAATACAGAGTGGTAGTAATTAAAACATCTGGTATTGGAATAAAGACAGAATCCGCAGATCAATGGAATAGAGTTGAATATTGTAACATAAACCCTCAAATATGTGATCACTTAATTTTTGATAAAGGAGCAATAAATATGAAGTGGAGCAAGGAAAGCCTCTTCACCCAGTGGTGCTGAGAAAACTGGACATCTATATGCAAAAAATTGAAGTCAGACCTCTTTCCAATACCAGACACAAACGTCAGATCAAACTGGATTAAAGATCTCAATATTAGACCTGAATTCATAGAGGAAACTATAGAGAGAACACTCTGTGACATTGAAGCTAAAGGCATCTTCAAAGATGAAACAGCACTGACCAAGGCAGTGGAAGCAAAGATAAACAAATGGAACTACATTAAACTAAGAAGCTTCTTCACCTCAAAAGAAATGGTGACCAACATACAGAGACAGTCCACGGAATAGAAAAATTGTTAATTCAATATCAATCTGATAAGATATTAATGTCAAAGATAAATAAGGCACTGGTAGAACCTCATAAGAAAAAATATCCAATCCCATTAAAATGGGGAGAAGAAATGAACAGAAACTTCCTCAAAGAAGAAATACAAATGACCATAAGACACATTAAGAAATGTTCTATATCGCTAAACATCAGAGAGATGCAAATCCAAACAATGAAGTATCGTCTCACACCACAGACCCTGATGTGGGGAGAAACAGACTTGTTAATTGTTGGTGGGAATGTCGACTGGTGCAGCCCTTTTGGAGAACAATATGGACATTCCTCAAAAAATTCAGAATTGAGTTTCCATATGATCTAGTAATACCACTTCTGGGAATATAGCCCCAGGGATCCAAAAACATACTTCATAAAAGCCATCAGCATTTCTATGTTCATTGTAGCACTATTAACAATAGCCAGAATCTAGAAACAATCCATGTGCCTGAGAACACATGGATAAAGAAACTGTGGAACATCTACACAATGGAACACTATGCAGCCACCACGAAAAATGAAGTCATAAAATTTGCTTCTAAATGGATGGACGTGGAGCATATCATGCTGAGCGAAATGAGTTAGAGGAGAGAGACAGACATAGAATGACTGCACTCATTTGTGGCATATTTAAAAATAAACAAACAGGGAAGGGGATGAATACACAAGGGCATCAAAAACAAGGAAGTTTGCTACAGGTGGTGGAGAGGAGAGGGCAGTTAGGAGTTAGGATAGAAAAGTCTACTATGATAGTGATAACTGGAAATGAACACTCTGGACAAAAACTGAGTACTAAACGTAGATAAGGGGATAAACACGATAACCTTTCAGTGCCTGTATTGCAAACCATAATGCTCTAAAGGAAATAGAGCAAGATAGTGAAAGAAAGAAGAAAATTTTCTTCCACGGAGATAGTCTGGGGTGTCATGAAATGAGTCAGAAAGAGAGAGACAGACATAGAAAGATCGCTCTCATCTGTGGAATATAAAATAACAGAGTAGGAGACTAACACCAAAGAGTAGTAGAGATAAGGACCAGAATGTTTGCCCCACAGCTTGGAAACTGGCCTCACATGCTGGGGGAAAAGGCAGTTTAGATAGAGAAGGGAACAACAATTAGAGGATGTTGGGAGGACCCATTCGGGTTGAAAGATGCGAGCTGAAAGTAGACTATAGACAGAACAAGAAGGCTACTCAATACCTCTATTGAAAACTATAACACCCAAAAAGAGCGAGAACAAAAGGAAATGCCCTGGCACAGAGGCAGAGTGGGGTGGTGGGGGTGGTAAGAGGGATACTGGGATCATTGGTGTAGGAGAATGGGCACTGGTAGAGGAATGGGTAAGTGATCACTGTATGAGTGAAATGCAAACACAAAAGTTCATAAGTTTGTAACTGTACATCACAGTGATTCACTAGTAAAATTTATACCCATTTTTGGCATTTTATAATATATTTGCTATTTAGCTCAGTTATGATATTTTTCTATTACTTGAAAATCTCATTTTTATGTAATATTTGCTGAAGGCCCATTTGTAGTTCTTAATTAAGCATGACAGATGGGTATCCCTGAAACCAACATTTAGTAATTGTGAAATAAATACCATAAAAATACATAAAGAGGAAGAAAATTGCTTGCTAGTAGCCAGATTCTCTTCTTTCCTCTACCTAGAAGTTTTATTAGATTTGGGAAATTCTCTTGGTCAAAAGAAATTAGATGTGTGAACAAGAAATTTGACATTTTATTTCTAACCCATCTACCTGCAGAATCTGAATTTGACATGAAATCTAGCTCAATTTAAAAAAAAGAAGTTTAATATAGTATTTTTCAAATAACAAACAGGTGTTGGTAAGTATACTTTATTCTGGTTCTGTTAAAAATGCAAAAGAGAAAATAAATGTTTAACTGCTTTAACTCTTTTAATTTTGCTTCCAATATCCATATATCATCTGACTAGATGATTGATGATATCATTTAAATTCAATTCTAAAAAAATAGTCCATTGTCATATTTTTCACTTACAAAATGAAAAGTAGAAGATGAATAAATTAGTAGTCTAACATCCCCCAGTCAGGGATTCTTGCATTCAGTCTTAAAGTAATGATCAGTGAGGTAGAATCAACTTTGGAATCAGACCATTTACTAGCAATATGATGTTGGACAAATTGCTCAACCTCCTCACACCTCATACTCTTCATCAATAAAATGGGTGTAAGATTAAAACACTGTCACTGCCATTGTCACTGTCATCCCGCTGCTCATCGATTTGCTCGAGTGGGCACCAGTAATGTCTCTCATTGTGAGACTTATTGTTATTGTTTTTGGCATATCATATCAAATACACCACAGGTAGCTTGCCAGGCTCTGCCATGCTGGCAGGATACTCTTGGTATCTTGCCGGGCTCTCCCAGAGGGGCGGAGGAATTGAACATGGGCTGGCCACGTGCAAGGCGAACACCCTACCCACTGTGCTATCGATCCAGCCCAAGATTAAAATGAAGGAAGAAAACACAAGATAAAAACACCTGAAGAGCTGATTTTAAATTCACATAAAAGATAATAAACTCGGGGACTTCCAGATCCGCCCCGTGCCGGCCGACATTTAAGCACAGAGCCATGTGGGGACGCTCCTTTGTGGCCCCGCGCGAGATCGACCCCGGAGGCAACTGAACCACTTTGGACACGAGCAGCGCCCCCAAAATGCCTCCAAACTGTGTGCCCGGAGCTTCTGGCCCAGGCGCTGCCAGCGAGTGATGCAATTACCAAAAGAATTTTCCCTGGACTTCATATAGAAATCCAAAACCGCGCGGCTGCGATAGACCTAATATCTCTTGATTGTCAGCAACGTGTAAATGTTCCTTTTTGGCAGGGCTTAATGTGGGGGGGAAACTCCAAACAATAGTACTAAGTTTTTTGTTGAAGGGTAAAAGATTGTAATGATAGAGTTTTAGGCAGAATTTCCCCTGGACTTTATATAGAAACCCAAAACCGCGCAGCCTCGGCAGCCTAATGTCATCTAATCATCAGCAATATGAAATGGTTCCTTTGTAATGGGTTGGACTTTGGGGGGACCATAATAGGGATAAAGTTTGTAGCGCCGTGTAATTTCTGGCTGTACTTTCCCTGGACTTTATACAGAAATTCAAAGCCGCGAGGCTGCTGCCATGGCCGCGCAACCTATTGTCATTTAATCATCACCAATATGAAATGGTTCCCTTTTAACGGGTCGGACTTTGGTGGGAAATCCAAACAAGAATAGTAAGTCTTTTGCTGAAATATTGAAGGCCACCAAAGTGGTAGCCATCTCTATAGACTGAACTAAGCCATATCCCCATGCCGGCTGAGAAGAAATATCCTTCTTTCTCGGGAAGAAACGCAGCGTGGCGTTAACCATAGTATGATGTCCATTAAGCTGACACGGACCTGGTGGCGTGGGAATGGGATACAAGGGAATAAATTATTATGTACTTGGAACAGCGGGACGCTGGTGGAATCTTGAGCCGGGGCCGATACCAGCGTATTACTTTTGGTTCCAGAAACTGCTGGCAGACATTCCACCAGACTATCAACTAAGCCAGAGCCCCACGCCGGCTGATGACGAGAAATAACCATCTCTTTTGGTTTGTTTTCCCTTTGTCAGGCAGTGTGGTGATTACTAAACAGGCGTGATCTCGGTGGCGCGGGACGAGGGGGGAAAAAAATAGAAAAGTTATGTAACAAACAGCTGGACTTAATATCTACATTCTCAGCAATGGAGAGCCATCAAATGCTTCCTTGACAGTGGGACTGTCTTCTCTTTTTTGGGGGGAAACCCTAGCAACAATAGTGAGTTATGTGTTGAAACATGGACTGTAACCAAGTTAAAGCGTAAACGAAGTGAAACTTATCACTTACAAGGGTGGGGACTGGGGGGGCGGGAGGTATAATGGGGTGGTTGGTGATGGAATATGGGCACGGGTGAAGGGAAGGGTGTTTGAGTACTGTATAACTGACATAATCCTGAGAACTTTATAACCCTCCACATGGTGATTCAATAAAATTTAAATAAAAAAATAATAAACTCGAAATGTCATCGCAAAATGAAAAAGTATCTTTAATAATGGCTAATAACTAACATTTGGGCATTGTTCTCTGCCTTTTGTTTCATTTTGTCAAAACCTCAGATCTAGAAGAATTTGCCTTTCTCCCCTTTCTCTCAATATGTCGGAGAAAGTATGGATTTAAGAAACTATCACATTTCTCTTGATTTTAACTCTAAATTTAAAGCATTAATATGTAGCCTTGAATAAAATCAACACATATTTGTTGAGTCTCTTATGTCTGCAATGTATTACCTAAAGTATTGTAAGAAAAGAAATACAGAGGGCACTTTTGGGATTAGAATCACAATAAACAAAGTCTGTCTTCAGTATAGATAAAGAAGACATTTGAGTTACCTTTCTAAAATAACTTATCCCTCCTTTTTTTCCTGTTCTCTTGTGCTATTTTCCTTTTGCTTCTACAAATCGGTCTCCTGGCTTTGAAAGCTTATCCTCTAGGCCCCAAAGGTAGATCAATCTATAGTAGTGGAGCAAAACTCAACCACCTAAGCTGTTTGAAAAGTGGTTAATTTCGTGGGAGGGGTTCTGAGGGCAGTATACATTTCACCTTTAAAAGAGATGTTTATCCCCAAAAACAAAAGCAACCGGTTTTGGCGTGGATGTGGGGAGAAAGGGACTCTCCTTCACTGCTGGTGGGAATGCCGACTGGTTCAGCCCTTTTGGAAAACAATATGGACGATTCTCAAAAAGTTAGAAATTGAGCTCCCATTTGACCCAGCAATACCACTCCTGGGAATATATCCCGGAGAGGCAAAAAGGTATAGTAGAGATGACATCTGCATTTCCATGTTCATTGCCGCTCTGTTCACAATAGCCACAATATGGAAAAAACCAGAGTGCCCGAAAACAGATGATTGGCTAAAGAAACTCTGGTATATTTACACAATGGAATACTATGTAGCTGTCAGGAAACATGAAGTCATGAAATTTGCATACAAGTGGATCAACATGGAAAGTATCATGTTGAGTGAAATGAGTCAGAAAGAAAGAGACAGACATAGAAAGATTGCACTCATATGTGGAATATAATGTAACTGAGAAGTACAAGTTGGCAACGACGCAATTTCTGGCAGATATCTCTCTGGACTTAGTTACTAAAATACTAAATTACAGAAACCCAAAACTGAGAGGCCGCTAAGTGTGGTCACTCGACCTCATACCTCTTCATCCTCAGCAATGGAAAACAAATTACCTAATGCTTCCTTTTCAGCAGGTCTGACTTTAGGGGAGAGACTCTCCAAACAATAATAGTGAGTTTTGTTGAAATATTGTATGCAATCAAAGTGAAAGTAAAGTGAAATTTATTAGTTACACAGGCAGGGGGGGCTTAGGGTGGGGGGGGCTAGGGGCGTGGGGGTGTTTGGGGTGTGAGGGGGCGGGGTGGAGCTATACTGGGATTCTTGGTGGTGGAATATGAGCACTGGTGAAGGGATGGGTATTCGAGCATTGTATAACTGAGATTTAAACCTGAAAACTTTGTAACTTTGTAACTTTCCACAATAAAAAATTAAAAAACAAATAAAATAAAAGAGATGTTTAGGGGCTGGATCAATAACACAGAGGGTAGGGCGTTTGCCTTGCATGCCGCTGACCTGGTCCCCTGAGCATTGCTAGGGGTAATTCCTGAGTGCATGAGCCAGGAGTAACCCCTGTGCATCGCCGGGTGTGACCCAAAAAGAGAAAAAAAAGAGACATGTTTAATTGTAAGCATCTCCTCTATGGAAATCTCAAAAAAGGAATATCTAATCAATCGAGAAGGGAGAAAAAACAGATATCTTCATGCCTTTGATTTTCTCTGCTATTTTTTAGCACTTTTTAAAAAAACTTATTTACCTTTTCTTCCACCCAATGTCCTGTGTGTTAGCTGAACTATATAAAGATGGTGCCTAAGATTAAAGTGAATTACTCGGTGTTTCCATGTTTGTCCCATGAGAACAAGAGCCATACACGTTATTGATGCATTTATCCTTACTTTTTCACTTATCAACCCACCTTGTGCTTATTTAATTATTTACCCAGTCTCTGAAGAACCCAGAAAGGTGTCGGATAATTTTGTTTTGCACTCTGACACTAGCTACATTAGCAGACCTCTTTTCCCTGTCTGGGTTCAGTGAATAAAGGAGCCCCAGAGGAAAATGAATTAGAGAAAGAAAGTAAAGTTGAAATAGTCCTTCAGATCCATTTTGCAGACTGACTGTGTTCTTTAGATGAAAATTTACAAATTCCTCTCTGAATTATTCTTTCCTACACCTTTGCTATCTTAGAGATATTAATGTTGTGTAGGCATTGCAGTTCCTTTTATGGTTTTGTTGCACTAATTTTTGGCTGGAGCGATAACACAGTGGGTAAGGCATTTGCTTTGCACACGGCTGACTGGGGTTCAATTCCTCCATCCCTCTCGGAGAGCCCAGCAATCTACCAAGAGTATCCTGCCCTCAAGGCAGAGCCTGGCAAGATACCCATGGCATATTTGATATGCCAAAAACAGTAACAACAGATCTTACAATGGAGATGTTACTGGTGCCTGCTTAAGCAAATCAATGAACAACGGGATGACAGTGCTACAGTGCAATGTTAGGGTCCGGAGTCCACCACCCCTCAACCTTCTGGCACTTTACATTCCAAAGGCGTAACCTCATTCCAGGGACCTAATCTTTTAATTTTTTTTTTGCTTTTTTTTGGGTCACACCCAGCAATGCTCAGGGGGTTACTCCTGGCTTTGCACTCAGGAATTACTCCTGGCAGTGTTTGTGGGACCATATGGGATGCCGGGGATCGAACCCGGGTCAACCGCGTGCAAGGCAAACGCCCTACCCACTGTGCTATCGCTCCGGCCCCCAGGGACCTAATCTTTGACAACCATCTGGTTTTTCTGCTTTGACAGTTTTGTAACCCTCCACCCTTGTTTACCAGAAATGAGCTAGTTCCTTGTTAGTGGAATAGGCCTAGGCCGCCCGAAGGTCACATAGCTTATCATGGCAGTTCTTTGACTGAGCTGGTCCTAACACTAGCAAACCTTTCCAAATCTTCTCTTTAGGAAGTACTTCTCAAATTACTTCACTTAGTAATTTACTTCAGTTATATTTTCTATTTGCTGCCAAGACGACATTAACAGATATACCCCTACACTGCCCTCTCCTCTCACACAACTCCCACTTCCAGATCTTAGTCCTCTTTATTTTGGTATCTCTACATCAGTGAATTTCAGTCATAGGATCTGCAGACATCTAAAAATTATATCTGCAACCTTTCAGGAGTCCATGGATGCTAGTGTAAGAGTGTTGGTTTACCCAGTAGACCATCCTCATAAATAGAAAAAATTCAAGGAATCTGACTTTGAGAGCTAGAGATAGCTCAATGGGCTGGAATGCCAGAGAGCATTCTTTGCATGCAGTAACCATTGGATCAATCTCTGTTCCCAGAACAATCCCCAAGCACTGAGGTAGGAGTCACACTCAGCACTGTTGGGTTTGACTCCAGAAGAAAATCAAAACTGCAACAGCATGTGAATTTAATTTAAAAAAAATCCACTCAATTTAATATAAAGAAGTCAAAGTAACAATTGTGTTATTTATCTTTTTAAAAAAACTTATTCCCATTGCTACTTCTCTATGGTCTGTAATAGCATTTCTCAACTGAGAGCCACGTGGCCCCATGGGTCCCTGGGATATTTCAAGAAGAACACAGGTGACTATTTTGTAAACAGGGAGAGAGTGGGACTATGGCAGGAGACTAGACAGTGAATGGGTAAGGCAGGAGGGCCAGACAAAAGAAACAAAGTTAAAGGGGGGCCATAGTTGGGAAAAGGCTGAGATACAGGGATCTGTAAGACCTAGACCTTTAGATTATAAAAAATCACATAGATTGTGGTTCCTTGTAGAGTAACAGAGTGGCATGTCTTGGTCCAAGACAAACACTGGCAATATAGACACAAATGTAGTTTGATCTGATTTTTTATCTTAAAAATTAATATGCTGCGGCTGGAGCGATAGCACGGCACGTAGGGTGTTTGCCTTGCACACGGCCAACCCAGGTTCAATTCCCAGCATCCCATATGGTCCCCTGAGCACCTCCATGGGTAATTCCTGAGATGCTCAGAGTAATCTGAACATTGCTGGGTGTGATCCAAAAAGCAAAAAATAAATTAATAAGCTAAGATTTAGAGAAAATAAATGGTTTAGTCAATGATACCACTTTTATTGACAAAAACTATATTCGCTACTTGATCCCTACTCCAAATCTAATTATGCTTAACACATTATGCACCTAACACTGTTTTGTACAGAAAATAATGAGAAGATAAATATATGCATGAATAAAAAGACTTTTAAGAATAAGTTCCTATCCCATAAGCAGTAAATATATATATATATACATATACACATATATATACATATATATATGTGTGTGTGTGTGTGTGTGTGTGTGTGTGTGTGTGCTTTGAGATATTGGGTCTGGAAGTTAGACACTCCCAGAGTTTACAGGCAGGGAATCAATTCTGTGTCTCTGCATTTTTGATGCATTTTCATAGCATTTTCCCCATCACTTTTAAGATCTATCTCTAAGTGAACACTGAATAATTGCATACCCAGAGAGTCTCCATAAATCTATCATTTTTCCTGATAATAGGATTTTAAGACTCAAAGAGGTAGTAAGATATAGAATAATGAAATAGAAAAATATGACATCTGATAGAAAATATCACAAGAGTTAACCTGTAAATTGAAATAGGACTTAGAAATTTCCTGTGCACTAACTTGATGGTAACTCGTAAAGGCTCACTGAAAGAGAACATCTTGACCAGTGAGTCACAGTCAAAATCCGGTGACAATGCACTGTTCCTTCCACAAGCACTTTGCTGCTGTTGTTTGTGCGAGACCTTCACCAATGCAGACATTCAAGATCAAGTTTTTCAATCTCTGTCTGAGGAAGGAGAGAGTGCCATTCAATCTATAAGAACATTTTCTCAGCGTCAAAAGAAGTTATTAACACTGAGCTGGCATCATTTTTCATCTTAAAGAGGATATTAAATAAGCACAGTAAATTCATACAGGTGAGCTGACATGTTCCAGCTATAAAGCACTACATTGCTCGGCTTGATTTTTTTATTAATGCTTATTGTTGAGTCAATTGGCCAATAACTTTGTCAAATTGTTAATATCTGTATTGAGGAAGGCCATGAAATTGAGGTCCATGGCCCCTGCTATGATAAAATCTGCTACAATTTTCTTCTGTCATTATCAGGAAGTACATTGGAATTTGGACAGAGATCCTTGAATTTTGTACTCAGATTTCCCTTTTTTACAGCCCAAGGCTACTTATCCCTCATAGCTGGTTATTATCCTTTGCTCACCTACAGAACAGAAAAAACTTTTTGAACATAGTCATTTGCACAGTCCGATTAGAACATCTTTGTTGAAAAAGAGAGATCAGATCGGCAAGGGGAAAAGAAGTAAGAGATTACCAAAGTCACAGATTCTATTGAGGAAATACATCAATTCATGGGAGTGATCAAATGGGCTGGTCTCCAAGGGTTCTTCCAACGCTATAATCCTCCAGCTTAGGACAAAAAGCATGTCTCTGCCCTGGTCTGCTGATTGATTATGGCTGAATGTAATCAATAAAAGTTGTTACAGAATAATCTATACATCTCACAGTAAAACAAATATATCTACTTCCCTCCATTCACCCTCAACCCCAAATGGCATTGCTGTGATCTTCTGAGATCTACCTGAGGAGAGAGGGCCTCTCAGATTCAAAGGTTTTTCCTAGCCTGTCTCACAGTTTGAAATATTTAAAATGAGATCAGCAGATCTATCCAAAGAGCCTATTGGAGTGCTTTGCCAGCTTAGTGTATGGTGAGGGTTTTGAATTCACAGACCTGGTTTTGAATCTTGGTATACACTTTGCACAATTCACAAGAATCTCTGAAGATCAATGTTCTCATCTATAAAACTGAGTATAGTGTAATATCCAGTGTTATTAAAAGGGGAATTGCCTCAATATGTGAATTGCCTTGAAATTCAGCTTCAGCCCTGAGGGTAACCAAAATCAGGACCCCAGTTTCAATTTGGCCTTGGCCTTTGGAAGGTGTAATAGATAATTTACTTACTTGTGTTTGTGCTGGCATCACTCCCGCCTTGGGAGTGATCAATTATTGTGTACTCTCATCAGTTATAAGATCAATATGAGGCACAAATTGATAATAAGAACAAGGGATAGTAATTGACCATCATTAATATGTGAATATTTATTTCCTAGTATAACTAAGTTATTTCTGACCCTGCTTTTCCACTACCTAGTCCTTACCACTACTAGACATTAATATAATTAACACATGTTTTCCAAATGCAGTCTGTCTCCCTAACTAATATGCAATCTAGGAGGATTTTTATTATATAGGCAGGAGTTTTATTAAGTTGTACACTGCAGCATCATAAATGCTGATAGCAGTATCAGCCACTTTGTAAGCTCTCAATACCTTATTGTTGAATAAATGAACAAATGAGTCAGTGAATGAATAAAAATGCAGTAGTTCCTAATACTCATGCCTGCAAATATAATCATTTTTTCACTTTTCTAAAACCAAATTGAACTGTTTTTCACCAGATTAGCAGTGTGCAGTTCAGCTCTATTTTTCTATAGTGAGATCATCCATCACACCTAAGGTCTGGAGCCTTATACAGTATCAGGGTGTTGAAGAGAACCCCATTCATCTCCAAAATCATCTTTCTATGCTGACATCTATAGAAATATGACCCTGGTCACCTCTAAGTCACTCTTTCTGCTCCCCCAGACTTCTTTGGATTGAATGCATATCTCTTTGTGTTATTTCTGAGTCATTCCTGGACATACAAAAATCATTTTGCAGCTTCTATGCCATGTTAGAATATCTATGGTCCATTCTACTTGGACACTGGCATTTTTCTTCCAAATCTTAGAGAAAGGCACAAAGGCCCCCTCTTTTCAAGTCCCATAATCCCTCTATTTTCCAGTGATTCCACCTATTTTCACCTGGGGGTGAACACAAAGAGCAGGGCACAGGACTTCTTTCTTATAGACTAAAAAATGCTTCTTGCTTTGTTCCTTCCTCCAGAGATTAAAAATTTTCCCCGTATCAAACAATTCCCTTTTCTCTATGCAGCTTATGCAGCATTTTCTTTTTCCCAATCCAATAAACACAATCTACTTTTTGTCAAAATGTGGGAAATTGGTCAAAAAATAAATGGCAATACAAGAATCGTCAGGCGAACTGGATAGCATATCTAAAGTGTTCCCCACCCCCCCGCCCCTGCCTCTTTCCTTGCCTCCCTCCATTCCTCTCCTCACACTGCCCCTCAAACGCACACAACTGAGTAAATTAAAAAGTACCGGTCCATCTGTTTCAGTCTCTCAATAAAAATCTCCAGCCCTCTCTTATTTGGGAAATGGCAGATCAATTTATGTAAGAGCTCTCAAACCCGCCTTCTAATAAGCTTGTCTAGGTAATGCCAAGCACATCTATAAATAGACACAGAAGCAAACTACTAATGTAGGAACCTCATGTCAGGTGGCAGGCCCTTGCTCATCCTCCCTGACCTGATAAATCATCACCTCCTCAGAGAAGTTTTTTCTGCTCTCCCCATAAAAAGGTCATGGGTCCCTCCTTGGTGTCCCTCACTCTCTCCTATTACAATAATTCAGTTATTAGGCTGCAACTCACAGGATACTCAAAAGAACAATGGGCAAAATAAAAAAATGTGTTTTAAAGTTAAGAAATTAAAGGGAAAAAATTCTTGGACATGGTGACAGAACTGAGTTTCCCAAGGAAGAGGGGTGTACGGAAGGGAAGGGTTCAGTGGACTGTGGGAGAGGAACTTTGGTGGTAATTATGGTGTGGCAGCTTTATACCCCTAAAACATTTGCTTATGTATACTTATAAGCCAGTTTTACCTCAATAGATTACACATATAGTTTAAAAGAGTCACAGTGTGCTATATTCCATAAAATCATTAAATTAAGTCCTTAAATGAATACTTTTTTCTACAGGTTAATTTTGCCTCAGTAAAGTTGATTTTTACAAAATAAAAACTGTGAACATATATTGTTTTACTCATACCCAAGTGTATATGTTGCAAAAGGTCCCAAAATTTCCATTTATGATTTTGATAGCACTGTGGCAATGTAGCACTGATATCCTGTTGTTCATCGATTTGCTGGAGGAAGCACCGGTAACGGCTCCATTGTGAGACTTGTTATTACTGTTTTTTGCATATCCAATACACCACGAGTAGCTTGCCAGGCTCTGTCGTGCGGAAGGGATACTCTCAGTAGCTTGCCAGTTTCTCCGAGAGGGATGGAGGAATTGAACCCAGGTCGGCCACATGCAAGGCAAATGCCCTACCCCCTGTGCTATCACTCCAGTCCAATTTTGATAGACATTGCCAAATTGCATCCAAAAGATTTGTGCCAATTTATACTTTTATCAGCAGTGCACAAAGGTGTTTGTTTTCCTATAGCATTGTCAACTGAGTTTGCTATAGTAATTTTTAATTTTTGTCTAATGTGAAAAAATGAATTCTCACGATGGTTTTAATCTGCCTTTCTGTATAGTGAGTGAGGTTGAAAATAATATCATTGTCTTTAAGGACATTTGCATTTTATTTTCTGTGTCCTTTGTATTTACTCCCTCTCTATTTTAGCTAAGGATCTTTTTCTTCATGTTTCTAAGAGTTCTTTTATATATTCTATAAAGCTTAACACAGAATTTAATAAATAAATGACGAACAAAAAGAGGTGTTTTTTTCTCTCATGGAAAAGAAATTTAAAGGTTAGAACCCAAAGAGGAGGTTGGTTTCATGACCACACTTAAAATCAGTGGTCAATCTGCTTTATTAGCTGCACTAATATCCTCTCCCTGTGTAATTCTTACCTCTATTCCAAGATGGTGACTCAGACTCCAGCTAATATGTTCCGGAAAGCATGATGGAAAATAAAATGCTAAAATAATATCCCTTTATTTTCAAAAAACATCCAGATACTACACACAGAGCTTCTTCTTACCAGTAATGAGGTATGACTTAATTGCAAAAACACAGATACCTATAAAATATTATTTTAGCTGAGGGACAATGGTCCCAATAAAAATTTGGAATTTCGTATACATAATCCAGTTAGTTCACCTAATTATTTTATCTAAGGAATACAAATGACTATTCTGTAAATATATGTGCATCACTATGATCATTACAGTACATACAATAGCCAAGATCTGAGAACAACCTAATTGTCTAATATGGTATATACATTTATATGTACATACATAATTGATTACTACTCATAATAATTTTTTAAAAGATTGAAATTCTTCCATTTGCAGCAATATGAGCAGATGTAAAGAGTATCACTCGAAGTGAGATAAATCAAGTAGAGAAAATAGAACAAGTGGGTTCCAGAGGGAAAGAAACTTGAAACGTAGCTAACATGGAAAAAGAGGGTGAATTTTCTTGGTGGTGGATATAAACTAGATCTTTTGTGGTGATCATTATGTAGTTTATACAAATGTCAAATTGTATATTCAAATAATATAATATTTATGTATAGTGTGCATATTAATTGCATTGTTTAAATTATAAAATAGGTACATAATATCATATTCAGATGATGTCTTACGCCTGAAAATTTTTTAATGTTTTAAACCAATATTACTCTTAACAAACACTTTCTTAAAAACTTTGAAGTTCTTGAAAAAGGAAAATAACTCAAATGATTGGTTACATGTTTAGCTTGTGTGAGACTCCATGTTAGTCCACAGGACTAAACTGGACAACTGCGTGCAAAAAAAGAAAATGAACTCAGAACTCTATTCAGGCACAAAAGTCAGATCAAAATAGATTAAAGATCTCAATATCAGACCTGAATCCATAAGGTACATGGAGGGCAAAACCCTCCATGACATTGAAGCTAAAGGCATCTTTAAAGAAACACCACTGACCACATAAGTGGAAGCAAAGATAAACAAATGGGACTACATTCATCCCCAGGACTACATGGAACCCTCAGCGCTGTCCTAGATGACTCTGATTGGATCCAAACACTGCATCAATGGCCTGAGCACCGAACCATCAGTCCTCTGTTTTTGGACCAAGCATCACTGCAAGTAGCATGTGGGATACTGTGCTCTGTTGGGAATGATTCTTGTGAAAAAAATGGAGCTATTGTAAGAAATAACAGGGAAATACATGAAGGCATATAGCAGTTTCTGTAATCCTTCATGTGCCACACTTGTTTACCTGATTTTTAACCAGGTTGAGACTTTATTAGAAAAAATAAAACAAAACAAAATAGAATTTCATTTATTCCCCACTCTCTCCCCAAATTCTATCACAGGACATGATGTTGAATGAGATGATGGTATTAGGAAAGGGGAGTTTGAAATAATATAACAGTTACTTGATATATGTAATAACTTGCTCATAATTAAATACAAAACAAAAATCAACTAAAACATTCTTTAAAATGTTTCCATCCCATATTGCTATTTAAGTGGGGAAAAGTCTCAAAAATTTAACTAATTTGTCAAGATATCAAGTCCTGTGAGTGGCAGAGTTTGGACCCAAAAGAAAGTACTGCCTAAATCCAAAATGCTTTCCAGAATGCTCCCTACTCTGCAGTTTTCAGAGTCTTCCTCCAAATGACTAAATGTGATAGTACAGGGAGGTAGCACAGATTTCTGAACCTTGGTTAATTGACCTATATCATGGGTACTCCAGTGAACAAAATGAGTGATAAAAACGGTGCATCCTGGGGTGGCTGGAGTGATAGCACAGCGGGTAGGGCATTTGCTTTGCACACTGGGTGACCCGGGTTTGCTTACCAGCATCCCACATGGTCCCCTGAGCAGCTCCAAGAGTTATTCCTGAGTGAAGAGCCAGGAGTTAACCCCTGTGCATTGCCTGGTGTGACCCCAAAAGCAAAAAATAAATAAAAACAAAAACAAAAAATGACAGTGCATACTGGGTTCTTGTTGGCAAAAGCTTTGTCCCACTTATTAATTTTCCATAAAACCCCTTCCCACATGATTTCACATTTTACAATCTATTCCTTAACTCTAACTCCTTCTCCAAGAGACAAATGATAAGCTCTATCTTGCTCCACCTTAAAGATCTCTTTATTTTGTTGCATAATTTTTGTCATTCTAGAATCTAAATATAGAGAAGTACTTAGTACTTGGACCCTCTACTGAACTACTGAATCCGTAGATATCAAAAAATATCTAACTCACTTAGACTTGGTGTTGTTGCTGTCCTTGAATTTTGCCATTGCAATGTATAAAATATTCTTATAGCTTTCTCCTATCCAACCTGAAAGAGCCTTAGATTCCTGTTAAAAAAATCTATTCTCCTAAATCTCCTGATTTAGTATGTTATATTCTATTAATATAATATTCCCAAGAGCATATAACCACATAATTAAATATTTATAAACTCTCTAACAAATATATTTTATATGCTTATTAATTAAATCAATAAAGTTTCATGTTGATATATGTTACATATTACATCACATTATTTTGGCTTTCAGAGAACTATAAAAATTTTAGTACATGAGTGTACAATTGGAATTAATAAGAGAATCTTATTTGAATGTAAAATCTAAAATAAATAGATTAAATATATGACATGAATGTCTATATTCTCTGTAACTCACTTTACTATGTACCATATCTCCTCTCACTTATGGCTCAGACTGATCCATATGGAAGAGAAAAATTTACAACCAAATAATTAGGTCCAAACTCTAAATGTTCATTGGACTACATTCAGTAACAAATTACAGTCTCCTTAGAAAACAAAATTACAGCCTCATGACCAATAATCCTGAATGCTCTGACTTCCTTCCAAAATAGAACATTTTAAGAAACCAATTTGATTTAAGAAAAGAGGATTTTGTTCATATTTGGGTTCTATGTTTTGTATCCAACTGAGATGTATAAATTTTAAGAAAAATGTTTACCAGAATAGCAAATTGCCCAGTCAAGGCTTGACTTTTCTCATTTTCTACAGGAATAATTTATGAGAGTTTTTTCTTACTTCACCAAACCTTTGCTTATAGTTTGTAAGAGAAAAGTGTAAAAATTACTGAAATCCCCTAAGCACAAAGTTTAGTTACAAATTTTAGGGTCTTTCAAGAGACTATGAGGGCTGGTGATGCAGCCCAGCGGTAGAGCACTAGCTCTGTGTATATGAGGTTCAATCCCCTGCACTGTATGGAAATAATGGATAAAGGGACAAGTAATTGAAATAGGTTTGGGTGTCTTAAATGTTAACAGAAGAATTTGATGTCGATTATATAATGATATATACCTAAAACCCATGGAATTTTCTAATGGTATAACAAAACTTAAAAATACATTTTAAAAGAATTGGAAATTTAAAAATTTATTCTGTTTGACATCTGCACATGTATGTTCATCGCAGCACTGTTTACAATAGCCAGAATCTGGAAAAAACCCGAATGCCCCAGAACGGATGACTGGTTGAGGAAACTTTGGTACATCTATACAATGGAATACTATGCAGCTGTTAGAAAAAAGGAAATCAAGAATTTTGTAGTTAAGTGGATGGGCATGAAAAGTTTCATGCTGAGTGAAATGAGTCAGAAAGAGAGAGACAGACATAGAAAGACTGCACTCATCTATGGTATATAGAATATCAGAGTGGGAGACTAATACCCAAGAACTGTAGAAATAAGTACCAGGAGGTTGACCCCATGGCTTCGCGGCTGGCCTCACGTTCCGGGGAAAGGTCAACTCAGAGAAGCGATCACCAACTACATTGTAGTTGAAGGCCATGTGGGGGAAGGGAGTTGCGGGCTGAATGAGGGCTAGAGACTGAGCACAGCGGCCACTCAACACCTTTATTGCAAACCACAACAGCTAACTAGAGAGAGAGAACAGAAGGGAATGCCTTGCCACAGTGGCAGGGTGGGGTGGGGGGGAGATGGGATTGGGGAGGGTGGGAGGGACACTGGGTTTACGGGTGGTGGAGAATGGGCACTGGTGAAGGGATGGGTTCCCAAACTTTGTATGAGGGAAGTATAAGCACAAAAGTGTATAAATCTGTAACTGTACCCTCACGGTGATTCTCTAATTAAAAATAAATAAATTAAAAAAAATTTATTCTGTTTGCACTCATTTCAAGAAATCTGTATTGAGGGCCTAGGACACCAGAAGAAATATAAAGTATGTCAGGGGACACAGATGAGAAGACTCACTTCCCACTTCCAATGGCTTTACAGGCGACAGAGGGATCAAAGCTATACACAATTAGCTGGTGCATGTCGCACTGTGGCATGCATTCCAACACAGGCAGCCACAGAAGAATAACATAAAAACAAATACAAACACCAGTATAAGAATAGCTAATATTTGTTGAATGCTCACTGTGAGCTCTAAATGCACTAGCTCCTTCATTCCTCATGGCAACCTATGAAATATATGCCAGTGCTCTCCATTTTGAAAATAAGAAAATGCTAGTGAGATGAGTAGAGCAACAAATTTTGCCTTCAGGCACTAGGAAAGTCTATGGAGGAAGTAACATTTGTTGGAATCATCAAATCTGGCTCCTGGTATAGCCCCCCACAGGCAGCGAGGGAACTTCGTAATAAAGTCACTAATAGAAATTACATACTGGGGGATTTCCGATGCAATTGCTAATGGGGAAACTGCCTATATTAGATGACTAAATATGTTGTTCTGGGTCATTAAAATTGTATTATGCATATGTTGAGGCTAGGATTGGCTAAAACATTATAGAGGGCTGCTAATCTGATCACTAGAGCATGTTCAGTAAATTTGTTCAGGGATGAGCCAAAGTTAAAAGTATAAATCCAGCTGTAAATAAGGAAATAATTGGACTGCCTGAATCAGTTGACGGGAGGCTGTGACTAGCTGGAATCCTTTTAAAATTTTATTTTTTATCTATTAGATATCCTATGAATTCAGAAAAGTATATATAATGACCAGGTTTGTTATACTGAATTAATGTGAACACCCAGGTCCCCAATGCCTTCTATTAAAGTAGAAAATACTAGTCCTGCTAAAAATCCCTCATATCTTTCCTCATTGGGTTCTCTTCTTTCTCTCCCTCCCTACCAAGAAACAGGGACTTTAAAATAGCCTTATTAAAAATGCAAGTAGTTTGGGGGGCTAGAGCAATAGCACAGGGGTAGGGTGTTTGCCTTGCACGCAGCCGACCAGGGTTTGATTCCCAGCATCCCATATGGTCCCCTGAGCACCATCAGGGGTGATTCCTGAGTGCAGAGCCAGGAGTAACCCCTGTGCATCACCGATGTGACCCAAAAAAGAAAAAAAAGCACGCAAGTAGCCTAGAAATGTAAGGTTCTCCTTTTATATATTTGTTTAGCGTGATTGTTGTTTGTTTGATTTTAGTTTGGAGGCTATACCCAACAGAGCTCAGGGTTTACTCCTGGCTCTGTGCTCAGAGACCACTCCTGACATGACTCAAGGCACCATATGGGATGCTGTGGATCAAACTTAGTCCCAGGTGTGCCAGGTGTACTATTGCACTGACTCTTCCTTTTGTATATTTAAACATGATTAAGAGGAATCATGTTTCGTATTCCTTCGTGATTTGTTTTGGAGTCTCCTGGAGATATGGGGGCCACTATTGATGATCGTCTGCTTATGAGGTTGGCAATTCAATGTTAAGACATGAGGATGCAGTGGTACTCGGTACCAGAGGTGTCCAGGGTTAACTGAGCTACCTTGTAGGTGCTGAGGGGCCTCCAGGGATGCATTTGGCAAAGCTTAGGGGGCCATATGAAGCCCAAAATTGAAGCCAGGGCGATCACATCTAAGTGTGCACCTCAACCCCTGTACTATCTCTCCTTTATCATCTGTCAATTTTGATTTCTACTTTCTTTATCTCTGCGTTATCTTTTTGATTTCCATCTGTTGAAATATGCAGTTATACTCAATCATCTGCGCTACTGCCTAGTACATATATTGATCCATTCTTTGATAGAGGTCCATTTGGATATTTGTAGAAACACAGCAAGAACATTTGTACACATTACACCTATAAGTATGTACTTCCTGGTATATGCCTAAGAATGAAATGCTAGAAAAAGATTTACCTTATTCAAATTTAAAAAGCAATGGCAAATAATTCCCCAAGATTGGTGCAGTTATTTAAATTGCTCGCAAGTTCTCACATTCTCAAGACTAGTGTTGGAGAGATGACTCAGTGCGGGTGTACATGATTTGCCTGTGGGACCCCCAGGTTCAATCCTGGCACTGCCATGTCCTTTGAGCACCACTGTGGGTGTGATCCCAAGAGCAAATCAAAACAGAAGACTAATACTACTCAAACTTGCCAGTCTTACTGGTCTGAGACACTAACTCATTGCAGTTTAAATTTGAATTTCTCTGGTGACTCAATAAGTTGGATATTTTCTTCATTAAACACAGCAAGAACATTTGTACACATTACACCTATAAGTATGTACTTATTAAAATTAGGGCCTCTTTTGTGAAAAGAAGTCTATTGACTATCTTTTTTTTCAAAAACACAAGTATTCTTTAATATGATTATATTTATTGCTTTTTCATTCTTATTTCTATTTTGTATTAATTGTTTAAAAATACGCCCCTCCTTGAAGAAAAGATTTTGCCTTATATCTTTATGAAAGATTTAACAATTTTTTTTTTACTTTTAATTAACCTGAAACATATTTGTTTAAGATAGGAAGCACAGGTCCAATTTTACTTGTTTCTACTGGGATGGTCAATTGTCCCAACTGCGTTGATAGCCTAGTTTGTATTTTCCCTCCAGGCTCTGCAGTGTAAGTTCAGTATAGGTCAGGCTATGTCTAGTGCTGGGTCTATTTCTTGCTTTCTTGTTTTGGTGTTTCTTCTGCACACACATTGCAAGCTATAAAGTTTTATTTCACATATATATACATATATATTTGTGTGTATATATATATATATACCTCACTGTATCACTGTTCTGCACACACATTGCAAGCTATAAAGTTTTATTTCATATATATACATATATATGTGTGTGTGTATATATATATATATATCTCACTGTATCACTGTCATCCCATTGCTCATTGATTTGCTAGAGCAGTCACCAGTAATATCTCCATTATGAGACTTGTTGTTACTGTTTTGGGCAAATCAAATACCCCACGGGGAGCTTGCCAGGCTCTGTCGTGCAGACAAGATACTCTCAGTAGCTTGCAAGGCTCTCCGAGAGGGACGAAGGAATCGAACTCAGGTAGGCAGCATGCAAGGCAAACGCCCTACCTGCTGTGCTATCTCTCCAGCCCTGTATTAGGTAATGTACTACACGAGTTTTGTTTTTAAGTTATTCTTGGGCTTCATTTTTTCCTCTCTTCCTTTATTTGCACTTTATTTCTCATTTATTCTATTTCCTTTGGTTTGGAGGACATAGCTGGAGGTACTCAGGAACTACTTTCAGCTTGTGCTTTAGGGCCACTCTGGCAATGCTTTGAATACTGTATGTGGTTCTGGGATTCAAACCAGGGTAGGCTGCATACAAGGTAAATGCTTTAAGTCCTATACTACCTCTCTAGTCCTCTATATGTTTTAGATGTTGTTGATTAAGCATAATAAAGCATCAAATAATATTTTAGCAGGTTTGCTATGGAAGATATGATCACCTTTAAAAATTGTTTTTACAGGCCGGAGCGATAGTACAGCAGGTAAGGCGTTTACCTTGCATGCTGACCCAGGTTTGATTCCCTACATCTTACTTGGTCCCCCAGGCACCTCCAGGAGTAATTCCTGAGTGCAAAGCCAGGAGTAACCCCTGAACATCGCTGGGTGTGACCCAAAAAGCAAAAATTAAACAAACCCAAAAATTGTTTTTAGTGAAATTGTCTACTTCTCTATATAAAATATTTTGACATCTTTCATTAAGTTTACTTTAATATATGTAGATATATGCATATGCATAATACACATATGCAAAAATCTCCCCTATGTGGTAGATTTTTGTCAACTCATACTGAATCATTTTACCTGTTGTTTCCAATCAGAGCAACTTTCATTTCTTTTTCTTACCTTACTCCAATGGTTAAGTTCCCCAATAAAATGCTGAATAAAAGTCTTAACACACGCCTTCCAAAAATGGCAACAATTCAATGACCTTCTTGAAGGAGGTCTGAATTCATGCTCAGGTTCTTGGGCTCATTTCAATGTTAGTTTATGAGTTGTCCAACGAACATGTAGCTAAACTCTGTCCCCTGCCTCCAGGTAGCAATTGGCCCTGGGGTGGCTATGCAGAGACCTGATGATGATTGCATAGGTGGGCTCTGCCTGTTAAGGAGGAAAAGACTGTTTCCAAGGCAACGAGCTCTATTTAGACTAAACTCATCCCTTTAACGGTTTCTCTCTCTAGCTCTCCCCCTTGAATAAAATCTCCATTTCATGCCCACGCCTCTTGCCTGTGTTCTGTTACTTCAACTACTTTAAAGTAAGAGAACACCTCTGCCACAAGGTGAGCAGAAGGAGATCCTGGGCAAAGGGATTATCAATCCTCCAGAGGACTGAATTTGCATGAGGTACTAATACACATGATTATCTTGCAGCCCTGATGTGTCATCTTTATTATCTAAGTAACCAAGTGAATATGCTTAGACTTTTCAGCATGCTGTCTCGCCTTCCCTTCTAAATCCCTATTAGACAAATTGGAATTTCAGCAGCCAGTGGCAGATTTTGGTCTGCACTACTTTTTTACTGGCTTATTAGAATGAAATTGAGCATTTCAGTTTTAACTGCAGTGGATACATAATTTATTGCATAAACTGGGACAAACTTTGAGAGTGAAAGGGGGTGCTAAATAGGTAAGATGCCTAAATGCAGGTACAAACTGGGATTCTCCCAAAACAAAATAGGAAACATGATCACTCAAATAATATCACTTTCTTAAGTGCAGTTCCTTTTTCTAGCTCCTCTCCCTCAGGCAGGTTCTCTTTGTCATGTTTCATCCATAATTCAATTGATCCTTAGTTGTATTTTGTAAGGGATTCGCCCAACTACTGCCCAACCTGCCAATTCACTTAAAAACTGTGAAATTGCAAAAAAAAAAAAAGGTGTCATTTAAGTGCCTCATGAAATGATTTGAAAGATTCTATGATTGATCTTAAATGCTGATTCACATGTTTTTGAGTGTTGCAAAAAAAAAAAATAAGGCTCTAATCTTTTCATTGCTCTACTCAAGTTTCAAATTATATTATCTAAATTTCCTGTTACAGTAGATGGCATGCATTACTTAACTCATAGATACATACACATAAAATATGACATAAATGATGCATTTGTCCTGGACCAGGGGAATTTGCAGTAAATAACATCAAATCAAGGTGCTCTTTGGTATGCTTTTTGTGTTTCAGCAGTGAGACTTGGAGGAAAACATTTCTCTTGTTTTCATAGAAGATTTAAGTGATTTTCCAACTGATTCTGCCAACCTGACAGGTTTACCGGCTGCTTGTCTCTGTACAATTCTGCCACAAACCAAGATTATTCATGCCAGTTTTCATTTATTAATTGCATTTATTTGGCTTCAACTATACCATTTAACAAAGAGAAATGACCTCAGTGCAGGGAATAAGAAGCTGAATTAGAGTAGACTCAGGTCTATCCCAATTGTAGACCTGACAGAGAAGTTCCACAAACACGGTATTCCAAATTATCCCCTGATAGTCTCTAGATTTATATTTTAAACAGAAATTTGAATGTTCATTTAACAAGAAACACATATCTAGAAAAGTTATATACAAGACCTAGTCTGATTTTCAAGTACATAGAAAATAAGAAGTTCAAAAAATGGTCAATAAAAATTACAATGTGTTAAATTTTGATATCAAGTTCTTATAATTTCAAGTGTATATTATTTAATAATCTTTACCCTGTGATCTAGGTGAAGTTGTTATCTCCATTTTCTTAGCTAACCAAACAATAATTTGCTTGAGGTTTTAATGGAATGAGGAGTTAGGCTTCCATTCTAAAACTGGTGCCCTTGAGGACTGGAATATACAGTATGGTTTGTTGTTTGAGTGAACTGGAGTGCCAAAACAATAATACATGCCTTCAGAACAGCTTATTCTGAAGATTCACACATAATACCTTGCCATTATATTCTGAAGACTCACAGATATTTTTTTTCATAGCTATAGTTTTATTATTTTGAGAAATCTTCATACTGTTTTCCATAGAAACTGATGCAGTCTACATTCTCACCAACAGTAATTAAGGGTCCCATTTTCTCTATATCCTTTTTTTTTTAATTTTTTTATTAGTTTATTTTTAATTAGAGAGTCATCGTGAGGGTACAGTTACAGATCCATACATCTTTGTGCTCATGTTTCCCCCATACAAAGTTCGATAACCCATCCCTTCACCAGTGCCCATTCTCCACCACCAGTAAAACCAACATCCCTCCCCCCTTCCCCAGTCCCATCTCCCCCCACCCCACCCTGCCACTATGGCAGGGTATTCCCTTTTGTTCTCTCTCTCTGACTCACAGATATTTTTACACATGCCCCCAAACTATTGTAAGATATAAACTTACCTTCTCATCAGTACATTCACCAAAAATATATACAGCTCTAGTTATTCAAAGAAGGGAGTCTTGTTTTCAGACTACTACAATAAAGGAAGATTTTATACATTAGGCTACAGTTAAACTACCTTCTAAAAGTAAAGATGGGAATATTTACAAATTCAATGAAGGAGAATATGATAAGACTTAGAGTTGGGAAAATATACAGATGGCTTAGGAAAAATGGGTCTTCAATGTGACCAAAATAACATACTCTGATAGAAAATTCATTTGTAAAGATGAGTTGAACCAAATCATAGAAGTAATTAGATTAATTCAGGAAGCCACACATCCCACAGAGAACATAAGATGCTGCTTAAGGTATGATAGACACATATACAAAACAAAGAGATAGGGGCCAGAGCTATAGTACAGCTGGGAGGGCATTTGCCTTGCACCCAGCCGACCAGGTTCAATCCCCAACACCCTATATAGTCCACCAACCACTGCCAGGAGTAATTTCTGAGCGCAGAGCCAAAACTAATCCCTGAGCATCACTGGGTGTGACCCAAAAGGCAAAAACAAAAATTAAAATAAAAAACATATAGAGAAATAGAATATTGAGGCCAGTCATGAATTAGTGGCCAAAAGTCTAATACTTCCCAGGCCATGGGTTTGATTCCTGACACCTCCCCATATGCCTAGTCTGCTGTTTGAGATACCTGGAACCACCACGAAGAATGTGATAGCCAGTGTTTGGCAGCCAAGTGTGTATAAACAGCACAACTGAACGGTAAGATGGCAACTAACAGTGCATGCACCTTAATCAAGTGTGTTCCACCTGTGGCCATCTCAGGAATAACAACAAAAAGTATAGGAAGGGAGGGAGATGAAAGGAGAGCAAAGGAGAGGAAAGGAGAAGGGAGGAGAGGGGGAAAAGAGGGAAAGGAGGGACATAATTTTTTTTAAATTTAGGGATTGTAAGTTGTCACAAGGCAAATGATTAACATAAACATTAACCATAATCTTACATTATGAAATAGAATTCAAGTTGTATATTTGTGCTGACATAAAAAGATAGAGGAGAGTTTAAGGAGTGAACAGATTGCTAGCATTCCTAAAATGAACTAATATTTTTATGCTGATACTTTGTGGCAAACAGTATCCTTGTGTTACATTTAGTGTCTCACTTCATGACACTAGGAACACACAACTATGGTGCCCAAGATCCATTCAGAGACACTGGAAATTATTAATACTTGTCACACTAAACTAAAAGTAGTGTGAATCCAAATTTATAGAAGCCTCTAATTTAGTATTCCATTAAGCCTGATCACTCATCTCTGCTAAGAAACATTGAAAAACCTCTATTGCATGAATATCCACATAGAATATGTTTGGAGTTGTCTTACTTGATCAGGTTCTATTTTCATCAGGTACTATGCTTTTAATTCCTAATAGCTTTTTAATTTTTACTTTGTCATTTTATGTACCAAAGTTTATGTGGTAAATGCCAGTTTTTTCTAGTTTCAAGGACAGAAACAGGGGCTAAGAGATAACTAAAACATAGACATACCTATGATGTGGAGGCCCCACAATAAGACCCCAAGAACCCAAGCCATGACCAAAAGTGTCTTCAGGAACCTTAACAGTGTATGATAGATGCCACCCCACACCCGTCTTTACCAAAAATAGATAAATCAGTGACTTTATGTGAATAAAATTATCTGAAAAAAACTGACACATTTAGAGAAACAGTCTTATTTCAAAACTATTAGGCTTGTAAAGTAGGCAACAACTATCTGGAAAAAATACTTTATTTCCATGAGTAAAATATTTCCCATATTTAATGCCATGCTAATAAGGCCATGGTTCACTGTGATCTGTGTTCTACTGCTAGCACTCAACAGAGTCTATTCTATAAACTTCTAATTAATATATTCAGTGTCCTCATTTAGATCATTATTCTTTTCCAGTCCTCTATGCTATTGACCAACTTATACTCTTTAAACTTCCTTTTCATTGTTTTCTATGGTCACGCTTTCTAAGCTCTTCTCTTCAAATTTTCATATTTTTAATGCTAATTTTTGTTTTTACTCAGCCCTTTCCTTTATGGTTCATGTCTCATAAAATTCTATAATTGGTATCTCATTTTCTTACTCTGTTATTTTTGATGATTATATCGATCCTTGATCACAATGCTTACTTTTATAGAGATTTTTATGAAATTTATTTATGGGAGAGAGCATTTTGCAGGGTGAGAATGAACCAGCAGACATTAGTAGAGAGAAAATCACATTGATGTATATTATATAACTGAAACAGCTGTATGATGAGCAATTTTGTAAGTCATAGTATCTTAATTAAAAAAAATTAAAGGACATTACAAATAACAAAAAAGATAATTCACTTTATTTCTGTGAATGATTCCATTTCATTTCATGTGGATTGCATTGAATCTGTATACTGCTTTAGGTAGTATACAGGTATTTTAAATAATACTAATTCTTCCAACTCATAAGTAAAATAGATTTTCATCTCTGTAGTTTCTATTTTGAGAATGAAATATTGTGTGGAGTGTATTTTTTTAATAATGTCTCGTAGTTTTCTTTACACAGGCCTTTCAGTTCTTCGTTTGTCTTTATTTCAAGTCACTTAATTTTTTGATGCAATTGTGACTGAGACTGTGTTCCTGAGTTCTTTTCTTCTGGTTTGTCATGTATGTATTGAAACATGAAATATTTTAAATATAATTTTTGTGTATGTATATTAATTTTATTAATAACGAAATACTAAATTACTATGTATAGTGTTATTTTTAATAGCTTTTTTACTAGAGTCTCTGACTATATATATGTGTGTGTATATATATATATATATATATATATGGAGAGAGAGAGAGATTCCTCTACAGATAATGACTTTTACTTCTATTTTTCTAATTTGGATATCTTTTAAATTATTTTCTTTTCTAATTACTCTTGCTTGAATTTTTACCACTATATTAAATAGTAGACCCTCAAGTCCTAGGGTTTATTAGTTAGCAACTTAAAATTGATAACTATTTTTGGCTTATAATTTTTAGTAAACAACATGGAATAATTTGAGTATAAGTTTCATTATTGTGTTTGCTTTGTGTGGGAATGTTCCACAGAATACTTTTTTTACACTAGCATATGGAAATGAGTAAGACAGATGAAATAAGGGATCTTTTGCTATGCCTTGATGGGGTACAGTAAAAAATAAAAGTAGGGAAAATATGATCCGGAGAAGAATGCTAAATAAGTGCCATTCATCATTTCCTCCTGTTTTCACTGCTGACATCCCTCATCAGTAACAGCTGAGCTCTTTCCTCCTGAACTAAGACATAACTTCAGAGTCTTTCAGTAAAGTAAGGGATTGCTGGGTAAACAGCTTCCGGGGACGATATAAGCAGAAGACTCAAATTCTATTTACAATCCCAATCCTGAAACTAACCTATATCCTTTATAAAAGAATTACAGTAGGGGGTAGAGTAATAACACAGCAGGTAAGGTGTTTGCCTTGTACACAGTCTACCCAAGTTTGATCCCCATCTTTCCATACAGTCCCTTAACAGTGCAAGGAGTAATTCCTGAGTGTATAACTAGGAATAATCCCTTAGGATCTCTGGGCATGGCCCTAAAACCGAAAATTAAATTAATTAAAAATAAATTTAAAAGAAAAGAATTACAGTAAAATTACTGCTTATATGTTTTGGTTGGCACACAGGAGTACCCAACAACCAACATTACCACTCACAGCTCCATGCTTAGGAATCATTCTAAGAGTTGCACACATTTCTTTATTTAGTTAAAAGCCAAAGAGGGGATGGGGAGTACAGTCATTAGAGAACATGGTGAGGTGGATTTGATTCAGGGAATCTCCCCTGAACATCTCTGGAGGTCCCCAGCAACACTGGGATGAGTCTATTTCCAGCAGGACAGGGCTGAAGCAGCATATATAGCATATTTGGGCCACCAGCCAGCCTGAAATTTCAGGTAAGACCTCCAACCCAAGACCCACGCCCAACAAAAAAAAAAAATTAAGGAAAACCAATCCTCACTTTGACATAGTTTCATATTGTAAGTTGTATAACCTAGTCTTATTCCCAAACAATTGAATTTATTAATAATTCTCAAATCTGCACTTGGGCAAAGAAACGAATCCCTGGAACATTTTGTTTGCTTTTTGGGTCACACCCGGCAATGCACAGGGGTTACTCCTGCTCTGCACTCAGGAAGTACTCCTGGAGGTGCTCGGGGGACCATATGGGATGCTGGGAATCGAACCCAGGTCTGCCACATGCAAGGCAAACGCCCTACCTGCTGTGCTATTGCTCCAGCCCCAACCCCTGGAACATTTTGAGCATCTTCAAGTATTGAATACTATTGTTCTAAGCAATTCTGGGGAAAATGTGAAAGCAGGTATTATAAAACATATTCATAAAATTTAAGAATATCATGGACCTTTTCTAAGATTATAGCTAAATTAAGAATATCATGGACCTTTTTCAAAATGGCTCTGTGCTCAGGATCTCTTCTTCTTTGGGGTTTGGGGACCATATGTGGTACCAGGAATTTAATCCCAGACAGCTATGTGCGAGGCAGGTGTCCTACTCGCTGTACTGTTGCTCCAGCTCAGTTTTTTTTCCTCAGTGTCAACTTCATATAAGTTGGATTTTTGAGCAATGGAGACTTTATTTTTGATATCTCAGTTATCATGTCCTCTCGGAGAGCCCAGCAAGCTACCGAGAGTATCCCACCCGCACGGGCAGAGCCTAGCAAGCTACCTGTGGTGTATTAAATGTGCCAAAAACAGCAATGATAGGTCCCATTCCCCTGATCCTGAAAGAGCCTCCAATCATTGGGAAAGACAAGTAAGGAGAGGCTGCTAAATCTCAGGGCTGGGAAGAAGAGAGACGTTACTGGTGCCCGCTCGGGTAAATGGACAAACAACAGGATGACATTTACAATGACAGTGATAGCTAAATTAAGCCTCTAGATATAGGTGAAAAGTAGAAATATTCTGTATGATTACACATTATGTCAGTGAATATGAAAGGAACTTCTATCACACTTGATTCCCACAGCTCTTCTCTATTATTTGCCCCAGCTACATCAGAATAAACAGTATTCATTGATACCAAGTTAGTTTTCAGAGTCTCGCCTCTAGGAACCAGGATTCAAATCAGGTCAATTGATATTTTTCCAAAGAACATATAAGCACTAATTCAAATAAATTAATGAATCCCAATATTCACTATAGCACTGTTTATGAAAACCAAGATACAGAAACAACCTTAGTGCCCATTAGTTGGTGACTGGATACAATAGGTGTGGATTATGAATAAAATGGAGTATTAATCAAATACAAAAGAATAAGAAATAATCTTTCCATTTGCAAAAAATACGATTGAATTTAAGGGCATTATGCAAAGCGAAGTAGGCCATAAGTAGATAAACATACCTGACTATTTCAGTAATTAGTCAAATATAAAGAAACAAAGCTGGGGCTAGAGTAAGAGCACAGTGGATAGGATGTTTTCCTTGCATGCGGCTGACCTGGGTTCGATTCCCAGCATCCCATATGGTCCCCCAAGCACTGCCAGAAGTTATTCCTGAGTGCATGAACCAGAAGTAACCCCTGTGCATCGCTGGATGTGACAAAAAAGAAAGAAAGAAAGAAAGAAAGAAAGAAAGAAAGAAAGAAAGAAAGAAAGAAAGAAAGAAAGAAAGAAAGAAAGAAAGAAAGAAAGAAAGAAAGAAAGAAAGAAAGAAAGAAAGAAAAGAAACAAAGCAAATAAACAGATAAAACAAATACTTGGAAACTAATGATATAACTGAGGTTGCCAGAGGAGAAATGGGAATAGAATAAGAACAAAGGGTAGAGGGGATCCAACAAACTATGGTGAAGAATTATTAGTAGTCTGAATAAGAATAAGTGTAGAATGGTAAGAAGAGTGTAGTACTGTACATTTGAAAAAAAAAAGTGTGAATATCTGCTCCTAAAAAAGATAGTGATGGGTGATGAGCATAGTGCAAAACCATATATTTGAAAGAGGTGGGCAACTATATACCTAAAACATATATAGTGTTATAAACCAGCACTACTTCAGTTTAAAAAGGATAAAATAAAATCAGATAACCTGAATTCAAAGCCTGGGCCCATCCAGATGATGCATCATGAAAAGCAAATTACTGCTACCCCAAAATGGTTTTTGTTAGGCTCAAAAATCAAGAATCAGTGACATTTAAATTCAAAGGCCCTGGATTTTATCATTTGGGACAGGTTGAAGACTGTGACAGACTCAAAAACAAGGTCTAACATCCTCTAGGGTTAAGTACTAAGGAGGAAAACAGAGTTACACACATATTTGAACACTGCCTTGGCAAAACCTTTTTATTTCAATCAAGTATTTCTTTTCTTCACTAGGGCAAATTCTTTTCCTTTCTTACTCAAAATACAGGTGCCAAGGGGCCATCATAATTCATTTCACCCCATCATATTGTCATCAGAGAAAATCATGCTAGTGATTATTTCTGCTCTAGACTTGCCAGTGAAAATGCATCAAGAAATGTCAACCTTCCATTTCTCATCTTAAAGACGACAACATTAAATAAGTACTGAAATTCACACAGGTGAACCCATCTGTGTGAAGCATAAAAGCACACAGCCCTCAGGATGAATTATTTCAGCGTTTAAGCTTTTACAGTCAGATGGCCAACTTTGCCAAATTATTAATGTGTTGGGTGTTTTTATTTCCTTACAGAAACTATTCAAAAGGAAGTTCTCACTCACAGTCCCTTAGAATCATACACTTCAGCTTAGGTTTTATAAGGAACCTGGTCTTGAAGACTTTAACACCCTTTTCCCCCATTTTGTGCATTAGGAAAACAAGTGTCATCTATTG
Organism: Sorex araneus; assembly: GCF_027595985.1. NCBI lineage: Eukaryota > Metazoa > Chordata > Mammalia > Eulipotyphla > Soricidae > Sorex > Sorex araneus. The sequence continues at coordinate 65,483,592 of NC_073306.1, forward strand.
TTAATGACAGTTCCCTAAATCAAGCACATCTTCCCATCTTCTACTCATCCTTTTAGAACAATGATGCAGTGATTTTAATCAACTATCATTGGACTCTCAGTTGCTGTTATAGATACTACAGCAGAATGGAAGACCACTGAGGGCAGGATTGGGATTCTGTTTATTTTCTTTCTTCTCACTTTGCCTTAATGAAAAGAAGGGAGGAAAATATGTTACTCTTTATAAAATATATTTCAAAATAGAGTATGACCCATTTACCCACAACTTTATTAGTCTTTTCCCCAGCAAGAAAAATAAAAATATATTAACTTACACAGGTTTAAGGAGTATATTGTTGAACCTTTGGGCTGGAGCAATAGCGCAGCAGATAGGGCGTTCGCCTTCTACACTGCCAAACCCGGGTTCAATTCCTCCTCCCCTCTCACAGAGCCTGGCAAGCTATAGAGAGTATCCCGCCCGCACATGGCAGAGCCTGACAAGCTCCCCGTGGCATATTCAATATGCCAAAAACAGTAACAAAAAGTCTCACAATGGACATTACTGGTACCCACTCGAGCAAATTGATGAGCAACTAGATGACAGTGACTGTCTAATTGTTGAAACTTTAGTATTACCATTAGAATAAAAGAGACCATTCTTCTTAATTATTTATTAAGTCTTCCATTTTATGCTATTCAGAATGAGGGGATTCAATATAGAATTTGGACTCATACAGGATTACCCAACTTCTTAGATGCTAAATTAGTGTGTTATTTTGGGAGAGGGAGCCTGGCAGTCTCTCCTTTATACTCAGCCAATCAGACTATATACTTTATTGCTAGGCCCCGAGGATGCTGAGCTGCTCAGGGCCTGCCATGGCAAGGACCGGAAGGCCCACCCTAACAATATTGGAAAGCCACTAGGGCCACACGCAGTGGTGCTCACGGGGCTCTTTCTGTCACTGTCACAGTCATCTCATTGCTCATCGATTTGCTTAAGCAGGCACCAGTAACATCTCCATTTTGAGACGTGTTTTACTGCTTTTGGCATATCGAATAGCTTGTCAGGTTGCTTGCACAGGTAGCTTGCCAGGCACCTGTGCAATAATAGCAAGGCACCTGTGCAGCTTGCCAGACTCTGCCATGCTGGCGAGATATTCTCGGTAGCTTGCTGGGCTCTCCGAGAGGGGCAGAGGAATCGAACTTGGGTCGGTTGCATGCAAGGCAAATGCCCTGCCACTGTGCTATCCACGGGGCTCTTTAATTCTTTTTATCACCAGACTAATATGTGCTTCTTAGAAAAGTTTTGTTTAAAACATATTTTTAAATCTCTTTTTCCTAATCTGTCATCTAAAGTTAGACTTTGTTCATATTTTAAGGCAAATGTTCCTGTCTTTCCTATTTCCCTGTGAATTAATAGAAAAACTTATTGGATGTAGGCAAATGAAGCCTATTTGAGAAATTTACACAAAGGGAAGATTTGCAACAAAGACAATAGTATATCTTTCTGAACTCGCAAGAATGAATGTAGTCAGGTCTTAGAATAATACTAAGAGAATGAGGAAAAGCTTTGATCTCCATCCTTTATCCTATCTTCTCATCCTTCGGCAGAAAATGGGAAGTACCAATGTTTTATGATTTAATATTTCTCGATTCGTGTGAACAGCCTGGCCGAGACTGGACACTCCTAGTCACAATCTCAAAGTTCTCTGGGAAAGGAGAGAGCCCCTACTCATTTCCAATCTTCCTAGAATAAAACAAGTTTATGTTCTAGCAACATGCAGCTTCAATTATGACTGCAGGCTTGCATTGAAGAGGAATGGTGCTAAGAAGGGGAAAAACAAACAAACTATAATGTACTACAAATGCTCATTATGAGTTTTTAACATAGTTTATTTTGAAAAAATGAAAATAAAGTACAAATATATTTTTGAAAATTTCCACTCACTTCACACAATGTGGTTAACGTCAAGTAAGTTTTCTTTATTTCCCCCTTTTCTTTTTGTTATTGGTTAAACTTTGCCTATTTTGTTCTCTAAAACAGAGATCCCCAATCTCTTTGCCTTGGCACACACATAGAAAAAGTACTTTTTCCGAATACTCAGAAAACTGAGAGAAGAGTTAGGGAATCTATATAGGACTTAGAAGAAAATATAGTTTCCTTATATTATCACTGTCATCCCATTGCTCTTCGATTTGCTTAAGCGGGAACCAGTAACGTCTTCATTGTGAAATTTGTTTTTACTGTCTATGGAGTATATAGTACATCATGGGTTGCTTCCCAGGCTCAGCCATGTGGGCGGGATACTCTTGGTAGCTTGCTGGGCTCTCCGAGAGGGTCGGAGGAATTGAACCCAGGTCAGCAGCATGCAAGGCAAACGCCCTACCTGCTGTGCTATCACTCCAGTTCATCAATAAGGAATAAAGGAAGTATCACTCCAGCCCACAAAATTAAAAAGAGGAGAAACACACTAAATATTGAATCTGTGCAAAGCTTCCAAATAAAATGTCCTCAAGTGTTAAGAAAAATGAGATTTATTTCAGACCTATTTATATGATATTTGATGATATTTTCAAATTCTCTATTGTCATCTTAATCAAAGCATTTTTTGTATTGTTGAAATGTATAGAAGTCATTTTTTTAGAAGTCATTGTGTTTATAGTGTGATAGCACTAGAACTTTGCTGATGGGTGCAGTGTGACATATATTTGTATGTTATTAAATTTCATAGTACTATCAACTGGGTTGTAAATCAATAAAATTTGTTTTAATTTTTTTAAGTTTAAGGGAATTAATCATCTCAGCTCTGATAATCTAAAACTACCCTAAAAGTTTAGGCACAACAAAAGGTTGTCCATTCTCACTACAATATATTATTGGAAGTCCTTGCCATTGCAATTAGGTGAGAGAAATGGTCAAGGCATCCAGTTGAGAAAGGAATTAGTCAAATGATCTATGTTTGCAAATGACATGATACTATACTAAGAAAACAAAAATACTTTACACGAAAAAAAAACTTCCTAGAAACAACGAACTTGTACAGTGAGGTGGTAGTCTGCAAAAATTTCTGCAACACACAGAAACTCATGGCTATTCTATATGCAAAAAAAGAAGAAGAAATAAATGAGAGAAAAAATAAAAACAATCCCATTACCAATTGTGTCTCAGAAAATCAAGAACCAGGGAACCAGCTAAACAAAAGATATGAAAGAAAGGGTTGGAGCATTTGCCTTGCATGTGGTAGACCCAAGCTGGAGTGATAGCACAGAGAGTATCCCGCCTGCATGGCAGAGTCTGGCAAGCTACCTGTGGCATATTCGATATGCCAAAAACAGTAACAATAAGTCTCACAAGGGAGACGTTACTGGTGCCCACTTGGGCAAATCAGTTAACAAAGGGACGACAGTGCTACAGGGCAGTGCAGTGGTAGACCCAGGTTCAGTCCCTGGCATCCCATATAGTCCCCCAAGAACCCCCAGGAGTAATTTCAGAGTGCAGAGTCAGGAGTAATCCATGAAGATCATTTGGTATGACCCCAAAAAGCAAAAGCATACATTTTTTTAAAGAAAAAAGACTTATTCTTTCAAAAAATTATAAATCACTTCTAAAATAAATAAAAGGAGGCACAAGGATATAAAAACACATTCACGGTTCATAAACTGGATGGATTAATATTAAAATGGCAAGCCTACCCAAGCACTATACTTATTAAATGCAGTCCCTGTAAATACATCGATGACATTTTTCAAATATATAGATAAAATGCTTCTAAAATTTATATTGAGTAATTAAAAATCCCAAATAGTGAAAGAAATTCTAGGGGAAAGGAACACTGGAGACATCCCTTTCTCCAATTTTAAAGTACACTAGAATGTGGTAGTAATCAAAACAGTGTGGTATTGAAGTAAAGACAGACTCTCAAACCAATGGAATAGAATTGAGATACTAGAGGCAGACCGTCACATTATGCCCAGCTAATATTTAACAAAGGAGAAAGGAAAACCTCTTCAGAAATAGTGTTGGGGAAATTGGTGGTCATATGTTAAAATAAACTCAGACCCCTTTGTCACACTAGGTGCAAAAATCAAATCAAAATAAAGACCTCAATATCAGAGCTGAACTCACAAATTATAGTGAGGAAAACATAGGCATAATATTTCATTATATTAAATCTAGTGCTGTCTTCACTGGTTTAATGCTATTGGTCAAGCAAAGATAAACAAAGGAAGCAAAGCAAATGGAAGCAAAGATAAGCAAAGGAACTACCCTGGGACTGTAGTTGGGACTATATCCAATGAAGAAGTTCCTGTAAAGCAAAAGAAATTATGACCAGAATTTGACCAGAAGGACATCCCACAAACTGCCAGACTAGTTTTATGCCAAACATCTGACAAAGGTTTGTTATCCAAGATAAATAGAGCACTGATAGAACTTTTGAGGAAAGCATCCACCCCATTGAAAAATGGAGAGAAGAGGTAAATAGAAGCCCCCAGAGAAGATATATAGATGCCCAAAAGGTATATGTAAAAATACTTTGCGTCACTTATCAGAGAAATGCAAATCAAAATAATGGTGAGATATCTCATACCAATTAGACTAGCACGTATCACAAAGAACAAAATAACTGATGCTGTGTGGTTGTGGGGGGGCAAGGAACAGTCACCTGCTGCTGGTGGGCATATTTACCAGTCTAACCTTTCTGGAAAACAATATGAATGAACACTTCTCAAAAAAACTAAATATTGCAATTATTTTTAGTTTTAAAATAAATTAGCAATCCCACTCTTTGGCATCTAACACAAAGGCCAAAAAAACTCTATTGAGACAAGACATTTGCACTTCTATGTTCATTGCAGTCTTATTCACAACAGCCAAAATCTGGAGATAATCCAAGTGCTCAGAAACAGAAGCCTGGATAAAAAAAAAATAAAGGGATATATCCACAAAGGAATATTACTAAGCTATAAGAAAAGATTAACTCATTCCGTTTGCTGCTATATGAATGAATTTGAAGAGAATTATTCTCAATGAAGGTAGGCAAAAGAAGAGAAACAGATGCCTCTTACGCATGAGATATAAAGAAGTATAAGTATAGTAAGGAAAAAGCGAACGCCCAAAGGTAACAAAAACATAGAACTGGTCTTTATTACAAAGCTTGCCATAGTCAGGGGATGGGAGAAGAGAGGATGGAGGGAAGAGGAGGAGGACAGTGGTGGAGGGATGCTGACACACTTGTGAAGGGTGTGGTGTTGGGATATTTTAGGCATGAAACCCTACTTTTAACTCTACTGTAAATATGATGCCAGAATTTTTTTTAATTAAGGCACTTTTGCAATTATTTCAATCTATATGTTTAAATTGTATTTAAATCAACTAGCAACTTGATCCAGGATGTGTTCAGTGGTAGGGCATATGACTGGCATGTGTGAGGTCTGGGGTTCAGTTCCTGGCTAATAAAGAAAACAGTTTTCCTTTTCTCTTTGATCTATTCATATAGTGATGTAATGTCAAAATTTCTGTAATAGTGTGAATGAATTTTAAATCCATTGATTTTTTCCATAATAAGTATTTCCAATTTATAAGAATGACTTAATGTTCAGAACAAGCATATATTCTTGAAATAAACCGTCATGGAATTTGTAGCTAAGTTGCCACTTAAAAAAACACTTTACCATAAAGAACAAAAGTTAGGGTGTGAGTGCAAACAGCACACTGTCTCTAGCCAGACCCTCCTCACATAGAACCAGCCTCACCTGGGGCCACTGCAGTATTGGTCTGCTGAAAGAGATGGCATAAGTACCTCTGACTGCACACTCCACAGTACAGAGCAGAGGGCAAAGTCACAATGACACACTGGCAACCCACGGGACTGAGGGGCACACAGTCAGACCACTCCACCCTTCAAAGAGCCTAGATATAGCTTCTGGAAGTCAAAGACTCCAGGAGTCCAGCACGGTCTATGGTCATAGGAAATCATTATGTCACAATTCACCCATAATCCACTCATTACCTTGTCAGAGGTTGTGCTCTAATGAAATGGAAGTTTTATTCATCGAATTCCACTTACACAGCGATTTACAAAATTTGTTCTTTAAGTTCCCGGATTTGTTACATGGCCTCAGAGCATTCATGTGGACGAAGGTAAACCCAGGGGTTAGGAAAAGTTCTGAGTTGCTGCTTTACCTTAATGGGTCATTTGTCATTGCTGCCTCTTTGGTCTTCAGGTGTGCTGACTGCATGTATGGCGTAGAGGATTTCGGTTGATAAAAACTAAAAGCTCTATTTTCGATTTGTTCTTTTAGCACCCAAACACCTTCTCCTTCCACATCTTAATCTGAAACTTCATCCCATGCCCCAGACTCTTTGACATCCAGTGTATTTTGAAATGATCTCTAGGACTTTGGATCTCAATATTTTAAATATATTCTGACATTGTGTCTTTTACTTTATTTTTATTTATTACATTTATTATATGAAAGAACAAGCCTTCATATAATCCATTTCACTACTCTTGGTCTCCAAGTCATATATATAGGTTTAAGTAATGCTTGCATCTGAATATATTGCCAATATGTCAGTGTTTTTTTGTTTTGCTTTGTTTTTTGTCTGAGTATAGCATTTTAAAAGACAGAGGTGTAGAGACATATTTTAAGAGTTAACATTAGTGGAACATGATTTTAATTTGTTGAAATAGATAATTAGGTTCTGGGTTCAAAACTATCTTGCTTTGCACTTTAATCTTGTGAGTCCTTGCCACTGCATCCTCTGCCTACTAGGCCACTTCTGCAGTGGTGTTCCCTGATTGAAAACCATACACAGCACTCAGAGACTATTATATTTGAGAACCCAGTGCAACCATCAGTCAGCTTACCCCTTGTTGCTTGGGCTTTTATTTTTCTGTTTAATTGAAATAATTTTGAATTACTGCATTATATAACTTACTATATAGAACTATATAGAACTCTCTCAGAAGGAAGCATAAAATGAGGCCCCCATAACCATGCCACTGAACTCCTCACTAGGGGTGCCTCAGATCGGGGCGGGTGAAAGCCCTCTCCGCTCCAAGGAACCGAGTCCAGGCAGCCGACCTCCACTACCCCACTGCCACCATGTTCCAAACCACTTTCCACATGGTCGGCCAAGCCTCACACGAGTGAAGTTCTAATACGGAACTTTGTGATCTTGGACTCTGGGCCCAACAGAACCCAAGAACAGAGATCCTCTGCCTGATTCCCCCAATTTCTGGTGACCCAGGGGTCACACCCATAAGCCACTTCTCCTCATCAGCCACCCTACAGAACTCATGGCTGCTTCTCCCAGAAAGGAGCACAAAATGAGGCCCCCATAACCATGCCACCAGATGCCGCACCAGGGGTGCCCCAGAATGGGGCAGGTGAGAGCCTTCCCCCCCCCAAGGGACCCAGCCCCTGCAGCCGACCTCCACTACCCCACCACCACCATGCTCCAGGCCACTTTCCACATGCTCGGGCCGCGTGAGTAAACATATTCCTGATTTTTGATGATGACATATTTATGTCATATTTATGATGACACATCGTCATAAAGGGATATACACACACGCACATACACACACACACACACACACACACACATATATATATATACATATATATATATATATATATACCTCTTGGAGAGCCCGGAAACCTACTGAGAGTATCCTGTCTGCATGGAAGAACCTGGCAAGCTTTCCATGGCATATTCCATATGCCAAATACAGTAACAATAACAGTTCTCATTTCTATGACCCTAAAAAGAGCCTCCAATCATTGGGAAAAATGAGTAAGGAGAGGCTGCTAGTATCTCAGGGCTGGGACGAATGGAGATGTTACTGGCACCCGCTCAAGTAAATTGATGAACAACAGGAAGACAGTGATACAGAGTGATTCATTTATTAGTTGTTCATGATGATTTGGTACATACATTCAGTATTCCAACACCAATCCCACCACCATTGCACCATCCCACCATCATTTCCAATAGTCCCAACCATCCCTAAGCCTGCCCCTAGAGCAGGCCCTTAATAATTAATTTTATATTGCTTATTATAAATCTCCTGTCCCCATGCCAGTCTGTCTTCATCAGGGCCCCTGGGAGGGGTATGGGTTGAGTCTCCCTCCAAGCAGAGACCTGGCAGCCAAAAACCTCCAGAAACCAGTCACAGCCATGCTCAAGGTCACTCTCCACTCTTCACATGGGTGAAACATGAGTTTCACCCATGAAGAAACCAGAAGAGGAACCCAAGTATGCAGGACCCATGGCTGAGAACTCCAAGCCTGCTCGGATCAAGACTGGGTCTCCTCCACCCAGATCCCAAGTTTTCTAGTAGCTTGACAGTCACACCCACAAAATGCCATGTAACCACCCACCCTGGAGCCATGTAATCTCAATGGCCAAGATCCAGAGACTATAAAACAAAGCTCCCAGAAGAGAGTAATATAGATCTCGCATGGCAGAGCCTGGCAAGCTACCCATGGCATACTTGATATGCCAAAAACATAACAATAATGGGCCTCATTCCCCTAACCCTGAACACAACAGGAATGAATGGAGATGTTACTGGAGCTCGCTCGAGCAAATTGATGAACAACAGGATGACAGTGATACAGTGATTATTATAAATAATTTGCTAAAAATAATAGAAAATGTTTCCATAGAAGGAAGTTAGTGAAGATTGTTGTATCTCACCATGAAGCCACTAAGCCCTTTGTATAAGAAATTACATGTGTTGCAGGATAAGGCTGTGTCTTTATATTTTGATAATTAAGACTGGTTGCCTTCGACTTTACATCCCATCCAATTTGGTGTGCTTCTCCTGGTTTATCAGTGATGTAGATTTTGAGATGTTGCATGGTTGAGAATCTGGCTGTGCACTCCAGGAATTCTAAAATTTTGAACAGGGTGATACAGCTGGAGTTAAAATTTTAACTGGGTGGTGATTTGGGATGTGAGACTGAATGCTGAGGTTTCTGGAAGTACAGGAAGATGGGGGAGGTAGCCCATCCTTGACTCCATGAGAGCCTGGAAATTTCAATCACAAAACCCACATACCCAAGTTTTTCAACAGATTCATTTCCCGATGAGTCTCATCCTGAGCTGTGGAATCTGGCCATGAGCATGGCAGTGATTGTGGACTGTGGAGTTTACTTTATTTTTGACATTTGCAGTAGGTTTCTTTATCACATTGGTAACAATAATCTAAATTTAATGCTATTTCACTGGTTCCATCTTTCACTACATTTTCTTTTACAAATATTCCTGATTTCCAAATTCTTTATTATGATTAATTTTTTGGTTCACTGAAGCAGTTATTCAATAGTTTTGGCGAAAAGGTACACTAACAGTACACTTTCCAAACTTGTAAATTAAGAACTGATTTTCCTACCTTGCACATCAATATGTACAATTTGTGTACAATGTGTCCAAGGATAGAATTCTGGAGCACAATATTTAGCCCCTCAAAATTGTGTGAACTATACCCTATTGAAATTTTTTTACAATATTTTCAAGAGAAGAATTCTGATATTAATAATATTGTTTTCCACTGTAGTAAATATTTTCCCTTGAGTCTTCCTGATTCAAGAAACCACTGAAATAAAAATCTTTGCCCTAATATATCTAGTCATTTGAATTATTTCAACTGATATTCAAGATTTTCTCCCACTTAAAACATTTTTTCTTTCATTACTTCTTTCATTGTTAATTCCTTCCACCTCTCTGAAAGATATTTCAATTATTTATCAATTCATCTTGGCTATTTCCCAGATCTCTTTCACAATTTCTATTTCTTTATTCTTTCCCCTCATGTCTCAGAACAATTTCTCAAGCCTACTTTTGATTCATTGGTTATGTTTTATCCTATTATCAAATCATAGCCTGATTCCTCCATTACATTAATTCAGAGTTGTGTTTCCTCTCCAAGTCATATTTCTTTTGAGATGAAAAACAACTCTGACCTTTAGACTGTCCCTTTTAAAGTTCTTCCTTTTGACTTTTAGACAACCTTAGCAAAATGGGTTGCTTTTACCTAATAAATGCACATAGTCTATTTAAAATATAATTAGGAGATCATCTGGGGATCTTGGGAGATAATCCAAAGCACTAGAATGTGAGTTTTGCATACAGAGTGTCCAGGTTTGATCCTTGACACCACATAGTCCCCCAGCACCACAGAGAGTAACCTTTGAGCATTAAGCAGGAAGTAGCACCTTGCATCACTGGATGAAGGCCTGGAAAAAAGAGGGAGAGAGAGAGAGAGAGAGAGAGAGAGAGAGAGAGAGAGAGAGAGAGAGAGAGAGAGAGAGAGAGAGAGAGAGAGAGAGATTACTCGGCAGTTTTCCTTTCTCATATGTTTCAAATGGCAGTGTTGCCCTAGTTCCTTAGGGTGCCCACTGTCTTTTGAGCTGCAGATTCTTTTCACAAACTCCAAGAATTTTCTCTGCCAACTTCTGCAGAGGGAAACTATGTTTGACTAACATCAAGAGTACAGACAGGTTCTGCCACAAAGAATAATGATCTCTGACTGAATATTTCAGGCTTAAGACAAAAAGCAAATGAGAAACTTCAGTTTCAATCTAGTTTCATTTGTTTGTTTGTTTGTTGGGGAAAGGGTCACACCCACTGGTGCTCTTTGAGCTCTATTCCTAGCAGTGGCTGGGGACCATATGTGTACTGAGAATCTAACCAGGGTCAACCATGTGAAAGGAAAGCACTTCAGTCCCTATATTGAGCCCTAAGTATTACAGCTTTGTAATATTTGAAGTCTGGCAGCTACCTTCACCTTGCCAAGATAGAGTATTTTATCGCTTTGGAGAAGTCATCTAAGGGTACTGTACCCCTGTGTTCACAGTCCTTCTTCATGGCACCTCTTCTCTGATGGGCATAACTCTCTTCATTAGGAACCTACAAAACTTAACATCTAAGCCCATTTCAACCCCTTATGAAGTCAGACCATTTACCATGAAGTCATCATGGCCAGTTTCCTTCTCTTTAAGTGACAAAGTCTCATTAGAGATCAGGAGATATCATGTGCATTCAGGGTGATATGGCCATAGACAGTTGGGGCTGGAGCCATAGCAAAGAGGGTAGGGTGTTTGCTTTGCATGCGGCTGACCCAGGTTCGATTCCTCTATCCCTTTCAGAGAGCCCAGCAAGCTACAAAGAGTATCACGCCCACACAGCAGAGCCTGGCAAGCTACCTGTGGCATATTCGATATGCCAAAAACAGTAACAACAAGTCTCACAGTGGAGACATTACTGGTGCCCGCTCGAGCAAATCGGTGAACAGTGGGACGATAGTGCTACAGTGCTAAGTGACAAAGCTATGGTAACGTCATGGTGGATTGTGGTGTTTGGGTGAAGATTTCACACACGTGCACGCGTGCGCACACACATCACCTGTCATATCACATCTGCCTCCAACCCCTCTGGTGAGTCTGGGTTGATGGGTGACTGCCTCTACTTTACTGTATCCCTATGTAGACTTCTTCACCTCACAAACAATTTCAAAGCTGGGTAGCACTACTCCTACCCTCATTTTGACTCATCTTCCGTCATCAGCAACATCAATTTGTTCTTTTCAGTGGGAATCTGGAGACTGGAACTTAGTTTTTACCCAATCCAACAGTATCTGGTACAAAGTCAATTTTTAATTAGGATGGGTTGAATGGAAGACTATTTTTTCAGCCCACTCCTCTAAAGTCTAAAACTTCCCTGTTTATAAGAGTACATAAGTGACTCAATGTCACCTCTAGAATTTAAGTGCTTACTGAAAACAGCTTTGTCACAGTTGGCAGCAGCCGACACCCATCAAAGTCCAATTAGTCTATGAGAATGTTAAAAAAATGATTTTAGTCTCCTTTAGAGTTGGGAGTTTGCAAGGCAATTGGTCAGTTGCAGTAGACAAAAGGTCTGAAAATTTGCTGGAGTTTTTGAAAGAGTTACAACACCTTAATGAAACATATCCTAATCAAGGAGAGAATGAGCTGCTGAAATCTGTTCAAAGACTTTTAGACCTTGAGCACTAAGCTAATTTTAATCACCTTCTTTAGACAACAGAGAACTATGCAGATCACTTTGGTACAGTTAAAAATTCTATGTGAGGTTTAACACTAAGAGCAAGGAGGTAGAATACTGAGTATATGCCTTCCCCCTCACACGGAGGCCCAAATAGCTCTCCACATCAGGAGAGCAATGCTCCTTTGAAATTTCTGGAATAAGTTCAAAAGAATATTGAATTTGGAAAATAGAATGGAATTCATTTTGAAAGAACCAAATTAATCCTTCTTTAATGATTAAAAACACAGTGCATCCAAGATCAAAACAAATCTCAACATGGCAAAAGTCAAACTCTATAAATAAGCTAAGAGGATTTGAAGTACAAGAAAATAAGAATAATTCAGATCTTCATGAGGTTCCATCCCAGTAAATTCAGTTATATGTGGTACACTGAGAAATTTTTCAGATATGTTCAAAGCAGTGGTTACCCATGATATTTACTTAGCAAGTCCTAAAAGAAGGTTGTACCCTAAAGAAAATGGAGCTATCCCCAGAGCAATCTAGATGACATCAGAAACTCTTATGCTAGATTATGAAGTTTGGGGCATTTATTATTACTGCAATATACTGTTGGATCAGTTAAATTTTACTAGGTTACATAGTACCGTAGTACTGTCATCCCGTTGTTAATCGATTTGCTCGAGTGGGCACCAGTAACGTCTCCATTGTGAGACTTGTTACTGTTTTTGGCATATCGAATACACCACCATGGCTCTGCCATGCCGTCAGGATACTCTTGGTAGCTTGCTGGGCTCTCTGAGAGGAATGGAGGAATCGAACCTGGGTTGGTCTAGGTTATACATGCCATGAAAATAAGTAACACATAAAATTGGTAGCTTGAAACACTACTGCATGTTCTCACATAATGTTTGTTTGTGTGTTGGCTTTGTCTTTGATTCTTCACTCCAAAGTGTGTTCTTTATTCCAGAACTCAGGAGAAACCATCCTTATCTGGGATACTCTTCTCACTGCTGAGGCAAGAAAAACTGACAGAAGCACATGATGACTTTTAAATTTTCTGTTCAAGGGCTGAGGATGAGGCACAAGTACAAAATATGTGCAAAGTCCTGCTTTCCTTTCCTACACCACATGGCCCCCAAGTATTGTACATATGATTTGTCCTGAGAGCTCCCAAGTGCTGCTAGGTGCACCCTCCCACACGAACACCTTTCAATTTAGAATTGACCCTCCTTACAACTGTTCCTTGCTCTTGACTCAGAGCAAGTCATGTGGTCAATCCTCCTTACAGGGGGACAGATAACTCTATTACCTTCACAGGGTAAGTTAACTAATAACTGGGAATATTAATATAACCTACTATTCTACCTTACCCTGATGAATACATATAGTGGGAACAGAAGCAATCAGCTCCTGCCAAATTAATAAGCAAAAACAGAGCAAAGATCAACACTATATTATGCAGCTTTTGTTTAGAAATAAGTTGCTGAGAAAGTAATATCTCAAGTTGGAACATTGGAGATCCCTGTCAGGCACTGGTGGAGACTCCACCCAAAAGTAGAATATCCCTCTGAAAGGAGTTATGCAAAGTGCAATAAGTCAGAAGGGAAAAGACAATATCGGATGAGTTCAACCTAAGTGTATAGGATATATAAAATGATGAACAGGGGTTGGAGAAAGTATAGTGAGGAAGGCACTTCCTAGCATGCAGCTGACCCAAGTACAATCCCTGGCACCCCATGGGGTCCCCTAAACACCATTAGGAGTGAATCCTGAATACAGAGCCAGTTAACTATGAGTCATAACCAAAAAAAATTGTTTTGATGAGCAGACAAAACAGAAAGACAAATCAATGGGACGTAGAAAGAAAACTAAAGTTATTTGAGGATAAGAGGACAGAAGGAGATAATAAGGAGGAATGTGGAAAAAAAAAGTAGTACACTGCTTTGACAGATTTCCCAATCTGAAATGGCATCAGGCAAAGAAGCAATTAGCATTCATTAATATGAAAAAATGCTTGAGCATTCCCAGGCCCCCAAACAACCTACTCGATATGCTCACATAACACATAAATTCTAAAAAAAAAAAGAAAACAAAAAAGTAATTTAAAGTAAAAGTAGGCATAACGGGATAAACACACAGCCTGCGCAGTTGCTGTGAGGGCGGGTTGGTGGTGCGGCTCACTGCGTGGAGTGCCGCAGCCTCAGCAACAGCTGCACAAAACCACTCCGTGCTATTTTCGCCTTTTGTTGTAGAAGCAAAGATCCTCTTCACATCTCCTTCAATTATCAAAAACAGGAATTAATGCAGGTCTTTGGCAGAAGCAAAATAGCATACGACGAACTTTCGGGAATGTTTACCCTGTCTTCGACACACTGTCTCCACCACCATCTCAGGCAACATGGAAGGCAGATCTTGGCCCCACGTGGGGGAGCATATTTAGAGGAAGAGGAAGGAAAGCACATTTGATTTTATGTTGGTTATTACTGGTTGAGTTTGGCACTATTACAAGATAATTCCTATGCCAGGAAAAATTTGGGTCATTTCGAGTAGAAATGGAGTGAATAGAGAGTTTAGAAATACAGATCTTACAAGCCAGAATAATCAACTATCTCTGAACAGTGAGTAGCAACAATAGGGTGTAAAAACAACCTTATGTGACAAATTAAAAAGGAACTTTGGTCTTTGGAGCAGAACTGCTCGCTCAGCCTGGTTTATCATGGATTGATAACAAGAATAATACTCTTCTATCTTGAACTAGTATGTTTGGGATCTTCTGTTTTAAGTAAAATTAAATGTCACCACTGGATAAAAAGAAAACTTAATTTTTCTAAATATAGAGCAGCTAAAAGAAGGTTTTGCTCACCTTCTTCCTCGTACTCCTGAAGTAAACTTCAGTTTTTATACTCTTTTGGCAAGAGGTTTGTTTTCACTAGAGGAAAAAAATCGCATTTTTTTTCAGTAGTTTGCTTATTTTTTTTTTCTGAGGCAAAATGTTTTTAAAAAGTGCAAATGTTTATGTTTGGGAGTACAATGCTACCACTGAAGTGTTGTACAGGGAGGAGACAGCATCTGTCTTTTGGTTGGCTCACAGCAACTCTAAAATTCCTAGGGAAACAAACAAACAAACAAAATGCATTTCAACTTGATGTCTGTTACCTGAGGCAAAAAGCATTCAAGGTGTGAGGAAATGCAATCAAGAGATTAGAAGTCATCATAAAATGTGCTGTTAGAAAGATTCCCTGTCCAGTTTTTATACTCATCCTGTCTTACAAGAGTTCTCAGCAAGATGCTGGCATATAAATGGGCTGTGCTCGGACCTTTTTTAGTCAAAAGGTTGGTTTGTTTGTTTTTCATGGCTGGTTAAACAAGAACAACAAAAACTTGCAAAATTCATATCTGCCCAAATTTTATCCCACTGTGTTAGAGCAGCTTCATTTGTATCCTGACCAATACATAACTATAAATATGTATCACTGTAAAAATATAGAACACTTTGTGTGCTACTGCTTCCAAGATTGAGTTGTATAATAAACCTCTAGGTTTATTATACAGAACAATTGTCTAATCATGTTTTACACCTTGCCTAGTCTTGAGTTTATAGTTACCAAAAGAAAAGATTTTCCCTCATATATTACAAAGGGTTCCTCCTAGATAAATATCAAAGAATTCAAAGACCTAAAGGAGATTATAATCTGGCATACATTTGACACCGAAAATAGGAACAAATAAAGATGCAAGATCAAACATAGGTTCTGACATTATCCCTTCAGTTCAGTTGAGTCTTTTGAACATTAGTCACAAAGCAAAGACATATGAGAAATGTACAGCTCTTATCCTCAATCTATCCTAGAAAACAACAATGTAAGTAGGGTTGAAACATCTTGGTGAATAGTATATTGTGAGGAAATGAAGAGGGAGATGCTATATGGGTACGAGCATTGCTCCCTATCTAAGTGGGAAGCCATCTGATAAGGAATGCTTCCACAGTTTATTTTTTAATTTTTAATAATATTTTCCTTGAATCCTGGTGAGATATAGTTACAAAGTTTTTCATGCTTGGGTTTCAGTCATACAATGTTACAAACTTCTCTCTCTCTCCCTTTCTCTCTCTCTCTCTTTCTTTCTCCCTCCATCTCTCTACCTATGTGTTATGTATGCTGAGTTGCTAAGGGTTTAATATCCTTTCTCTCACATGTTGCTTTACAGTTCTCCTGGTGTTTTCTGTGTCTTTTTTTCTCCTAGATTTTCTTTTCAAGCATATTTGTATAAGACAGCCAAAGAAGACAGAGATAGTATCTCCGTCCAGGACAGAAAAGACATTTGTTTCATGATGGAAGATAATAAAAAAAAATAATAATGTTTTTCTTTAGACACAGTCCCACCAAATAGGCAAACCCACTGTTTGAGCAGCATCACTGACATCCTTTATGGAACTTGGGGGAAAGGAAGAACACATGCAAATGCAAAGCACACACAACATACTGAGCCATGCCATGGATAGTGAAGTCCTTTTACTCAAGTTCAGAAATCTCCTGTCTCCCTGTCTCCTGTCTGCAGTATTAAAGCAGTTGTGAAGTAACGTGTTAACTTACACAATTTCAGAACCCTTAGTTAATGACATTTCAGAGATATTTTCTTCCCAGATCAGAAACCTGCCCCTTAAACTAAGGGGGGTGAATGTTTAGTACAGAATTTCAAACATTAGTAACAGAAAGAGAAATAGTTTTTGAACAATGAGTTCTTTCATCAGCACTGCTGCGTCTAGGTGAGTGTTAGGACAGCCTTGGCTAAGTACAACGGTTCTGGTTCATCCACTGATATGAATGAAGGAGTAGAAAAGTCAGGCCTGTGGCACCTTCAGAAGGAGATCACTGACATTTTCTACATTCACTAAAATACGTACACAATGCTGGGAAAGTCTGGTGATGATTCATGTAAGTGTCAATACTTCATGCTGTTAAACATCTATGCCATGTGTGGATCTGTAGTGAAGTCAATTTTGTGGGAAAACAAAAGTGGCTTATTTCCTGCCTTCTGAACTATTAGGGTCTCTGCCTTCTCTCTGTAGGGAGGTGGTTCTCTCCATAAACTGTAAATTACTTTAGCAGCACAGTAGTCATCTCCAAAAGCAGAAATAAAGTACAACCGAGATAAGCAAATTTCTTTAAAATGAACCTAGCATGGAAATTGTTAAGTTCCTTCTCCTCATCTTCATTTGGGATGAATGTGGTCCTATGGTCACACCTGGATGCAAAGCCAGCTGGTAAATATTAACCTTAGCTGAGTCTGGAGGCAGTTATTTGTCAGATTCACAGTACAAAAGTATGATAACATACTGTCTTGTGTGTTATCATTTTTGCAGCAAATTTAATTATCAAAGATAATCTGCAATAGTAATTCTCTTCTAAAATATGTGCCTGTAGATGTGTCGACCCTCAACAAGATTTTAATTAACCTGATGGATTAAAGAGGACTTTCTCTTAATATACAGATAATTTCTACAACAGCGTCTTACGTGTCAGAGTTGTGTTAAGGGCAGGGGTCTGAGCTGACCCTTACAGAGAAATAAAAATCTCTCATGGGTATTGATGAGTTAACTTGTTCAGAAAAGACAAGTTAGCATCGCTCACACAGAAGAGTAATAGGAACTTTACTCTCACAGCCTAACTGTAGCTTTAAAGGTCCCACTGATGGGGTTAAATCTCTCTTCCACTCGATGTGATCTTTTCTGGGAGAAAACGCTATGGGGACAGGAAATGTTCTCCCACTGAGAGGGGGAAATGTTCTAGAATAAAACATAAGTGATGTCCAGTTAAGACTGGTCTGTTTCGTAGTGAATTATATAAATAATTCAGCAACATGTTTTCTTGGTGTAGAGCACACAGCTTAAGTGATGCCAACCAGCATTTGCTCTCTGAAAAAAAATTTGAAGTGCAGTACTAAATTGGTATGGATCCCAAGAGTGATTCAAATACAAGTTA
The DNA here is from genome assembly GCF_027595985.1 of Sorex araneus. NCBI lineage: Eukaryota > Metazoa > Chordata > Mammalia > Eulipotyphla > Soricidae > Sorex > Sorex araneus. Next base: position 65,501,591 of record NC_073306.1, read on the forward strand.
AAAAACAAACAAACCAACAAGCCCTCCATCAGTATTTATGAGTGTTAAGTGAAAACACGCTCAACTAAATGAAAACTAAGTTTGGGAGCCTCGTGTCATCTGCACAATCTTTCATTAGCAGCTCTTAGCCTGAGGGAAAGACACCTCTAACAGCTTGATTCTTCCAAAGGTGCGACACGTGCCACTAGAATCCAAAATAAGACACGTTCACAGCCTACTGGTACTGCAGTACGATGCTCACTGTGCTCGCTCTGTCTTGTCAGTTCTAACGTGGCTCATCCTCCTCCATGATTCTCCTTATGTCACTTGTTTTCTGGTTTTGTTTCCCATTCCTTCAGATCCTCCACACTCTGGCCAAAATAATTCTTCTAAACATAGCCCACTGCCTCACACTCCTCCGTTCCATTTAGTGGCTTCTTCTGGCCCAAGGACCATGGCTCTCAATGAGTTACCCTCTGAAACATAGCGCCAGTACCATCTATATTCAAGCTCCCACCCATGCAGAGAAGCAAAGCTAATGCTGTCACACATAATTCTCAAGGGAGCTTTAAATAAATATAGCACAATGATAAGCAAAACTAAGTACTGCAGCAGAGCTCTTTAATTTTAAGGGATGTTTTCACTTTTTCCACTGAACCCTAAAGTATTTATCTAGTTCAGGTCATTTGTTTCCCCTAAATCATCAAATACTGTTTTCACTTCTACCAGCTTCTGCTGGTGACAACTCAGGGAAAGGTCTCTAATACCTAGATAGTGCTAGATATTCCCGAACATTTTATATGGAATTTTATTAATTTCTCATTAATTTCACTTTCTATTTCCTGAAATATTATGATCTTTTAATTTGCATTTTTAAATTTTTTTCATTTGTCCATTAGAAGAATATAAACTCTGTAAATATATAATCTTTCTTATTGACTGCTATTTGCCAATAACTACAAGAGCATGTGCAGAATTATTTACCCTATCCATGAGCTGGAGACAAATACCAATCAACAGATCAATAGATGAAGAAGACATTTTATGTCTACATGATTGAGATACTAGTTAGCTATTTAAAAAAATAAAAGCACCGCCATTTGAAACACTATGGATATACCTAATGGCATTATGCTCAGTGAAGTAAGCCCAAGGGAGAAAGACAAAGTAAACTATTTCATTCATATATAGTAGATAGATGAAACAAATGAATGAACACATTCATTTGGATGAACCAGGAGTCAGGTGGGTAGGGGCTATTCTAAATAATGCTGCTAGGAATATTCTAGAACATGTTTACAGTGATATAAGCAACATGCTGAGTGAGAATTTATAAGTTGAATAGATAGAAAATGGAGTTTGTTATATGTTTCCATTTAATAGTTCCAATCATTTTTCTCAAGTGTGTGTGTCAGTGGTATGTGGGAATTTTGGATGCACTTTGAGCTACTTATAATTCAATGACTATTAATGTTCCTAAAATTTTCTATTTGATTTTGTCTCTTGTTCTTTACAGTTTCATACATATATATTACATTCTATTACCAGATAATCCAAATATCTATAATTTTTGGCTGTTTCTGCTAATTCAGGTGGTTTGCTTTCTCATATGTCTGAAAACTCTGATTGTTTTTATTCTAAATAATGAGCTTATATTCTTGGACTTGATGTTCATAACTTAAGTTCCCCTAGTTTTTTACACCCAGTAGTGATCAGGGACTAAGTCCACCAATGGTGGCTATCAGCAGCTGTGCAATGGAGGAGGTGGCTGTAGGACCAAGAAGGAAGCGTCAAGATATGAGTGCAGCTATGAACTGAGGGACAGTGAAACAATTGTCAGGATCTAAAGATTGATGATATGCAGCAGGACTGAAACCCTGAATGTATTAAAAATAATAGGAACCATGTCTTCTACTATTAGGAAGGATAAAACATATAAAAGAATACTAGAAATAATTTTTTTAATTTTCTTTAGACACTGATTTATAATATTATTAATAATAGATTTTCAGACATACTGTATTCTAGCACCACACCCTGTACCAAAGTGTCAGGGTCCCTTCACCAATGTCTCAAGGTCCCTTCCCAGGTTCTCCATGCTCCATACTCTTGGTCAACTCAGTTTTGTCATTGACACTGTACTGTGCTGACAGGGGTCCTTGGTGCATTCAGGGCCTATGACCATGCCCCAAGCTAAAGGACAAAGGTTCAAGGCCACAGGCTGGTAATCAGTGGCACTTTATTCAAAATCATCAGGGTTATTATAGAGAAATTAGTAAGGTTTGGGGGCAAAATACACATAAGGTATGGTTGAACATTAGCATAAATAAAGAACATATATGTAAAACCCCTCTTCAGGGAAAATTCTTCAAGGCGATACACCCAAGGATGGAATTCCATCTAGGGGTTTCAGCATCTAGAATCCTTCTAGGAGATTTGACCAGGTGCAGAATTTCATCTAGAGGCATACTGCTTTCTCCTTTTCTTTACTGGTAATCCAATTAAACAATCAAGCTTACTTCTTAATAATATTCCTGTCATTCTGTATAAATACAGTAAGAGATATAGAACTTTATCTATACCCTAGATTAAGTTTAAATGGTCTCTCTAGACTCATGGTAAAGGGTGACTTTTCCTGGTAACATTTTACTATATTTTCCAGACCACAATACTCAGACTAGGTCAGTTTTTCCTAAGCCCAATAGGGTCCTTATTCAGTTATTTCTTTGTGTGTAATGTCAGAGTTTGTTCCACGACCGTGTTCTTAACTTATTATACTTCTTATGGCACTTAGGATGTTCCATGTTGAAGCCAGTGTAGCTTTTGGCTTGCCCTGGGTCCATCAGCAGGACCCACCTTTTGGGGTGTAAGGGACTAAGGTTATTCTAAGAGCAACTGAGGCTCAATCAAGTAAATATAACAGAAGCCCAAGAGTAAATATTATTCAGAGTCAATTAACTCCCATATTACAAAAGCATAGCATTAACTGTCCTCCTTTATCTGTACAAAAAAGGACATAGCTGTAAAATAAAAATATGCAAAGGACATAAAGAGAAAAGCAATGTTTCATTTGCATATACAAAATTCAGAGTGATCAGACAGTTTGACTTAATAAGTTACAGCATCTGATTTGGAGATATTTGTGACTGATAGGGGAAGAAGAGCACAAAGGAAAAGTTAAAGATAAACACAGAGGATTGGGAATGCCCCATTGAATCAGGTGTGCCTTGGGAGCACTGTGTTAGGCATAGTTCAGTTAACCTAAGCTCCCCATGGGAGGAGAAAGGACAACTCAATGTTAAACCTAATATTCTTGGAACTATAATCCAACAAGTTCAGTAAGCCGACTCTTAAGGTCTGGTACCATTGGTCATTTGTTATTCCATTATTGTGTTTCTTTATGAGAGTTTCTTCCTGAGAAGTCTCCAAACTGTTTTTCATAGAGAGTGAACCAGTCAACATTTCCATCCAACAGTGGATGATGGTTCTTTTCCCCATACCCTTGCCTTTCTACTCTTTTTGAAGTGTGCCAACCTCATTGGTATGAGGTGATATCACACTGTTGTTTTGATTTTCATTACCCTGATGAAAAGAGATTAAGAGCACTTTTTAATACATCTATTGACCATCTGTATGTCTTTTTTGAGAAAGTTTATACTCAGCTGTTCTCCGTGAGAACAGGGAGAGACATTTTGGAGGGAGGGGTATTTTTGGAAAGAGACATTTTGGGCCACACCCAAAGTCTGCAGTGTTCAAGCCTTATTCCTAGTGCTGCACTCAGGGATTACTCCTGGCAGTTCTCTGGGGACCATATGTAGTTCCAGGGGTTAAACTGTAGTCAGCCATATGCATGAAAAGCATTCTGCTATCTCTGACTGGCCTTCTTCTCTCCATTTTTGATAGGATTGCTTGTTGATAAATTTTGCCTGTGGAGAAATAGCACAGTGGGTAGGGCATTTACCTTGCATGCGGCTGACCCAGGTTCAATTCCCATCATCCCATATGGTCCCCTGAGCACTGCCAGGGGATAATTCCTGAGTGAAGAGCCAGGAGTAACCCCTATGCACCGATGGGTGTGACCCAAAAGCTTTATATATCTTGAATATTAGTTCTTTGACACATGTGCGAGAGTCAAATGTTTTCTCCCAATCCATAGGGTGTCATAACATTAATTTATTTGTTGCCTCTATCTAGATGTCAATGGCATTGAGTCATTGAAGACATGAATAGCACTGAGTCATTGAAGATGTCTCTAATGTCTCTAAAGTCAGTGTCATGAAGAATTCTGTCTATGTTCTACTCAATGTAATTTATGGATTCAGGTCTAATATTGAGTGCTTTAAACCATTTTGAGTTAACTGATGTGTATAGTACGAGATAAAAATCTGAGTTCATTTTTTTTTTGCATGTGGCTAACCAGCATCATTTGTTGAGGATTATCTGTCTGTATACCTGACCTTTGAGATAAAAAAAAATTTAATGATTAACTAGACTTTAGGTGAACTAATTTTTTAAAAAACAAATAGATTTATGCATATACATACATATATATGTTTATGTGTGTAAGCATGTAATCTTTGCTTTATTCACTGACCCAGTATAAATAGGCACATCATTAACCCACATCTTGATTTCTAAATACCATTTTACACTAGAAAAAAATCAGTGCTGTGGAGTAAGTAACTAACTCAAAGACTAAAAAGGAAAAATATGGAATGAATTATTATAAGATGCAACATCTAATTGAACAAGAATTTAAGGAACACAAAGAGAACACTATGCCAAATTTGCAGAGAAACTAACTTAAATACACATCTATTGATCAAATCTAAGATTTGATCAGTATTTATTTTGCAAACACTTATTTTGATGTCTTGATCATTATCAAAATAAATACTAGAAAATTTGAATAATGTGAAATCTATGATTTCATATTGATATGTTTGAATGATTAGGAAAGGAAATATTTTTCTTATCATGAAAAGCCATAAAATAAATATAGAAAAATAATAATGGTAGATGACTTAGGAATAATTTATATTGGAATTAAAGGTCTCTAAGTGATGGTTTGATGAGATAACATAATCAGGATGCACAAACTATAAGTGAAAAAATGGTGACTTTGCAAAGGAAACCTGCACGACACCAATAATATGCCCAAAGTTCACATTAGAACAATACTGTGTGTCCCTGATATGATCACACAAAGACTACAGTTTCTTTCCTTGAAAGAACACTATTGGATGTTGATTTTGAGAAAACATTGAATATACCAAGCCTGTAGAAATGGTAACATTGCACTATGTAGTACTAGCCACTGGTCACATGTGGCTAATTGAGATGTACTGTATATAGAGAAAAGATTTTTGTACAAAAAATATGTAAATAGAAAAATTTTGTACTAACAACTTTTTTATGCAAGAGTGAAATTAACACACTGTAACTATTAATTTGACATTATTTTTATAATATAAATAATAGAAAATTATAAAATTTCACATTAAAGTAATATTGTGTATTTTCATTCAAATACACAATTCATTCAATTAAACCTGCAATCCCTATGTTTAGTAATATTGTACTATCACTGTATCACTTTCATCCTGTTGCTCATCGATTTGCTCGAGTGGGCACCAGTAACGTCTCCATTGTGAGACTTGTTGTTACTGTTTTTGGCATATCAAATATGTCACGGGTAGTTTGCCAGGATCTGCAGACGAGATACTCTTGGTAGTTTGCTGGGCTCTCTGAGAGGGATGGAGAAATCAAACCTGGGTCTATAGGAAGAATAAATATTGAATATCTTTGAGTGAAGGGTATTAGAGAGGACATTTCAATGTACAATCTGTCCATCCAGTTTCCTCACATCATTCTCTCCTATTCAAGAAAGCAAATCAAAATGCAACTAGACAAGATGAATGTATGTACAGACAGCTTTGAATCTGCTCTAATTTATTTTTTATAAAGCAGTGCCCTATAAACTTTGACATTTCAATTAACATTACTATCAAATTGCGCCATGATAGACAGCATGTTAACCACTCAAAAGCTGAGAGCTGCCGTTTTAGACCAATGTTTTGTACTTTTTCAATGGTCAGGTCTCTTGTATTTTAAATGCTTTATAAAATTTCACATTAAAGTAATATTGTGTATTTTCATTCAATCTGTAAATGTGATTTGGTTATATATGGTTCTGATAAATCTTGTGTTTTAGATTCTTCAATATCCTAGGGATCCACAACCTACATATAGGAATCACCAAGATGAATAAAAACCCCTTTGGGATTAATTTTTATACTGACTTCTTATTCTGAGTTACTTGAAGTTTTACGAATTCATTACACTGTTTGAAGTAATCATCCCTTTGCTCATGTCCTCTTTCTGTCAGGAATGACCATCTTTTCCATTTCCTTCTTGCTTTAAAATCATTTCTATTCTTAGTATTGTTAAATTCTGTATCTCTGATTAACATGAGACAAAATGAGTATGCTGGAAGAATAAGGGGTTTACAAGATGGAGGGAATGAAAGTATTGGTTTCAAATGGGAGAAAAACTGAGATAGTTACATAAATTCTGGCACAAGAAGTTAATCACAAATGCTACCACCATAGGGATGAGTTCACCTCAACCAGATTTCCTTTTCATCTTTGCATTACTTTTTTTCCAAGATCTCTAATTGTAGCAGGGAAGTCCAATTAACCTATAATATGCATATTGGTGATGAACTCATGAACTCATGCTAGAGATAGGAATCTCTGTTGGAGTGAGTGCCACATAAATGATGCAGAGTGAGGAGGCAGAGAATTTACTCTCTAACCTAAAAGAAAGTTAGAGAGTAAATTTTGAGCAGTAGGCCTATTCAATATGCCCAAAACAGTAACAACAAGTCTCACAATGGAGAAGTTACAGGTGCCCGCTCGAGCAAATTGATGAGCAACAGGATGACAGTGACAGTGACAGTAGCAAAATTTTAAAACCTTTTCTCTATAACTTTTGTTTCTTGCAGTGTCAGGGATCAAACCCAGGTCTTATGTATGCAAGGTAAACACACTTCCACTTTGCCACATCTCCAGCTTCTTTTGTCCATAATGTTTAAAACAACTAATTAAAATAATATGTTTTTCTGGTAAAACAATGAAACCATACTCATATTTCCTCAACCCCACATAGTACAGAGTAGGCCAGTGTAATATTATGTGATGCGATCGACTCCAATCCTCCACATTGTTCCAGTTTCAAAATTGTACAGGACTAAAAATTTTATCTTCATGGGAGAGGCTGGGGAAAAAGTTAAATGAGATAGTAGCTGCCTTATAACCATTTGATACTTTCCTACTTCTGTTTAAAGAACATAAATCATCTTTTTAATTGTTAGTATATTTTCTACAAAACTAATAATAGAAAACATTTATTCTCTTTTATAAGGTAAATGAAAAAACTTATAATATTTTTTACAAACTCATAATAATATGAGATTTTTTTAAGTTTGGGGTTCAATGCTTATTCCATGTGAGGTTTTACTATCTATATAGTAAATTTGTATGCTGTGTTTATTCATGCATCTAGTGCCCATCCATTAATCAAGCAGTTGCTCCATTACTCCATATATCATTCTGTTAGAAGAGCAAAGAAAATGTGATCCTTTGCTTTAAAACATCAACTAAATTACTAAAGTTCTTTGCCCAGTTCATGGATGCAGGTTCTTATTCCTAGATTGAACCCCTGGTAGATCTGCCTTTGTGAAGTTACCACCATTTTCCATTAAGATCTCATACAGTACATGCAGTTTCCATCCTCACTACTCCCTATTCTCACAGTGTAGCAGCAACCCTGTATTGCTTTGCTACTCCGGGTCAGTAAGGTGAACTTCAATAAATCTCTTTTGAATGTTTAAATGAAAAGCCTTAGTAGATAAAACAGCTTTGGCAGCTTCAAATTATGGAAACAACTGTTGCATCTCCTAATAGAAATATAACCCAGGGGCTGAGAGATAGTACAGTGGTTAAGGCAATTGCCTTGCATGAGACCAGCCCCAGTTCAATTCCTGGCACCACATGCCCTTAGGTGGCTCCAACACACACACACACACACCACATTGCCACAATAGAAATATAATCCAGAGTCTGAAAGATAGGAAGCAGAAATGTTCCTAGGTATCTTATGATACAATAATGTAAAGCATCATTACCCATTCTCTATTGGCTCTGACTCACAGCAACCAATAAAATTGCACACCACCTTTTGGCTTCAACTAGAAATGGTAATTTTCAATATTCTATCTCTCCACTTCAGAACTGTAGCTGTGGAGTTGAGGATTATAATACTTATAACTTCTAAAGTCACCATCTTATTGACCACTGTTCTGCTAGAAGGTACGTTTGTTTGGTTCAAAGTTTCACTCATTATCATAACACTACAAAACATACTTGTTTATACAGAGGTGGCACTAGCAGGGAAATGATTCTATGATACAAATATTTTTATTATCTACATTTCACATGTGGAGGAAACTGAGACAGAAGTTAAATGACTTGCCTGAAATCAGATAGTCCGTGGTACTGGCAGGACATTACCCACTTCCTGACTCCAGCGGATGATCTTTGGAGAAGTTAGGTAACTCAGACAATGTAATAAGCAGGACATTAATTCTCTAATTATTGCATCATCCATCTGGACTTTCTGCTATGCTACCTGCCAGCATAGCAGAGACTGAAAAAAAAAATCAAGGATTTATCATTCTTGGCAGAGAAAGAGTTAATATTCTGTACATAACTATTTAAATGCTGAACTTATTGTGTTGTTTATCATCTTACAAATATTCAAACTCAGTATATCAAAATCCTCTGAGAGCTGTATTGTGGATTCACCACCAGGATCTTACCATTCTACAAGGAAGTGATCATTGATGTAAAGAGAGGGGTGCGGCAGGGTGATACCATTTCACCGAAACTCTTCAGTGCCACCCTCGAGAACATCATGCGACAACTGGAATGGGAACTAATGGGAGTGAAGATAGACAGTCGGCAATTACACCACCTCCGATTTGCTGACGACATTGTTCTCATAACACCAAACATTAGCCAAGCGGCACAAATGCTGGCCGACTTTGACCACGAGTGTGGAAAAGTCAGATTGCAGCTGAATCACAACAAGACGATGTTCATGAAAAACTAATTGGCCCCTGAGTCTCCATTTGCTCTTAATGGAACAAACATCTCCGAATGCAGCAGCTATGTGTATCTGGGTCGAGAAATCAACATGAGGAATGACTTGGTGCCAGAACTGCGCAGGAAGAAGAGAGCAGCGTGGAATGCATTCAAGAGCCTTGAAGAAGTGGTTAAGAGAACTAAGAACCTCCGACTCTGGGCACATCTTTTCGATTCCACCATTCTTCCTGCACTAACATATGCCTCAGAGACCTGGGCCCTACGCAAGCAGGATGAGAATGCTATTAGGGTATCCCAAAGAAGAATCAAAAGAGCTATGCTGGGAATATCATGTCTCACTCAAGTGAAAGAAGGAATCCAGAGTTCTTACCTTCATCAACGGTCAAAAATCAGGGATGCTGTCTCATTTGCCAAGGCATCAAAAATCAGATGGGCCGGTCATGTAATGCGATTCAGAGATGACCGCTGGACTAGAGCTGTTACCTACTGGATTCCATGGGACGTCAGAAGACCTCGTGTCCGCCCACCAACGAGATGGTCAGATTTCTTTGTCAAATCCCTGAATGAATGATTTGAGGCTCTTTCTGTTCCCGGAGCAAGCAGATATCATTGGGTTGCACTAGCACGCAACAGGGACAAATGGAGATGTTACTGGCGCCTGCTTGAGCAAATCGAAGATCAATGGGTCTACAAGTGATACAAGTGATCATCTTACAAAGATAAAATGTGGAACCTCATTCATTTTTAAGATTTTTTAGTAGCATAGATTTAGTAGGTAAACTCACCTAACAGAAGTAAACTGAAATCATTGCTACTTAATTGTGTAAAATCCTTCAACTCTTCCTTACTATACTATTCCTTGGCCAGGCAAACTTTAGAAACTAGCTTTTGCCTCTACCTTCTACTCCTGCCCCCTCCCCTGCAGTCCCATAGTTTATGATGCATCCTCATTTCAAACTCTAAATAGACCGAGATTCAAGTACCCCTTTCATATCTGAGGCCTAGGGAAACTATTGCTCCAAGGGTTATCAAATTTCTAACAGAGGCAACTATTCTGCTTATTCTGCAGAGGCCCAGGATCATATCTTTCACATCCAAGTGAAACAATACAGAACCTAGAGATCTGGAGAGATAAGTAAGGTCCTTCTCTTGCACGTGGCTGACCCAAGTTCATTAGTGAGCACTACCAGAAGTCATCTCTGGACAGAGAGTCTGGAGTAAGTCGCAAGCACTACCAGGTATGGAGTATGCACACACATGTGCTCCAGTCCTTTGAGCTATCTCTTTGGTCCCTACTACATTAGAGAAGGGGAAAATCATGTAACCTACTACAAAGAGAAGGGGAAAATCATGTAACCAAGAATCTAAGTCATGTTCTAGGTGTTATATGAGGGACAGAGGTTAAGCTTCATGATACTCTTTCAAGTTAGTTGTTATAACTTTCTCATACCCTCAGGGACGTCCTGTTGGAGGACAACACCAACCTTCTATTTAACTTGAGAAGGGAAATGAATTAACTTCAGAAGGTATTCCTGGTTGGAAAAGAGCTTGTCAGTCAAGCTTATAGGTGATAAACTGAGACGGTTCCAGGAAGGATTGCAGTCTAGTGTGTGGGAATTACAGTAATAACAGTTCACATCCTTTTGAAGGACTGTCGCTAGTTGTCTATCTTGGCCTAGATCCCGCTGAAGTATTCAACTAGCAAATTCTTAACTTGCTTGCCTTGCCTTGCTCAACTCTCTAAGGCCCCACATACCCTGTTCCTGCCACTTCTTGACCAACACTAGTGCTTTTCCATGTGACCTTCCATGTTATGGTATGGCCCCACCTCTTGGGATCACTTAATAATCGCAGACTGTCTTTCAGTCTGAGTCATCTCCTGATCTTTGAGACTCATTACATATAAATCATTTTTAAGACTCCACTGTTTAAAACATGGAGAAACGATTGCTCTTGCATTTGGGCCACCATTATATCAAGGATGTGCAGTTATTACTGTAATTTCCACACACCAGACTGCAATCCTTCCTGGAACTGTCTCGATTGATAGCCTATAAGCTACTTGAGAAATTATTTCATCTTTGTGTTATCATCACCTAGCACACTGCATGTCACAGTGTATAGGCTCTCAATGAACACTTGATGGGTAAAGCAATTAATTAATTAGTTTTAGAAACTACTGCATGTCAAGCCACCTAGATTCAAATCTCATCACATCAATTAGCCTTTCCACTTATGCCACATATAAAACCAGGGACAAAATTTACATACAGAAAATTAAAACTCAGTTCATTGGTACATATCATTAATTAATATAACCACAGAATAGTGCCAACAGTAGCAGTAAGTATCCAAGTTGACAAGAATTTTTACAACTGTGAAATATGGTTATTTGGTATAAAAATGTATGTGAAAGAAGTTCTGGGAAAAAAATGAATAAGGATTTATGGCTCAATTTTATAACAATCCTTCCAAGTCCATGAATCTGAGTGTTTATAAGTTCTATTTGCTGCTAACTTAATGACACACATATAGACAAAGTCCTTGATGCATATTATAAATAAATGATAAATGATATTACAGTTTACAAGTTCTGCCACATTATTAGCTTGCTTGATTATTTGAGACCACACCTAGCAGTGCTCAGGGCTTAGGATTGTTCCAGGAAATATTCAGGAACCATGTGGTATGGTACTAGGAATTAAACCTAGGGCTCCTGTATACATAGCATGTGCCCTAGTCTTTTGAGTTACTCTTTGGCCTCTTCTACATTAGTCTTAAAGAGAATGGGGAAATCATGTAACCAAAAGTCTATGATTACTAGGTTATGTACTAGGTGTTATATGAGAGACAGAGGTTAAACTTTATGATAATCTTTCAAGTTAAATGTTATAACTATCTCAGTCCCTCAGTGATATTATGTTGGAGAAGAATACCAACCTTCTATTTGACTGAAGTTATTCCTGGTTGGAAAAGAGCTTCTCAAAATAAAGAATGAAACAATGCATGTCTCTGTAGACTATAAAGATAGCAACATTACAAAACATATAAGAATTAGAGAAAAGAAATCGGTGTCTGGTTTCATATAAGCAGCAAATAATTGGTTTTTCACATAGCACATGGGAGGGAATGGCTGGTGAGAGCACCTGCAGATAAAGGGTTAATGCAAGGGTAAGGGGTGGAAGTGCGTGTAGCTAGATGTTTGTTATAGTATTTGGAATCCAGTGTGCAAGATCAAATACCAGGATAGTGTCTGATATATACTTGGAATCACATCCATATTTGCTGAGGTAATGAATAAACATTTTTCCAAGCAGTTTAAGGTTTTCTTAAGTGAAAATTCTAACAGAAAATCCATTGTCTGTGCCTCTGACCTATTCATGTTTAATTTTTTAGCACTGTAGCACTGTCATCCCGTTGTTCATCGATTTGCTCGAGTGGGCACCAGTAACGTCTCTGTTGTGAGACTTGTTGTTACTGTTTTCGGCACATCGAATACACCACGTGTAGCTTGCCAGGCTCTGCCATGTGGTTGGGGTACTCTAGGTAGCTTGCTGGGCTCTCTGAGAGAGATGGAGAAATCAAACCCAGGTCAGCCACGTGCAAGGCAAATGCCCTACCCACTGTGCTATCACTCCAGTTCTTAATTTTATAAAAACAGATACATATCAAGAAAGGCAGGAGAAGTGTTATTACATGAATTAATACTGGAAGATGTAATAATACATCTGAATATCTTATAGGATATAGAATATGACACATATATGTGTAAGAATCCATTGGCTTGTTTTCATTTCTTAATGTGCTTATTTTTCTCTACCAGCATCAAAAAGGCCACAGATTTTCCAACTGTGCTTTTCTTTTGGGTAGGTGTTTCTAAGACTTCTTCTGCAACTTAAAGAAATTTAGACTTCCTACCTCAATGCCAAATAGAATAACTACAAATATTATTTTATATAATTAGCCACCAGATAAGATTTTACTTTAATAACAATAAAAGTAACAATGTTTAATTAAAGTTAATTATGTGTTAATATCCAGTTATTTATACTATAACTGTGATTTTGAAGAAGAAATGTTCCTTATCTCTGCCTCAATTTTCTTATCTGTAAAATGGGCCATAATAATAGTACCTTCATGAGGGGGCTTTTATAATGATTAAGTTGAGTAAGTCCCATAAACTTAATCTTTATAAAATTAAGTAACATCCTTAATAGGTTTTATAAAAATTTGACTTTATATAGCATTGATGTGTTAGGTACAAAATCATATCCTGGACAAATGTCATTTAATTTACTGTTACCCAATATTGTATTTTTTTCCTCATCATTGTCACAATGAAAGGAAGCTGAAAGAAACCATGTCTTGTGAGGTCCTATTACAGTAAAGGAAATGCTATTATATACATTAGAACTTTCATCTTTATCTCATTTAATCCTTTTTGTTTCCACTTTTTATGTAGGTACAATGACTTACAATACTGTTAATAGCAGAGTCTCTCACACAGAATGTTCCAATACTGCCGCGCTACCAGAATACCAGTATTCCTTCATTAATTGTCTCAAGGTTCTTTCTCCTTTCCCCTCCTGTATCCTCTTTGTAAATTTAGTTATATGGGCACTCTCTTTAAAATAGTGCCTACACACCTCAAATGTCAAGGAGTCAACTTAAGGAAAGATACCCAAAACTTTTACATTGTGAACTGTGTCACTATTGAAAGGAATAGAAGAAAACACCAGGGAATAGAGAAACATTCCATGTTCATGAATTGGAAGAATTATCAATTAATCCTTAAAGCAGCCCTTGATATGCACTGGTGGAGGGATGGGTGTTTGATCATTGTGTGATTATAACCCGAACATGAAAGCTTGTAGCTATCTCACGGTGATTCAATAAAATTTAAAAAATAAAAAAATAAAGCAACCCTCAAAGGGACCAGAATTACTCTCGCTCAAGCATGAATGAAACAATCAGATAGATCTAGTGTCTTATTCAGAGCCATAGTCCATAAAAAACAGATCTTGTATTTAAACCCAGATCAAGTCCAATCTGTTACCTTCTCATTACATAAAGGTAGGCTGGAGCAATAGCACAGAGGGTAGGGCATTTGCCTTGGACATGGCCAACCGGGTTCTATTCCTCAGCCCCTCTCAAAGAGCCCGGCAAGCTACTGAGAGTATCTGGCCCACAAGGCAGAGCCTGGCAAGCTATAGTTGTGTATTTGATATGCAAAAAAAAGTAACAACAAGTTTCACAATGCAGCCGTTACTGTTACTGGTGCCCGCTGGAGCAAATTGATGAGCAGCAGGATGATAATGACAGTGACAGAGTGTAAATTCCACCGAGAAAAAAGAAATCCCCAAATCATCAAGTTTAGATCACTTAAGAAAAGGTAAGTTGTGAATTGACTTTTTTTATGTAGACTAAAAAAAAAAAATGAACCTTTTAAAACTGCCTAAATAATGTCCGATCTTTTAAATGGAATAGGCAATATTTCCAAACAAAGGAAGAAGAGATGAGAAAGATATTTAGTCAGTGTGGGAAAAGAAGCAGAAAGATGCGTATAGATCAATCATGCCTTTTGCATTAGCAGAAATATTGCTGGAGCACTCAAGAATGCACTTTAAATTCATGTTGAAAACTCTTTAACTTGGTTCCCCTCTTGCAGCTGCTACCCCTTATGTCATAAGCAGCATTAAAAAAAAATAAAAATCCTCTATAGAGAACCGGCAGCAGCCTGTACTTCCTGGGCCATACCTGTAGCACTGGGAGCTTTAGGGCATGTGCCACTTAGTTTTCAGAGTGTCACACTGGGTCCTGCAGGGATGTGTTTCCTACCCTTCAAATTTGGAAGAAAACTTGTTTCCTTTTACAGGGTCACAGTACCTGTCCCTATTGTTCTTTCCCTACTTTACTTTGAGAGATTATAACTAATAAAGCAAAAATCAATTCCTAAAGTGCAAAGCTCCTTTGACTGCAGCTTCTTGGTCTTGCATGATCATTGGCCTAGTTCCTAGCAGGCCACACTTCCCAAGGCTACGGTGATTCACCATACCTTTCACCCTTACTGAACAGTGTGAGGCCCATGGTTTCTCAAGGAGAAGGCAAAAAAAGCAACGTTTGTATCCTGTCTCTGTTACCTGGTTGTGTGACTCTGGGTATGTGTCTCAGCTTTCACAGTCTCAATTTTAACAAGGTTGAAATGGTGATAAGAATGATCGTCTATTCATTCACTCAATCACATTTTCTAAACCTGGTAGCACAAAGGTAAATATTACCAACTTTCCACAATTAACTCTTCACCCAATATTAAGAGACAGCAGAACAAATCAGTGAACAAGAAAGGTGGAGAAATGAATTGGAGATGTTTCTGTTGGAATAGCCACTAGGGAGCCTGGAGATTCTGACCTTGAATCCAGAGTACTTAGTTTCAGCTCAAAACTGCCATGTTTTTCTACCTCTTAAGGCTCATGGTTGGAATTTGAGAATTCTAAGAGCAGTTTCCACATGTGGCAGATGCTGTGGGTGCCACGCCCATATCCCCTGCCTCTGCCAAGTCAGTGTAAACTAGGGGTCTAAAACCTTTAGCACCTGCACAAGTGTCTGCCCAAGGGATTTCTTTTTTGTCAGCCACAGGAACCCACCTGCTTTGCCACCTGTGTAGCAGGCAGCACATGCCAAAGAATCAGTGCCCAACCCCTCACGCTGAGAGCAGCTCTCGCTCAAATCAATACCTCTGTTCCCTCAACCCCGGGGTGGAATAACTGAGACCCACATTCTACCTTGGTCGACAGACTTGTCCATATCAGATACAACACCTACTGTGTCTCTAGTAGTCACTTCCTTGATAGCACATTTCTTGGCTGGCTGGCTGCCTGTGGCACTCCCTTGCCCTCTCTCTGGGGTGTTCTTCAGCTACCAAGGAAGTACTTGCATGAGAATCCTTATCCCAAGGTATGCTTCCCAGAGAACCTAACTAAGACAGAAGTAAGCCATTTTTTATTTGTAGCCTATGTCATTTTTAAGTGCAGCCAGAATTACACGTACTATTTTGCATGGGGAAAAAAATTCACTGCTTTTGGATTTCTAAATTCTCTTGTGCATAGCTAGGATTTGATTCACTTTAGCCATTATTGTAAAACACCTACTGAAGAATTTCTTCAGTTCATCCTGGCCAACAGTGCTCTGACTAAAGGTGTTATTACTCAATTGGATTTCAAAAACAGACTCATCCCTCTTCTCTTTAGTCCCCAAACTCATTTTTCTCATGGTCTTTAGTGAGAAGTGAAGATCTGGAAAGCAATCCTGACCAGATGACTCCCAACCCGAAAAACACTGTTGAGAACATTTTTGAAGGCTTCTGTTGCTTACAACGCTTTATTTCTGTCACATAGGAAAATTGTTGCAGTATATACCTCTATAGCAAAAAGTGTTTGGCAATCATTTTGAAGGAGACTGGTTTTTAGAAAACTGTACAAATTGGCATTGTGTTTGCTGAGTGATTTCCACTGTAAGTGTAGCCATGTGTCTCCTCCACAAACTACACAACTATATTGTATCACCCGAGTCTTCTGGCTTTTTTACTTTACCCACAGTCTTTTACCTTGTTCTAGCACCGTGTGGGGTTCTGGGCCTCCATGCCTTTGCCCCTACTGTCTTCTCTGTCTGGGGACACTGGCCTTTTCCTGTCCTGTTTTTCCTGTTCTTATCAAGCCAGCTATGCATTTCCACATTGTCAGGAATCTTTTGGAACCACACGTCCATAGCCATATGTCCCTCTTCTATGCCCTCTCTAATTTTTTGTTCCTAACTCAACTTTTACTCTTAGCACATTGAGTTATAATTATCTGTTCATGGGTTTATCTTCTGCAGTGTGGGATGTGTTTGCTCCTCTTCACTTCTCTTCCTGGAGGGCTTGTCCTAAAATCCTCAGAGCCTTTACAAGGAAACAACAGCCTGTGGAATGTGGAAGTTGTAAGTGGAATATAAGTGCAAGAAAGGTTCTGCTGTCAGGCTCACTGGGTCAAATCTGGCTTGTCACTGTCTACCCACGTAGCAATGGGCAGATGGCTTCATGTCTCCAAATCTCATTGGT
Organism: Sorex araneus; assembly: GCF_027595985.1. Classification (NCBI taxonomy): domain Eukaryota; kingdom Metazoa; phylum Chordata; class Mammalia; order Eulipotyphla; family Soricidae; genus Sorex; species Sorex araneus. The sequence continues at coordinate 65,518,832 of NC_073306.1, forward strand.
AAAATGTAGATGACATCATTACTGATTAAATAGGCCACTATCTATAATTAGCACTATGCCTGTGAGCAGGCACACAATACATATTAGCAATTATTTTTATTATCATTTAATAAGCATGTGAGAATAAATATATTCCCTTTCTACTGAAAAGGCAGTCCTCTCCTCCCCCTGAAAAACATGCATTTCATTTCGTCCACCTGAATAATCAAAGTGGGTGGAAATATTTGCATATGGTTTATCTGCTAAGAAAACTTTACTATCTGCCTGTTACTAACCAGGTAACTGGGAGGAAAAAAATCAGTGGGTTCTTCATTCTAGACTTAAATGTCAGAGGCTGAGCCAGCCTAATTTGTGTGTTTCTAAGCTTTTGTGACTTTAGTGGACAGAAAGAAGGGGCCAAGGCAGGAAATGACTCACAGTGCAAGAGCACACGCCTGAAATATGCAATGCTCCAAGTTTGATCTCCTATAGTGGATGGTCCCTATGTACCTCCTGATGTATCCATGGCATCCTAGAGCACTGCTGGGTGCATCCCTAGTGGCCTCCTGCTTGCTGGACCAGAGTAGCACAGCACTGCAAGGCTGAGCATAGCACCACACTGTTCATCTGCACAGCGGTGCCAAGTATTGCCAGCAGTGCTGCCCAGGCCAAGTCTGAGATGTGAAGAAGCAAAGGGCTTGTTGAAAGACTCAGCTGACTGGCTATAAATATTGTAAATTTAATGAACAGTTTTTATGACTAGTTCAAAGGGTTCCTGTCTAGAGAGTCAGGATGTGAGATTGAAAGGGAATGGAGGATGGCAGAATCAGGAAGAATCCTGGGTGTTAAGCAAGGATTTTCTATTAAACGTGACTAAATATAGGCAGAGAATTGCAGTTCCTTGCTTATCTGTCATTTTATCATTCTGGTGTTTGTTTTTAGGATTTCTAACTTTATTCTAATAACCCTCGACCAAGCCCCATTATAAAGAATGATCAGTGTCAGCACTAACCCAGCGCTGACAAGGATGGAAACAGATTTAATTTATTACCAGTGAGAATAAAAAATGATACAGCCTCTTTGGAAAGGAGTTTGACAAGTATTTTCAATTAACCGTATAACTATCACAGAACCAGAAAAGGAAAACCAGACATCTAGGAAAAGATTTGTGCAAGAGTTTTCTTAATAACTTTTCTTAATAACTTTTTTTATGAAATCTCTAAACTAGAAACAACCCAATTGTTCATTAACAGGAGAATGGATAAAATGTTTGTACCATTTTCACATAGTACATGAGTACTCAGCCAAGGAATAATCTAATGATACTCTCAACTGCATGGATAAGCCTCAAAAATAGTATGTTAAGTACAAATACCTACTAAAAAGCATCTACTGCATATTTTCATCTGATTAATTTCCAGGAGAGACAAAGTTAATCTATAGTGATAAATATTGGAGCAATATTTGTCTGCTGCTTATTGGGTGTGAGTTATTGTGACTAAAGGAAGCATATGGGTATTCTTTGTAATGATAGAAAACCTATTGTAATTGTGTTGGTGCTTAATGGGTTCAAAATTTTATCAAAACTCACCAAAATATATGCTTAAACATCATTAGATTTTATATGCAAAATATCCGATAAATAAAAGAAAAATGTAAGTAACAAAAAGAATACCACAAAAGTACACAAACGGAATACCACAAAAAAAATTACCTTTGGTTATGTTATATGAAGTTTGGGTATAAATTCTATTCCTATCAAACAAAAACAATTTAGAATTAAGTAGATGAATGTGGTTATAAAAAAATTTATAAAGCATTCATTTTTTTTTTAATTTAGCAAATGCGGCAACTCACTAGCTGAGAGATGCTGGACCTCACTATCTTACCTGATCATCTGTGAAATGGGGATTAGTTTTAGTATTATTACTTCTAATACTGAAGGAATTTTACACATATGAATTATTTATCATGGGAACCCAATATAAGCAAACTTCTTGAAATCAAAATGCTACAAAAAAGATAGTGATTTATATTATTATCTTCAGTTATGAGCTGGGCTGAAAGGCTATAAATAGTAAAAGAACATAGTGTGGATTATAGAAAAAAATAAGTGATCTAGAAAGAAGGGTAAACAATAAAGCACAACTGAATATGCTTAGTACAAAACTGAATTGGAAAAGTGCTTTAAACAGAAAATCCATTCAAAATGAAAGCAATCATCCTCCTAAATAAAATTCAGTTTGGTTAGCCCTTTATTGCATTCAGTAATATCATTATTTTGATGATGTCTCCTAGTTTTGCCATGTGAAATTTAGAGCTCCCAGGTTTAGGCCTATGACCTCTTCTCTCCAGTATTCTGTGTCATTTCTGTGCAACCTCATCCATTCATGGACTATGTAGCCTGCTCATGTTTCTAACATCATGCTTGGACTCCAGGTGTCTCTGACCTCTCATATGGAGACATCTAAACCCAAATTCTCTGTCCTCAGCCTCCAAACCAGTGTTCCCATTGTTTTACATCCTAAAATAGTAACCCCTTTTTTTCAGCTGTCCTGTCCAAAACCTCTACCTTTTGCTGGCTGCCTTTCTTTCTTCTGCAGATATTTTAGATCCACTAATCAGCAGAATCTAAAACCAATCATTCCTCCTGAAAGTGCTATGACCTGTTTCCACTTAGATTACTGCAATCACTTCCTGAAAACCCCCCTGCTTCCACTCTTGCTCCCTGAAAAGCTATTCTCATGGCAATTATGTGATTTTCCAAAACATGAAGGATCCTTTACCTCGATCTTCCTTAATCCCTCTAATGGATTCCCTTGACACTGTCTGTTTCATGACTTATGTGCCCTAGGTGGTCTGTCTCTGGACTATTTCTCTATCATGCTCCCCTGTTCCCCTGACACTCTCTCAACTTCAGTCTAACCCACTCTTGCTTTTTTTTCAAGATGATCAGTTCTGACCTCAGAACCTTTGCTTTTGCTGATCCCTTTGCCTGGAATGCCTGACTCCAAATAGACTCATCACTTCCTTGCTTTATTCAAATCCCTCTCACATGCCATTGCATACCCCTATAACTAACTACTTTACCCTGATTTTCCCCCTAGTGAAAAATCTAACATTTTATTATATTTGTTTATTGCTACAGATTAGTCAATGTTATTAGTAGTATATATTATTAGTATTAGCAGTAGTAGCAGTATTTATTACTAATATCAGTTTATTATTTACTGTCATTATTATTATTAGTAGTAGTAGTAGTATTATATATATTATTAGTCTTAGAAGCCTTATAGGACACAGTCTGTTTGAGACTTAGCCACATTCACAGGGCCTAGAATAGTATCTGGCACATATTCAATGTTCAATTGATAATGTTGGATGAATGAATTATTACTCTTACATTTGCTGATATAGAATTTTATTATTTTTCAAAGTAGTCACACAAAAAATATCGTAATATATCTTCTAACAATTTGTGATATTCATTTTTCAGATAAATTAAGATAGCCTTGAATTCTGGATAGATAGTATAGTGGTTAGGGCACTTGCCTCGAAGAGGTAACCTGGGTTTGATCCTCGACCCCATGTGGTCCCCAAACCTCCCCAGGAATGATTCTTGAACTACAGAGCCAGGAGTAGCTCTGAGCACAACTGTGGCCCAAACCCCTCCTTCACCCGCCCTCAGAACCATAAAAGAAAGAGTCCCTTAATATTTTTTGAGTCCTTTGCTCAAGGTCATGCAGCTGTAGGTCATGTTCTGACCTTTTTCTTCAAGGTCAATTTATTAACCACACTCATAAAATATTAATAGTAATTAATAATCTCTTAGCACGGCTCTATGTACTTATAGCATCCTACTTAACCATCAAAGTAGTACTTTGAGCTAGGTGTTCTTACAACTGTTGAGAAAACAAAAACACAGCTAAGTCACCTGCACAAAGTAACAGAATTGGCTACTGGAACAGAATTCTCATGGTTGGAGACAGTCTAGCGCTAGAGACTTGTTCTCAACTAGTGAGGTCTAGCTTGGAAGTAGAAAGAACTGAGAAACTGCAGTACAAGTGTACTCAGTACACGACAAATTGAAAGTACCAATGCAAGACAAATTGAAAGTATCAAATTTGTTCTAAGGTTTTCTCCCCTTATCAACCTTTTTGCTTCTGTGCATATAAGGAACTTTTTCTTTAAGGTCTTAAGGTGGAAAGCATTTTTATCTCAAATGCAGTGTGCTTTGCCTTGTTTTCCGTTCTGAGTCCATCTTTGAAAAGTTTGATATATTTGTTTCTGAATTAAGAGGAATCCTAGGTGTATTCAGACAGAAGATAGAGACCCTTTTCTGTCTCAGAGGTACCTGTGTGGCCCCGTGCCCAGACTGCTGCCATTCTCTCTGAGCTTGGCATTCACATCCTCCTTGCCCATCCACGACATGTCTTGTTTCATAAATTCTCACCTTCAGTTTATCACATAAGCTACATTGTGAAACACTCGATTTATTTTTCTTCCCTTTTCTTTCTTCCTTTAAAAAAAATTTCAGATGTAGGAATCTGTTTGATTGGATGTGATGGCACCAGAGGCAGAAAATGTGGCAAAATTTTAAATGGTGAGAAATCTATCTCAGCTACCAGGATTCTGAGAAGCAGATTGTGATTCTCCGACTCACTTTGTATTGAACTGGACAAGTTAGATGGACTAAAAAAGCTTTATTGACTTCTCTCCTTCTCTTAAAGTCAATCAAGTATTTGTGTATGCTGCCCCTGTGCTCTTTCTAGCTATTCCAATTATTAACTTAAAAGTGTGCAAAAATTACTTAAACATAGGTAGGAGTCTTGAAATATCAAACCCTCCAGATTTTAAATAAGCATACATTTCCAAGTTGAAAGACAAAAAACAAAAACAAAATTTTGATTATTTTCTAGCTCTTTTACACATAAAGTCTCATAGCACTGAATCAAAAAACAAACAATAAATGGCAAGTTCCTTCAGGGCACGGTGTTCTGCACAAAGATCTGAGCTATGTGATCCAATCTGTTTCTCCAGATACCCCCAGTATCTAGTGCACAGTAGGGAATCACAGGCTAGATACCTGACTAGATATTTAATAAATAATAGACTTAATATAATAATAAATAATAATCATACTAATGCGGATAAATACTATAGAAGGTGCTTACCTTTTAAGTAATTGGCATCACATAGACCCTTTGAGTGCTGCCAGTAATGATTCCTGAGAACAGAGCCAGGAAAGCCATCCATGGACAAGCTCTGAGCATCTCAGTTTGTGGCCTGAAAAACAAACAAAAAGATAAAATAAACAACAAACTTTGGGAGCCAGAGGATAGTACATTTATGACTCTTGACTTGCATGTGGCTGTTCCCAGTTTGATCTCAAATGCCACATAGGAGTCCTTGAGTAAAGTCAGGAGTAATCCCTGAGTATAGATGATTCAGGAATATGCCCGAAGCCTATATAGCTGGAATGATAGTACAGTGGGTAGGATGCTTGTCTTGCACATGGTCAACCTGGGTTTATTTCCTGGCATCCCATATGGTCCCCCAAGCACAGCCAGGAGTGATCCCTGAACAGAGAACCTGGAGGAAATCCTGAGCACAGCTGGGTGTGCCCCAAAACTATACATATATGTATATATACACATATACATATACATACGCATATATATACACACACATATATATCTGTGAGAGAGATGTGTTTTATATGGTATTTTATATAATTCTTTCTATGAACTCACCTTATACATGTCACATGCTTGTTTGCACTTATTGCCACACGTGTGAGCTCCCAGAGAGTGTGTATCCTAGTTGTAGTTGCAGTACCTAAGATAGAACCTCAGGATAGCAGGTGATAAATAAATGAACTGGATGATCACAGAATTGAATAACATGAGGCTTTCCCCCTTTATTTCTTGTTTTCTTTGTCCTTCACTCTTTTTTGTTCACTTGGCTCTCAGGCCAGAGGGCTTAAAACAATCTCATCAAACTCATCGAAGACATTGAATTCATTCAAATCAAGTTCAGAATTACAGTTTTAAATTTACCCTGGTCATTTCATAAGTAGATTTAACAACTAGCTAACTGCTATCCCCAAAGGGATGGAGAAAAAGCATAAGCTTAATGAATTTGGTCAGACATATCGTGTAACAGATGTCCAACGTGCTGCCATGAGTTTAAATCATAACTATGATGGCTCTGTTTGGCATGTCAAATATATTAGAAGTGTTTTATAGGTCACTGGGCAACTTGCTAGATTGAAGGGGAAGGATCCTGAAAAATGCAGGAGCTGTGTCTAGTTAGATCTCAAAAAGAGTCCTGGAGAAACAGAGATAATCTGCTTACAATGATTCATCAAGTTGGTCCTTTGTTTCACTAATTTGAGTGTCAAGTGCAACCATACAATAAAGAATTGCCAAGACCAGATAAGATTCTCCTCAGGCTGCTGCTTTCCCTGCCCTAACAACTGGTACTATTCATGCCTAAAGCACAAATTGAATAAATAGTTTCAAGCTGGCAATGGTGGATAGGGTTTCAAATTTTTGTTTTTTCCTTGAAAGGCTAAATCCCTTGAGTCTCTAGCTTTCCCCTAAGCATGGCATTGATAGTCATTGCAGCAAGTTAGAATAATTTTAACTTTCTTAATACTCAGAATGGAAGGATGCCTCATAAGTTAAAAATAGTTCCGGTTATATCATCAGTCCAGCAATGGATTAGCAAAGATTTAAAAAAAAATTGTAATGTCTTTTTTGGCCTTGAGAAAGCGCTTATTGTGCCTATGGTTCACTTGGCCTGCTGATCATTTTCATCTTAATGTAATCTTTAACATTACATGGCTACAGGTGAGGTGTTAAGTAATACATTAAGACAACTATTCTCCCTGAGTGATTTCACAAGAAATATGTTTTTAACTGAATTAGATATTTAACAAATGCTATTTGCAATTAAATGCAGAGGAGAGCATCTCCATAAAACAGACTTCGACAGTAAATTTCCCTATGTAAAACAATAATTTAAATATTTTAATTGAGGTTCTGAATGCGAAAATATGGACTGTCAGGAGAGCAGCACACGGAGAGCACTGAAGGCCTTTGGATTCTTGGGAAATATGCAGCAAATAGTTTTCTCTTTAGCAGCCAGAAATCTCTCATTAAAATTAAGAACAATCTACAGGTCCAGTTAACCACATGAGTATTATGTGCTGAATGTTTTTAAAAATTTAAAGCTAGAAACCTCAACTATCTGATAAAAATATAAATTGTGATATCTGAAAGAAGAGCTGGATAAGATAAATGAGATAAAATACAATATAAGTGTTGTTAAAAATAAATTTTACAAGTAAAATGAGGGGGTAGATAACACGAAAAAGCTTACAATTGAAAAATTGAAATCATGAGTAATTTTTAGAAGACCAATTTAGTGGCAGATCCCCCTATGCAAGCCACACAAATGCGCACACTCTTATTACCAGCACTTATTGACATTTGGGGCCACTGACCTGTTTCCCCCCCAAAAATCTCAAAACAAAAATTTGACTTTGGAAATATCCAGATGGCTATCATGCTCAGAGTCCAGTTGTGCTCTCCTTCCTTCATACTTGATGACTTCATAAAAGACAACCCCGCGGACCAAGAGGTGGGTAAGACTTAGCAGCATTAACTCTCTCGCCCCAGAAATTCCACTCCGCCGAAAAGAGGATGATTACTCGGGGGCAGGAAGGGGGATTGCAGAGGTCTCTAGGACCCAGCAGGCGGCGGCAGGCGGCAGTTGTGTAGATCACTGAGAGACTACGAGGGTCCGGCTCAGTTTTAATTCAGTGTCTAATCTCTGCAACAGCGGCGCTTCCTGGGTCCCGCGGCTCCCCGGCTCCGTGAGCCCCGGCTGGCCGCCAGGCGAACACCCAGGGCCGCCCCTCCTGCCCCATCACCCACCATGGAAACCCTCCAAGAAAAAGTGGCCCCGGACGCGCGTGTCTGAGGATTCTGCACAAAAGCGGTGCCCAAAATGAAGACCCTGATGGTGAGTCATTTGTTGCAACTCCTCTGGGCAAAGGCGGGGACCCCCGGGCGCCGCGTCTCCGGGGGGCGCACCGGGGAGCTCCAGGGACGCTTAACCCCGCGCCGCCAGGTCGCCCGTTTCAAAGGGACAACTTTCCACCTGCTCCGCGTTCCCTCCAGGATCCCCGGCTCTGGGCTCTGCCTCGCTCTGGAACTGCGGAGCCGAGGTGGAAACTCGGGTTTGCAAGCGCTCCCGGGTCTCCGACGAGAGGTCCGCGAGGGGCAGCGTGGAGAGCTGGGCACGCGGCGGAGGGTGGGCACTTTGCCCGGGGAGAGGGGGTTGGGGGTGGGAGGGGAGAGGATGGCCAAAAGCCACAGCCTGGCAGAAACTAAGAGGGGCGGGGAGGGAGGGACCTTGGCAGACTTTCTTGGTTACCTTGGCGAATTTCAAACTTGCAAGGATCGCCGAGGTAGAACCCCAACTGATGAATAACAATAATAATAATAATAATAATAATAATAATAATAATAATAATAATAATAATAATAAATAGAGCGAGAGAGAAGGCGGGAAAGGGCTAGCGATTTCGGGCTTAGGGGATCCCCGGTCACCCCGCCAAGTGCCGAGCCCTCCCCTGCCCGGGTCGCCGCTCGCCAAGCACCACCTGCCCCCTGCCGAGGGATCTGGGAGGCGGCGGTGACCGGGAGCGGCGAGGAGCCGGGAGTGTCCCCTGCGGTACGCGCGGGCAACCGCGCCTCCTGCGCCCGGGCTGAGCGCGGCTGAGGCTGGGACCCGGGTGATCGTCTCCTGACCCCGGCGCAGGTGTCCCCGCGGGGCGCTCTCGGGCCGGGTGGACTCTCAGGTTCTGCTCTTTCTCTCTCTCTCCCCCCCGCCGCCCGCAGCGCCATGGTCTGGCAGTGTGTTTAGCGCTCACCACCATGTGCACCAGCTTGTTGCTCGTGTACAGCAGCCTGGGCGGCCAGAAGGAGCGGCCGCAGCAGCAGCAGCAGCAGCAGCAACAGCAGCAGCAACAGCAGCAGCAGCGGCAGCAACAGCAGCAACAGCAGCAGCAGCAGCAGCAGCAACAGCAGCAGCAGACGTCGGCGACCGGCCACACGCAGCCCTCGGCGGACAGCAGCCCCCAGCCGCGCCCCGGGCCGCCCGCTGCTCCGCGGCCGCTGGATGGATACCTCGGCGTAGCGGACCACAAGGTGACACTCGCTGGCCGGGCACCCTGCCTGGGGATCCCGCACACGTGAGCGGGGAGGCGCCGTGAGTAGGTGCCCTTCAGAGGCTGGAAGGGGGAGAGGACCCGCTGCTGTGTGCATTGGGATAGCTCCTACTTGGTATTCAATTCCTACCTGTCAAAAGAAGGATGCAAAGTTTTCAGCGCCCGCACCCCTCTCCCCTCCCATTCCACTTCTCCCCCAGGGAATAAGGATGGGATGACAAGATTCCAAAACCTAATTTTCCTAACTGGAAACGAATCCCAGAATTTCAGCTACCGGTGGGTGCCAGGTTTCTGATGCCTCGGATTAGGTGCCTAGCTGTGCCCTGATGCGCCCACCGAGATCAGGGGGAGTGGGTACTGGCCAGAGCGGAGCAGAAAACCCTAGAGGAGTAGCAGCCAACACTCAGGCTTCAAGATTCTCCTGTGATCTCTGCTTGAGATTGCTCCATTGCTCTGAGCTGCTGAAGTACAGCCCTGGGGACCGGCACCCAGGCAGGCGCTGAAGGCCTGAGCACAAACTCAGCTTTGGGTGGCTTGAAATTCATCGCTGAGAGCTTTATTCCCTCTGCCTTCCAGGAAGCCGCTGCCTGGCTTAGCTATTAATTAATAAGATGATTTTTTTAATTGAGTCTTCTTTCCCTGGAACAATAAATGCCTGCTTTCAATGTGTGAAGCCTTTGGGAGTTTCCTAATCTAGTTTCTGATTCTGGAAAGATTTTTTTTTTAACACAGTTTAAAGGTAGTCTCCATTATTTGAAGCTGTTAATATAGTTTTGTTAAAGCACAATCCCATTCTGCATCTGCTCTTTTATAATATTAAAATTTATAGTTGTGAGCTAAAGTAATAGTTGGCAGGTTCTCGTTTCTGTGAAGGTTGATCTCACCATGCATAAGAGTCAAGCTTTATTGTGCGTTTGTTTGTTAAGTGTCAATTAAAATATCGCCACTCGTGCAATATGTAGTAGTGCTAAGGATTTCGGAGATTCCAACCAAATTTAAGTCAATCTTTAGGGATTTTTAAATGACTGGTAGAGGAAGTGCATACTTCAAAATATGGGTAGACAGCTGGCTAGCTAGAGAGCAAAATGAAATGTAGAAAGAATAATAACATCTGCATTAAAGTGCCAAGAGTACCACTGCTATGGTAGAGAGTTGCAGAAGATTAGGAAGGATCAAGGAAAGTTTCTTTGAACTTGCAGAACTAGCATTGGAAAGAATTCAGGTAGACAGGAAAGAGGGAGCTTTCCTTAGGGATTTTCTGATATGTGGGGGACACGGGTATTATACTCTGAAAAACCCAGAGTACTGAGAGCCTTCAGTGTTACAACTACAGCTTCAGTTTTTCTCTGTAAGTTGTTGATTTGTTTTGTATTTGTATGTGCAAGCTACCTTGAGATCTAGAGTTCTAGGAAAGTTCAGATATTGGATTCTGCGTGAAAGTATGTGATATCTGTAGCTACTGTGATACATATACTGTGGTGGGTTTTGTGGCTGTTGTTTTGTTGACATTACTATCTTGCATCTGTGAAGCTTTGATTAATATGGGATGTCAGAAGGTAAATTTGCTGAAAGCTTTGATCTGCCTTTGGGATTGTATTCCCAATATTTCCCTTCCTGTGCTCTCCTGATATACAGAAACCAAGAATATTGATAGCCTAGAGCAAAATACAATGCCCTCACTTTCATTCTCAAAACTATTTATTTTGTAATCCATTTTGAGATATCAGAGCTGTTTTAATTAAAAAACACAGCTCTTTGGGGGGAAGGAATGTTGAAGCTCTGAGAAATGAAGATAATCTGTAGTAAAAAATGATTCTATAAACTGTTTTGTGAATGAGAACTATGTGTGAATGTTCTTGGAATTCACAAATGTGACTAGGAAGGTCTTTGAAGATAATTAATGCTAATGAAATATTGTCACAGCAAATCAACATCACCCAAAATTGATGGAATTTAACCCCACCTGGAGCAAAGGAACCAATGCAGATTTTAAAAATCTATGCCTTCTCTCTAGATAGTACCTCAATTGTTCCACTAAACTTCAGTCAAAGTGCAGTCATTGAATCTCTATACTACTACTTTTTAGCCAGTTGGAAAAAAATGCACAGTCCCATTTCTGATTGCTTTCCGAAGGTACATGTGTGAAAGTTTCTGTCTCTCCAAATGCTGCTATTTAGATAGATTGATTTATGATCTTCCTATTGTCCAGCCTGAGCAGAGATTGAAAGCTTTTCTAGGCTTTTGAAAATTTTGCTAGGAAATCTTTTCCAATTAACATAAGGGCGGGTAAGAAATGGAAGCGTTTCCATTCTATTATGTTGCCAGATGATACTCTGATTGCTTATGTTTTTTGCACTCTCTCATCAGGCCTTAGAAAAATTATAGGATGTGCTGAATGTGATGACCACCAAGCCATATGCTGGTGCATATTGAATCAGAATTCCAACAGACTTTTTATTTGCTGTTGATTTACAGAGTCTGGAGAGTGTTACAGAGAGCATTTAGGAAAATGGTCACATCTCCATGGCTTGAGGTCCCAAAGTGTGATAAATATGTAGTGTTTATTTCAGTTACATGATGGCATTAACATTATAGCTCCAAGATTAAATTCAACAGGTGGTCCTAATCCCCAGCACCTGAATCTCACAAATTACAGCCTGTCTACAATGAGAGTCTTGTCTCCTAGGGCTGCAGCCTGAATTACTGGAAGATTAAATCTCTACGTACTTTTGATGATAGACATGCTGCAAGTCAAGTCAGTGATGAGCAATATGTGTTGAAGCCTCAAATATCACTTTTAATGGTCATATTTCCTTTCCCCTCATTGACAAATGATATGAACTGAAATTGTAATTCACAGTGACCAGGTGAAGGCTACTTAGAGTTTCTAGTGTTAGTGAAGGCTCTTTATTTTCTCTTAAATTGTTTTTCTTTAGTCCACCTTCTTTTCCCAGACAATTCCCCACAAAAGTTCACCAACTTATTTACATCCAGTTACATGTCTGTCACTGTGGCTACTCTACTGTGGCTGGATCCTGGCATTACTCCCAGTTCCTACGAGTTGAAATCCTGGATTTCAAACCAGGTCAGCCAGGGAGGCAAAATGGCTTTGAGAACCTTCTGTGTTGATCTTTCTAGCATACCATGTAATCAAACTAAAAGACACACACACACATACACACACACACACACACACACACACACACACACACACACACAAACACTACATCAGGTAACCCTCAGAGAAAAGTTCCAAGTCTCCCAGTTTCTAGAATCTGGTCTGGATAGATAAAGTCATTTGCCATCTGTTAGACTCTGAAATGAAACTGTGAGCTGATTCCCATTTCCAATGGCTAGGAGCCCTTATCTCAGAAGGCGCCCACTCTGCTCTGGGCTGCACTGGCCTGAGATGGCTTATGAAAGGACAGTGATCAATGAGTAGAAGGCTGGCCAGCTATCTGCTTGATTCCATAGGACCCAGAGGAATGGATTTTACACATTCCAGTAACCTGTTTGTCTTTGGTTCTTTCCGTCTTTACCCACTCTATTATTTTTTAAAAAAATTTTATTGGTGAATCACCATGAGGTATATAGTTACGGACTTACAAACTTTCTTGCTTGCGTTTCAGTCATACAATTGTCCAGTGCCCATCCCTCCACCAGTGCCCATTTTCCACTACCAATGGTCCCAGCATCCCTCCCACCACCACCACCCCACCCGCCTCTGTGGCAGGGCATTCCCTTTTGCTCTCTCTCTCTCTCTCCTTTTGGGTGTTGTGGTTTGCAGTAGACGTATTAAGTCACCATCATGTTCATTACCCACTCTACTATTAAGAGAAGACAAAAGTACTTAGAGGTAACAGTCCTATTATTAATTTGTCCACATCCAAGCAGGGTGATTAAGTTAGTAATAATTCTAAACCAGAAGGAAAGGACACTATGCTATAACTTCCCTTAGAATTATGCCATGCATATTATTCCATCAAGAATGCATATAAATTCTGAAATGAACATTTACACTTTTAATTAAGCCCTCTTTTAGGGTATTTGAGTCATCCAGTGAATAATAAATATTTTGGACCTGAAGAAATTCAAAATGAGCTAAGTTAGTGTTCAAATATCATAAAATGTAATTTGTCAAGGTTGGTAAAACCTTGTTATCATAAAGCATCTACTGAAATTGTAAAATGAACTATTTTCCATGGGTAAGGAATTGCAACAATGTGATTACTTTTGACAAAAGAAGTTTATCTTCTAAGATCCAGAAGTGTTTCACCAACATTCTATAGGAATAATCCCCAAGCCCCTTAATGCTGAAGCCTCGACCATACTTGGTGGATGAGTCTGATCTGGTACACTCATGATTTCTACCCATGCTGACCTCCTTGCTAATACCTGGCACTTAAATTCCTTGGGGCCTTTGCACTTGCTGTTCTTTCTCTCCTTGGGAAAGGCTCACTCAAAAGTTTTGTATGACTGCTTTCTTCTGGTCATCCAGTCCTTAGACTGCTTGCTATCTACACACTAAATTACCTACTCTTATAATTATTTAAAATGTCTTTTTAATCTTCTTTATAATACTTAACCTAATCTGAAAATAATCTTAAAGTTTACTTTGTCTATTGTCTATCCTCCCCCACCCCACCCCCAAAGCATCTTAGGAGGCAATAGTGCAGCTGGTAGGGTATTTACCTCGAACATGGCTGATCCAGGTTCTGTCCTGGCATCGCATGTGGTCCCCAAGCACTGCTAGGAGTAATTCCTTATTATGGATTCAGAAGTAATATCTGAACATCACTGGGTATGATCCCAAAACAAAAGAACTGGGGGTGGGGGTGGGGGTGGGGGGAGTGATGTTAAGGGGAGAGCAAGAAAGACAAAGCCAGAGCTACCTCATCTTTGTGAAATGCTTTCTCTACAAGAAACATCAAAACCTTGGTATGTCTCACATTTTCTCAATTTGTAAAATAGCAGCTATAGCAATACAATTAAAAGAAGAAGAAAAAGTGATTTCAAAATGCAAGACTCTTTGACCAGGAATCAGCTTACCAATAAGCCCTTGCCTTGCCTGTGTAAGGCCATGGGTTTTATTGTTAGCCAAATCTATTATAAGTAAACAAATAGTAAATGAGACATGTTTGGGAATGAGACTTAGGAGCTGATATTTTAGCAGGCTTCCCTGATTCTTGTGCACATTTTAAGTTTGAGACTCAATCACTTGTAGTATGGTCATCAGGGCTGGAGATAGAGCCCAACATGCTGGAGGACTTGCCTTGCATGCAGAAACTCTGGATTTGTTCCTAAACACTGCAGTGTCTCTGGATGTGCCCCTACTATATCCCCCAAAGTAAATATTTTAGTCAATGTAGCTAATTTGTGTATATATTTTAATCAGATCCCTTTTTGAATGTTTACTGATGGCCTTAATAGTTGCAAAATCTTAAAGGAAGAACACATCCTATTAGGGAAACTTTGATTTAATTTTTTTAAAGAAGGTTAAATAATGATACATATACTACATAATAGTATGAAACCAGGAAGCAGAAAATCAAAACACTAACACTAAAAAGGAGGTAATTTCTGAGATCTTATCTATAAAACAAGCTACACACTCAAGTTGTAAAACTTTCTGAGCTGAAATTTGATTGCTTATCATTTGTGTTTGTATATAAATTATACATAATGTTACTTCCAATGAACAACTTTTATATATCTTGGAAATCAAAGTAACTTGAGAGTGAATTGATTTTTTATAGTCTAGAGGTTGGCTCAATAATGAAAAAGTGCCTGCCTTTCAAGAATGAGCCTGGGAGTTTGATCCCTAGTGCCAACCACATTAGCTGAGTTTGGTTCTGGCAGCTCTGTGCTCTGGGACTCTCCAGATAACACAACTCAGTGTGGGATTTCTTATGTACAGTCAGGCCTGTCAGGCATTTCGAGCGTATAACTGAAATGCATGACTCGCAATGAGCATTTCAACTAAAAATGTGTGAGCACCACAGCTAGGAGTGTGGCCCTAGTGAGCACTGTCACAAGGATATGCATGAGCTGGAGCACCACCACAGAAGGAGCATGTTTGCATGGCAAACAGCACAAACAGGTATGTGTGATTCCAGGTCATCATAACAAAGGGAAGGGAAGGAGGGAAATTAACTCATTAAATTAATTAAAATCATGTTTTTACAAAATGTGTTGACTTTGAAGATAGTCAGTCCCTTGAAGTCTGCTTTGATGTGACACAAGGTCCTCTGGGCTGTTGAAGGGAGTATTTGCATATTGAAGCATTGTCCTGCAAATATTGAGATAATAAAAGTGATTAAAGCTGAGAAAAGACTGGAAAGTTAAAATCAATCATTATTTAACAAATCGTTCTGCAAAACTTCTATTCACCTACTATATACAAACTCCCAGTAAAACTGTGAAAATCTTAAGTATAGAAACTTAAGGAATAATCATTTATTTTGTAAATGATCTTAACACCTGATCCAGTGATCTTGATTCAAGAGAAAAAAATCCCTTAGGGAACTGTCCATACATTGAGGGTCTGGTGATAAAAGTTGAGAGTTTAGGCATGATTTATGAGAGGTACCGAGATTCTTTACAAATTCCTATAATCTTAAATGCTTAATCTGGGTCTGGGCTAAATAAATAGTCTTATTGCATACTCTGTTAAGTATAGTTTCCCAAATAAAAATCACAGGTAGGGCCAGGAGAAAGGTCAAAGGGCTAAGGAATATGTCTTGCATGCTCAAGGCCCTGAGTTCAATCTTGGCACTACTAGAGGTGATTATGGTTTTCACTAGTACTTCTGGTTCTGAGCAGCATTGCATCATCAGCATTGAACCAACTAACCCAGTTAGCTGAGTGGCCTCTGAATGGCCTCTGAGTGGCCCTCTGAATGACCTCTGAACTCCTGAGTGGTCTCCTCAGGAATGGTCTGGGTCTTCTATATATTGCTCTCCCAAACTTGACACGCACCCCTGTCCCCCACCAAGTCACAAGCATGCATACTCTTATCTTAGAGAGCATATCTGCAGGAATGCTTTTCCTTGACTTGTAGCCTATGTTAGATTAGAGCTGTAAGTTTTTGTCTTTATATCCTTTATCCTCTGATGGTGTTATTCCAGTTTATTACTAGTTCTTGTCAAAAAGTGTCTACCTTCCCTGTTTGACAATCTGCTCTTGGATGCTGCGATGTTTTTCTCATTTTACTTTTGTATTTCTAGCCTTTAACAGAATGGCTGCCATAGAATAGCTATTCAATAAATATTTGTTAAATAAATGATCGTATAAAGATTTTTAATTTCTTCTCAAGTAAGCCTTCCTTAAGAGTATCTATTTGGACTTACTAAAGAGGAAGAGCTATGCCTCATAAATATCAATTTATCCTACCATAATTTGTAATTCTGTAGTTATTTTATTTCTAGTCTTGTCCTAATCAGATAACTTAAAACATACTCAGAACTTTAGAGCTAGAAGGAAAGTTTCAAAATTATCAAAAGGAATTCATGAGTGGTGGCAAGATTTGCCCAAAGTCTCCTGCTAGGGGCAGAACTGAGGCTGTGGGTGTCTGATGTGAATATCATTACCATAAGGAAAATTCAGCGCCAATATCTCAGCAGTGACTCAACATTATTTGAACAGAATTTATTAAAATGAAGAGCCAAGGCCTACTCAGTTATTGGAAAGAAATAAATATTTAAACATCTTATTATTCCAAAATGAATTTGAGAATATGCCTCTGGATAGTTAAAAAAGTGCTTCCACCAACCACTAAGTTGGCAATGGGCAATCTAAAGACTATATAAAATGCATGGTACCAACATAATTGGAATAATTTGCAAATCACTGTGGATCTTGCTTTTCAAATGTAAACCAAGCCAGAAGGTGTGTCATGTTTAATTATTTACAGAAAATGTCATGATCTGACCCCTCAATTACCTGAATACCCTTTTCCACAGTGGAGGGCGAGGGGTGGGCATCATCAACAAACTCAGTTAGCCAAGTGTTTGAAGTTCTATATTCTGCATGTAACGTCCAATTTCTCCTAAATTCTGGTATATAATACTTATTGAGAGACAAAATAATAAGGAACTGCTTTTCCTAAGACAGGGCAATGACCCTCAGTCACTGCTTTATTCAGCATAGCAAAGAAACTTTTGTGTTGCATTCTTTCACTGGCTAAGGTGTCCATAGTGTTCCTGGGAACCTCAAAGTCTAAGGAAGGCCTGGAGTGACAGTACAGAAGGTAGGGCATTTGCCTTGCTCGCAACCAAGCCAGGTTTGATACCCACATTTCATATGGTTCTCAGAGCCTTCCTCAGGAATGATTCCTGAGCATTGCCAGGTGTGGCCCCCCAAAACGAAACAAAACAAAACAAAAAGTCTAAGGATACCATGCTAGATTGCTATGAAAATATAAATCATAGCTAGGAATTAATTACACATAGGAGACCATGCACTGTTGCCTTTCCAATGTACAGTTAGCTCATGTCAACCATAACTTCCCTTGGCCCAAAAAATTAAGTCCAGATTCCTTAGAGCATGCAGGTCCTGATAAGGTTTGTCTGATCTACCTTTCCAACCTCACTTCCCACCCTACCCCACCTCCAATCCAGACACCTTCTAAGCTAGAAACTTCACTGCTTGTTCACACATCTCTGCTCTTCTTCCACTATGGAATACCCTTTCTCTATTTATCCACCAGGTATAAACGAATTATCTGAGACACAGTTTCACTTTCTCCTTCCAATGCTCTGTGCAGAGGAATTCTTATACTCTTTTCTGCCAATCCTGCAGCAGACAGAGGTCACATATTGTCTGAATCTATGTCCTGTGGACCAGATACAGGTGGCAATGAGAGGAAGGATATTGTCCATACCCTGGGGAATTCAGAGTGGGGGAGAGACATTATAATTTCTGTGCCTTCTAAATAGAAAAACATGCTCTGTATCTTGTGCATGCCTTTGATCTCACAATATTGTGATTATCTGTCCACATGTGTGCCTGCACATTGGGAAGCAAAGAGCATAAATTTTCCAAGCTAGTGTCAGCAGAACCTAAAATGGTATCTCAGAAATCCTGGAACTCAACGGTTCTATGTTGAACATTGTGTGCATAGAGCCCTGTTTTAATTATATGTAATAAAAGATTTGGACCTGGCTGGTTAATAGGTTTTAGTAATCATTGGAATGAGTTGATATAATAAAAGGGGCAGCATGAGTTCAAGGAATGGCATACAGTTCTTTAATTCTACTGCCCTTTAAACACACATTTATTGACCTTTTCCAGTTTTTACCAATAGATGTTGACATACAGAAATCCCTGTATTTCAGGTCAGTATGTTTTCACAGGAGCAGGGGACAGTACAGGCCTTTTACTTGGGAGCTCTTTGGCACATCATGCAATTCTTAGGCTTAAACCAATCTGTAAAAACAGCAATTAGGGGGGTTGCAGAGATGGTATACGTGGTAGGGCACTTGCCTTGCTTGCAACCAACATGGGTTTGATCCCTGGCACCCCACATGATGCCTTTAGTCCTGCTACGAGTGATTGATCACTGAGCACCATCAGGTGTGGCCCCAAAGCAACAACAAAATGATGCAGCAGTTAAACTTGAAATATTTACTCCTTCACTTATAAAATAGTACTGTGTGCCTAAACATACTTTCCATTGGGTGAGGACCCAGGAAACAATTTTGAGTAATTTGCACCAGTGAAATTTGCATCTACAGAGAGGTAGATAAACAAAATAATGCACAAAATTATATTGTATTATCCATACTGTATTGTATTATGCATATTTGTATTATCCATAAATTTGTCTATAACTAATATATGCTATATAATTCATGGCAATTAGAGTCCGTCCAGAAAATTTTGAAGAGATCTTTTTGCCATACCTGGTGGTGCCCCAGGGACCATGTGAGTGCCCAGGATTGAATACTAGGCTCCCTCCCATATGCGAAACCTGCATTAAAGTCCTCTGAGCCATTTTACTAACTTTAGGAGAAATCCTTAAAGGGAAATTCTGATAGCGACTCCATTAGAAGTGTATTTCAGTGGATCCCCATGACTTTGGAGTGGTATAGGTGACATATACCTATAGGACATATACATATATGACATATACATATACATATATGACATATACATATAGGAGTGGTATGCGTGACACTGGTGACCAGAGACTGCAGAGCCCTGAGGTTTCAGTCTGCCTTAGCTTTCAGTGGCTGCCACCCCACTGTGTGGAAACAGACTGTCTGAATGCAGCTTCATGAGCAACAGACGTGCTTGTGGGTTAGGATTGCCTCACAGTAGTTAGTGAAGAATTTCAGGACGATCCCAGATGGCGTTTCAACTTTGTCTAATTTTGAACCTTACTGTGCATCCTAATACCACCATACTG
Source organism: Sorex araneus (assembly GCF_027595985.1). Lineage (NCBI taxonomy): Eukaryota > Metazoa > Chordata > Mammalia > Eulipotyphla > Soricidae > Sorex > Sorex araneus. The sequence goes on from NC_073306.1 coordinate 65,538,460, forward strand.
ACAAGCAAAACAATGGTGTTCTGGTTAAGGCTGAAGCAATCTGTTTGTCGAGACTCCATAATGCCTACTTGTTATGAGGGGGAATTAAGCCCACCTGCAGTAGAGCTAGTGAAGCAGAGAATAAATGTGCTGGAAGAGATTCTGTCCTGTAACAAACAGTTCTGCTGGGGAAGACTTTATTCTCAAATAACCTTATCAAGAGTGACTGGTGCATAATAAATCTTACCAGGTATAGATCTATTGGAAGTACGGTGAAGGGAATACTTTCATTTCCCCTCATAGTTATGGAGAGAGCAATAATCATTCTTCTAAATCACTTGTTTGCTAACAACCACCAAGAAAAGTAAAGTTCCTGTTTCACTTGCATCAGAAGGAAATTGGCCATAAAGTCACGTAAATTTTACCAAGAGGGAGTGTGATTCCTAATTCACTCAGAAGCATTTGGTGGGGAGCAATTCTGTATCTTTCGATGTAGGTATGTGTGGATGAATGAATTCTGCTTTTATGGGACTCATATTTGAAGTTACTTGGCAATGTCGCACCTGCCAGACTGTTTTCAGGAATTTCCAAGTTGTCTTGCATTACTTGAAGTGATATCTTCCACTCTGTATGAGAAATCATAAAGCTGGTTTATTTCATTTTTATTTCACTTGTTTCAAGTTGTGAATAGTCAGAGTACAGGGAGTGATGACATTCTGCTTATACTTCAGACTATAGGAAATGGGATTCAAGGAATTTATATGGAATCCCACTCTCAATAACCTGTCAGGATAAATAAAATTTGGCGTAAAGATCTAGATGCCATTAGTTCCTTGAATTATGCCCACTTCTCTCACTAGCAATGCTGTGGATTTAGGCTTAGTTTGAAATGTGGTGGGTTTTTAATACAAATGTTCTGAAAAAAGAATCAGAGAAAACTGTCTTAGCAATCAAGAATGGGAACAAGATTACTACAATAAAGTGGGAAGATGAAAGGATTGGAACTTGAATCAAGAATAAGGAAAAGAATGAGGAAACAAAGCTGCTTGCTTCTTTCCTGCTATCAAAAAGCCTCTCTTCCTGGATCTCAGACCAGCCTTGAACTGCTGACTGGGTTCTAGAAAGCTAAGTAAAGGTGGCTCGCATGAACTCTGCCATCTGTGAAGAGGCCACAATGATATGACATTACTACATTTGTGAGGGTTTGGTTTTTTTGGTCACACTGAGGGAAATTCTCAAGAGTTGCTCCTAGCTCTGCACTCAAGAATTACTCCTGGTGGTGCTCAGGAGACCATATGGGATCCTGGGGATTGAACCCAGGTCAGCAACATGCAAGGCAAATGCCCTAGCCACTGCACTATTGCTCTGGCCCCACATTACTACATTTGAATGTATATTATTTTACCTCAACCAAATGAAAGTTTGTCTAAGATACAATTAGAGAGGAGTGATTTTGAGACTGTTTTCTGAAATGAGCTTCATAATGTCTCTATAACAGCAACAGGTTCAGATTCCCTTGGGAGTTATGAATTTCTGTATTGACTGGTTGGCCAAGTAAGAGGTTGACACTTGTCAACAGGACCATGAGCCATCCTGCTGCTATTTCACCCTTTAACAGGTCTTAAGTATTGAAAGGGGCTGGACTGTCCCGTCCCATGGAACTGGATAACGGGGGTTCACAAGGAGAAGGTGTTGATAGGGAGAGGGGAGACACACACACACACACACACACGTACAGAGAGAGGTGAGCAAAAGCAAAAAGCTACTTTATTGTAACTCCACAGTGCTTATGTATGCTTAGGCTTCAATCTACTTGCGTCATGGTCTTAAGGTAAAACTAGAAGTAACTAATGGCACCCGGGGCAAATAGGGGAGAAAACAGTAGATATCCAGAAGGCTGATCTATCTGTTCCTGTTGGCTAACCATCCTGCTCTTGTAAAAGTGTCCCAGTGCTCGGGTTCTTGTAAAATGGCTTTCTCAACCTGTTTATGCGAATGTTTGACTGCAAGCTAACATGCTGAAGGCCCGCTCACCACACTGGACTGTGTTTTATCTATCTTGCTCATCTATGAACACCAAGACTCAGCAGTAATTCATTCAAACTCAGTCTGGAGATCATACTGAAGAGTATGGAATGCATTCTATGTCAGAAAGCCTTCTGCTCCATCTTCTCCACTAGAGCATATTGAAATCAAAATAAGGGAGATGATAGCCAGAGGACTAGATTTATTTTTTTTCATAATATAGGAGTACTGCTGTTTATTCAGTCATTGATTAAGCTGGTTAAATTGGGCATGAACTCCATTCCCAATTTTTTTATTTTATTCAGAATGTTATTTTATTATTCAGAATATTAATTTTTTATTTAGGATATTAATTTTATTTTATTATTATTCTTTTTTCCTCCTTTATATTGATTCACCGTAAGATAGTTGCAAAGCTTTCATGTTTGAGCTTCAGTCAAACAATCATCAAACACCCAGTGCACATTTTCCACCACCAAAATCCCCAGTACTCCCCCCAACTCCTCCCCACCCCCTACCCCCATTCCAACCCTTCCTCTGACTTTTTTATGGGGGCAGACAATTTCCCCCATACTCTCTCTCCATTTCAGTTACATTCAGTATTCAACACCAGTCCCACCACACTCAAACCTGCCAAAAAGACAATGCTAGACAATTTGTTTTGTATTGCTTGTTATGGATAGAATATAATGTCCAGGAAATTCTGTGTTATTCTCTTCTGGGAGCTTTAGTGTATAGTCTCTGGGTCTTGGCCACTGATGAGATTACATGGCGCCAGGGGCAGTTTGTGGGTGTGATTGCTGGGCTACTGGAAAACTGGGGATGTGGTGGGAGGAGGCCCAGTCCAGATCCAAGAGGGCTTGGAGATCTCAGTCACAGGTTCCCTCTCACCTCCGTGCCACTGGCCCTAACTGTGTCTTTTGATAGCTTTCAAGATTTATGGGTCTTTGAAATAGGGCCAATCAATGAGCTTATATAGCTGAGATGGAATTGGTTTGTGGGTGTGGCTCCCAGATACCTAACTTTTGGCATTTTAATTTCTTGGTAACTTGGCCTCAAGATTTGGGGGTCTGGCCAAAGACTCAGCAGCAATTTGGGGATAGCTGGAAGTCTGACGGCATCATCAGGCTGCTGATGCACTCTCCTTGTAGGTACAGGTTAACCTCCTGGTGGCAGCATACCCCTAGGACTAGTTTTAAGGAATAAATCTTTCTGCTACCCAGTTGTAAATGCTAATATAGTCATTATCTCCATCCACCAAATGGCAAACGACAAGAAAATAACACCTATTCCTAAACCTAGTACCATGAGACAGTTATTATTAAAAATGTAGTGTTCTTGGGGCTAGAGTGATAGCACAGTGGGTAGGGCATTTGCTTTGCACGCAGTCAACCTGGGTTCGATTCCCAGCATCCCATATGGTCCACTGAGAACCCTCAGGAGTAATTCCTGAGTGCAAAGCCAGGAGCAATCCCTGAGCATTGCCGGGTGTGACCCAAAAGGCAAAAAAACAACAAAACAAAACAAAACAAAAAAACAGTACTGTTCTTTTGTTAGTTTCAAGCATATCAGGTATATGTATGTATGTGTGACATTTTTGCCTCTTTATTAATATTTGTAGATATGGGTGGTCTATTATGTTTATTATTTTATTAATATGGTATGATGGTGAGCATTTACTGAACTGTTAAGATTTTAACTTGAGACTTAACCTTATTTGGTACTTCTAACCAAAATATATTTCGGGATTAGAATATCTTGAGATCTGTGCTCAATTCTCCACACATTAATCTTTAAAGTATATACGTCCCTCTACTATCTTAAAAATTTCTTTTCCTTTTCTACTCCTCCAAGGTTTTTGTTTATTTGTTTGTTTGTTTGTTTGCAGGGGGCTGGAGGGTGTGGACAGGGGTGAGGAGCTGCACTTGGTAGTGTTCAGGGGACTGCACGCTGCTGCTGGGGATTAATCCCAGATCTTTCTCGTGCAAAGCATGCACTCCAAGCCTTTGGAGCCATCTCCCTAGTCTCTCCAACCAGCATTTCCTACTTATGTGATGTTTCCATTCCTGCCTTTCATCCCCTGCCTATCTAAATGCTCAGCTACAGAATATGCTACAGAACATTTAAATTTCATAAATCATTACATTGGACTGGAGCGATAGCACAGTGGGTAGGGCATCTGCCTTGCACACAGCAGACCCGGGTTCAATTCCTCCGTCCCTCTTGGAGAGCCCGGCAAGCTACCGAGAGTATCACGCCCACCCAGCAGAGCCTGGCAAGCTATCCATGGTGTTTTCGATATGCCAAAAACAGTAACAACAAGTCTCACAATGGAGATGTTACTGGTGCCCGCTCGAGCAAATCGATGAACAACGGGACTACAGTGCTACAGTGCTGCTACATTTCCTTAATTATTTCTTTTTTTTTTTTAATTTAACTTTTTTTTTAATTAGTGAATCACAGTGAGACAAAGTTACAGACTTACAGGTTTTCATGCTTACGTTTCAGTGGGAGGGATGCCGGGACATTAATTATTCCTTTTGTGGGACGCCTTGCACGTGGTGCTTAAAGGCCAAGAAGCCACTCCCAGGAGGTCTCTCTCAACAGGGCTGGACAGTTCAGTGCTAAGGCCAAGAATTCAGTGCTGCTGGGCCCTGTGCTGCCTCTGACCACTAGGAAGACTAATCGCTTTGTGGTTCTGGGGTTCAAACCCAAGTAGGGCACATCCAATCTTGCACCTTAACCCCTGTACAGTCACTCCAGTTCCCTTCCTTTATCATTCTTGTCACCAATCTCTAACTTCCCTAAATAGTAGCTAATGAGTAGCTACATATGTTTTAAATAGTAGCTTTGGAGTCTCATGGTCCATGACAGCCAACATGGGCTTCCTGAGCACAGTTAGAGATGGTGGTGGTCTGTTTGTTTTTTTTTTTAATTTTTATTATTTTTTTATTTTATCACCATGTGGAAAGTTACAAAGTTCTCAGGTTTATGTCTCAGTTATACCGTATTCAAACACCATCCCTTCACCAGTGTCCATATTCCATCACCAAAATCCCCGGTATACCCCCCGCCCCCCACCCCAACTGTATAACTGATGAATTTCACTTCATTTTCTCTTCACCTTGATTATGTTCCATATTTCAACACAAAACTCACTATTGTTGTGGGAGTTATACCCCCAAACAAGATAGTCCTACTAAGGAAGCATTTGATAATTAGTTTTCCATAAAAAGATTGTATGTTTTCAGGTTTTAGAAAAGGTCGGATGTGTTCCAGTCCCGAATCCCGGAGCCGTGTTAGTTGCTACTCAGTGTCGCCAGGGCTTCATCTGGAGAAGGTGTGCTGGCTGCACCTCCTCCGTCTGGCTCCCTGGTGTTGTTGGCCCCAGTTCGGGTCCGGAGCATTGTCTGGGCCGCGTTGCTCACCAGAATGCCTGGCCGCTTCTCTGTTGAACGTGGCAAGATGGCGTAGAGGGTGGGTCGAGGGCGTGACTTCCGGCGGCCGGGACCACTTGGAGTTTGGGCTGGCGCCGCCCCACTCCAGTGCCCCCCCGCGGCTCGGATGTGTGCCAGTCCCTAATCCCGGAGCCGTGTTACTTGCTGCTCAGTGTCGCCAGGGCTCCATCTGGAGAAGGTGTGCGCGGTACTTATACGGTCTGTTATCTTTGTGGTTAGTGCTGAGCACTTTCTCTCTCTCTCTCTCTCTCTATATATATTTTTTTTTTGGGGGGGGGGGAGGCAGTCTCTGCTCTGTGATTTCATTACCTTCTAGCTTTTCCTCCAAGTACAATATGGCTTTCCTTGATACAACTTTCCTAAAAAGCAATTTTATTGCACAAATAGTCATTATTCTCATCTTTTTTATCAGAAACATTATCTGGATTTTTTATCTTATCGCTTCATAAAACATTTTAGTTCATTTACCTTATTTTTACCCAGTGTATTGAGTTCCATAACTGTTCTGTGCAAAAACTTTTGTTGGTTTGTTTGAATACTGAGATCTAAGAGCTCTTCTTTTTTTTCTTATATTTTTCAAATATGTGCCAGCTGATTTTCCTTGATTGAGGCATAGTTTCCAAAATCATTGTTATTCTTTTAGTGTGTAGGTAGAATAATTCTGTCATTACAGGCACCAGGGACTGCCTTTTATGATAGCCAACTGGCTTGAGATTATTTTATGCATTTTGATTGGTGGCTTCCAAGTAAAAGTCTGAGAACCTACATCTTTGCCAAAAAGCTCTTTATCAAATCAGTCCTTTATTCTACTGCTTAATCCCTCTGCTTTATTTTCTATATTTAAGCATCACTGAGTCCTTTCCATTCACTTTTTTGTAATGATTTTAATTCAGGAATACATAAATAGCATCAAATTTAACATTTGAGGCATTATAACTGTATCATTCGGGAGCATTAACTACATTTACATCATTGTCAAAAATCCTCACCATATCCAAACATTTTCAGTATCCCAATGACTTATTAACCATTAAACAACAACTTAATAGTTATTAAGTTATTTTTACCTAGTTTACTTCTCTCCAGCCCTGGTAATCTCTCTTGGCCTTCTTTGACTTTACCTAATTTAGATACTTCACATAAGCAAAGTTATTTAATAACTGTTACTTTGTGTCAAATATTTTACTGTATAAATCTGTAGCATATGTCAGAACTTTGCTCCCATTATAGCTAGATAATGATTCATTTGGTGGATATACCACATTTGGTTTATTCATTCATCTTTTTATCAGTACTTGGGCTAATCAGGAATTTCAGCCAGTAGTAATAGTGTTGGCTGGAGTGATAGCACAGCGGGTAGAGCATGCCTTGCACGTGGCTGACCCAGGTTCGATTCCTCTGTCCCTCTCAGAAAGCCCAGCAAGATACCTAGAGTATCCTGCCCACACGGCAGAGCCTGGCAAGCTACCCGTGGCATATTCAATATGCCAAAAACAGTAACAAGTCTCACAATGGAGACATTACTGGTGCCCACTCGAGCAAATCAATGAGCAACGGGATGACAGTGACAGTAAGAGTACTACAGTAAATACTAGCATTCTCATTAATATTTTGCGCCTCCTTCCTTTCTTCCCTCCTTTTCACTACTCATACCAGCACCCAAGTACCTAGCACCCAGTAGCTGACAGCTGTGCAGTCTGTCCTAACTCGACTGTACCTAACATGCAAAACAAAGAAGTAAGAGTAAAAGGGTGGCAGGGGAGAAGCCAATAATCGCACTAATTATGTTTCTCATTTTAAAATGATATAAACCTTTTGAAAAGTAGGAAGAAAGAATTGTTTCTGTAATCCTATTTTAGTGTGATAATATAATTGTGATTTTCTTCTGCCATTTTTTGCATCACCTTATTAATTTTTAAGATTAAAATGAGCTCATTGCACATGAGTTCTGGGGCTGTTTTTGGTTTTGTTTTTGGGGCCACACTTGGTGATGCTCAGGGTTACTTATGGATCTACACTCAGACATTACTAGTGGTGGTGTCAGGCAACCATACGGGATGTGGGGAACAACCCTGGTCAACCACGTGCAAGCAAATGCCCTACCTGCTGTACTATCACTACTATGTACCCCTACATATACCCCTACTTATATGTTTTTTAAAAACATTTTATTTGGGGACTGGAGAGGTAGTACAATGAATAGGACATTTGGCTTGCATATGTTTAATCAGGGTTTGATCCTTGGCATCCCATATGGTCCCCTGAGCACCACCGGTAGTAATGCCTGAGTGTAGAGCCAGGAATAACTCCTGAGCATCACTGGGGTGTGACCCAAAAAGAAAAAAAAAACATGTAATTTTAATTTTGCTTTGTTTTTATATTTCTGTTATTAAAAACAAGAGAGTCTCTTGCCTGCACGCCTGGCTATCTTCCCCGGGGCCCCTCAGAGGGGATGGGCTCCAGCTTCCCTCCCCGCCCTGAGCAGAGCTCCTGGCGGCCAAAGACCACCAGAACCTAGCTACAGCCATGCTCGAGGCCCCTCTCCACACATTCGGACAGGCCTCATGCATGAAGGTACCAGCAGAGAAACCCAGGTGTGTGTAATCCCATCAACAGCCAACATCCAGAGAGAGACTTAAAAGCAATCTCTCAGAAGAGGAGGATATCTTGTAGCCTACTCTCTGGGAGAAACTGGCAAGTTTCTGAGAGTTTCCTGCCCACGTGGGACTGCCTTGCAAGCTTCCCATGGTGTATTCATATGCTAAATCCAGTAACAAGCTGGATCTCATTCCCCTGACCCTGAAAGAACACCCCCCCCCCCACCCCGAGGCCGTGCGACATCCTTGGGAGAGCCAAGTTGAGATAGACTTCTAAAGATCTCAGGGAAAAGACAAAATGAGAAGTTACTGAGCCCGCTCGAGAAATCGAGAAATCGATGATTAATGGGATTTCGTGATCTTGATCGTTATTAAAATGGCTATTGAGGTTTTCTTTGGCTACCATTTAACTTCTATATATTGTTCTATAAATTCTCATTCTTTCATGTACTTAAATTTTATGTATGTATCTATGTATATATTAAGGCTTACCCTTAATATTTGTTGGCCTGAAGCAAGAGTACAAATGTATGTTAAATTCTAATTGGTTTGATGAGTAATTATATCATAATTTAGGAAATACTTTCAAGTTTTGATCATTTCATCTGATCTATTCTAATTATGAATTTCATAAGAATAATTCTCATAGTCATTGTATTTTTTAATCAGTAATTAAGTCCTCATTAAGTAAAAATATGTAATGCCATGCTTGTGACCTTTATATAGGTTATGCTTGTCAGAAGTCTGCATATATTTTATTATCCTCAATGTTGAAGAGTACGTGCAGACCATCTTTTTGAAGATTTTCTACATATTTTTTCTGTTTTCTTTTTCCTTGAGGGTCCTTTAATATATTCTATCATAATTCTAAATTCTACACTTTCCTCTTCCTTCTCTCTTATACACTTAGAAGCAAGACTCATCTTAATAGCTTTATCACCCACTAATACGTGGGATTGGAACACCATGGCTTTTTTGTTTCAGGATAGAGGGGAAGAGTTGTGGAGAAGAATGTGGAGCATGATGGTATGAGACATGGAGCAGATGTTGGTGCTTGGAGGTGATGCTTTGACAGAATGACACAGGTGTTTATTTGGTCTTGAGTATCATTTGTGATTTGTGATATGCTGTGCTCTTTACACTCTGCATTTCTAGTCAACATGTCTGTGTTGTGGCTAGTTTTGATTCAGGAACCAAATTTTGAGAGCAAAACTCTGATGCCATGGGACCAAAATTATGGACTCCTTTCACTATATACTTAAAGTAGAATTAGTAAAGACAGAGAGTTGGCTCAGTGGTTTAAGCACATACCTTTTAGGCACGAGACCTGGGTTGCCCAGTACCACAAAAAAATAGTAACTATAAGTTTGCTTTTCACGCCTGAGCTCTCCTTTGAACATGTATCTCACTTGCTTGTCTACATGTATCTTTGCTTGTTTTATTCCACACTGAAGAAGCCCATGTTCTTTCCTGAACATTTACTTTCCTCTCCCTCATATCTAAGAAAATTTTATTCAATAAAACTACTTGCTTCAATAAAAATAAAACATTAATAATAATAGTAAAGAAAAAATGACCTGTATTCTATAAGAAGAGTACAAAGCTGAAATGTATGTTTAATTTAAACTTACTAGAATTGGATTGTTATTTAACTGAAATTCTATTAATTATAATATTGAAAAATCATGTTGCCTAAATAGAAAATGAATACATAAAAGGAACTTACAATCATCTAAAAATTAAGTTTTATTTTATTTAGATTTGCTGTGATTTTCTGCAAGATTAGAGTGGTCTTATTTTTTTTTGTTTTGTGCTTCATGCTGACTGTGCTCAGGGCTAACCCTTGACTCTGTTCTCAGGGATCACCCCTGAAGATACTGGGGACCATGTGCAATGTCTGTGATTGAATCAGTGTTGACCACTAAGGGACTTAACTCCTGTACTCTCTAGGCCCTGGGGATTTTTAAAATCTTATTTTAACACTTTGTGTGTGTGTGTGTGTGTGTGTGTATCTTTTTGCTATGTTTTTCTCCTTCCCTTTTTCCCCTTCTTCTGTATTGGTGGAGTTTGGGGGGAATTATTTTTGTTTTCCTCATTCCATTATTAGTATATACTTATTTTGAAATTGCACCCTTGACTCTCTATTTCTAATGTTATTCTTGAAATTTTAGCTTATATACTTATCTATGTTTTAATTAGTATCTTCATTAACTACCTAAGCAATTCAGGGACTTAAAACACTTCACTTATGATCAACTTAAATCTTACATGTTATCTTTCTTTTTATAAACCTTATAAATTATATATTAGCATAATTATTTCAGATAACATGCTTCAGACATTAAGTCAATGTTTATATCAATTTGCCCATACATTATTGCTTTTAGCAGCTTAGGTTTTCTGTTATGTTTTAAATGAGTATTTTATAAGTTCTTTGGGTTTTATTGAGAATTAACACGCCAAATTTAGTTGGACCTATAAACAAGCCAATAGTGTGAATGGGAACCAAAAACCCACGTTATTCTTATTCTTATTAATTCTCTATTAATTATTATTATTATTATTAGTTCTATATGAAAATACCTAATTGCCTTCCATGCTGCTAAGAACAGAATACACTTTTTTTTTTTTGCACTTTCTTCTGGATTTTTCTATCCTTAGTGCAAAAGAAAATTTCCCTTGAGGTTTTTGACCTTCAAGATATCTCTTAATTGCTCAGGTTCCAGACTTTGCCTACTGTCCCTGCACATGACTGTTTAAATCCAAGGCCATAAGTTAAAAAACTATTACTTAATTCCTGAAATGTCAGGAATTGAACCCAGGTCTCCACATGCACTTCATGTGCTCCAGACTTTGAGCTCTCTTCTCAACCCTAGAAAATTTTTTCTTTGCTTTTTTTTTGGGGGGGGTTCATAACCCAGCGATGCTCAGGGGTTACTCCTGGCTTTACACTCAGGAATTACTCCTGGCGGTGCTTGGGGTACCATATGGGGTGCCAGGGATTGAACCCAGGTCGGCCGCGTGCAAGGCAAATGCCCTACCCGCTGTGCTATCGCTCCGGCCCCCAACCCTAGAAAATTTTTTATGTTTACATGAAAATTTTTCTTGATGTCTGTTTTCTACGTAAATTATTCTTAAATTAATGAATTCATCCATTTGTATCAATTTAAGTATAATTAAGAGATATTCACAAATGTGCAGGTAGAGTATTACACAGAGGTTGGCAGCAAATAATATCAAGTCTTTCCAAATAAAAATTTTAAGTCATGCCACACTATATAAAATTTTATACATAATTTATGAAGTGTTTTCACCAGGAAATTCTTCATAATTCAGACTTCTACTTGTAAAAGATGAAAGTGTTCTTGCTTAGCAATTTTTAAGTGTCTGAGCTATATAAAAACAGCCATTGTTAGCAAATTTTGAAAAAGAGAGTATCAATAATTGTCTTAAATTGTCATTAAATATGACAAATGATTTCATGTAAAGCTTAGCAGTAACTCATATTATACTAGTGAAACTTGCCTACATCGAAAAGACAGGAAACAGCCAGAACTGGCAGAGATGTGGTGGGAAAGGATTCCTCAGTCACTGTGGTGGGGTGTAACCAGGTTCCGAGTCTATGGAAACAGAATGGAGACTTCTTAAAAAAAATTAAATGAGAAATCCCCTTATGATCCAGTAATTACACTCCTTGGCATTTTTCCCAAGAATGCAAAATCATTAATTCAAAAAGATACATGCACACATATTCATTGCAGTACTATTTACAATTGTCAGAATCTGGAAACAATCCAAGTGCTCTACAACAGCTGAATGGAAAAAGAAGTTGTAGTATATTTACATAATGGACCCTACTCAGCTTTAAGAAAAGATGAAATACTGCCTGTGTTGCAATTTGGAGGGAACTGGAGGGAATCGTATTAAGTGAAATAAGTCAGAAAGAGAAAGACAAATACCTGATGGTCTCGCTCATATGTGGTAGAGAAAGGAACCAAACAAAGGTATGCACAGTGGCCAATTAAAATAAACTCTTAAGACTGTGCTGCTCTGCCAACTTGACTGAATTTACCAAGGAACAGATAGATGCATAGGGATAGTCACGGGTGGGGGGAGATAGGGAGGGATGGAAAGGAAGGTACCATGGGACAGTGATAAAGGAATAAGGGATTTCAATGGAGGTTGCATAAAATTGCATGTCTAAAGCTTAAAATTATTACTCATATAAACCATGTTACCTATTTTTAAAATGAAGCTTAGAAGTAGAAAACAAAAATGAAGAAAAGATCTGGGCCTTTGAATGGCATAAAAATCTTAAGTTAACACTGAATAAGAACTTTCAAGGGCAACCTATCCTCAAACAAAAGAAACCACAAGAAAGCAAACTGTATAACTGGATTTCTAACTTTAGGATTTAAATAATACAAAGGAAGACTCCCTGTTGTTTTTCCCTCAGTTTCCTTCTCATTATGCTCACTTTTCTTTATCGCTCATTTATCTGGAATGTACAGATCATCTTTACAATAGCATTAGTTAGGTGGATGGTTTTCTGATTTCCTGAGCTAATTCAAATTATTGGATGATTTTTATTTGGATGATTTTGAATTGTTACCCACAAATCTTGGGTAACAATTTTCTTTCTGAACTCTCAGATGAATTGAGAAATGCAAGAGAATTCATCTTGCAATAGGTATTCTGGGAAAAAGGAACAGTATAGAAAATGTTCAACAAATGTCTCTTGATGTAATTATAACTTTTTTGTTTGGGGTGAGGGGGTTCAGGCTACACTCAGCTGTGCTCAGAACTTACTACTGACTCTGTACTCAGGGATCACATCAGAAAGTACTTAAAGGACTGTAAGGTAAGTGCCTACCTATGGTACCATCTCTCTGGCACATGATATGACTAAATTTTAAATAACTTTCATTCATATATAATTTATCTTATTGGAGTTTAAAATTCAATTTTTAGCATAGTCACAGAATTGTGAGATTATAATAAGTCTAATTTTAAATTTAAATGTTTTCTTCACCCTTAAATTCAAACCCACTCTCATTAGCAGATTTTCTTCATTCATCTTCATCTTCCGCATCTTCACCTTACCCCATCCCATCACTAATATATTTTCTACCTTCATAAATTTATGGTTTGCTTATTCTGGGCTTTTCATGTAGATGAAGCCTTTGAATATTTGATTCATTGTGATTTATTTCTTTGACATAGCATACTTTCAGTGCTTAGTTTCTAGTGAAAATTTTTCTTGTTGAATGATATTTTCTTGCTTGGATATGCCAAGCATTATTTTTTTTATTCTTCAGTTGATTGGCCTTTTTGTCCTATTTTTGACTACTTAGAATCATAAGAGCTTAAATGTATTCAAGTATGCGTTTCTGTGTTAACGCATTTTAATTTTTCCTGGTTACTTACCAAAGAGTGGAATTTCTGGATAATATACTGAGGGAACTTGCCAAATAATTTTCTAAAAGGATTGGCCTTCTTACAATCCCATCAGCAATGTATGAGTATTCATATTTATTCACATATTTTACCAAATTTCATTTTTATCTGTTGTTTTTTGTTCTTATTATTCTGGTGGGTGGAAAATAATATCTCATTGTGATTTTTATTTGCATTACTTAGGCTATTGGCACAATTTTACTATTTTATGATGTTAACTTACTCATTATCTTCATTTGTATTTTGGGTATCTTATTTGTGAAATAATTCTTGCAAAAAGGTTGTAAGGATTTACTCCTGTGTTTTCTTCTAAGAAATGAATGGCTTTAGCTCTTGTATTTATGTTTTTCGTCCAGTTTAAATGAATTGTGTGTATGAGGGGTAGAATATTATTTCTTATCTCTGAATATGCAGTGATACTAGAGCTATCCAGTTAACAAAACTATTCATTCTCTTACTCAATTCCCTTTTCAAAATAAATTAACCATAAATATAAGTCTTTAAATGCTTTCAATCCTTTTTCATAAATTATATATAATCCAAGAAATATATTATGAATAGAATATAAAACACTATAAAGAAATTTAAAAAATATAAGATGTATATATATATTCATATCTAATCACTGGCCATATCTAGTCACTGGCCATATCTAATCACTGGGTTTCACATGCTCCTATGTGCTTAAGACTGAAATAGGCAGTGATTATAAATGGCATTAAAAAAGAATCCTGATCTGTTATTTCTTTAGCTTCTATGGAGAAGTCTATACAGCTGAGGCCCTGGCTTATATAGACTAAGAATAGGTCTGCTCTGTACACTGTTGATCAAGTAGTTAAAAGGTGGTAAAATTTCTCGTCTCTCAGAGCTCACACTTGTAGGAAACATGATTTCACAACTCGTACATGACAGTCGCAAATAAAATTGCTCCCACGAGAGTGTTACTATGGTCAGAGAAAACGACTGTGCCTCTTTTATTGCTGCCATTGTGACTTAGGCCTTCTTTGATTCTTACTGTTGTTGCTTTAAAAGTTTGCGTTTTTCATAAAGAGGCAAAATCTTTCAATCTTAAGTATAGAACCTAGTTTGGGATTTTTATTTCCTTTGATGACAGTGACTCTTCATTTACCCCAGAAAAGATTTTATTACTACTTGTAAGCAGTAAAGATAAATGTGGTTTCTGACAAACATCATTATAAACAATATATATGTTTATGAATGGGACAAAAGCAGTATTTCAACCTTTCCTTTTAATTCTAAAAACATCTGGACATATTTTATATTCCACTCAAATTAATTTCTCTTCTTAATGAGACTTGAATGCCTAATGTGGCAAAAGAGAAGACTCTAAGATAGCACCATACAGTTACATCCATAGTTTTGAAGGGGTGCATTCCCTTATAGCTAATACAAAGGATATTTAGAAAAGAAGTGAAAAACAAACAAACAAACAAAAAGCTCAACTTTCTTATATAATTTGATTTTTTTCAGCAACAGATGAACAAAGTTCACACAGTTAACACACCACACATAGTGGAATCTTTCTTTTAAGTTGTGTGCCTATGTCTATTCAGTTAGCGTTTTGAGAAAGGTGGAGGATTGAAATTTCCAGACTGTAGTGATTGCCTCAGGTAAATCAACTTCATAGACGCTGCCTTTGAGTAAATCAACATGTGTCCCGTGTCCAATATAACTTCTTTTTTCTCACCAGCATTTATCATTTGCTAGAATGTCCAGCTTTACTGTAGCCTCAAGCATATAATATTCCTAGGGAGGAAATGTTTTTTCTAAAATTCTTTCATGTATTCACTTTTTAGGTTACATATGTAGTCTTAGCAAATGTGGCAAATCTCAAAAAGAAAAAATTTTCGTTCTGCCCTTAAATATGTGTGGGCTTTGGAGACCCAGCAAAAATTATTAGTTTGTTCTTTAGCAAAACTTTGTTAATAGGCAAAAGAAAAAGAAATAATTTAGGGTGAACAAGTGGGTGCATATTTAGAAGATCTTGGATTCTGTCTCTCCTACCAGAGCAGGTGAACACACTGTTAAGGGAAATGATGTAGACGAGGAGAGGTAAGCTAAACAAAGGCAAAAAAAGAGAAAAGGGAACTATTGTACAGTTAATTTTTTTTCCTTTGCGGTAGGGATTACCTGATGGTGCTCTGCGGCTACTCCAGTTCAGTGCTCAGAGGACCATGTGGTGTAGGAATCAAATGCAGAGTTCCCATATGCAAAGCATGCATTCAAGTTCTTTGAACCATCTCCTAAACCTACTTCATAGTTTTTTAAGACACAGCAGGTTTTTTTTGTTTGTTTTTGTTTTTTAATTTTTTATTTTATTGAATCACCATGTGGAAGGTTACATAGTTCTCAGGATTATGTCAGTTATACAATACTCAAATACCCTTCCCTTCACCAGTGCCCATATTCCATCACCAACCCCTCCAGTATACCTCCCTTCCCCCCAGTCCCCGCCCTTGTAAGTGATAAGTTTTACTTCGTTTACGCTTTATCTTGATTACATTCCATGTTTCAATACATAACTCACTATTGTTGCTGGAGTTTCCCCCCAAAAAGAAAAAGACAGTCCTACTGCCAAGGAAGCATTTGATAGTTTTCCATTGCTGAGAATGTAGAGATATTAAGTCCCACTGTTTGTTACATAACTTTTCTTTTTTTTCCCTACTCGTTCCGCGCCACCGAGTTCATGCCTGCTTAGTAATCGCCACGCTGCCTGACAAAGGGGAAAAAACCGAGAAACATGGTTATTTCCTGTCATCAGCCGGTGTGGGGCTCTGGCTTAGTTGATAGTCTATTAGAATGTCTGCAAGCAGTTTCTGGAACCAAAAGTAGTGCGCTGGTATCGGCCCCGGCTCGAGATTCCACCAGCGACCTGCTGTTCCATGTACATAATAATTTTTTCCCTTATATCCCATTCCCACGCCCCCAGGTCCCTGTCTGCTTAATGGACATCATACTATGGTTAACGCCACGCTGCGTTTCTTCCCGAGAAAAAAGGATATTTCTTCTCCTCAGCCGGCGTGAGGATATGGCTTAGTTCAGTCTAGAGAGATGGCTACCACTTTGATTGCTTCAATATTTTAACAAAAGACTTACTATTCTTGTTAGGATTTCCCCCCCCAAAGTCTGACCCGTTAAAAAAGGAACCATTTCATATTGCTGATGATTAGATGACATTAGGTCCGCATGGTTTTGGGTTTCTGTATAAAGTCCAGGGAAAGTACAGCCAGAAATTACATCACTGCAAACTTTTACCCTTCTATGGTGCTCATAAGATGGAAAAACCTAGAGAGAGCTAGATCGCCGTCTCGATTTTGTGCTCAAAAAGCGGTGGAAGCTGTGCTGTGCTCAGGAGGAAGGGGTTGAGAGGGAGAGGTTAAAAAAATAGAGAAATACCCGGCTCCCACTGTCGCAGCCTGGCCTAAGCTCTCAGTTCACATTCTGGAAGTATTTCAGTGGGCTGCTGGAGTCCAAAGGAGCTCTTTTTTTTTTTTTGTTTTTTTTTTTTTTTGTTTTTGGGTCACACCCGGCGATGCACAGGGGTTACTCCTGGCTCTTCACTCAGGAATTACCCCTGGCAGTGCTCAGGGGACCATATGGGATGCTGGGCTTAGAACCCGGGTCGGCCGCGTGCAAGGCAAACGCCCTACCCGCTGTGCTATCGCTCCAGCCCCCCAAAGGAGCTCTTTTGGGCTCTTCGATCATGCTCGAGCGGCAGCCACGTCAAAAGGCGAAGACACAGCAGTTTTTGGACACAGCAATTATATTTCAATTCTAGGTGTCCCATGTATTGACTGTGATTTGGAGCAATTCACTTAATTATTTTTTTAATCTCAGTTTTTTTTCTTTATTTGACTGTAGCGATAGTGCAGCAGGTAGGGCATTTCCCTTGCACGCAGCCGACCCGGGTTCAATTCCTCCATCCCTCTCGGAGAGCCTGGCAAGCTACCAAGAGTATCCCGCCCGCATGGCAGAGCCTGGCAAGCTACCTGTGGCATATTCAATATGCCCAAACCAGCAACAATGAGTCTCACAACGGAGACGTTACTGGTGCCCACTTGAGCAAATTAAATGAACAACGGGGCGACAGTGCTACAGTGTTTTTTTCTTTATTATACAATAGTGTGATAGCACTGCAGGTGGGGCATTTGCCTTGCACGAGGCCAACCCGGGTTCAATTCCCCGCCCCTCTTGGGGAGCCCAGCAAGCTATCCAGAGTATCTTTCCTGCATGGCAGAGCCTGGCAAGCTCCCCATGGCATATTTGATATGCCAAAATCAGTAACAAGTCTCACAATGGAGACATTACTGGTGCCCGCTCAAGCAAATCAATGAGCAATGGGATGACAGTGATACAATGATGCAGTAATACAATAGTGTGTACCTATTGGAATTTGGAGAGAATTGAGATAATATTATACAATAGAATAATAAATGTTACAATTTCACTCTTTTACTCAATACCCATCACATAGAGAATATCAATCATTTAGGTGTTATTTAATATTCAGGTTTTCTTTATGCCTGAAATGTGTGTGTGGTTCAACTGTAAATATTTTTTAGTCAGTTGTTGCTGAGGGCAGGGAAGGTGGGAGGAAGAATTTTTGGTTTTTCTTTACCTTTGAAGTCAGTTCAAAACAATGCCATCAAGGAAAGCATCTGTATTTATAAAGCTATCATTTTTTGTACTGTTTGCATATCTTAAATTTGTCAAATTCCCAGAATTTCCCTTTGATCTTATTGGAAACTGAAACCAAAACTAAATCATAAAACTTTTTCATGTTTGCTGTCAATCTATTTCAGAGCTACAGTGAATGGTATTTATTGGTAAGTGACTTTCTATCAACCTTCAATGACTACTTCCAGAGCCCAGAGTATATACACCCTATCTTGCCACCACCCTGGAGGCAGCAATGTTCAGGATGCTAAGGAGTTTCAGGTGAGACTGATGATGAAAATCAGCCAAGTGTAGGTAATGATGCCAGGTGACATTACAGTTTGTAGTACACAAGAGGCAGGTGGTAACTTTGCACAAGGAAACTTTGTACCCTGCTGTGCCCAATGGGCTTTATAAGCACCTCAGTGTCACTTGTCACTTGGAGATTGAGGCCAAACTCAAAATGAAAGCCCACAGTGTTATCTCTCAGCAGTATGAGTTCTTAAGTGAAGAACGTGATGCTCTTTATTTTATTTATTTATGTATGTATATATTTGGATTTTGGACTACACTTGATGGTGCTCAGGGCTTACTCATGGCTCTGCACTAAGGTATCACTCCTGGTGCGCTCAGGCAACTATATGGGGTGCCAAGGATCTAATCTGGTTTGGCCATGTGCAAGGCAAATGCCCTACCCACTGTTTTTTAGTTCAGGTCCCAAGTGAGGTGATTTTCTAACAGCTAACACAATAAAAACACTTTAAGAGTTGTAACTAATTAACAAATTCAGTAAAGTTGCAGGATTTAAAATTCAATAGACAGAAATCATCTATATTTCCATACAATAACAAAATAGCACTGTTTGCACTGTCCTTAGCACTGTCGTCCCATTGTTCACCGACTTGCTCCAGCGGGCACCAGTAACATCTCCATTGTGAGACTTGTTGTTACTGTTTTTGGCATATTGAATATTTCACGGGTAGCTTGCCAGGCTCTGCCGTGCGGGCGGGATACTCTCATACTCTCGGTAGCTTGCCAAGCTCTCTGAGAGGATGGAGGAACTGAACCTGGGTCGGCCGGGTGCAAGGCAAATGCCCTACCCACTGTGCTATCGCTAATTTCAAAGAAATGAAAAATAGTGATCCCCTGAATGGTAGCATTAAAAATCAGCAACATGGCTTAAGGATAAATATAAGAACATACCTGGGTTGGACCAATAGTACAGTGGGTAGGGCATTTGCCTTGCATGCAGCCAAGGTAAACTTCAATCCATGTCACTCTATATTGTCCCATGATCCCTTCTAGAACTGAGTGTATAGCCAGGAATAAGTCCTGAGCAAAGCTAGGTGTGGTCCCCAAATAAACAAACAAACAAATAAATAAATAACCAAAAAAAGATAAGACAAATACAGTGGGAACTTCAAGACCTTGATAAAAGAAATAGAAGTGTCAACAAATGAAATTATATCCTGTGATCATGAATATGAATGGTTGCTAAAATATCGCAATATCATCCATAGTGAAACCATCCCCTTTAAACTTTCAATAGCAATTTACACAGACATTAGCAAGAAATAATCCTAAAATTTGCATGAAACTAGAAAAACCATGAATGACTAAAGTTAACCAGAGGAAGAACAAAACACAATACATCATACTTTCTTATTTTAAGCAAATACTATACAAAGTGAAATAGAACTGCAGTAGCACAAAAACAGACAGAAAAACCAATGAAATAGAATAGAGAGCCCAGAAACTGAACATACAGATATATTGTCAACTGTCAAATATACTGTCAGCTAACAAGAGAGACAGAATACCCAGTGGAGAAAAAGTCTCTTAATTAAACAATGATGGGAAAACTGAATAACTGCGTGCAGAAAAATGAAATTGGTGTCCTATCTTAGGCCCTCAGAAAACTAACACAAATGGATTAAAGACTTAGAAGCTATAATTTTTAGAGGAAAATCTTTAATTCTTAAAGAGAAAACATTGTAGAAAAAAATCCTTTGACGATAAGTATTTTTAGCAATGAATTTTTGGATCAAAAGCCAAAAACATAGGCAATAAAAATTCAAAAGTGAACAAGTGGGATTCCGCCAAACTAAAAATTTTCATCAGAGCTGTCAGAAAGAGTGCTCAATTTTTGTGCTTTTCCCTCTATGATTTTAGTAAATTTTCTTAATATCTGATCAAGCTTTCATATGCTATTATCAAACAAAATGAAACAAAAATTAGTCAAGCTAGTTTAAAAATTGAACAAATTGATACTCAAATGGCCAGAGATTGTGGTAAAGCATTTTCATGGAGCTGATTCTGGTTCAATTCCTGTCACCCTCTAAGGTACCCTGAGCCTGCCAGAAGTGATCCCTGATTACAAAGCCAGGAGTACCCCCTGAGCACTGCTGGGTGTAGCCCAAAAACCAAATAATAATAATTTCAAATATTTTATGCTTCTTTGCAAGTTTGGATCATATGTCTTCTTTTTCTTATATTTTTATATATTTTAATATATCTTCTTATATCCTCAGTGATTGAAATCATATTTAGATACATTTATTGCTAATGAATATTTTTATAGTTTAATACCACTGTTTTGTTGTAAATTATATGAACATATAATTAATTTAGATAATGAATTGTGAACCAAATATGTATTAATATTTGCTCAGAACATTGACATTTTTGGAAATAAACATGATGGTGGTTTTAGTAAGCACATTATTAGCCTCATTACATGTCAGTGAAATTCTCACTTAAATATTTTATAAAGTTCCTCAGTAGTCTTGAATGAGAAAGTGTTTTTGCTTTACAATATAGAGATTTAGGAAATGGAATAACTGCAATAAGTGTTCATGGTACATTAGTCCCAACATCTTCTAATGAAAATAAATAATTGGTATAGCTATGCACATTAATAATAGGCCCACAGATATCCAAGACAAAAAAAAGAGAATATTCATGTGAAAAGCTTTGCTTCCTGAGTCCTCAGTGTCCTTTGCAGCAGAGTAAAGGGTTTTGTTGGTTATAAGAGCATACAAGTCAGTATTAAGAGTTTCCTACCTAGGAATGAAGGAGGCTAATTGATTCTGCTGTTAATACCTACCAACTTCAGGCCCTAAGAGAGGTAAGCACAGGGCTCCCTTGCCCAGGGCTGGGCTCCCTTCTTTTCTGTAGGGCACTATTCTTCATCGTGATCAGGGTTAAGCTTCATGTTGTTCCATGTAGAAGAATTTGGACCATGCTATAGCAATATATGTTCTCCACGTTCTTGTGTTTGACTAAACTCTAATTTTAACACTTTTACCAGTCATCACACACTATCTGAGAAGTATGAGGATAAATTATGGTACATTTAAAAACTGCTGCAAAATAAGAAACAAGAGAACAAGACACTTTGGGAATATAAGAACTGTTGAATGTGTAATCTTCAGTGCTGGCTATGAGCGCATCTGATACTTGTGAAGAAATCCGTTGTGTTGACTCACTGGTAAAGCTAACACTTCTTGCTTCTTTGCCTGGTACAACATATAGCATACTAGTTTGTTTTGACTTATGGGTGTGTCCAAATTATTTTTTATCAATTTGTATTTTGTTTTCTCATTTTATTAGTTTATTTTTTAATTTGTGTTCAATATATTTGTGAAATTTAGTAACATAAAATACGTTGGTCTATTTCTAATTGCAAAATGTTGGAGTTTTGGGGCTGTAGCAATAGTACAGTGGGTAGGGCGTTTGCCTTGCATTTGGCCAACCCGTGTCCGATTCCCAGCATCCCGTGTGGTCCTCTGAGCACCACCAGGGGTGATTCTCGAGTGCAGAGCCAGGAGTAACTTTTGTGCATTGCCAGGTGTGACCCAAAAAGAAAAAAAATTTTGGAGTTTTGTCAGTCCAACTGGACTGATGCATATATTAGAATGTAGCTCTTCTCTCTTAATTCCATTAGTTTGTGTCAGTTTGTCTCTCATTTTCATAAAATCGTTAGAGTATTATTCTATTATATTATGATAGAACATGTAATAATTGTTAGAAAATGATACTACTATATGTTAGAATGTGGTTACCTAGATGTATTTCTCTTTATTGTATTAATATCTCTTGATCACACACAACCCTGTATAAAGAATATTCTATAAACTAAAAAAAATTATATTTAACTAATAAAGAATTCTAGTGAGGGTACATTATACAAGATCAATATACATGCTTGAAATGTACAAAAATGGAGAAATCAACTTCATTTACAATAGCAGAAAAAATAAAATATTAGTAATAAGTTTATAAAAGGAAATGCAAAACTTACACCATGAAAACTATGAAACATTATTGAAAGAAATAAGATCAAACAAATAGAAAAACACACTATGCTTATGGATCAGAAGACTTAATACTCTTAAGATGATAATACTTCCCAAATTGAAGTTGAGATACATCTCAGTGATTGTGAAAATCCCACCTGGGATCTGTACAAATTAATGAACTGATTCTAAATTTCATATGCAATTTCCAAGGACCAGAACAGTAAAACCAATCTTGAAAAAGAATAAGGTTGGAGGCTTCCCCCCCCATCTTAAACATTCTCTTTATTGCAGTTTTACATTTAATTGTTTTTCATTTTTATTTAGATTTATAATATTTACAAAATTTACTTTGCCTTACACGTGGCCAACCCGAGTTTAATTCCTCTGTCCCTCTCAGAGAGTCCGAAAAGCTACTGAGAGTATTCTTCCTGCATGGCAGAGCCTGGCAAGCTACCCGTGGCATATTTGATATGCTAAAACAGTAACAACAAGTCTCACAATGGAGACTTTACTAGTGCCTGTTCGAGCAAATTGATGAACAATAGGACAACAATGTGACAGTGCTACAGTGCTACATTTTTTCTGTGATTTATAATACTGTTATTTTATTATTATAAAATAACAAGTCCAGGTGACTTGATTACAGTCATATTAACTCTTACAATTTTAAAGTACACAGTTACCTCACCTCTACAACACCAAAGTCTCCAAGCATCTCAACCAATTTTACCTTCCGTACAACTCAGTACCCGTACCAATACCACTCCCCCTCCCCCAACTGCCTCTGTTTTTTATATTCTCAGTTCTGTAATCAGAAGCCAAGAGTTTGAGGCTTTCAATATTGGGGAGAAGAGGAAGGGGCACACCCAGCAGTGCTCTGGGCTTATTCCTGTGTGGTGCTCAGGGCTTATTCCTGGCTCTGCACTCAAGGAATCATTTCTGGTGGGGCTAGGAGAATTATATGGAGTTCTGGGAACTAAACCTAACAAGACAAATATGCTACTCACTGTACTATCCCTCCAGCCCCAAGGCTTTCAAGTTTTAAAACATTCCTGTTCCAATACTTACCATACGTTTAGAGTAAAAAGAAAGTGTGTTACCTGACATAGGAAGAGTCATCGATTAATTAAGTCTAAAATTAAACCCATATGACTCTTCCAGCAGCCTCCATGCTGGCTTAGTCATCTCAGCAGGCTTGCCTCCCTATCTCAGACTCTCTGCTTGCTCCTTCAAGTGGTGGCTTCTATCCTGAACCAACCAGTTGCGTTTGCAGCCACATGACTGGTCTACTTATCACGTCTCACACTGCACATACTACACCTCCTGTCACTGGGCGAAAATCAGCACGGAAAGAAAACAGCAAGACCCTTTCTAATCCTTTGGAGACCCCAGTGGGAATTATTGCAACGATCACTCCCAGCACAACAGGGGCACGTCAAACCCAAAGGGGAAGTTGTATAAACGCAAACGAAGCTCAATGGATGAAAATAATTAGCAGAGAAGGCTCTACCAGTACCAATCAACTATGTAAACTCTCAGAATAATTTAGGACATCATATTGAGGACTTAAATTTTTTTATTTCAGGCATTCTGATTTACAATATGATTAATAGTAGGGATTTTATGTGTAAATATTACAGCATCACACCCACCACCAAGTGTCCACTTCCCTCCACTATTGCCCCAGTGTCTCTCCTATCCTGTTTTTCCCTATTTGCCCCTCCCCCACCATGTTGAATTTGGTGCATATTAAACAGGTAAGTTTGTGATGTGAGGCTATTGTAAACATGTCAAAGCAAGGATGTGATGCACTGTTAGGCTTAACCTAACTGTTAATCATAGATCCAGAACACATTCTCCTTGACTATTCCTGGGGAGGAGTTCCACCAGATCACATAATAAGAATAATTTTCCAGATATCAAGGCAAAAGTACTCAAATTTTCACAGAACCAAACTTTTCTGTAAGTCAGTCCTTTGCAAATTGGAGTCCATATTTAGATCATGAATAAATTTAGCCCTATCATTTTAGTAGGACATTTTTTATTGTGCACAGGAAGCTCTGGAGAGGTAAGTAATAGAATCATCATCTTCGTTGCTGCAGGCTTGCCTTAGAGAAGTCACTTTAGCTAGTGTTAAGTTGGAGAAAAGTGTCTTTTGAGTGTTTCTGAGAAGTTGGTTGCTTATTCTCCTAAGCATGCAGGAAGTTGGCATGACCTAAGGTTTGAAAGAAAGAAAAATGTTCTCCTCTTAAATGCTCTTGTCTTAAATTTATTCATCATCTTGGAAAAGGAAGTCATGATGAGTTCCTTTTCTTTTTCCCAACCAAACAGTAGCAAATATTTAAGCTATTGTCTGGGAACAAAATGTTCCATGCTAATGTTAAAAATTGCCTGCGAAAGTTCCCTTCAACTAAAAAGTAATAGAGCCAAGTTAAAAGTTCTTTTGAAATGGAGACTATGACAAGAAAGGAGTCACACCCCCAACCAAAGTGGGCTTTCCGAGAGCTTGTTGCCTACAACCACTCATTAAGGTTTCTCACACTGGGTTTTGTTGGCAGCAGTTCTCAGGAATCATTTCCTCCATGGGGGAAATAAGTGGCAGTCGCTCATGTCTTGTTGCAAAGACAAAGTTAAGAATTTAAATTGAGAAAGGCAGTTAAAATAATATTTGAACTTTTGAACTTCCTGATCCAGTAATTATTCTTGAAAGTCTGTAAAAGATGGGAAGGTAGAATTAATGTCACTTAAAGTATTGAATTCTAGAGGAATACCATCATTAAATATAGTAGTTCTCCCCCTAATTTTTTGATTCTTGAGTACAGGCATGACAAGAATTTTATGAAGATGCTTCTGATAATAGGATGGAGTATAAACAGAAAGTTCTCTTAAGTCGGAAGGGGTAAGTTTTAAGCCTTGAACTTATCTCTTTTCCCGAACAAGGGTGTTTGTATGTCCACCCCAGGGTTCTCTCCTGAGCGGTATATCTGCTATATATCTGCTTTCTAGATACATCCCTCTGGATGCCAGAAAGGTAGTTTCATTCGTATTCAAAATAAAAATCATCCTCTCAGCTTTAGTTTGCCCACCCAAATTGGATCTCTAATAACATTTTTAATTTCTATTTTCTACTGTTATTAAGCTAAATCCAAATTCATATATCTAAGTACCATTCTCGTATTTTTGCCTTTTTCCAGCTATACATACTATAACTTTTCATGAAACTCAAGAATTCACCTACTTTCTGCATCTCTTCTGTTGTTTAACTCAAGGAGGACACCATTATTCTTTCACTTGACTTTCTTTACTTTCTCCTAACTAGTCATTCTTTTTTTTTTCTCCTTTACTCCATTACCAGCAGTAGAATCATTCTAAAACACAACTCTCATCTTGTCATATCTCTCCCCATTCATTAGGTAGCACTGTAGCACTGCAGCACTGTCGTCCCGTTGTTCATCGATTTGCTCGAGTGGGCACCAGTAATGTCTCCATTGTGAGACTTGTTTTTACTGTTTTTGGCTTATAAAATATGCCCTGAGCAGTTTGCCGGGGCGGGCTTGAGCGATAGCACAGCGGTAGAACATTCCTCTTTCATGAGGCTGACCTGTGTTCGATTTTTCCGCCCCTCTTGGAGAGCTGAGAAAGCTACCGAGAGTATTGCACCCACATGGCAGAGCCTGGCAAGCTACCCATGGCATATTGGATGTGCCAAAAACAGTAACAATAAGTCTCTCAATGAGAGATATTACTGGTGCCCACTCGAACAAATCGATGAGCAACAGGATGACAATGACAGTGACAGTATTTGTCAGGCTCTGCCATGCGGGTGGGATACTCTCGGTAGCTTGCCGGGCTCTCTGAGAGGGACGGCGGAATCAAACCTGGGTATAGGAGAAATTCCTTAACCCAACTTATAAAAAATCCTTTGATTTATTTACTTACAATATCAAGACTAGTATTTGTGTACCCACCTGATCTGTAGATTCTGAGCATTCACCATACTTGTTTGGTTTAGCAAATAATAGAAAGAGCAAATGAAGTACATGCTATCAGATTTGCTAATAGACCAAGTCAACTCAGCAGAGCCAACATATCCACACCAAGGAACACTGCAGGTGGATAAATTAACTTATTTTCACTAGTTTTAGCTATAACAGTAAGAGAAAGCCTTTATTCATAATTTTTGCATGGCCAAACTCTTGGCAGATCCTTTTACCTACACCCAAGTGCTCCCCTACCTGATCTCACTTCTATATGCTGAACTCAACATCTTTCAACTTTTCTGAGGGGCCACTCCACATTGCCCAGTTCTTTGTGATGTCCTTCATTTATAAGCAATTTTGCTTCCTATGAAACCGGGCAGAGAGATCTCATCAATGGAACCTTTAACATTGATGACTGGATATAGTCTTTGACGCTGTTTCATTTAGTGGATCTAACTAAAGGGAACCAGGGGGCTGGAGCGATAGCACAGTGGGTAGGGCATTTGCCTTGCATGTGGCCGACCCGGTTTGATTCCTCCATACATTTCAGAGAGCCTGGCAAGCTACCAAGAGTATCCCGCCTGCATGGCAGAGTCTGGCAAGCTACCTGTGGCGTATTTGATATGCCAAAAAATAGTAACAACAAGTCTCACAATGGAGACGTTTCTGGTAGCCGCTTGAGCAAATCAATGAACAATGGGATGACAGTGACAGTGCAACTAAAGGGATGTCCCTAGATCCTTTTCATTTCAATCCCAAGATTTCTTTGACCTCCTTTATATTTTGTCTCTTTCCACATGTTCATGCCTTTTATTAACTAGGAACACTAAAATCATTAATTTTGTGAAATATATTTCTATTAAAGATAAGAGATCATTTCAGCATGTAAGGTCACCCAAGGGCCTATTGTCCACAAAGGATTTATTGTACATGATTAGCCTTAACCTTACCCTTAACTTTAAACCTATGTACATGATTAACCTTAAACCTTCTTTGAGAGCAATAGATTTTCTTTCTGCTGATATTATTATTAGCCACCCTCTATCTTCCCTTTCAAGCATGACTCACCAAACAGACTGTTTCTCAGGGTGTGTATGTGTGTGTGTATGTACGTGTGTATATGCTCTATATTTATTCTCCAAGTTTTTACACTACAGTCTACTCTGGACTACCAGGATCTTACCACTACTTTTTACTTAGCTACTGGATGCTCTCTCTTTAGACCTCACTTTCTCCAGTCAATCTGGATTAAAGATTTTTCTGTGGGCTTCTAAGGCACTTCCCATTCCCATTTTCCCCATGTGGCACCTAACACATTCCCCTGGTATGTCTGGAAGTTTTGTGAGCTCAACAGCAGGAAGATTCTTGCCCATCTTGTTCTTCCTTATATCCTTCAACGTCTACTAGCTAGAGCAATCACTTTCTTAATGAACGAATAGATCACTCTAGTCATCCTTTAATCAGAGAATCCATGAATCACCAATTTTATGCAAGTCCCTGATGCTCTAAAAAATTGAATTTTCTTTTCTGAAATTACATATTTCATTTCTTAAAGATTCATTTCGTCTCTCTGCTTTCATCTCTTGAATATGCTGATTTATCCTTACATTGTCATCCCTCCATGTTTATTAAAGCCATTCCTCTGTACAGTAAACCACATCAGACATTGAATACTGTCTCAAGAAATCTGTTTCACAGTAAAAACTCTTCAGACTTTTCTCTGAGCACTTTTCATTGTGTGTTGAATTTATTGGTGCGTATACCTCTCTAACCTACAAGATGCTCTTTGCCTTGAAGTCTGTGACCGTGTTGTATTTATCTTTGTAAACTCACAATCTTGTAGGTAGTGTGGAGGTGTCAGTCAGTAAATGCATAAATGTGTAGCACAGGTCAAAAGTCAGATCTTGACTTAACTGAGTTGCTGTTTTTTTAAAAAAAATAGGACACCTGCCTCTGTACAATAGCTCTCTATGCGTCAGTGTCTCTCGATGAAGTGGGCATTCAGATGCCATAAAAAAAATCATACTGCAGAGATGTTATGAAATATATGTAACATGAAATATAAATAAGTGCCTGAAACATAGAACTTATAAATAAGATTTACGTGAAAATATTAAAATATTGAATAAGCATAGATAAATCTAAGTCTCAGTGTTAAAAATTATGATACATATTAGAATCTTAGGGGGGGTTCACCATAACAGATTGATAATACTTGGTCTCAGATATGTAAAATATTTTTTTAAAAAGGCATAGGACCAGATAGACAGCCCAAAAAACTGAGCAGGTAGATGCTTTGGATGTGGGAAGTCTGGGTTCGATGCCCAGCACCACCTAATCCCCCATGCATTATCCATAGTGACCGCTGACCATAGAGCTGGAAGTTCCACTGTGCAGACTAAACAGGGTCTCCAAAACGTGAAAACAAACTCCCCAGAATAAACTGAGAGGCAAATTTTCCAGGTCTCATTTTAAGAATCTTCTTCTGAAATAATATCAGATCAAGAAATTGGGATTCAAAGAAAATGCACTTTCTATAGGACACTTCATAGAAAACTAAAAAGTATTAAATAAGAACATAATTTGTCTTATAAATATTTTTAAAAGGAAAATTATTTGAACAAACAGCATCACGGGTTTTAACTTTCTTTTTCCTTTTAAAAATTATTTATTCGCTGTGAGTTATAGAGTTACTCATGTTTGGGTTGCAGGTACACAATGTTCGGCAACAATCCCTTCACCAGTGTTCACTGCCCTCCGCCCGTGTTCCCAATTCCCTTCCCCCACAGCCTGCCTCTGTGACAGACACTTTAATTATTAATTTTAGGCGCTGTGGTTTACATTACTGTTACTGATAGGGGTTCATGCTTAGCTCTCTACCACCTTTTAGCACCTCTGCCCTCCAGAATGACCACTTCCCTCTGCCATTGTCTAGCCATTCTCTTCCCCGGCCTCTCTCTCACCCACGAAAGTGGCAAGATTCATATTGAAGATTGGTTCTCATGGTCTTGGTTTCCATTACCTTTGAGCATCTGTTCTTCCTTAATATGTTTCTTTATGTCCTGCATATGAGGCAGATCATTATGTGCAGGTCTCCCTCTGACTAATTTCACGCATCATGATACTCAGTAGATACATCCACATAGCAGCAAATTGCACATACTTCAGTGTGCTTGTACTTATATTTGTATATTTATATATGTGTGTATATATATATGTGTTTATGTGTGTATGTATGTATATATGCCTATGACAGTTTTTTTATCCAATCATTTGTTCTTGGACTTTGAGGTTTTTTTCCTAAGTTTGGGCTCTTGTGAAATGTCCTGCAATGAACATAAGAGTCCATATGTCTTTTCTACATTGTGCTTTTGGTCCCTTGAGGTATATTGGCAAACTATAAATTCTTGAAAATTATACATGTGATTAAGAAAAGACAATGGGGCTGGAGCAATAGCATAGCAGGTAGGGCATTTGCCTTGTACGAAGCCGACCCAGGTTCGATTCCCAGCATCGCATATGGTCCCTCGAGCACTGCCAAGAGTAATTCCTAAGTGCATGAGCCAGGAATAACCCCTGAGCATCACCAGGTGTGATGCAAAAAAAAAAAAGAAGACAATATTGGGGACATTGGTAAAGGGAAGTTGACACTGGTGGTGATAATGGTATTGAAACATTGTACATTTGAAACTCAACTATAAATAATTATGCAGATCATGACACTTTGATATATAAAAAATTAAAATTTAAATGTTATTTTCAAGCAGATATAAAGATAGATTTGCTCCTACTAAAATTTCATAAAATTGTTATGTGTCCACTTAGAGCTAATTTAGTAAATTTTTTTTGCTATTTTTGTGAGGAGTCACACGCTGAATGTCACATGGAATGTGTTGAACTTTGACCTAATCCTAGGTCTTACAAAAGCAAAATATACATTTTCTCTATGAGTTATTGTCCCAGGCCCTCTTCCTCTTTTCTTTGAAATAAGAAGTCACCAAGGAAAAAGACTCTCTAATTCCTTATGGTTATCATACTATTAGACTTTCACATTATATGCTGAAAAGCAAACCTTAAGAAAAAAAAAGAACATTCCCCTCAAACCTTAAGCTTTAAATTTCCCAGGCTAAGAGCTTCCTTTTGCTGAGACTGAGGTGTTTTGTCAGATTGTTTGCTACTGTATGTTTTATGCATCTTAAAAACTGTTTATTTTTTTGTATCAGTTTGTCAGATGACTTCATATCATTTAGTGTTATGTTAGTGGGAATTTGTAATTTTTCAATTGTTGCCTATTCCTCTAATTATTGTAATTGCATCTTGTTATATAATTTGTGTAAAGATATGCAATCATGGAATTAGAACATGCGGGTGGTGATATGCAATGTCACAACTGCAGCTTTATACAGTTAAAGATGTATAATTTTTTTAATCTTTAGTAAAGAAAAAATCTAAGTAAATATAGTAATTTCAGGGGAGAGCATTTTAGCTGTCTAAGTTGATTGCCCAAAGAGTTCAATCAAACATTTTTTTAATTTTAGATTGCCCAAAGAAAGCTAACACTTTTATTTTATTTTATGTAGATAAGAAGTTTTAACTTTAGGGACAGAATAGTTTAGGGCTTAAGATGCTAGCTTTGCATGTAAATAGCACTGCATAGTGACCCCTGAGTATGGCCAAGTATGACCCCTGAGCACAGAACAAGTAGAAATAGGCTCTGAGCACCACTGTGAGTGGCCCAAATTATTCTCTCACCTCCCCAAATAGTTTTCGCTTTGGCTGTATTTATAACCAAGATACTCAGACACCTTCATTTTAAGCAATCATAAAATAGTTAATTTTCACTATTAAACAAAAAAACCACTGAGGAGTCTATGAGCTATACATTATGATGATACATTCACCATTGATTACAATCAATGTGAGTCTGAAGAACTGTCTGTTGACACCTTGAACCTGATATATATTATCAATATCCCTCTTCTATAAAATCAGAGATATTTATGTTGATATAAGTTAAGACACAGAGTATGTGATTTATATGTATGTAAAGAATCCTATAACTATCCAACTTATTTACTTCACATTAGGTAAAAATTACATTTAAGAAAATAAACAAGATTAAAAATAGCATTATTCAACTCAATGCCCATCCAGTGAAAGCCTGAATGATTAAAACTAGGCTTTAATCAAGCTAACCCATTAGCTCTAGGATTTCCTATGTACCAAGAGAAGTTTCTATTGAACTACATGCATCTTTAATTAAAGAACTACACTTGCTATTAGAAGATGAGATCTAAACAAGTAAGTGATATGCTCACTCAGGGAGGACTTGTGGCTGGAATAGATCTTTGCTAAGGTTTTAACATATTTATAAGAAATTCCTTGATGGCACTAATAATCATTCTGTGTTTGAGAATATTGAATAGAAGACAGAACACATTTTCTTCCAAAATAAAGACAAGACTGGTCAGCGAATTTGCAAACAAATTTTCTGTAGCATTCATTTTAGATGAAAAGTATCTTGTGCTTTTGAAACAAGAAAGGAATCTAAATTTTTATTGAAAACAAAATTTCCTGAATCTTTTGTGTACTCAGTGTCTCTGAGACATGGAGCTTTTATTGTGGGAGACTAAGAAAGATGACTCATCAAGAAGAGGAATGACTCAACCTATTCCCACGACTGTTTGGCACAATCTGTAGCATCCCATCTCTGTTCAGCACCTGTAGAACGGTCATGTGCTGGGGTGATAGTTGAAAGGGACAGGAACATAGACGTTTGCATGTGGGAGATCATGGTTCAATCCCTGGCAGCCGCTGCCCTGCAGTGTATCATCCTAAACCAATTGAATAAGTAAAAGAACAGTGGTGTTCTAGAGAGAATCTTTGAATATTCTTGTTTTTCTCCTAAGACAGTTCTAAAGAAAAAAATAAACATACAGAACAACCACTTAATGTCCTATTCAAATGACATACATTGTTCTTAGGAAGAGGAGCTAAATATTTTCTAATCCAGAAAGCTAAACACTTTTTGATCCACTTGTGGATTTTCTTCCATTTTTTGATCTTTGGTCTAAATATTATACTTTAGTGAATGGACATGTAACATTTCTTTAAACATCAGGATTTTTTATGTCCCCTAGAAAAGAAGCTGAAATTACATGAAAGACTATGGAAGCAATCATCAGTGCTTAGTAAGGAAAAACCAAGAGGCAAAAATCAAATCACAACAAAAATAAAATATATTTTTTCCATCATTTTTATTTTAACGCTCCAATTAAAATGTAACTGGTGTCACTGATCTTGTTTAAAAAATGCATGTTGATATAGCATTTGGTCTTTCCTTTCATTCCTTTCAGATTTTCTTGTAGCACTGTAGCACTGTCATCCCGTTGTTTATCGATTTGCTCATGCAGGCACCAGTAACGTCTCCATTGTGAGACTTGTTGTTACTGTTTTTGGCATCTTGAATATTTCACGGGTAGCTTGCCAGGCTCTGTTGTGTGGGCAGAATACTCTCGATAGCTTGCTGGGCTCTCTGAGAGGGATGAGGACTCGAACCCAGGTCATCTGCATGCAAGGCATCCCTGCCGTGTTACCGCTATCGCTCCAGTCCTTAATGTGCTCGTTTGTAACCTCATGATCTAAATAATGCATTTTTCCTTATGTTTGGTTAAATAAAACTGGTAGCATAATTTAAGCTCTTTTACATTAACTATTACTCTATAATGAGTATAAATTGAAAAAGTTAACTAATAAATTATTATAATGAATAAGCAAAATATAATATCCTAAGAATCATTGTCATTCTCTAGAGCTAATTTCTCCCACAATTATGGACTCCCTGTAATTCCTTCCTTCAGGGTGTGTAGAATATCAGGTAAATTAGTTACCACCCTACTTCCTTCAACTATTCAAGTTTTGTTTTAAAGAGGGAAATTTTACCTGGGTTCTTCAGCTGACCTGGGTTCAATATCTGGTACCCTATATAGTCCCCTAACCAGCAAGAAATGATCCCTGAGCACTGCCAAAAACTGAACAAAAAAATTTGAAGCTAAAATTACTAAAAAGATATTGAGTAAAATTTTGAAGGAAGTACTATTGCACCAGCTTCTTCACATTGAACATTGCTAAAAATATCAAGCTAGGAAAATTTTGACTCAATATTGACATTAGCATCAAAATATTCTGCTTTTGTTTATGAGGTGTTATTGAATTACTCTCACTAACAAATATGCATAGTTCAATTTAATTATTTGAAAAAACTTAGCTGCCAACCTACAAACACACACAGACATATATTCTACTTGCTTCTAGTTAATGGAGTTGTAAATAATTTAAAAAATTGACTTCTTATTTTTAGTCATGTTTTATTTAGGAAACATTATAAAGGTCTTTATTAATGTCATTTCCTAAGCCATCGAGACATACATAGATAGGTGTCCAGCTGATAATGTGTAAAATATCTTTCTGATTTCTAATACTACTTGAAAATGAGGAAAAGTTCTCAACAAAATATTTCTAAATGTGGATGTAATTTTCACTATTGCATCAATGTTAGTAAGGAAATTTAGAAGACTAAGGTCTTATGCAAAGCCCTGGACATTTCTTTTTTTTTCTTTTTTTTTTTCTTTTTGGGTCACACCCAGCGATGCTCAGGGGTTTCTCCTGGCTCTGCACTCAGGATTTACTCCTGGTAGTGCCCGGGGGACCATATGGGATGCTGGGAATCGAACCCGGGTCAGCCGCATGCAAGGCAAACGCCCTACCCGCTGTGCTATTGCTCCAGCCCCAAGCCCTGGACATTTCTTATCCATTGAACAACTTTGGTATTTGGGAAATCTTTGTACCTTGGACAATATTTACTACTCTCTTTAGCTGGATTAGAACACAAACAACTTGCAGGTAAACCACATCTACATGCACCTGTACACACACAGATAGAGAGCATATTTTAAATGAATTTTATTGATATAAAGTGACCTGTGTAACTGAGAAAAATTGTTCTGGTCAGCTTACTTGCTTTCTTCTCCATTTCTCTGTATTCATGTTAGGTTTACAGAAAGTTTATAGAATACATATATTGTGAAATGCAATAAATTACTACCTTTAGATTTTCTCTTTTTAAGGCACGTACTGCCCCATTCTTTTGACCAATACCTCAGTTTTCAGCCCTTCATTGTCTTTACCTTCACTCTGAGTACTAAACTTTAACTGGATTGCCTGCTTCTGGTTTAAGTCCTTCAAGTTTTTCTTCCCAGCAGCCAACTGTTGTCTTGGCTCACCCAATTTTAACAGCTTCCTTGGTACCTAGGACTGAGGTCAAGCTCCTAAACATGTCTTAGTCAGAATCCGTATCTCTCCTAGCTTACCTCTTGGTTCCTCTTTTCCCAGCTCACCATGCTATTCTTCAGAAGTACTAGTCAACTTGTAGTTTTTCACACATACCAATTGTTCACCCTATTTATTCTGCCTTCAGATTACTGCCCTGAAATTTCAAATTCCCTGCTTCCCTTAATG
Source organism: Sorex araneus (assembly GCF_027595985.1). NCBI lineage: Eukaryota > Metazoa > Chordata > Mammalia > Eulipotyphla > Soricidae > Sorex > Sorex araneus. The sequence continues at coordinate 65,573,451 of NC_073306.1, forward strand.
AATTTCTATTCACTTTCAATGTATGGCTTAGCCATCTTCATTCTGAAAAGTTTTCTCTCAGGTTCCTTTTGTGTGTTCAGAAGAAACTTAGGTCACACTGAGTGAGCATAAATGAACTTTAAATCCAATGGTCTCATCTATGAATTTTATGACCTTTGGTTTTAGAACCTGTATTAACTCATTTTGACATCCTTATTTTTATATTTGCTACACTCACTAAATAAATGTGGGCTGAACTATGATAAATTTCAAATGATAAAGTTACGAGCTCTTTGTTCTTTGAAAAAGTAATAAAGTTATGATCTTCTTTCTTTATAATCTTGGCAAATCCAGAATACCTTTACCCAAAAATAACTTTGTGATCAAAGAGTTGAAACTGGAGTGAGAACAAGACTTGTGGTATGAAAGAATTTTTTAGCACTGTTCAAGAAATAATAGAAAAGAGTTACATCCAGTTTCACTGAAGATTGCTAATAAAAAATTGGAGAAAACATCATAAATATGGTGTTAAATAAGGTGGAAAGTTGTGCTGAAGCTTGAAGATGGAAATATTTGTAGAAATATAAGCAATGAGAGATAATGTCCTGTATCATGTTTTGACATGCTGTATTCATCTTTTTCGTGATGGCTATGTCACACATGTAAATTGGGAAAAAAATTAAGAGAGGGAAGGATATGTATGTCATAAGTAGAAAAGTAGAGACAGTATCTTAAAATAGTTTTTCTGGCCAAGTCTATAGACCTAGCCTTTAAAAGTACCGATGAATTTTTAAATCTCACCTTCTACAAATTGCAAAACTTAGGCATTTAAAACAAAGACCTCCATTGCTATATATCCAGTGACTTTCTGAGAATCAGTCTTTTTCATATCTTTTTTTTTTTTTTTTGCTTTTTAGGCGATGCACAAGGTTCACTCCTGGCTCTTGCACTCAGGAATTACTCCTGGCGGTGCTCGGGGGACCATATGGGATGCTGGGAATTGAACCCGGGTTGGCCGCGTGCAAGAAAAACGCCCTACCCGCTGTGCTATTGCTCCAGCCCCTCTCTTTGATATCTTAAAGGAAGACATCACTAATAATTTTTGAGTTTCCAATTTTTGCTATGAAAACTGTGAGATATTTTAAACTAAAAGTACTAATTTGAAAAATAATAAAATGGGGGCTAGGGAAATAGCTCAGCAATAAGATCACAAGTCCTGAATATGCAGAAACCTGGCTCCAATTCCTGACACTCTGCATGGTTCTCCAAGCACTGTTGGGTGTAGCACTCATAGCCTGCCACACCATATCAACTGTCTAGCCCAGGATAATTGCTGGAATTGGTTCTGGATACCCTGATAATTGCTTGGAAGCCCTTCAAGCCCCAGTGATAAAATATAAGTACTGTTATTTGGAGGCAGAGAGTCTCTTGCCCCCACGCCTGGCTGTCTTCCCCGGGGCCCTCAGAGGGGATCGGCTCTCACTTTCCTCCCCGCCCTGAGCAGAGCTCCCGGTGGCTGAAGACCACCAGAACCTAGCTACAGCCATGCTCAAGGCCCCTCTCCACATGTTCGACAAGCCTTACGCATGAAGGTACCGGCAGAGGAACTCAGGTGTGTGTAATCCCATTTAAGTCCCTGGGACTTAAAAGCAAGCTCCCAGAAGCTCAAGGCCACAAAGTTTATAACGTACCTTTCCCTCTGGGAGAAACTGGCAAGTTTCTGACAGTTTCCTGCCCACATGGGACAGCCTTGCAAGCTTCCCATGGTGTATCCATATGCCAAAGCCAGTAACCAGCTGAATCTCATTCTCCTGACCCTGTGGATAGGACGAATGTAGAGGTTACTGAGACCGCTCGAGCAACTCGACACTCAATGAGATTTCATGATTGTGATCATTATTTGGACTTTATTTTAAAACCAGTCCAATTCAGATATAATGCCAACATTGAAAAGTCTATGTCTCTCCTTTAATAAAAATGACTAGACCCTAAAACAAAGTCAGTATAATAAATTTAGGAATTTTAAATTGTGCTTTAAGATGTGTTATAAGTACGTCTAAAACATTTGTCCAGTCCCCTTCTGACGTTTCTTTTGTATAGTTGTGATGTTTGTCTCCATACATTTTGAATATATGGTCCCAGCTTTTGGTACAGGGAACAGTGGCCAGCCCAAAGAAATGAAATAGTTGTGGTGAATCAAGCAACTTGGACTGAAGAATGGCTGAACAAGTAGTCCTCATTCTTAAAGAGTTTGAATGCAGAAACACAAATTTAGAGTTATTTTAAAGCTCATTATCCATCTCATTACACACAGGCAACATGCATACAGCAGGTATAAACCAAGAGGAAATAAAGTGTCACATAGAGGAATAGGGATGGTTAGAGTAAGTGGAAAATATAGTACTGGTGGCAGAAAACACCACTTAATTGCTTTAAAAGTGTTTCTTTGGGCCATAAAGAAAGTATAGAAGGTAGATCACTTGCTTTGCATGTGTCCCACCTGGATTTGAACCTCAGCATTCCATATGGTCTCTCATACCAACACCACGAGTGATTCCTTAGTACAAAGTCAGATTAACCCCTGAGCATTACCAGGTGTAGAACCCTCTCCTCACAAAACAGGTTTTTGTTTTGTTTGGGGGGAGGTCACACCCACTGGTGCTCAGGGCTTCTGACTTTGCACTCAGGGATCACTCCCAGTGCATTTCAGGGGATTATATGGAGTACCAGAGATTGAACCCAGGTCTGCCACTTGCAAAGCAAACAAATGCCTTACTTGCTCTACTATCACTTAGGTCCTGTTGCTTAAGAAGTTTGATGGTACACTGGAGGGATAGTTTAGTTAGTTAGGACGCTTGCCTTGCCCACAGTCAACCCATATGAGACCACCAACGCCCCCCCCTCGAATGATCCTTAAAGTGGAATGAAGTGAAATAAAACTTACAGGCTAAGGAGAAATTTGAAGATAGAAAGAAAACAAAGTGAGCTGGAGTTACAGTACAGTGGGCAGGGTATTTGCCTTGCACGCAGCAGACCTGGGTTCAATTTCTGGCATCCCATGTGGTCCCCCAAGCATTGCCAGGAGTAATTCATGAGCACAGAGCCAGGAGTAACAGTAACCCCTGAGCATCGCTGGGTGTGACCCAAAAAGAATAAAAAAAAGGAAAAAAAAGAAAAAAAGAAAGAGAAAGCAAAGTTACCAAAAGCTGCACGATGTGGCTTGACCCCAGAAGATGAAACTAAAACAAAACTGAGGATATGGTACTTAGCCTTTGAAAAGAAGACGAGACCTTCCTATGAGTGACATAGAAGAACTGAAAGAAAAACTGGGGAGCAAATAAAATGAAAGAGAAAAAGAAATTTTCTTTCTCTGTTTTGAAGACTTGATTTTCAGTGTAAAAAAGAATGACATTGAAAGCAAGAAAACAACAGAGAAAATCAATGAGACATAACGCTGGTTCTTTAAAAAAAATCAATAAAATTGATACACCCTTAGCAATACTAGAAAAGATAAAAAGAAAAAGGACATAGATCACTAATACTAAGAATATAATAAGAATATAACTACAAATACTCAATCAATTAATTATAATAATGAAATACTTTGAGCAACTTGGAAGAAATTGAGTTCTTTGAAAATTACAAACTTCTAAGCCTCAATGTAAATAGCCCCATAACAACTGATGAAATTGACTTTTCTGGTGTGGTTTCACTCTTTTTTATTTAATTGCCATGAATTACAAAGTTATAAAGTTATTTACACTTGATTTTCAGGCATATTAGATTATTAGACATTTCAGATTATTCCAACACCAGTTCCTTCACCAGTGCCCAATACATTCCACCTATGTCCCCCCAAAAATTGACTTTTTAACTCAAAATCTTGAGAAGAAAAATCTTAAGATATATATTAGAATATAAATCAATAAAATTTATCATACCAATAGATGACATAAGAAAGACGTCTGATGACATCATTTGACGCAGAAAAGTGTTTTTCAAAATATTGCACCCATTCATGATAAGAACTCAGCAAATAAGGAATGGAAAGAAACGCATTCAGCTTGTTAAGGAATTAAAAATAAAATAAAAGGCTGACCTATAGCTATTGAAATACTTAATTGTAAAAGATTGAACACTTCTAAACTGGGCAACAAAAGACTATTTGTCATCCTTCTTTGTATGCAAAGTCTATAAACCCCAGCCACTGAGATACAGCAAGAAAAAAAAATACCCTCAATGTCTAAATAATTAAAACAAAAACTCAATAGGTCCATCACAAGCAAGAAATTGAAATAATAATTAACAATACACTCAAGAACAAAGACTGGTTCAAATGGACTTACTGGTGGGTTCTATTAAACTTTCAAAGAAGATTTACTACCATTACTTCCTCAAACTCTATCCAATACTGAAGAAAGAGTAATCCTTTCTAACAGTTTCTATGAAGCTAACACTACACTTATATCCAAAGCAGTTAGAAATACTACTAAAAAGAAAATTTTCATATCAACTCCCCTGATTAAACATTGATGCAAAAATTCTCAACAAAATTTGATTGAACTGAATACAACAGCCTAGCCAAAAGATCACACACTGCAATCAAATAAGATTCATCTCAGAGATGCAAATCTGGATTAACATACACAAATCATTAACATAATACACCACATCAATAAGAGGAAAGATAAAAATTATATGATCATATTAATCAATACAAAATAACTTTCAACAAGATCTAACATTGATTCATGATTGAAAAAAACAAAACCCTCAACAGGGGCTGGAGAGATAATATAACAAGTAGGATTCTTGATTTGCCTGTGTCCAGCCTGAGTTTGATTCCTAGCACTTGCATATAGTGCTCTAAGAACTGCTAGGTGTGACCCCTAAACAAAGTAAAATAAAATAACAACAAATAGGGCTGGGAGAAAGCTTCCTTAAGATAACAATAGCCATCTATATCAAACCCAAACACAACAGCACAGATAGGTTTAGTTCATTGAAATAGAATATAGAATACAGATATTGACCCACAAAAGAAACCTAACTGCACAGTTCTTCAGTGCAGGAAGTATAGGATTTTTACTAAAAGGTGCTGCTGCAGCTGAATTCATTGACAAAACAACAACAACAGAAAAATCCCCTGGAATCTTGACTCAAGCCTCATAGAATTATAAAAAATAATAATAAAATGTACTGTGCACTAAAATAAATTCTAAAACATATATAATTTTCAGAAAAGAGAATTAAGAGAAAATCAACATCTAGATCTGAGAACTCTAGGGGCTGGAGTGATAGCATAGCGGGTAGGGCGTTTGCCTTGCACGCGGCCGACCCGGGTTCAAATCCCAGCATCCCATATGGTCCCCTGAGCACCGCCAGGGGTGATTCTTGAGCGCATGAGCCAGGAGTGACCCCTGTGAATTGCTGGGTGTGATCCAAAAAGCAAAAAAAAAAAAAAAAAAATAGATCTGAGAACTCTATGTAGACTTCTTAAACTTGACGTCAGAAATATGATCCATAGGAGGAAAACTTGATAAACTGTAAAGTTAGCACATCAAAATTGAAAACATTAGCTCAACACAACCCCTATTAGGAAGAGAAAATATAATCCACCATTTGGGAGAAAATACTTGCAGATCACATGCCTAACAAAGGATCAGAACTCTTAATCCTGTTTATGAAAAATAAAAAAAAAACTAATTTGGAAATAAGAAAAAATGGGAACAGATCTTTTACTAAAGAAGATTAGCATATGCCAAATGAAAAGAAGCTCTTCGTCATTAGTCATTAGCTACATGCAAATTAGAAAATGAGATGTCAGTGTGTTTTATTAGAATGTTTCAATAAAAAATAGTGATAGCACCATACGCTGGCATGAATGCAGAGAAACTGAGTCACTCATGCATTGGTGGTAGTGATGCAGTATGGTATAGTCACTTTACTGTGTTAGCCATAATAAACAGCTTCAGCTCCTCATAAAAAATTAATAAATAACATTATATTGAGTAGGCCAGAATATAGGGTTTAAGGTACTTGTTTTGCATGCTACCAATCCTAGTTTAATCTCTCACATGACATAGTCCCCTGAGTATCACTCAATGCAGAAAAAACTTTCAACAAGATCTGACATTGATTCATGATAAATGTCATAAATCAATGGAGATCTCCTGAGCATTGGAAGGTCTCCTGAGCATTGATGGGGTAACTTCGTAATTCCAGCGTTGCATCTGCACAATCTTTAATCGGTAGAAGAGGCCTCTGGGTCCCCTGAGCACCACATGGAAAATTAAAAATAAAAAAGATTATTGTGAGCCAGGAAGAGGACTTAAAAGTTTGTATCTGAGAGTCCCTGGTCTGATCTCCTGAGATTTCTGGTCCCCTGGTCACTGCTAGGAGTGGTGTCTGAGCACCATGTCAGAAATAGCCCCTGAGAACTACCAGGTGTAGGAGAGAAAATATGTCATATCATCCACTAATAACATTCAGGTTTGACCTAGAGGAAGTAACAGTTAAATTCACATTGAAACCTACCCAGAAATGTTTGTGGCAGATTTTTATTCAAATTAGCTAAATATTAGAAACAGACCAAATGTCTTTCACTGGATGAATAATTGAACTAATTTTGTGGTGTATTGTGGTGTATCATGGAACAGTACTTAGGGAAAATGTGAACTTTGAGTATGACAACTTAGATGAATCTACAAGGAATTATGCTGAATGGGGGTGGTGGGAGTGAAGCACAAAATTTAAAAAAACAACAACATTGTTTGGTCCCCAGCACCCACAGTGTATAATCCCCTGATACAGTGAGGAGCATGGGAGGGGACTATAAACTTTTTTGACAGTGCTGACTTCAATAATCTGATTGTGATACTGTACAATAGTTTTCCAAGGTGTTATGATATGAAATGTATTCAATGAAAGACATAGAAGAGGTTTGTATTATTTCATTTAATACATAAGAAACTACAATTAGTCAAAAGCAAAGAGTTTATTGAATAAAGTTGAGCAATATTACCAAGGAGAAAAAGAATGAGTGGAGTATTAAAGATAGATTAGACTCAAAGTTGTAAAACAGAATTTGTAAGAGCTCTAGAAGTTATTCAGTTATCACCTGTATCACCTGTATCACCTGTTGTCCCATTGATCATTGATTTACTCGATTGGGTGCCAGTAACATCTCCATTCATCCCTGTCACGTGCTTTTATCAGCCTCTCCTTACTCGTCCTTCCCAACACTGCCGTACTGGGGGCTCTTTCAGGGTCTAGGGAATGAGACCCATTATTGTTACTCTTTTTGGCATATCGAATACGCCATTGTGTCAGGGGGCGGGGGGGGGCTTGGCAACGGTGCCAACTGGCAAAGAGTGAACCAAAAGGTGCTTCCCAGAGATGCAGGCTGGTGCATGTTTGTTAGCCTGCAGATTGTTACAACATGCCAGTCAACCAAAAGATTGCATTTGGTAGACTGGGAGCACCTGTAAGGGAGATTAGAGGCCGCCCCAAAAGCCTCTGTCCCTCTTGGACAGCCCGGCCAGCTACCGAGGGTATCCCACCTGAACAGTTGAGCCTGGCAAGTTATCACTTCAAGATGGATTAAAAAGAAATTGCCCTATTCTATCACTAGAACCAGTAAATATGTTTAGATCCCACGGATTTCCTGCTGAAAAATGGATAGAACTAGGTGTATTTGGATAAACATTATTCCAAGACATCATTGCCCAATATCTGAACTAGTAAATGCAATATGTAGTTTCAGAGAAATAGTAATGTATTGCCTCAACATTTCAAAAATTAACATGTCATACCAATGAGAAAATAATGCATGCACATGCTGAATTCTTGGACTTTTGCAAACACATCAAGACAGAGTTCTATTGAAAACCTGGTCAAATAAATAGCATCATGGTAGAGTGGGGAGGAGAAATTAATTATTGCTATAATATCCAGTGGATTGTAATGCTCAGGGGGGGGAGACTTATTTATCTCTGTGCGTGTGTGTGTGTGTGTGTGTTGAAATGGAGATGAGTTGTGTGCTTGTGTACGTATATAATTGCAGATAATTTGAGAACAAAAATAATTATTTTTTTAGATTTCTTTTTTAGAATTTCTTATTTTTAGAACAAAAATAAATAATTTTCTTGATAGAGAAACATTGTAGAGATGGGGAGACAACTGAGAGGTCCAAAGTGCATTCCTCCATGCAAGGGCCCAGAGCTTGATCTATAGCGCTGCAAGATGTGGCCCTGGTAACTCCAGAGTACTGGCTGAACCTGAGCAGTTGTCATACCCCTGTATTCAAGTGCTAAACCATCTGGCCCACAGAACTGGACTGAGAACTGTTTAGACTAACCTCTGGAACCCCTAAGATTCCTTGGGAGGACCCCCATAAAAAATATGCAGACAGTTTTTGCATTACATGTGCATATTCAAAACACATACCAAGATCTATTCAGTGGCACAGCTTCTACACAACACTGAGGGAATATGACATTACCAAACTATCTAAAGATGAGTTTTCTATTCGGAAAGGCCCATTCAAATCACATTTCTTCATGGCTGGTCTAGCTCATGCATCTTTTTTTTTTTTAAAGAAATATTTTATTGAACCACCGTGAAAACAAAAAAAATACAAAGCTTTCAGGTTTAAGTCACAGTCAAATACTGATTAAACCACCATCCCTTCACCAGTGCACCCGTTCCACCACCAAGAACCCCAATACACCCCCTCCCACCCCACCCCCCATCTAAGTAGCTGATGATATTCCCATTATTCTCTCTATATATTGAGTACATTTCATATTTCCATACAGAACTCACTATTGTTGATTGGAAATTTTCCCCAACAATCAGGCCTGCTGAATAAGCATTATCTAAAAATTTCTCTTCCTTGGTAAAAGTGAAGACTTTGAGTCGGCCGCGCGGTTTTGGGTTTCTAATATTTTAGCTCAGTTCACAGTCAAAATGGATGGCTGCAAGAATCTGCTCTGGTGCCAAAATGGGTTAGGAGACCTCAGGATCACAGTCAGTAGGTGGGAGGCTCTGCTTCTCGTGCCGCGGCTCTTGGTTCATCTAGCTCATGCATCTTGATACACAATTACACTTGCTTTTAGGTACATGTATACAAATATTTATTGACTCTATAAATACATATTTATGTGGGCATATATTTAAGATCTCTCTAGGGGCTATAAATGCTATCTTGCAGTTTCGAGGTTGAGGTCTGATATCCAATATGAGGGATAGAACTCAGGGTCTCATGGCATTACCCATTATGCACTATAACCCTTTGAGTTATTTCCCAAGCCCCTGGATTCATATATATATATATGAAATTTATCTCAATAATATATATTATATATAAAATTTCATCTCAATTATATATATTATTGAGTTGAAATTTTCTTTCTATGGGTTTATTGGACTTTATGAGAATGCCAAAATATTGAATATACTATCACTTCCCCTTAAATATTTATCATCAGAATTTTTGAATCCTAGCCTGTTTCTTTAGCTTTGTCACACTGTTCCATACATATCAAAGCTTGTGTCCTCCTGTTCGCCAGTGATTCTGGAGCATTAGCAGTTTTATTTGCTTAAATACCCAAGTTTTCAGACCAAGAACAGTTTCAGCTAAGGGGCCCAAGAAGCAGTAGGAATAACTGTGAAGTGTTCAGAAATTTATGACTTTGAGATCCAAACATTCTTAAACTAGTACAGGCCCATAGAAAGTAATTAGTTATTTTTTTCTTGAAACAAAAATGCATAGGTAATTCTGGGTGACTTGTTTTCCTTAAAGAAAAGTAATCTATTTAAACTTGCTAATTCAAAGCCAAAGACATTTATCTTTGCCACTGGAGTTACTTATACTTGAAGATCACAGGGCTATACAATTCAGAACAGAGTCCATTTTTCTGCCTTCAGTCAACACTGTACTCAAATTAATTCAGAATAAGAGCACTCTGTCCTCTGCTTTGAAATTAAGTGACAGAGCCTCTCATGGAAATTCAATCAGGATTTTTAAAGCTTCCATCATTAGGGACAGGCTTCCAGGCAGAATATATGATACCTAAAGAAGAAAGGCAGTAAAAGTCTGTGTATCCTATGTGACACATTCTGTAGTTAGACTCTGAAAATAAATCCAAAATAAAATCTAGATTCTAATTTTGGGGGTTTCCAATAACAAATGTAAATATTTCTTCCATTTCTTCAGACTATTGGAGATACTAGTTACTTTTTAAAGCTGCATATTTTGTTTTTGTCAACTTTAGCACTATAACAAAAACTAGTGGCAAAAATCAAAGATGTATGGAACTTAGATGGACAATTTAAAAAAAATTTATTAGTGAATCACCATGGGATACAGTTACAGATTTACAAACTTTCGTGCTTGCATTTCAGTCATACAATTATCGAGTACCCATCCCTCTACCAGTGCCCATTCTCCATCACCAACAATCCCAGTGTCTCTCACACCACCCCCACTCCTCTCACCCAACCCACCCTACCTCTGTGGCCGGGCATTCCCTTTTGTTCTCTCTTTCCTTTTGGGTGTTGTAGTTTGCACTAGAAGCATTGAGTGGTCGTTGTGTTCGATCTATAGTCCACATTCAGTTCGCATTAGATGGACAATTTTAGCCCTTAAAGCAGCAACACTGTACTGAGACTTATAAGCAATGCAGGTTCTCTGTTTGCTGAGATCTGACATGGTCTGCAGAGCCATGTTTCTTACCTCTCATGCCACTGACACACTTGTAGGAAAACTAAGTATGTAAGTTGGCCTAGTGCCTAGGAAATGAGAAACATGGCTATTCCATCTCTTTTTCCAGCTTTTTCTCTTTTTCTTATTATGAAAATAAAGTAATAGTAGAAAGCAAGAAGTATAGAAAACCCTATGTGAGGAAAAAGTTGCATAACCTGGCTATAAATTGTCTTTGCATATAAATATTTTTCTAAAGTGAATGTCAAAAACAAAAAAGAGTATAGGAAAAATGTTATCCTACTGCCAAGAAGCAAAACTTGTTAATATACCTGTGAATACAGGTGTTTATTTTTATAAATAAAATAATTATTTTATTAATGAATTATTTTGTAGATACTTACATACACCATTATTTCTATAATTTATGTATAAGATCATTCTATCACGTTCTGTATCTGCTTTCTTAATTAAGGTTTTTTTATTGAATTAGCAATGCATATAACATTATAAATGCTCTTTATTTTAGTTATATTTAAAAATAAAATAATTTAAATTAAGATAACTTTCTATATTTGGAAATAGAGAACAAATTCTAACTAGATGCACATAATTCTTTTAAATGGTTAGAAACCATGCAGTCAATACTTTATGAGTATGTGCATTGTTCTCAGTATTCTATTCTTGGAATTAATGCTTCCCTCAATGCCCCTGTACATGTATTCTTGTACATAACGTAATAGCTCCTGAGGTCAATTTTTAGAAGATGAATTACTTGGGTCAATTTTGGTGTCTATTTCAGGACTGCCAAAAGGAAGGCTGTAAGAACTAATGTTCTCTCTTGTAATGTATAAGAAAGGTGAATTTTTCAGTCTTACTATTATATTCCTAACTTATTAAGACAAAATGAAATATGTACCTTGATTAGGTAAAACTGATAAGTCATATTTACTACTAGCTTTTCACTGACAGTAGATACCTTTCCTACATATTTATAGATCATTTTTATTTTTTTTGTCAACTGCAGCTCCATTTTTCAATGTGGAGTTCTTTGTTTAAAATAGCTTTGTGAAAAAAAATAAAACAGGTTTTTAAAGATTTATTCTTTTTTGTTTTCTTTTTGGGTCACACCTGGCGATGCACAGGGGTTACTCCTCGCTCTGCACTCAGGAATTACCCCTGGCCGTGCTCAGGGGACCATATGGGATGCTGGGATTTGAACCCAGGTCGGCCGAGTGCAAGGCAAACGCCCTACCCACTGTGCTATCTCTCCAGCCCCTGTAAAGATTTATTCTATATTTGAATTATATTTTATGTATCATAGTTCACATATTATGTGTCTCAAATATCTGCCTAACTTTCTGTATTTTTTTATCTTATGATATTTTTAAGTTAAATGCAAATTTGAATATCTTCAAATAATAGGGAATGCAAGATTTCCTATCTAGCTTTCATTTTCATAGCGTTGTTACTGCATTCACTTTCCCTTATTAAAGTTTCTAATGGGGAAGAGAGATAGCTTAGTAGGCTCAGTGCATGCTTTTACATGTTGGAGGTCAGGGTTTGATTTTCCTAGTATCACATGAACAATCCCTCACCCCAACACAGAGCCAGGAGCGGCCTCTGAATACCTTTGAGTGTGATCCAAAAGTAAAAATATCAAATGAAGTATTTTAATATGTGAATAAAATATGTTTAAGAGTGGACCATTTTCATTTTCCTTTAGTTTCCCATCACTGTATGTAATACTGTATTGGAGGGTCTGAGGTGAGAAACAGAAAAAAATAAATAGTTGTCAGCTTTGGAATTTTAGTAAAGGAGAGATTGAAAGTGAAGTGATACTACATTTTGTTTAGGGCTTAACAAAGACCTGATAGGCTGAGATGCACACATGTTATGAGAAAATGTTTCCCTGGGAGATAATAAACGGCAGTAGCATACTATGTGTTTTTGCTGCCTTACACGTGGCCGACCCAGGTTCTATTCCTCCGTCCCTCTTGGAGAGCCCAGCAAGCTACCAAGAGTATCTCACCTGCAGAGCAGAGCCTGGCAAGCTACCCGTGGCGTATTCAATATGCCAAAAACAGTAGCAACAAGTCTCACAATGCAGACGTTACTGGTGCCCACTCAAGTAAATCGATGAGCAATGGGACTACAGTGCTACAGTGCTACAGAATTATCTTAAGTCTTGTGATTTTTTTCCATTTGTCCTATTTGTTTGGGGGTTTTGGGGGGATTGAAGGGGCATACCTCAATCCTGGGCAGTGCTGAGGGCTCAATCATAGTATATCTGGGCTCAGGTGGGCTTTATGAACCATATGGGGTGCTGGGGACCAAAACTGGGTCGGCCATGTGCAAGGCAAGGCCCCACTTGCTATATTATCTCTCCAGTCCCTCCTTTTGTCTTAAGGGGATTTTAGAACTTTTTCCCCCCTTAATTGTAGAATCCCTCATGATTTGTATAACATTTTGTTATTCTTGTCAATGCATCCATTCTCATTTTAGGCATGTTAATAAATAGCATTATTGCATTATTCGACAATTTAAATGTGATTGATGGGTTTATCCATAAAGGCTATTCATAAATCTATTAAAATCATTCATCTCTGATTCCAGTATAATTGTGCTTGCCAGCATTAATACTGCTTTCCAGAAGATTAACCATATGCTGTAAGGCCCTATTTGGGGTTCAAAGTAGAAAGGGGTGATCTTTTCAATGTGTGATTTATTAGTGGAAGTCGAAGCTTGATGGGGACAATCTGGGAGCACACAGCTGGGAAGGAGTCCCAGATAGGCTTAGGATTACTTGGCTGTTATTTGCAATTTATATCATAGGACTTCGAGATCACACCAATATAAAATATAGTCTCACATTTTACTACCAACGCTTGTTTCTCTTTTCTTTGCTGAGACTAGAGAAGAGCTCATAAAGGTCTACTGATGCAAGACCAGGGCTATAGGCCAGCAATAGAACACATGCTCTGTATGTATGAGGCCCTAGGTTCAATCCCCACAATAGCAAAAATAAAGAAACTGGTCGATAGCTTTACCCTAATCTGAATTGTGTTGAATACAATACTTCTATTGTCATTCCTCATTGATTTTTAATGTGATGTGGTGTATTATGGTTATTTCATTATAGTATGCTGCAGTAAACTTATGCTTTTGGAAGGGTGGCTTTTAATAAAAGAAAATATTTCTGACTATTTGTTTCATATCAACTGTCATACCAGGTCTATAATATACTATAATTCAGTAGAGTCGTGATTTTCAATTTTGTAGCAATAAAGGCAGCATATTGGTTTCATTGCCTTACCGAGGTTTTAGAATTGTTTTGAATCATTGAGGATTTTATTCATAGTTTTCATGGTATTTCACCTAAATCAGAGGGTAAGTCTCCGCCAACTGGTGAGGGTCAGGTGCATAATTGAATAACTGTAAGTGTCAACTTTTGCCAATACGCATGTTTCCTCTAGCTTTGTGTAGAATTTTTCATTTTTGCTCTTCAAGGTGTGACCTCTTGCCACCACCCCCTTTTACCATGCTCACTGCCCAGTGAATATTAATGACTCCCAAGGCTGGTGAGGATATTTTCCTTCTCCATAGCTGAACTGTATTGCTAAAGTGTGCCTCCCTTTGTGTGCGGGATCAAGTCTGCTCAAGTCTGTATCACTGTATCACAGTCATCCCGTTACTCATCAATTTGCTCAAGCAGGCACCAGAAACGTCTCCATCATGATCCTTGTTACTGTTTTTGGCATATCGAATACGCCACAGGGAACTTGCCAGGTTCTGCTGTGTGGGCAGGATACTCTCCGTAGCTTGCCAGGCTCTCCGAGAGGGATGGAGGAATCAAACCCAGGTCGGCTGCGTGCAAGGCAAAGGCCCTACCTGCTCAAGTCTATCATCTGAATATTCTCAGAACTTACTGTTTGTTTTGGGCTGTAGCACAAGGCCACATTTTACTTTAATTGAGTAAACCAATTTGCTATTTTAAAATATTGAATTATTAGTACAGACATCTGATGTTCAAAAATACAAAGTATATGGGCCTGAGAAATAGTATAGTGGGTCAGGTAGAAGTTCTTGCCTCCCACAGGACTGACCCAGATTTGATTCCAGCACCTCATAACCCCACCCCACCGTCCTCCAGCTCCTCAGGCATCAGGACAGATCCCTGAGCATACCTGGGTGCGGATTGAAAACAAAACCAACAGAAGAAACAAACACAAAGCCAGAGCTCAATTTCCTACTTCCTTTCTTCCTTTCAAAAGTGTCTTGCTGAATGCTTGTTTATATTGTAAGCATGGATTTGAGAAAAAAAAAATATATATATATATAGTGGTGAAGATGAGTTTCTATCTTCAGAGATCTGTGATGGAGACATATATATATATATACATATATATATTTATTTATTATCATCATCATCCCATTGATCATCGAATTTCTCCAGTGGTCTCAGTAACGTCCCCATGAGTCCTAGCCCTGAGATTTTAGAAGCCTCTCTTTACTCGTCCTTCCCAATGGTGTCGCATTGGAAGCTCGGTCAGGTTTGGCATTCATATGTCAAAACCATCATTTTACTGGTTTTGGCATATGAATACGCCACGGGAAGCTTGCCGGGCTCTGCCATGCGGGCAGGAAACTCTCCGTAGCTTGCCAGGTTCTCCCAGAGGGAAAACTAGACTATATACTTTCCTCAGCTGTCCTTGATCCTCACATCGCCCACGCTCTGAAGAGACCACAGCCTTGCCAGGAGACACCGCGCTTCCCCAGAAAGAAACCAGAGGTGGTGGCTGCTGGAAGTGGGGCCTTTGCGTGCAGGCAAAGTGCAGGGCCTGGTGAGAAGGGGGGGAGGCAGGGCCGCTGCCCGGTGTGTGTCAAAAGGCAGCGGGCAGTGACCTGACGCTGAAGCAGCCGCCTCAGCCCTTCCACGCTCAAGTCTAAGCAAGGTCCTGAGGCCGCACGCACAAGGCTTTAGTAAGAAGGCAAGTCAGCAAGGGGGACTAAAGCTGGGAAGAGTGAAAGCCGGGATCTAAGGACCCCCACAGACACAGGCACAGGTCGACCCGGCCAATCTCCAGCCGCTTTCTGTGTAGGAAGCCAGCGATCCAGGGTCCCCAGCTGCAGGCGATTCAACAGCTGGCCCCCCAGAGCCTCTCACCCAGAGGCTGCCTGCTCTGCCGTCCCCGAGGAGGGAGCCCACGTGGCCCTCCTGCAGTCACGCCACCCTCTCACCACGCAGCCAGCAAGGGTTTAACTGGCTCCTGGGTGCACGACCCAGTTCTGAGGAAACAAGCAGCAAACTGCATTCTCAAAAGTCTGGCAGTAGCACAGCGGGGAGGGCATTTGTCTTGCCTGTGGCTCACCAGGGTTCAGTCGCCAGCACCCCACATGGTCCCCCGAGCCCCGCCAGGCGTGATCTCTGAGCACAGCCAGGTGTGGCCAAAAACCAAAAAGGAAAAATTGTTCAAAAGTCATTGAGGACTTGCGCTTAGTTGATGCAAAGGGGAAAAAAATCATTCTAATAACGTTTTTCTGACTTGTTACTCTTCACAGGCTTGGATATCCTAGGAAATGTGTTTTCTGGAAAACTGAAGAGGTTTATGATTCAGAAATTTTAGGTTCGGACTAAGGTTTCTCTCAGACTGCCTATTTCCCCTCCTGCACGTCCCCGCTGAAGCTGGGCTGGCGCAGTCCTGACCCAGGAAAGCGTGAGGGCGGGAGGGCTGGGCAGCAGATTAACTATATTAATAAAACTAATTTATTACCTATTTTGCTTTGTTTTTTTAGTTTGTAGATTAGAAAATTGTAAAATTGTATACATGATTATCATAACATTTGATTTGAACCACATCGGTTAAAATGTCAAGAAATGGAATGCTTGCCAGTTAATATCCACAGCATAGGAAACATATAAAATACACATCACTTAGGGCCAGAGAAATAGTACAGCGCTAAAAGGCACTTGCCTTGCACAGTCCAACCTGGGTTCAATCCTTAGTAGATATTATTATATTATATATTATATTATAGAAGGGCTGAAGCAATAGCACAGTAGGTAGGGCCTTTGCCTTGCACTTGACCAACCTGGGTTCGATTCCTCCGCCCCTCTCAGAGAGCCTGGCAAGCTACTGAGAGTATCCCACCCGCAAGGCAGAGCCTGGCAAACTACCCGTGGTATATTCTATATGCCAAAAATAGTAATAAGTCTCACAGTGGAGACGTTACTGCTGCCCACTAGAGCAAAATCGATGAACAACGGGACGACAGTGCGACAGTGCTACAGAAGATGATAGATATAGCCACAGTCTTTGGGAGTTAAAAAGCTAATAAACTAACTCAGTGGTCTTACTTGTCCGTGCTTTTAAGTTTCGGCTTGGATACATAAGTGCCTATTCATATTATGAAAGTAAATTTTAAAAGTTTATCTGCGGCTTTGCTACTGGCAGTAGTGATAGTGGATAAGCAGAATAAAGAACCAAATGCAATCCATTGCAATGCCACTGCCACATGTGGTTCCTAATGCTTGGATTGTGCTAGTCTGAATTGAGATGTGCTATGACTATAAAATATAAAAGATAAGATTTAGCATGACAGCAGGTGGGGCCCTTGCTTAGCATGCAGCCAACCCAGGGCTTAATCCCCAACACCCAATATGGTCCCCCTAGCCTGGCTAGAATTGATCCCTGAGTATAGAACTAAGAGTAAGCCCTGAGCACAACTGGGTAGCACTGTAGTACTGTCGCACTATTGTCTCATTGTTCATCGATGTGCTCGAGGGAGCACCAATAATGTCTTGCTATTATTGTTTTTGGCATATTGAATATGCCACAGGTAGCTTGCCAGGCTCTGCCATGTGTCAGGATACTCTCAATAGCTTGCCAGGCTCTCCAAGAGGGACAGAGGAATCAAACCAGGGTCAGCTCTGTGCAAGGCAAATACCCTACCTGCTGTGCTATCACTCCAGTCCAATCACAACTGGACATGATGCATAAACAAACAAAAAAGATTTAGTATGAAAAAATTATGAAATAGCTCAGTAATTATATATTGTATTTGTATTTAAATATTTTAATTTGTTTAATTCAATGCTATTAAAGTAATTCCCTAGTTATTTTCATGTTATGCGAATACTAAATAATCTTAACTTGCATATGTGACACATCTGCAGCTTGCATGATATTACTATTGAATTGTGTACTCAGAATATAGTGAGTAGTACAACATGAATTGGAGGCAGAATTCTTCCCTTCAAATTCTAATCTTTAAAAAAAAAAAATCTAATCTTTCCCCCTACTAGCTTTGTGGCTTTGGGCAATTATTTAATCTGTTTTTAATGATTTCTCTATATCATGTTGTAAAATAAAGTGAGCAAGAGCTACCTGTTGTTAAGATAGTTTATATACATAAATCATTCAGAACAGCATCTGACTTAAAGTATACATTTTTCAACTGTTTGTTAAACAAATACATAAATCTGTTGGTCATCAGAACTTTCACCCCAGCAGTAGATTACCAAAGGGCAATGTGGTTTTAAGTAGCATTTTTGTGAATCATAAATATTTTTCTACAAGCAGCTGTAGAATTACGTGAACATCTTTGATGTCTTATTCAGTTTCTATCTCCTATTCTTTCCCATTGCCCCTCCCCCAACTAATGGAGGGAAAGGAATAAAACTCAATTGAATTAATTACTTTCCCCTCTGTTGGGCTACTTGGGGAAAGGATGCTAAAATGCATGACAATTTTACAAAGTTTTCTCTTTCCTTTTATTTTTATTATCTATTACCTTATTTCCTTAAAACGGAACAAAAAATGAAAAGCAACGTTTTGAGTTAGACAATAGATTCTTTACAAAACATATCTATCAAAAAGAATGTTGGCAGTCACATCTCAATTTTTGTTAACTTGAGAGGAGATATTTGGAGTTCAGTATAAAATACTTGTGATACCTGAATATAAAGGACAAAGAGACAGACAGACAGAAAGATATATATGTACTTATGGTGACTAATTTTTGTCTCCTGATGTTTATTGATACCTGAGTAATACTATCATCTTGAGTCTGGAGGGACATGTGAATTTCTTCTAACCAGTTTACAATAGCCGTGATGATGAACTACCCCTAATTACAAATATGTGATAGCATTACATAAGATGGTAGCACCGATCTTATTAGATTGTCTCCTTTGTTTGGTGACATTGAGAAAATAAGTTATTCTGCCTAGAGAAACCTCACAGGAAGAAACTTTCAAAAACTTTTAGATGGTGAAATTCACATCTGCTAACAGCCAGCAAGAAAGGACAAAGATCTCAATCCAGTTAGCAATCAAACTGAGTTCAGAAATGAATCTTGGGGCAGGAGAGATAGTACAGTGGGTAAGGTGTTAGCCTTGCATGCGGCCAATCTGGGTCTATCCCAGCATCTCATGTGGTCCCCAGAGCATCGGCAGGAGTGATTTCCGAGGGTAGAGCCAGGAGTGCACTGTAGCATCACCACCAGGTGTGGCCCCCACAAAACAACAATAAACAAACAACAACAACAACAAAAAATAAAAGTGAATCTTCCCCCAGCTGAGCCCTTTTCTGCACATTGACTGTAGCCTTGAGAGACTCAAGCCAAGGGCCCAGGAAAGTCACACCAGATTTCTGACCCATAGAATCACAGACATAATGTACATATATTAAGTTGTTAGCTTGTGTTAATAACAATACTAACAATACTGTTATTCAAAAATTTATTATAAATACTCATGTGTCACTGGCAGGGATACCCTAAAATAGAGTATTGTTAAGCAATTTTTTATGTGAATGTCATATAATGTAATTAAACTTAGATGACTTGCATACCTATAGTAAGTAGGAAGTAGGATAGTCTATTGAGGTCAACATCACATATGCAGTTTGTGATTACTGGAACAATAAATACATGAATGTATATTGATACATTTACTTACCCAAATTTTACTTGTAAGCTTAATTTGTGGGTAAAACAATATATACACAATGAAATTATTGGGACTCATTCTTCCTTTGCTTCATTTTGGAAGTTTCTACCCTCAACAAAATTGACAAGAGTGTTCAAGCATTCTGTATTTAATAATACAATAATTTTCATACTTCAAATTGTTTATCACATTTTAAAGTTTGTATATAATAGGTTTGGGTTTAGTAGCTAATAATTCAGTTTCCCATAATGTTGGTTTCACAAGTTGTGTGGTTCAGAATGAATCAAACTTTTATCCAGGGTTCTAAAGAGATGGGAAAAAAGAGAGTTTCCTCCAATCATTAACATCATTTCATTAGTCATTGGAGCTACTGACATGAATCAAATCATTTGATCATCTCTAGAAGGTGAAGAAGATATGGACAGCCTCAGGGAGGGGAAAGACCATTTACAGGGGATACACAAGTATCTTAGTTTGTTCTTTTGCTTAACATAATGACCGAAGGTGTTCTGGGTCTGGTCCTGTTTCTAGGCTTTAGATATGGGTCTCTGCTTTTAGCAGTTAGCATTCATGTACACATGTGATCAGGGTAAGAATGGGAGAGTGAAATTGAAAATGAACAAATATGTTTTTTGAAAAATGAAAACAGCAGGTGGAAATAACTGATGAATTTAAGTAAAGTAAAAGTAAAAGAGATAGATGGACAATGATTGGGAAGAGAATAGCTTCAGAGTTCTAGAATACACAGAATTCAGAAGGTATCAAATAGCCAATTTGAGACTATCTTGGCACAACAATAAATGACACAAAGTCTGATATGTCTTTGAGTTTGTTGTGATGTGTATATATATATACATATATATATACATATATACACACACACATATATATATATACACTGTATCACTGTCATCCCGTTGATCATCTGTTTTCTTGAGTGGGCACCAGTAACGTCTCCATTTGTTCTAGCCCTGTGATTTTAGCAGCCTCTTTTCTCATTCTTCCCAGCAGTGCTGCATTGGAGGCTCTTTCAGGGTAAGGGGGATAAGGGGATAAGACCCATCATGGTTACTGTATTTGGCATATCGAATACTCCACAGCGAGCTTGCCAGGCTCTGCGTGATATATATCTCACAACATATATATATATTAATATATTGTAGTATATATATCACAACAAACTAAAAGACATTACATATATCTCATAACAAACATATACATATATATACATATATATGATGAGCCAAAATAAGAAGAAATAATTCTATTCTGCTAACTTTGGAGCCCAGAGACATCCCTGACATCAATTGTTAAGACAGCTAGCTTATTCTTCCGTAGCCAAAAAAGTAAAGGTACTGCAATCCAGAAAGGAAGAGTTCAGAGAGCTTTATAGATAAGGAAAATAATTCTCTGGAAACCAAGTCTTTTTCCCTAAATAGCAATTGTCACTCAGGCTCTCATCTCTTTCTACCTTTGCCTTTGTCTCACATTTCTAGTCACTTGATTACAGCATTTTACCACATTGACTTTTCCCAATTCCTATATAGATGGTCTGAAACCTTCAAATTCTTTCCTTTGTTTAGGCTTTGAGTTCTGAACTTGCTTTAACTACATTCAGACTCTGGAAAAATGGAGGTTTCCGAGGTTACCTTTGAAAGATCTTTGAGTGACAGGCTCCCTTTGGCCACAAAGAATTTCAAGAGTAGAATAAAAAATGTGGATTTAGTTCCAGCTCCAGCCATTTCTTTCACCTCAGAAATGGAGTCTGACTGTGGCTAGCCCCAGGGAATGTAAACAGAACCTTACCTGTAATTAACCCAGGGCTTCTCTTGTTCTCAATGCAAATGGAGCTATAATTGTATTTCTTTTAGTAGAATAGAAAGCCTGTGTTCAGAGGGGAGCTGGCAGATGAATAGAGGACAAACTATCTGTCTAACTGTGACAGCTCCCTCCAATCTCCTTCTAGAAAACCTGAATGATAATAAAACTAGAGTTGCATTTGATGTAAGACATATGGTAATTACTATAATAATATTATCACCCCAGCTCTGCGGATGGTTTTGTCAGTGAGGTGCAATTTCACATATTGTCTGCGATAAAATCCCCATTTTTTTGGTTATTGATAGCAATGCCTTTCTAGAATGGTATAGGTGTTTTGTGACAGCTGTGAAGTTCCTGCTTCATATCCAGGTAATTGGGTTGAGAATAAGGCCTGCATGCTAAAGCCTGATGATGTGAGAAGAGGAGAAAGCCCAGGGAATAGTGTGAATATTTTGGTAGTTATTAACAAGCTAAATGGGAAGCTTTTGCTAGTCATTTCTTCTGAAGCCATTCTGAAGGGAAAATAGAAGAAAGATAGCCCCCTTTAGAAAGTCTCCATGAGATATTCAGTTGTAATTTTAAACGTTTGAGTTGATTGATTATGTTATAAGTCTGTAGGCAGTTAATATTTTAAAGATAAAGGCAATATTCACAAATTAGACTCTACTTTCATTTCATTCTGCTATTGGTTATTTCAAAAATCAGATTTTACTTTGTTTAATTGCCGGTTTAATAGAAAATTTTTCTGCATAATAGGTATGTAGACATGTTATTTATGCTTTTATTTATTTGCCACAGGAAAAAATATAGTTGTTTAGTATTGGTGAGGCTAACTGTACGTGTGTGTGTGTGTGTGTGTGTGTGTGTGTGTTCAATTTTGTTACTTTTTCCAGGGAACAGTGTATTAAAGGCACTAATAGCACGTTAAAATCAACTATTCAAAATTCTCTTGGAAATATGTGAGAAATACAAATAATATTAGTGTGTCAAAATGATTTTATTGCTTAGATTAATAGAAAGGAAGGCATATAGTATCAAAAATGAGAAGGGGATCAGATTTTAGGATTTTATGTCACATCTTTAATGTCATCTTTTGTGCAGAATTCACTTTTTAAAATTCCACCAAGAAAATAAAATGAGTTCTATTTAGAGCACGTGTTGTTTTGATGTGTTATTCAGACACATACCATATTAGTGGCAATATACTTAGTGAACATGGCTGTGGGTGAACTAAATAAATATGTATATACAAAGGTATAGGTTAGCAAGTTAATTCTGCTGTGAACTGTTAAGAAACCAGCAGTAATATTAATAATTTGGGAATTAAGTTGGCATTGATTAGCTAATTATGATTACTTTTTGTAAAGATGAAATTGCCCTAGTGTCAAACAATTGAATTGCAAAAGAAATATAAACTCAAAACTAAAAACTATCATCCCTAGCTTCTATATGAAAATACAAAATTTGCATAAATCATAACATAACACGGTGGTAAAATTATGATTTATAACATTTTGATTCAATTTTATTCATGTTGCCACTAAATGACTTCAATATTCAAGTAGTTTCTACACCCTGCTAAACAGACACAAACAAATGAAGTCCTAATCTCACAAACTTAAAATTGTGAGCATAAATTCTATCTCAGGGGACTCTAAGGTAATATCCCAATTTCTGAGCGATCATTTGCTGATAAGAGAGAGAACCAGCAATTGTTTTTGGAGGGATTTTTTTTTTTTTGCTTTTTAGGTCACACCTGGCAATGCACAGGGGTTACTCCTGGCTTTGCACTCAGGAATTACTCCTGGCAGTGCTCAGGAGACTATATGGGATGCTGGGAATCGAACCTGGGTCAGCCACGTGCAAGGCGAATGCTGTACTTTTGCTCCAGCCCCAAGAACCGGCAATTGTTTACTACCTGACTCCACAAACACATTGAACTTTAGAGCAGAAAAGTTATCTTCTGCATTAATAGAAACCCTATTAATTTTTCAAAAGAAAAATTACAAACAATACAACACTTCTAGTTAGGTTGAAAGCTTTGCACTTATTTCTTTGTAAACTAAGTTATTTGCTTTTATAATTTTTTCTTTGACTATTTTTGAGGGTCTTGGAATTTTCACATCATTTGAAACTCATATAATGGAAACAATATGCCTACATCATGTGTATTATCAGTAGTGTCCATTTTAGCTTTCTTTACTTTATTAGTATGCAGCTTTTAAAAGTAAATGTCTCACTAATTGATGTTACAGACATATCTTAGAATTGAAGTAAGAACTGAACATGTAGTTGATTCAATGGATTACACTCTAAAATACAGGAAGGAAATGTATTGCACTAAAATTAAAGGCTTGTGTCTTTTATGAAAGAGTCTTTTTCTCCTACAGTAAAATTTACAGGCAAGTTTCTTGAAGGCTTTATGTGCATGTGCTGCTGGCACTTGAGGGAGAAAATCTCTGTCTGAGATAGGTTGCTTTCTGGGATTACCCTTTCACTTAAAGAATACTGTTAGAAAGTATATTATTTTGGCAATATATTTAAATTTCTAGGCATATTAAAAATATGTGTGAGGTTTCCAAAGTGGAACAAATTTAGAAGAGCTATTTTCAGGTTTATAATCACTTTTCTTGAAATTGCATTCAACTGTTGAATTAGATACTTTAATTTTTCTAATCTCACAGCAGAAATACTGTAGTGGCCTGGTGTAAAGAACATTGGACTTGTTACATCAGAATATATAGGATTTTATCTGCATTAAGAAAATGAACTGAAAGAGTGAAAAAATGTATAACTTTAAGAAATATATAACTCTAAGACCACTGGAAAAATGTTTATTACTTTTTCAAGAATTATTTTCATTTTCTTGTTTTCTGTGATTCCTGTTTTTTTTCTCCCTCTATAGGAAATTAAAGTTCAATAGTTCAATTGCTGGGCAGGAGAGATAGTGTAGGAGATAACTCTTGCACATGGCTGACACTGTTTGAATCCCTAGCACTGCTTATGTTCCCCCAAGCACTGCCAGTGTGACCCTGGACAGAGCAGGAAAGTAGCCCTGAGAATAGAAGCTTATGGCCAAAGTCCTCCACACCCTCAAAAAAGAAAAATAAAATTCAATTGCATAGACTGAATCTTAAGTGCTGAGTGTGTCTTAGTTATATGTGCTTGACAGGCAAATGAAAAGTTGGAACTAAAAATATACATTTGGGAGTTGTTCGTAGGACAACACCTTTAAAGTTATAAAGATGAAGACAAGAAATTAGAAAACTTTCATGATGATAACCTAAAAAGCCTCCAAATCAATGGTTCTTTTAGAGGAAGAACTATCAGGGAACCAGGACCAAGAATTGGAGATGCTATCAGAAATGCAGAATGGTTAAAACATCATAGTTTGTATGAGATATTTGACAGAGAGCAAACTTTTAATTTTTTAAAAATTGTTATTAGTGAATCACCATGAGGTACATTTACAAACTTATAAACTTTCATGTTTGCGTTTCATTTACACCCTTCCACCATTGCCCATTCTCCTCCACCAATGTTCCCAGTATCCCTCCCACCACCCCCACCCCAACCCCCACCACCCCACTCTGCCTCTGCAGCAGGGCATTCCCTTTTGTTCTCTCTCCTGTTGGATGTTGTAGTTAGATAGCAAACTTTTAAAATGGAGAACTCTAGTCTAAAAGGACATTGATCAATTGACAAAAAGAAGTAATCGATTGTTTACTTCTATGCAATATACCTATTGAAGATCTATGCAATATACCTGTTGATACAATTTTTGTTTGGATTCATATGTAATATAGGAATTAGAAGAAAGAGACTTCGTCTACTTTTAAAAAAAATTATTGAATCACGATGAAATAGTTACAAGCTTTCATGTTTGGATTACAACCACACAATGATCAAACACCCATCCCTCCACCAGTGCACATTCCCCACCACCAACATCCCCAGTATGTCCCCACCCTTTTCATCTACCTTTAAAGGGAGAAGGATATGGAAAGTCATCATGAAACATGAAAAAAAAACTCATGTGAATGTAATAAAGATGGGAGAAACTGTGTGAAGTCATTACATACACATAGAGCTAAAAACCTAAATCAGATCGAGGAACTGAGGTAAATAGGATACAATTAAAAAGCATTGAGCTTAGTCTAAGAAGTCCTTATGTGAGAGGAGGATGGAAGGTGGGCAGTTAGGAAAGGTCCTATTTTAAGAGCCAGGTGAGGAAATTATTCATAATCACCTAGGTATCATAAAATTACTAAATGAATTAGAGTTCAAATTTTCTCTAGATAATAACCATTTAAACCAATTAGTAGTTTTCAAAGGTCAAGGTAAAAGGAGGCGGTGGATTCCATAAAAGGAGTCAATTGTGGGGGCTGGAGTGATAGTACAGCAGGTAACGTGTTCGCTTTGCACCACCGGGAGTAATTCCTGAGTGCAGAGCTGGGAACAACATGAGCCTGAGCATCACTGGGTGTGACCCAAAAAGAGAGAGAAAGAAAGAAAGAAAGAAAGAAAGAAAGAAAGAAAGAAAGAAAGAAAGAAAGAAAGAAAGAAAGAAAGAAAGAAAGAAAGAAAGAAAGAAAGAAAGAAAGAAAGAAAGAAAGAAAGAAAGAAGAAAAGAAAGAAAGAAAGAAAGAAAGAAAGAAAGGAAGGAAGGAAGGAAGGAAGGAGAGAGGGAGGGAGGGAGGGAGGGAGGGAGGGAGGGAGGGAGGAAGGAAGGAAGGAGAGAGAGAGAAAGAAAGAAAAGAAAGAAAGAAAGAAAGAAAGAAAGAAAGAAAGAAAGAAAGAAAGGAAGGAAGGAAGGAAGGAAGGAAGGAAGGAAGGAAGGAAGGAAGGAAGGAAGGAAGGAAGGAAGGAAGGAAGGAAGGAAGGAGGAAGGAAGGAAGGAAGGAAGGAAGGAAGGAAGGAAGGAAGGAAGGAAGAAGGAAAGAAGGAAAGAAGGAAAGAAAGAAAGAAAGAAAGAAAGAAAGAAAGAAAGAAAGAAAGAAAGAAAGAAAGAAGAGAAAGAAAGAAAGAAAGAAAGAAAGAAAGAAAGAAAGAAAGAAAGAAAGAAAGAAAGAGAAAGAAAGAAGAAAAAAAGAAAAAGAGTAAATTGTATGGTGAAAATAGAACTGGACTTTGGTGGTGAACTTAATGTAGTGTATACACAAATGGATTCTTTTTAACTTCCTTTCCCTTTGTAAATGTTGCTGTGGTGACCACATGCCCCAAATGTTTTAGTTGCAGAGCCCATACATGTGTTCTTCAGGATTCATATCTTTGCCGTGGTATTTGCACACCTTTTGCATTGTGGTACTTATGGGGACCTGGGTGGCATTACACTCCTTAACTGCAGCGCTTATACTTACTGGACTTCTTTGCAGCTGAAGATTGCTTGCAGTACCAGGGGTCACACACTACAGAGTTATTAGGATCCCCATTGACACTTAGAATCAAACTTATAGTCTCACAATTGAAGGCAGCAACTTGAGCCAGAATCATCTCCCAGCCCATGTGTTGATTTTTAAAGATGCACACTTGAAATTTATTAAATTTTATCATGCAATTTTACTTTAATAACAAATATATGCATAAATAAATGAATAAATGCTTATTAAAAATAAATGAAGGAAGTAAAGATTTTTAAATTACAGTAGACAAATTACACTTAGTTATAATTAGCATAATTAATGCTGGAACACATTCAAAGTCTGAGAGCATCTTTTAAGTAAAATCAGAAAGTATGACTAGTCAAGAAATGAAAGGATGAGGAGATAAAGATTCTCTTTATATTTATTTACAAGGTCATTCCCATACTCCAACCTTGGTTCTCTGGTACTTCTGAGGTACAAGAAATCCCCTAAAATCGATCTAGTATTCAGTCTCCTAAGAAGGCAAATAAATATTTTCTGACCAAATACTATATATCCCTCATTTCTTGTTGCTGATTAAAACAGTTTAGACAGTGTATGTATGTAATACGTCCATAGATATTTCACCATCATTTATCACATATGTATTAACAACCTTTTAAGTGTCAGATGCTCAGAACATTAGCTTTGTTTATTACTTACTGTCTTCAATCTTTAATATTGGGAAATAGCCCATACCCAGCGATACATGGAATCAAATTGAATACCCACCTCCACCCCCCCCATATCTTTAAGCCTTTAGAGCCATCTTCCCAATATCTGATCATCTTTAGACAGAAAGAGCATAAATGAGTTTCAGGGCAAGTCTGGCTTTGTTTTCCTTTGCTCTACCTGTAAAACTTGTTTACATAATTCATTCCTCTCAGTATTGCCCCTAAAAATCTAAGATTACGTCTGACCAGAATATAAGGGAATCCTGTTTATTTCTCATCAGTTTCCCCCTATTGTCTATCCCTCCATCTGTCTGAAACCTCAGTATGCATGATATAATGCTACAAAGAAGAGATGAAGTCAGAAGAATAATTCAAGGGTGATGGGGGATTTCATCAGATACCTGAGGTCTTCCATGAGGAAAGTGACATCAGAATTAGATGCAAGGAGGTAAGAAATAAAGCTATTTCAAAGAAAAATAAATTGGACATTATGACACCCTGAAGGTATAAGAATACCATAATACAGATTGAGAGATAGAACACAAAATAAGGGTTTGTGTGTATGTGTGTTGTGCATGTGTATATGTTTTGGAGGGTTAGAAATAGTAGCTATGCCAATCTAATATTGTACACATGCTTCTAAAATACCACACTAAAATATTTTATATATAATTGAAACTGACTTATCTCTACAGAGCATGAATATTGTCTGGCCTAATGAATATGTGTTGAGATAAGCAACACAAAAATGGTTAATATAAACACAAAGAAAATTAGGATAACCCCAGTAAAGGAGTCCAGAACTGAAGGATTTCCTGGATGTGGAGGGAGTTTGGGGTTTTACTTATCCTTTCTTTTGAGTTACTTTTGATGTTTGATTCTTTAGACTTTTCTGAGAGACCAACATTTTGCTAAATCACACACTCAAAATAACGTGGGGAAATAGGCATAGAGAGTTCTCAAAATTCTTATGTATGCAACTAAAGCACTAACAAAAAATAGTCAAAAAATAACAAATTCAAAAATTGATAGTTTGAAGAAAAGTGGTATAAAAAATGCTTCCAGTCTGCTGAGTAATAGAAGTAAGAATAAAATGCACTGATTAAGACAAGTACCCAAAGATATTTCCAAGATAGAAACTCAAGGGAAGAATAGGGAATAAATGTGTTCTACTGAAGGTATAGATATACTCAGCTTCTAGTACTTATTGGTGCAAAACATTAACATGGTGAGTATAGCCAAGTGAATCTGTATCTGTTGTTGATGTCAGTTTCAAAGTTCCCAGAGGATCCCATAAACGATACATTCTTTCTTGTTTCTTATACATGGGTATAAATCATTTCTTATACTTATCCATTGCTCTCAGTCACACACCCAAGGAAATGAAAACTACTGTATTTCAACTCAAATACCCTTAGGATTACAATATTCAACAATTGATTTTTCACAGCTTCTACCTCTCCATTTTGGCTTATACTCTCTTATCTACTGCCCACTCAAACACCTATGTTTCCTGTCCTATCTCATTGGATTCTAGTTTGCAAACTCTAAAGTGGAGAAGAGGAATCCTAAAAGGAAAGCTCATCTCTTAGAACTGAAAACTGGCTATTAGAAATGTAGAGACACTCAGAAGACCTGACCCAGATGGAGAAGAATCTCAGGATAGAATCATTAGTATAAGATGTGATAGTGTGGTCCTAAGATATCATCAGACTGATGCAATAGGATGGTCTGGTAACATTGGTCAGAGCATATTTTTCTTGGTACAGTGGCAGCAGAGAAACCTGGAAATGAAAATGCAGAAAGAGCCTGAGAGGGTGTATGATAAGAAGTTTGATGTGTAAAGAGAAGAGAGAAGAGGACTGCTCTTAGCAGAAGACATGTTGAGAGACTTCTCTTTGCACAATAAGGAACACTTGAACATAATATTTATAGATCACATAGAAGGAACTACTGGGAAGGAAAAGGGACATGATTGAAGATGAGAGCAAGAGAAAATACTAAATGGAATAATTCTCCAGAAATCTCATGCCATTATGTAATTCACTGTTCAAATGTGGATTCATCTTATTTTCATTTCTAATTCCTTCTGACTGACAACGTAATTTCTGATCATCTATTTTCAGAGGTTTTCTTGCTCCCCATTGTACACACACCCCAATACCTGCTCTCTAGGTTGGCTCTTTATAAAGATACTCATGCTTCTGTGATTTCTACCAGAAGACATCTGCAAGCAGTGCTTTCTGCCACATCAGAGTGAAACATTGAATCTCTGGAACAACGAGGAATTGTTCCAGGCCTTTGCTGCAGAAACACAGCCCTCCAGGTGGCTAGCTGATATTCCAGATGAGCGGGTGCCTTGTATTACTGAATGATCGCCTGTCTCATTATGCTTAACATTTCAAACATTATCAATTTTTAATTATTTACATTTAATTATCTGCATTACTTAAGCATCCAAATTCCACAGCTAATGTTCTCCATGAAATATTTACTAAACAATCAACCCTCTGGATTCTTTTGAGCTAAATGTTTTCAGTTCATAGCAAACGTTTTTTTCCAGGAATCCTCCCTCCTACAACTGTGGTTTCTGAGGTGGCTGTATCTGAGTACCCATGACATCAACGATGGCATTTGTTTTGTCGTAGGGATGGTTTGTCAACTCTAATGGGATGGATAACCCTGCTGAGCCTTAGTGTGAGCAGGTTGAATGCTGTTGGGACACTCAAGCCCTTTCCCTTCTCATTTCTCTTCTCATTGGACAGGAGATGTATTAACAAGGGGCCAGTTCTGGTGATAGGAATGTGCAACAACATTATTTGTGATTCAGGGACAAAGGCCCAGTGAAAACTAATCATAGACCCCACAGGAGATGGTCATTCAAGCAACTGATCAGCTAGAAAGGTTTCCAAGCAAAACCTGTCAACATAATGGGCATTCTCAGAACAGAGGCCAAGGAAAGGTGGCTTAGCTGGTCCTGGCATATCTGATAAATATCCCCTAGCTCTATCATTCTTTGGATGGATAAAGGGAGAAGAGGCCTCTGGTCAGCAACATGTAAATCAAGCTCAGTTGATTTCCTTGAAAGTATAGACAGCAGGAAAAAATGTGTTCTTCTTCTCCTTATGCTCATCACTGGGTGTCCTTTGTCACCAGTTACCAGGTCTTCAGAAGAGTTAACTATATGGTCTATAGTATAGTACTTAAAAATGAGGGATACAAAACAGAACTTCATTCTATATCATATGCTAACCACCTGCTATGTGCCATGCACTGACTAGGTTTTTAAGAGAGAGAAACACGCAGGTGTGTTTGCTGTCTTTTTATATTACAGTGAGAGAAAGACTTGGGGTGTGGCTTGTATCATTACTGTTCCTCACTAGTAGATTACTTTTTCTACCCCCCTCTTCCCTTTGTTACTGTTTCATGGTTAGGAGTCACACATATTTGGTTATGGTGCTTGATGGAAGTCGCATATCTGGTTGTGGTATATGCATATCTGGCATTGGTGTTCACCAGGGTTTACACACTTTCATTGATGGTACTTGCAAACATGCTGGGTGGGGTTTTGGGGGACTGTGGGTGGTTGTTCTCTTTAATTGTGGTGCTTGCATACATTTTTGGTTCTTGCCACAGAAGTGCACCATGGTGCTCACTCATATGCTCACAGGGTTTTACACTTCTGCTCTCAGTGCTCCAGAGCTGATAGTTGTTGTTTGCTGAAAATGACTCACTCTCACCTACATGGCTGTGGTGGGCTAGAGATGGCATAGTTTTCTATGGTTCTGGGAGCTTCAAGTAGTAAAACTGCCATGACCATATTCAGCAAAGTGAGTGGTACTGCAGACCAAATTCATGACCTTATGCTTTCAAGAAAGACACTATTTTTCACTTGCTGAGCCATTCCTAGGACTCCTAGTTGATGACCTTAAGTAAGCTACCTAATACCTATAGGCTGTCATTTTCATAATTTCAAAATGGAAATGCTAAGTAAGACATCTCCTTTATAAGGTATTTATGATAGTTTATAGCAAAGGCATGTAAAAACTCAAATATCATGCAGGAGAGATTAGCAGAGGAGGTAGGTCACTTGCCTTGCATGTAACTGACCTGGGTTCAATTTATGGCACTCCACATGGTCCACCAAGTCTGTCAGCAATGATTCCTGAATGCAGAGCCAGGGGTAAGCCCTGACCACAGATT
Source organism: Sorex araneus (assembly GCF_027595985.1). NCBI lineage: Eukaryota > Metazoa > Chordata > Mammalia > Eulipotyphla > Soricidae > Sorex > Sorex araneus. The sequence goes on from NC_073306.1 coordinate 65,605,188, forward strand.
GGTGTGGCTCAAATCCCACCCTACCCACGAAAACCAACTAACCTTAAAAATCATGATTAAGAAAAAACACCACTGCTGTGCACAACTTAAATAGTTTAGGTAGCAGTTGGAGACAAGACATAGGAGAGATGGGGCTGTGATCACAAAAGAAGTTAGAAAGGATCAATTTCTGGTTTAGGGTAAGGGTCAGACTCATTTGATTTGGCATGAAATAAGTGCTTAAGAAATGTTTGTTGCCATTAGTGTTAATATAATATTAGACCCTGAAGTTTTTATAAGCAACACCAACCTAATGGGAAATGAATATGGTGTTTGTACATACTAAAATTAATAGATGTTTATCATTAAATAAAACAAAGTGAACACATTGATCAAAGTTAGCTGATACACGTGTGTTAGTGTGCATTCTTCTGACAGGCAGTTTTAAACATGTATTAAAGAAACCCTGAAATGAATGTGATCTGGTTCCCTCAGATGATAAAACTTGGGAAGTGGAGAAAAAAATAAATTATAGTCATCATACAGTGCCTGAAAGCTGAAGTGAAAACCCAGTCCTTTGTCTCAGCTGAAAAACTGTGTACCTATCTAAAACCATTTCAGTGTCTTTTCTGTTTCACCTCGTGTGAGATGTCAAGTAACATGCCCTGAACGCTGGCTGGACACAGACACCTTTCACTGTGAGCCAGACTTAGCTTCTGGTCTCACCCATCTTGCCTTCTCTGGATGCGCACATTTGTGCCTCCTGTATTTCAAGGTGCAGAATAAAAATAAAACCCAAACAAAAGAATTGTAGAATAATCATAGCTGGTTTCACTGGATGGCTGGAATTTAGGCTTGTGTAGATTCACTGTAATTTTTTGTTTGGAGCTTCTCAAACTAATATTTTACTTGTGAGGAATCAATAAAATTTAATTAGTGGACACAACTGTGGTTAAATAACAAGTAAAAACCAAGATGTGACTTTGGCTACCAGATGTTAGTACTATTAACTCTGTGAGTTTGGTTAATGTATCAGACACTGGAATTTCTCCTTGTCACACAGGCCTCTGAAGTCTGTTTGGTTCTAAACATTCCATGCAGAATGTGGTTATTTGCACTCTAATGTGTAACAGGAAAGTTAGTAAACAGTTCCTTCCCAAATGCAGCCATGTTTATCTTTATATCATCTGTTTCGCCTTTTTTAAGGAGTTCAGATTATCACAAACATAATAGGCATTACATCACTATTCTTATGAAGTAATGTGTGGAGTTCAACTTAATTCAGAGAAGGGATTATCCTTACCTGCTCCCAAGGGTGAAATTAAATGGTGGTTCCAAAGACATGCATTTTCTCTCTAATCCTAGAACCTTTAAATGTGACCTAACTTTGAAAAAAGATCACCAAATATACAATTAAGGTCAGGATTTTCTGGTGAGATCATCTGGGATTACCTGGGTGAGCCCGAAATCCTATGACCTGTGTCCTATGAGACACAGAGAAAGAAAACAAAGAGTAGAAAGCGGAGAAAGGCAGACAAATACAAAGATTGGCATGATGGGGTTGCAAGCCAAGACTACCTGAAGACCCCAGAAGTAGAAAAAGTTGAATGATTCCTCCCTGATGTCGCTGGAAAGGGTGTCCTTGGGCTGACAATTTCATTTCAGGCATCCAGACTTCAGGACTGTGGGGGGGGGGGGGAATCCGTCTTATTTTAAGCCACAAAACGAGGTACTTTATTATAGCAACACTAGGAAATTGGTCTACTTGCCAACTGCAAATCCATGGTCCCCCAGGTAAGAGGTGTTGGATGGAGCAGGGTCTATCAAAGACCATTCTGAAGAACACCAGTGAACAGAAGAGAGAACAGTCTGGAGAAGTGGAGGAGGAGGGGGAGAGACAGCACCTGTGTACTTTCCCTCACTTTGGTTTTGAAAGAAGATTCATAACTAAAGCACCGAGGCAACCCATTGAAGTCTCACATTACTTCAGCCTGAGGAGCAGTCTTTAATACATCAGCCCTCTAGGTCTGCAGGATGAAACCCGTTGAGCTGACACCTGTCTGCAGTATACCACCTGCAATCCTGGGGCATTTTCAAGAATTCAAGGAAGCGTTTCCTTCAATGCAGCATCTCTCGATTAACAATTTGAGGCAGAGTCCACCAAATTCCATAGAAAATCAGAGGTACTTGGGAGTTTGACTAGAACTATTTATTCCTATTGGCTCCAGAATTCATACATTTAATTTAATATTGTGACAAAGCATTGCATCTAGATCATGATCAGATGTAGGCATGTTAGTGACCAACACTCAGACTAAATAGTGCTGCATTTCCTAGGAGCACAGCAATACCACATTCTTTAACAAAAGCCGAGTTGTAGATTTGCACAGGTTGCAAGAGAGTTGTGGGCATCCAGCAGGTAATTTTTCAGTGATCCTGTGCTGACAAGCACAAGAGTCCGAGTGAGGCAGATCAAAAGAAATGAGACCTGGTTGTCCCCAGCGCGGTTTCTCTTACCCAAAGGCTGCCCAAGGCAATAGTTTTCATCCTGGTTGGACGCAGAAGTGCTTCCCCTGATATCCAGTGCCAGAAATCTATAGGCAAGCATGTCCTGGTTCTGTCTGAGAACACTTGCAGCAATTCCTTTAGAATTGCTTTCATTTCTTAAAAGAGAAATAGTTGGCTATTGTATCACTTCCTCAGCTAATAGTTTATAGGTCAAGATAATCTATCTGGAGCTAAGAAATGCAATTTTCATTATGCCGCAGCATAACAAAGAGAAGGTTCTGTCTGGTACAAGATTTTTGTCTGATCTTAGGTCCCAGAGGGTTGAGGATAAAACAGGTATTTCAGGTATCAAGAGTAGGTTGGACTGCACCTATAATTTCCCTTTCTTGTTCCCGTAATGATTTATATTGTACATGTCTACCTGCCCCGAAGAATGTAAGCCACAGAATAGCAAGGTGGGGGGTTGTCCATTTGCTTATAATGGTGCCTTCATTGCCTGCACAACCTAGCATATAGCTTGTCTTCAATTGAATAAGTTGGCATTCAATGTATACTCAAGGATAAGCAAAGCAGTGATTTGCAATCTGAAGAACTATCTTTCAAAAAAAAACCACCTCATTTGTTAAAGTAAGCTAGCACATTGCCTATAAAGCAACTTCTGTGATTAACTTGAGATGGTTTGCGGTTTTAGCATCCAGCCTAATGACATTGCTCTCCCGACTCGAGGCTTACTTTCCTGCACCGGCTTTTACTCCCCAACACATGTTCTAGGTCAGTAGTTATAGCTCTCTCTCCCCAGGATGCACCTGAGGAAAAACTGTGTTTTCCTAGCGTTTGAAGCTTAGTGACTTGAATAAACTAACCTTAGGACAATATTGGACTGTCTTTTGAAATAAAGGAGTCCTGGAAACACAGGAATCATCAGGCTGCTGCTGCCCAGAGAACACTTGGCTTGGAGTGACTCATTTGGCAGATCTGAACCAGTTCAGCAGAAATGCCAGGACCATCCCAGAGGCACTGGTATAAAATGGCTTGTGGATAAGCCCTACTTGGTGAGGGTCTATAGAAACGTCTGTTCTGTGCCCACTCCCAGGGATACTTGGTCAATCTGGCTGGGCAATTTAATGCTTGGCCTCCTAAAGTGGTGTGCTGGGGCCTCCCATCCATACCCAGAGTTGCTGGGGGACTGGGAGGATAGTACATAGAGTTCAGACTCAGGTTCCACACATGTAAGATGTGTACCTCTGACTACTGAACTATTTCAGTAGTGCCTATCTTGTTTGCCTCTCTCTTGCCCCCACCTCTCTCTTTTTCTGGTGTATCACTGTCATCCCATTGTTCATCAATTTACTCAGCAGGCACCAGTAACATCTCTATTCCTCCCAGCCCTGAGATTTTTAGCAGCCTCTCCTTACTCATCTTTCCCAATGATTGAAGACTCTTTCAAGGTCAGGGGAATGAGACCTATTGATACTGTTTTTGGCATACTGAATACACCACGGGTAGATTGCCAGACTCTGCCTGTTCGGGTGGGATACTCTCGGTAGCTTGCCGGCTCTCTGAGAGGTATGTTTATATATACATATATATATATATATACATATATATGTGTGTATGTATACACATATATGTATATATAATATATTATACATGTTTATATATTACTCTCTATGATTTGTTGCCTACTGTCTGAACTCCATCAAATATGGTGTAGTAATAATGGAAAAAACGGGACTGGAGCAATAGCACAGATGGTAAAGTGTTTGCCTTGCATGCGGCCGACTCGGGTTTGATTCCTCCGTACCTCTCGGAGAGCCTGGCAAGCTACTGAGAGTATCCCGCCTGCACGGCATAGCCTGGCAAGCTACCCGTGGCGTATTCAATATGCCAAAAACAGTAACAAGTCTCACAATGGAGTCATTACTGGTGCCCACTCAAGCAAATCGATAAACAATGGGACGGGATGATGACAGTGCTAATTATGGAAAATGGGTAGGAAGTGTCTTACAATGAGTCAGCCCAGAAAGCCGGCCTGGAGTGTGGCAATGGTTGGGTAGTAGAGGTTGGCTGCTGGGGCTGGGTCCCTTGGGGCAGGGAGGGTTCTCACCCGTCCCCCTCTGGGGTGCCCTGAGTGAAAACAGCCTGGAGCAGAGTCCCTTCTGGGATTCAAACCCAGACTTCACATATGCAAGCCCAAGTGCTTTGCCACTAAGGGGTCCTATTAAACTCTCTTTAGTGTCCAGTTACACTTTCTGAGCTTCCAAGACTCATCTCATCTCAACCTGATAAAAGGTTTCGAGGGCTTCAGGTTAATGCTGAGCTGTTCTTTAAGTACAAGATCATGATGCCCAATAAAGATGAATTTGTGATGCATGAGGTAATTTTGCAGGAGGAAAAACAAACTCAAGATTTAAAAGACTGTGTCGAAATAGTATTTTGATTAGGCCAGAAGCATAATTTTAGAAAATAGAAGGTAATCGAAATGTGCTTGGGGCTTGCCCTCCTGGGAAAAACCCAAGACATAAATCGTGCCCACTACGTCCCAATTTTTCAAGTGTGATTTTTTTCCTACATTTTGTAGACTTTAATTTTCTACATTGTGAAAGAATAATTAATGCACAACCCTGTGTGTTTATGCTTATTTTATTATTTTTTTTAATTTTGGAAGATAACTTAATTTACCCTTTTAGGGATAGATGATGATGGTGTGCTAAGTTTTCTCATGAAGGAGAGAGTACAGCAATAAGCTCTCTGGTTTGTTTTGGTTTGTTTTGTTTTGGGGGGCCACCCCAGGCAGTGCTCAGAGCTTATTCCACACTGAGGAGTCACTCCTGGCAGGTTGGTGGGGGCTATGTGGGATACCAGGGAATCGAACCCGTGTCAGCCACATGCAAGGCAAGTGCTCTACCTGCTATACAATTCCTCTAGCCAAGATCCAAGGTTTAGAAGAACTAAATTAGTAAGGTTTCCTTCAGTTTTCCAGCCAGTGGCAACTAACTTCCTTTCTAACAGTGATCTTTGCTGCCTTACCTCCATTAGTCTTCATACAAGCCCAGCATTCTCTGTCCCTCGCTGTGGTCTAAGAGCATTTTTCCCCCTCTGAGTGGAATAATGGTTGTGAAATCATTTAGATATTCACAGGGAGAAAAAAAAAATCACCTCTTACTCTTGTATTTTATTGATTCTAGGAATGAAGCTAGGAATGAGACACTCTGTTCTATTTTATCGTAAATACTATTAATCCAGAGATGAGTTCTTAGTGTACATAAATGATTGATTCAAATTTAAATGAGCTCATATTCAGCTTCCATAAAGACTCAGATAAAACAAAAAAATTACCCAGTGACTGCAGCAAAATGTTAGAGTTGCTACTTCAGTGCTCTAAACACAAGCTTTTATATTCAGTGCCCTAGATGGAAAAAGAGAATAAAAACCCAGTCCGCAATCCTGATGCAGACTCCATTCCAAAACACACACTTTCTCTCCATCATTATTGATATGTTCATACTTGACTTCATTCCCAAGGTAATTCACCTCTTTCTTCCACTAAGACCAAGACCAATATTGTAATTTAAGTAAAAGTTTTCATTCAGGAAAAAATAGGTTGACTTTTGAATTTGACAAAGTAGAAATTAAAGCTCTGGTGATGTTTTAAGAAAAGAATTGGGGAAGTCTGATTCCCAATCTACATAATAATTTAACAGAATTTAAGGCTGTCTTTAGCACTTTGCATTAGCAGCAAGTAATTACCTCCAACTAGAATGAAATGAGGGTCAAGAATGGTTTCAAGCAATCAAGTGGAAGTGTTACTTGCTTTATTGAACATGCTAATACAAAACTGTATTTGGGAGACACAGGGAAGAAAAATGCCTCAAACCCAAATTGCTTTGTGAGCTTTTTGCAAGAGTGGGCTAGAATAGTTTGTGAATGATAAAAAGTTTAGGTTGCAGTTGTTTAGTTTTGCCACTTAGAATGACTTTACCTAGCACTTTAAGTAATTTTGAATTTTGCCTTTGTATCTAAACTTAATAATATATCCTTATGTACAAAAAAGGTTAAACACACATCCATTTTTAACTATTTTACTATTGATAAAGGGGCGGGAGTACACCCAGGGGTACAAAGGGACATCATGTGGTACTGGGATTGAACTCAGGGCTCCTGCAGGCTAATCATATGCTACAGCCTTTTGGACCATTTTTCTGGTCCATTCATAAATTTTTGTGTATGTAGTTTACTTATTTTCAGATTATGGGGCCTACATATAATTGGTCAGGCTGGATGTCTTGGTATTATAAGTTTAATTTAAGTAGATATAAATCATTTAGTATATGGAAATACTAACCAATTTTAGACTCCTTTTGTGAAATTAGATTTATAAAATACATTTTTCCAGATTTAGATACATTTTTATTTCCTCAGCTTTCTATGATTATAATTTGCATAAGTAATGATTAAAATTTATAATACTAATTATAATCAACAAATTAACATTAGCAACAAAAATGCAGTCAAGTTCATAACTTGTGAATTTTTTTCACCAGATACTAGCCAAAATTTAAGATTAATATATTTTATACATTTAGATCAATTATAATATAAATAATTCTAGCATAAAACCTGTATCATCATATTTTTAATTTTTGTACTATAACATGAAATTGAGCAATGGGATGACAGTGATACAGTGATACAGCATGAAATGAGGAGATACTTATTTATATGAGTTATATGAAATATAAAGTAGATCATAATTATTAAAAATATATGAAAGTGCGGGATGGATACTTGACCATTATATGACTGAAATGCAAGTACAGAAGTTTGTAGTCTGTAACTGTACCTCACGGTAATTCACTAATAAAAAAATAATAAAACAATATATGTAAGTTTGTGTTCAAAGCCATCTCAAGTGTTTAACTCACATTTTAAGTAACTTTTATATTTTAACTTTTTTCCAGTATATATATATATATATATATGCCAAAGGAAAAACAATCTAGAAAAACTTAGACCTTTGACAAGTATTAAAGCAGAAGAGATCATTTGTGCATGTATATAAATTCTCCTAAAATTCTTCTTTATATTTCAAGACTATAAAGACACATTTTTATTCCAAAGTAGGGTACAGATAAGACTCTCTAGACAAATGCAAAATTTCTAATCCTAGTGAAGTCCTCTGTCTTGTATTCTTGTCATACACAGACAAGGTGGGCTTTGCTCTCTCAGAAGAAAAGCAGGATAGAGTAAGCTATATTTCAGTAGAAAATAAATCCTCAAAATGAATTACTTAGCACACCAAGGGTTTATATTATACTTGCTGAAAGTTCAGGAAAAATTTTGTTAGCCTGGTAGATGGCTGTGCCAAGTAAAGAAAGAGCTGAAAGTTTGTTCCAAGTGTCTAGAAGACCCTGATTTGAAGTATATTACGGTGATACTAACTCCTAAGTGTTAACTGATCTTCACATAGCCATGATGTTCCAACCCAGTGGAGGCAGGTAGGCCTACATGGAGTCAACAGCAGGTATGAAATGGGCTTCCACTGCCTCTACTATAGGAGGTTTCTGGTTCCCTTCAGTGCAGACCCCCTTAGCAGTCAGCTCTGGTATCTCTCAGAATGGAAACATTGAACTAATGTCCTTCTAAGGAAAGAAAACATTCCAGTGAAACATAGAGATTTTATGTGAACTTTAGCAGTTATGAAAACCCGAAGTATAGAATCCCAGAATGGCACAATTTGTTAGTGTTAGCAACTCTAAATTATCCTGCACATAGTTTTCTTAAATAAGAGGGGAAGGGGAAGGGGAAGGGGAAGGGGAGGTGGGGAGAGAGACAGACAGACAGACAGACAGACAGAGACAGAGACAGAGACAGAGTCAGAGACAGAGAGAGAGAGGGAGGGAGGGAGGGAGGGAGGGAGGGAGGGAGGGAAGGAAGGAGAGAGGGAGAGGGAAATAGAAATAAGAATATGTGCTTATTCTGCAAATAAAAACAACAATGAGATATCATCTCACACCACAGAGACTGGCACACATTCTAAAGAACAAAAGCAACCAGTGCTGGCATGGATGTGGGGAAAAGGGGGCGCTCTTTCACGGTTGGTGGGAATGCCGACTGGTCCAGCCTTTCTGGAAAACAATATGGACAGTCCTTCAAAAACAAAAAATTGAGCTTCCATATGACCCCGCAATACCACTTCTGGGAATATATCCTAAAGATGCATAAAGCACAGTAGAAATGACATCTGTACCTATATGTTCATTGCAGCACTGTTCACAATAGCCAAAATCTGGAAACAACCCAAGTGCCCTACAACAGATGACTGGTTAAGGAAACTTTGGTACATCTACACAATGGAATACTATGCAGCTGTTAGGAGAGATGAAGTAATGAAATTTGCTTATAAATGAATAGACATGGAGAGAATCATGCTAAGTGAAATGAGTCAGAAAGAGAGACAAAGAAGGATTTCACTCATTTGTGGAGTATAGAATAATATCGCATGAGGTTGACACCCAAGGACAGTAGATACAAGGGTCATGAGGATTGCCCCATAGCTGGAAGCCTGTTTCATGAGCAGAGGGGAGAAGGCAGATGGAATAGAGAAGGGATCGCTAAGAAAATGATGGCTGGAGGAGGAATCAGTCGGGATGGGAGATGTGTGTCGGAAGTAGAAATGGACAAACATGATGACCTCTCAGTGCCTGTGTTGCAAGCCATAATGCCCCAAAGTAGAGCGAGAGTATGGGGAATATTGTCTGCCATGGAGGCAGGGGGAGGGTGAGAGAGGGGGGTATGTCAAGGATATTGGTAGTGGGGAATGTACACCAGTGGAGGGATGGGTGTTTGATCATTGTGTGATTGTAACCCAAACATGAAAGCTTTTATCTCATGGTGATTTAATAAAATTTTAAAAAAAAGAAGAGACCACTAGAAAAAAAAAGAATATATGCTTAGGGGCTGGAGCAATAGCACAGTGGGTAGGGCATTTGTCTTGCACGCAGCTGACCCAGGTTTGATTCCCAGCATCCCATATGGTCCCCTGAGCACCGCCAGGAGTAATTCCTGAGTGCAAAGCCAGGAGTAACCTCTGAGCATTGCCAGATATGACCCAAAAAGCAATAATAATAATAATAATAATAATAATAATAATAATATATGCTATTCTATCAAGATAAGAACATAAATATAAATATAGTCTCACTCTACGTCACTCCCTCACATAGAATTACTCCTACTGTAGCAAATATGATCAAGTACATGTTTGCTTTCCTTACTCCAAAAATATATCAAGAACCTGAAGCTTCCTTCTGAGCAATCCATTATCTATCTTTACCCCTCCTCCCTCTTTTCTTAAAGGGTAGCCATACTGAGCCACTTCATATTCTACTGAATATTCTGTGACTTTGTGATCATCAGCGTGAGTGACAGTTGCTGGGCTCCTTCAACGTTTTGAATGTCTTCCAGTGCCAGGCCTTGTGCCAGTTTGATCCGGAGACAATACTCCACTTTGGAAGCTCACAGTCTGGCCTTGGCTGTCTGAGTTCAGGCCGATACACTGTAGGGAGCATCATTCCTGCTGCTTGTAATGTACACTCAGAACTGTTTCTGGGTCTGTGTTAAGCCCTACGGAGTAAAGGGTCCTTGAGGCATCAGTTGCCTTCTGCTACCGAGTTCTCATACCCAATAAGGGATGCTACAAGCAATAAAGACAAAATTTTAGCAATTTCCATGGGAGTTACACACTGAAATTAGGTTTTCCCCAAACCAGCAGCAGTCTCTCCGTCTGACTTTGTATGAGAATGAAGTGGAGGGCAGGGGACAGTGTTCTGAAGATCTTGCATGCTTGGGGCAGCCTCCCTTTAGCGATCCTAGTGGCTCCTTGCTGTCAGCCTGCTGACCCAGGTCAGGAGGGAGCAGACACAGAAACTGGACCCAGGCCTCCAGCAGAAATCATTCCCCTGAGCACCAGGACCTTGGAGAAGTCCTTGGCACCTCAGAGCTAGTTTCCTCCTGTGTCATATCAAATGCTTGCAGGAGGCAGCAGTCTCCAAGCTGAGACACCCTGCTATTCTGAGCATGTGTATTTCTGCCTTTGTTAATGGAGGTCACTGGCTGTGTGTCAGATAGGGTCTGTAGGGAGGTTGCACTGGAGCAGAGTTGCCAGGTTGATCCCCTCGAGAAGCATCCCTCCCGCCATAATTTGCTAAGAATAAAACTGTTCAACACATCACCTCTGCAATCATTTGATGCGCTTTCCTCTCACAACTTCCAAATCTTTACTATCGCCCCACACTGAAGATTAAATTATTTTTTAAAATTCTTTTCCAGCCAGTGAAACCCCCAAAGTGGGATAGTTGCATATCTTTGTACCATCAGTTTTATTATGGAGATGACCTTGGCATAATGAGGACCCCATTGGTGAGAGAGAAAGTGTGAACTCAGACAAGCTGTCACAGTGTAGTGGGTAGGGCACTCACCTTACACACAGAGGACTGGGTTCAATAACTGGCATCCTATATGGTCCCCTGTGCGCCGGCAGGAGTAGTATATGAGCTCAGAGCCAGGAGTAACCAGCAGCTTAGTCGGCTGTGACTCAAAAGGCAAAAAAAAAAAAAAAAGATGCAGAGACTGTATTAGCCAGAAGTCCTGCTCCACCCAAGGGCATTTACTTGTCACACCGCATTGTGGAATTACAGACCTTAAGAACTTCAGAGAGGCTTATTCCTCTCCTCACATTCCCTTTTATTTTGAAGAAGAAGAAATTGAAATCCAAAGAAATTCACTCACCTAAAGTCATAAACAGTGTGCAGAACCAAGATGAAACTTGAACTTTCTAACTCCTCACTCACGCCTATGCTCTTATGAATAGAGAATTCAGATACACTTACTGAACCCTAAATCTGTCATCACGAGCAGTAAAATGATGACAGTTTCAATAGCAATAATTACATAGACACATCTTTTTTATTATGTGCATTGATACAGCACATACACATTTATTGAGCAAACACCATCAACCAGGTTCTGTAATAATCATTTCTTATATCTTAGCTCTACTGTTTGTAATGATCTTATAGGATATAATCTCTTTTATTCCTAATTTACAGGTAGGAAAATTGAAGTTTAGAGAGACAAACTAAAGCTCTTACTCTGTACTGGCATTAAAGTAGTCATTGTGTGGAAATGAGAGGCGAATTAAGAAAAAAACCTGCCCTCAGGAGATAATGTAATGTCCAACAAATATCACAGGCAGTGTAGCAATAATGAAATGGGTAAGTAAAACTTATGTTGGATAAAGATTTGGCTGCATTATGATGAAATTTCAGAAAATGATTGCTTCCATACTGAATGACTAAAGGAGTTAAAAAAAACAAGGGAAGTTATCAGAGGACCTAACGAACCTCATTAGAGGGGAATTAAGGTGAAAGACCTTCCAGAATAAATAGAAGTACAGAGCCTGAAGACCAAGAGTATGGAGCCAAACAACTCATTACTTGGAAAGTTTCCTTTTTTGGCATGACCAGGACCAAGGGGAAGTGATTGGTAAAGTGTAAGTAAGTGAAGATCCAGTATGACCTAATCCCATAAACCACCTGTTAGAAGGAAAATCTTGCTTTCTTGTTTCAGTTACACTAAAATAATTTCTAGAGCAACTAGAAATTATAAACTTGGTGTCTAAATGAAGCAAAAAATCAGAGTGGAGCAAACTGTTCACTAAGAGCGTCTCTCCACAAGACAAGTTAGAACATTTTTTAGTAAGTCAGTGGGGTTGTAATAGTTTTTTGATTCTGAACACACAATTCTGAGTATATCAACAGACCAGCCCAAAAGACCCGATGACACAAACTGCATGACCAATTTAAAGAAGAGTGGAGTGTCAGAGAGATAGTACTGCAGAGAAGGTGTTTGCTTGCCTTGCATGTGGCTGAAACATGTTTCACCCTTCATAACTTATGGTCCCCCAAACCCTGCCAAAAAATAAAGAGAGAAGTAAGCTCTGAGCACAGTCAAGTGTCACCCCAAAAACCAATAAATAAAAAGGAGTGATAATTTATACCCACTGGAGTATATATAAAAAATGAAGATTGGGTTTAGATCTGTGCTGGACTGTAAGTGTTAAAACACTCTCTCACTTTAAGAGTACATTTGTATATGTGTAAATTTATTGAGACTTACTAATATAGAGGCATCACATAAAAATGATGAAGTTTTGTCACAACTCCATGTTGTAAATTCCACTCTCAAAAAAATGCTTTATTTTGTTAAACTGTTGTGTCTGGAGCTAACTTATGAGTGCCATTCATGAATAAGTCTAGTGCCAACATGAGTGTGGGTGATATAGTCACTTACTCAAAGCTTAAGATAAGAGTGAAAGCAAAATACATAAAAATCTATGTTGGAACTTGACTCACTCACCAATAATATAACTTTATTTCTAATTCAAACAATAATTTTTAATATCTTCCTTTCCCACATCCTTCTATTCACCCTAAATGACTACAGATGCAGCACACTTATAAGCTTAATCTGCCATATTAAAACGTTTGTTCAGCACTTTCTTGAAATCAGGAATAAAATGAAAGAAGTTCTGATTTGTAATGTTTCTTATTTCTGTATAAATACTCCCATATCCCTAGTTTCCAACTACCACTGAGTTATCGCAAGCAGGGAAGAAAGACATAGAATAAGACCATGACTTCCACAGTTAAGGGCAGAATATCTGTGCCTCTCCCCCACAAGTAAAAAAGTTGAAATCCCTTGGGGCTGGAGCAATAGCACAGTGAGTAGGGCATTTGCCTTGCACGAAGCCAGCCCAGGTTCGATTCCCAGCATCCCATATGGTCCCCAAGCACCGCCAGGAGTAACTCCTGAGTGCATGAGCCAGGAATAACCCCTGAGCATCGCTGGGTGTGACCCAAAAAGAAAAAAAAAGTTGAAATTCCAAACCCCAGTGTGAAGAAGGTATTTAAAGGTAGAACCATTGTGAGATACTTAAATGAAATTTTGAGAGTTAAGCTCCTGTATTAGAGTCCTTTTCCTCTTTGTGTGCTCTAGAAGGAAAAGTCTGTCTGCTCTTTAAGTCACTTATTCAATGGTATTTTGTTATGGTAACTCCAGACTACTAAGATACCTACTTACAAGCAATGTACCTATTTTGTTTCTTGGTTAAAAGTAAAATTCAGGGATCTGAGACAGCAAGTAAGGTTTTTGCATGCAACTGAGTGAGATTCCCTGGGCACCCCATTATATTCCCCCAGGCACTGCCAATAGTGATCTCTGAGCACAGAACCAGGAGCTCTCCTGGATATGTTGCAAAACCCCCTCCCCCGACAAAAAAAGCAAAGTAAAATATAGTAAAACAAGTATAAATCAATGAGTTTCTAATGTTTGATTTGTTTTTCTTTTTTTTGCTTTTTTAAATTTTGATATAATAGCAGATGTATAAGAAGTTATTAAAATAGTACACAGTCCAACAACCTCTCTACCAAACTGCCCCAATATTAGTATCCTACAGTATAACATCACAAACAGGAACCAAAACTGATATGATAATACTAAGGCTCTTAACTAGTTATTATCATTTTGTATTCACTTGTTTGTGGTGTGGTGGGTATAGTTTATTCCTATGTATAGGTTCATTTGACCATGAAAACTTTCAGGATACACTATTCTGTCACCACAAAGTCCCTTGTGTTTTCTTAGGTTCCATTTTTTTCTGTTATGGATAGAAATATCTATAGAAATATCTTCGTGTTCCTGGAGCGAGCAAATGCCATTGGGCTGCACTAGCACGCGACAGGGATGAATGGAGATGTTACTGGCGCCCGCTCTAGCAAATCAATGTGCAACAGGATGACAAGTGATACAAGTGATGGATAGAAATACCATACTTATCCATGCACAGGTTTTTGTATGAATATAAGTTTTCGTATTTCTGGGATAAGGGACTATGTGTGATTGTATAATAAGTGGTGTCAGAGATTTCCAGATCACTTTTTTCCACAGTAGATTTACAATTTTACTTTTTCACTGCTGTGATCAGTCTTCTCTGCATTCTTGCCTGCATTTTGCATTATAAATTTTTCATCTTAGTTATTTTAATTGATGTGTGTTATGGGCTGGAGTGATACACAGCAGGTAGGGCATTTGCCTTGCATGTGGCCAGTCCGGGTTTGATTCCCAGCATCTCATATGGTCCCCTGAGCACTTCTAGGGGTAATTCTTGAGTGTAGAGCCAGAAGTGACCCCTGTGCATTTCTGGGTGTGACCCAAAAACCAAAAAAAAAAAATAGATGTGTGTTAGTATCTTGTGATAATCTGAATTTGCATTACTTAAAGGCTAGTGATGTTGGATAGCTTTTCATGTGCTTTTTTATTGATGAAATAGCTTGCTACATTTCTTGCCAATTTTCTAACTTTATTGTTTCTTTGTGGGTTTTTTTTTGGTTTTTGTTTGTTTGTTTGTTTGTTTTTTAGTTTTTTGAGTCACACCTGGTGATGCTCAGGGGTTACTCCTGGCTCATGCACTCATAAATCACACCTGGCTGTGCTTGGGGGACCATATGGGATGCTGGAGATCAAACCCAGGTCGGCCAAGTGCAAGGCAAATGCCCTACCCGCTATGCTATTGCTCCAGCCCCTGTTTCTTTGTTTTTGAGTTTTTTCACTATAGATTCTAGACACAAGAGCTTTGTCAGATGTGCAGTTTGTGAGTCTTTTTCCCAAGCTGAAATTTGTCTTTTCATCCCTTAATGAGAACTTTTTCAGCACAAAAGCGTTTTAATTTGATGAAACCCAATTTATTAATGTTTTTCTTTATGAATCATGTCTCTTGTGTTCCAAGAGAACTCCCCACATAGGTATAAGTAGTTCATGTTTTCTCCTATTTTCTCTAAAAAGTGATAAAGGAAAGTGGAGAGATAGCTCAAGGGGTGTGAGTGCCCACTTCTCATGCAGAGGTCTGGAATGTGATTCCTTACAACACATGGTCCCCTGACATGGAACAACCTGAGAGCACCAACAGGAGTGACCATCAGCAAGGTGCTGGAGAACCTCTTGAGATCCACCAACTGTAACCATCAAAAAAATAAAAACAAATACTTTTAATGGTAGACACTGTAATTTATATTAACGATCCATTTAATTTTTTTGGTACATTTTAGGGTTTCAAGTCAAGATTTGTTATTTACTTAACCCATGGATGTCCAATTATTCTAGCACAATTACTTGAAAAGGCTATCTGATTTTCAATGAAGTTCTTTGTGTTTTTTAAATCTGATTTAATCATATGTTTAATCCTAATTAACATCTGTGCTTAACAGTCAGTTCACAGAAGCACCCAAAAATTTAGCAATCAGTTCTGGCTGTCTCTAACACAATCTTAGTTTAAATTGTATAGTATGATTTTGAATAGGAGTCAAAGGCATTTATGGTGATCTTATGGATATTGACTATACGAAAACTGAAATGGATATGTAAACCATTGTAATGCATCAAATTTCAGAGTGGTATTAATATCACCTAGTAGAAAATTAAAACTCAGATTTTAGATTTGAAGCTAACGCTTTTTCAGTTTTGAGAAGAGTGATCAGAAATTGAATGTTATTCATGTTGTTGTTAATTTGAAATTGCTAAATTGATTTGTTTCCTTCAAATTAATTGGGTGACCAGGAAACTTGGTAGGACTATCAGTCATGACTTCTCTTGCCAAAGGAACTAGATCTGACCCTTGGCTCTAACATCTTATCAGCTTTCAGGAAACAGATCACTGAGTTCTAGTTTCTCTTGGTATTGAAATGTGGAGAAGTCTAACAAATCAGTAGCTTGGCCGACTAATTTAATGAATTTTCGATGAGTTCCTGTTGTGTAGAAGGGATGGGGACACATAAGTGAGCAAAGTTGTTGAGATGTTTACCCATAAGTAGCTATTGGTCCTGTGGAAAGATCACTGTATCACTGTATCACTGTCATCCCGTTGCTCATCAATTTGCTCAAGCGGGCACCTGTAACGTCTCATTCGTCCCTGTGGCATTCAGGGTGAGGGGAATGAGGCCCATTATTGTCACTGTTTTTGGCATATAGAATACACCACGGGTAGCTTGCCAGGCTCTGCCATGCAAGATTGTGCATCTGTGTAAAGATAGAGTGAACAAATGTGTACACTAGGAAAGTGATACTAAAATTGTGACAAATGGCATCAAAAGAAACAAAACCAACAGGTAAATAGAAAAGGGAAAGCAAAAAATATTGTTCCTAGCAGACAAAGTCTGCTGTAATAGTGGATAGTTTTTATATTGTAGACTTGGGTATAATCAGAATGGTACAAAGAGGCCAGGGCACTTCATAAGAAAACATGCCAGTGATCACTATTAGGATGTTGAAAGGCTTACTTTACAAATAAAGCTGAGTAGGATGTGTCTTAAAGATCTTCTCCCTAAGACTCTTTGACCATCATACATGTCAAGCAGGGTTTTAATTTGTTTCCATAGTGACACTTAAATTTGACAGTAAGTATGGCTGTCATTAGATCAGATGCTATATATGTATATATGTGTGTATAAATTTTTTAGTACCTTTCTACAACATTTTCTAAACAATGTGCCCTTTTAAACATAAACTAAACTATGAGAGGGCTGGAGAGATAGCACAGCAGGTCAGATGTGTGCGTCACACACAGTGAACCCAGGTTAAATGACTGGTATCCCACTATGGTTCCCTAAACCACAAGAAGTGATCCCTGAGTGCAGAGCCAGGATTAAGCCTCAAGCACCACTGGGTGTGACCAAAACCACAAACACAAACCTAATCTTAAATAAGAATTAAACTACAAAATAATACTTATGAGCCTAAAATCCTGACACCTTAGACAGTAAGATGACTGCTAGAGTGTTTGCCAGTTTTATGTTCAACCATTACACACATCAGGCATTGTTCAGTGGTGAAGTTATCGTTAATCAATGTTTTTTGTAATGAAAGCCATAAATCCACATTAAATAAACATCCAAACTTATTGGTATCCTTTTGCTTTCCTGCTTAAGTTTGTGAAATCTCATTGAAATATTTCTCTAATGTCAATCTGGGTCTCTTTCAGTTTTTATTTCATTTTTTTTTTTTGCTGTTTTTCCAGCAAGTGTCCCCAGATTTACTGAGTATCTGGAGCCATGTTGGAGCCTGGACATGTCCTGCGAGGACAATGGCAGAGAAGGCATCTGAGCACTTCTGCTTCTGGGCCAGTGTTATTTGTTTATTTGCCTATTTGATTTATTGACTGATTTACTTTACTTTCTTTTCTTCGGCCTCCTAAGCAGTGCTCAGCAGATCTGGTTGCCCCACGGGTGATTCTCTGCCAACTGGGTCAGTAGGTCAATGCAAGTGCTTGGGGATGTGTAGCAGCTTGACCCTAAAGTTTGGAAGATTCACAGACCATCTTAGAGGTGCTCAAGGCCTCCAAGCTATATCTGGTGATGCTCAACAGACTAAGTGGTGCCAGATATCAAATCAAGATCAGGTGAATGTTCTACTACCTCCTGGCCACTCCAATATCGTTATTTTTTAAAACAAAAGGCAAACACTTTTTTACCAACCACATTCTCCACTATTCAATTTTTCTGTGGGAAGATGTGAAAGAGGGGAAAGGATATTTTTGGTTTCCCTTCTTGAACATTTTCTCTTTCTTTTCTTCTTCTTCTTTTTTTTTTTTTTGCGTTTTGGGTCACACCCGGCAATGCACAGGGGTTACTCCTGGCTGTACACTCAGGAATTACTCCTGGAGGTGCTCAGGGGACCAAATGGGATCCTGGGAATAGAACCCAGGTTAGCTGTGTGTGAGGCAAATGCCTTACCCACTGTGCTATTTTTCCAGCCCCGACTTCTTGAACATTTTCTGTTGACCTACCTGTAAAAATTTTGGAAAATAGCAAAAATGGTAGAGTAGGAAATAAATGTTGGCAGAATCACCTGTTACCAACTTGAAACACCAAGCCAAATAATTTCTAAATTTCAAGCTTAAATTTCCTTAAAGTCACTGCTTCTCCATCTTCATTTCAACCCCATCCCCATGCAGGTTTGGGATGAATGGGTCACAACCAGGCCGGATGTAGGTAAGATTCAGGAAAACAAAGTACAAGATGGAAGGGGAAAATATATAGCTAAAATGTGTATAATGCTATGTTGCTTAGAATCCTACGTTGCATTCTAAGTAGCACAGTAGCACTGTCATCCCGTTGTTCATCGATTTGCTCAAGCAGGCACCAGTAACAGTAATGTCTCCATTGTAAGACTTGTTACTGTTTTTTGGCATATCGAATACACCACGGGGAGCTTGCCAGGCTCTGCCGTGTGGTCAAGATACTCTCAGTAGCTTGCCAGGCTCTCTGAGAGGGACAGAGGAATCGAACTCGGGTCGGCGCGTGCAAGGCAAACACACCCTACTCGCTGTGCTATCACTCCAGTCCTAAGTACTTCTCCAAATCATTTCTGATGATAGTCCTATGAGAAAAATCCTAACCCCACATTCCCAAAGTCCCAGAAATCGAGTAAGAAATAGCCTGCCTTTCAGATTAAAGAAGGAAGGCCAAGGCCTAAAAGACTTGCCGCAAAAAGCTGACAGGCTCCTCCTCTCTGTGGGAGCCAGTGCCTTCTTCGCCTCTTTGTCTTAAACCAGACCCCCTACCTACTTACTCCTAGAAACTCTTTATCATTTCTATGAGTGGAAGGTCATTTTTGTGTCTGGATAATCCTTTCAGAACTTCTGCGGAGCGCCATCAGCATTTCCATGACAAAGCATTGTAACTACCAAAAACCTTCACAGTTTTGAACATCTATCTGGCAGTTTTATACTAAAAACGAAAACATGTGCAACCCTGAGCAAAGATTTGGAGAGAAAGGGGAAAATATGATTAAGCTCGGAAGTAAGAGGTTTTTCTGAGGTTATTGGGGATCCAGGGAATGCCTTAGAACTATTGAAGAGGTAACTAGGAAAGATTTTTCCCCCTATGCTTGCTGTTTTATAAGATGCATTTATATGAACTTTTTCCGAATGTGTAATTTGGAAATATTTCAAACCTATATATGCAAACAGAGTGAACACCTTTCACCTTTTCTGATAGTATTTGTTTCTCAAAGCTGCCATAACAAGGGACCTCAAGTTGACTGACATAACAAAATGTATTCTTAGCAGCTTCAGTGGGATCCTTGCATGTTTGAGGCTCTGGGTTTGATTCCCTCGAAAAAACTCACAAAATCCTAAATTCATTATGCCATGGTTCTAGAGACTAGGAATCAGAACTCAAGATATCATTGAGTCCATTCTCCATCTGAAAATTATAGGAAAAATTTAGCAGGGAATTAGAATTTCTTGGTGTGGATCACTCCAATATCTACACCCATTGCCATGAGCTTCCCTGTGTATCTCTGTCTCTATTACTGCTCTTCTTCTTAGATCAGCTGTCATATTATCTTTAGAGTATTCATTAATCCAATATAATAGCATCTTAATTAGGCTACCTGGATCTTCAAGAACCTTGTTTCCAAATAGTGATACATTGATATTCTAGATAGACATGAATTTAGGGAGTGACTATTTAGTCTAGTATATCTTGTTTTATACATTTTTTAACACCTTCCATCATTGCATGCATGTGTCTATCCATCTATACACAGGTTTTGTTGATCCTTTTGGAAGTTAGTACTAGACATGACACTTGACCTCCAAATACTTTAGCCAACTGATAGCTGCTAAGCAAAAAAAATCTTTGTCCTGTGAAATCAAATGCAATTAATAAATTAATGACACTGTAGCACTGTCCTCCAGTTGTTCATCGATTTGCTTGAGGATGCACCAGTAATGTCTCCATCATGAAATTTGTTACTGTTTTTGGCATATCAAATACAACATAGGTAGCTTGCCAGGCTCTGCTGTTCAGGCGGGATATTCTCGATAGCTTGCCGGGCTCTCTGAGAGGGAGAGAGGACTCGAACCTGGGTCAGCCGTGTGCAAGGCAAACACCCTACCCGCTGTGCTATTGGTCCAGTCCAATGCAATTAATACAGATAATAAATCTGTCAAGACCACAATACTACCTGTTGTTCAGATCACTTTTAACTTTCCTAGTTTGTTCCAAGCATGCTTTGTAACTGGTGTTTTTTTCCCCAGTAATAATTGAACAAAAGCTCAGACACTGCACTTAATTATTAAATCTCTTGCTTATTTTTGGATAAAGAATATTGCCTTTTTTTTTTTTTGCTTTTTGGGTCACACCCGGCGATGCACAGGGGTTACTCCTGGCTCTTCACTCAGGAATTATTCTTGGCGGTACTCAGGGGACCATATGGGATGCTGGGATTCGAACCCGGGTCAGCCGCGTGCAAGACAAATGCCCTACCCGCTGTGCTATCGCTCTAGCCCCAAGAATATTGCCTTTTTCATGCACTGATATTTAAAAAGATTCTCCAGTTACACTTGCAAAGTCTCATTTCTAGATTCTTCTTATTATTTATGATTATGTTTAAGCTACATATTATTTGAAAGAACACATTGTTTACACTGCATAATACCAGGAGGTACAGAATGTCCATTTGCTTCTTTATTGATATGCTTAATAAAATAACATGACTAAGGTATTGAGCATCACTTTTCCACATCATTTTGTAAATATGCCTACAACCCCTTTAGCCATTCATCCATCATTGGGCACTTGGGTCGGGGTCCATATCTTAGTTTAAGAGCACTGTCTTTCATTGATGTATTGAGGCATAGATTCTTTAACATTCATGGCATCTTTTATTTGGGGGAGAGATAAGGGGATGGTTCAATTTCTCCTTCTACAATAAACTTTGAATGTCAGATATTATTTCCTCCCTCCATTTCATCACCTAGGCTCCACGGACACCTTTCCTCTCCCCAAAGTGTTGTCTTTCCAAGACAGCCCCCTCTGACCTGTGCTCTGTCAAGCCTCTTCTCTTGTGTCCCTAGAGGTGATATCAGATATACTGACAATACCCTTTGTCAGTACTTATTATCGCAGGACATAACAATTTGGTGACTGGGATGATTTTGTCTATTTTCCACCAATGGTAGGTCCTGCTAACTTCTATTATTTTCCCCAAATCCTCAGCTCTCTTACAGAGTTCAGTGCTGGCTCTGCAGGTTCTTGACTGTTGTTCCCCTACTTCCTACTAGCATTGAGATTTGTAGCATTCTCCATATCCTAGTTATACTGTAGACAGATATTATGAGTGGGTTTATTTGCTTTCCTTAATGATCTCCTAAGTTTTGAAGAGCACTTGAAAAGAGATCCATATTTAGATCCAAATTCATATGGAAACTCAAACCTTGCATGTATTCTTGTTCCTTGGTGTTTTAATGTGAATGCAATTATATTTTTTACTTTAAAAATCTATGGTGGCATTATAAGTGCATGTGTGTGTGTGTATATATATATATATATATATATATATATACTTTCTCTTTTTATTGCTTTGCTTTTTACACTTAATTTTTTTTTACACTTAATTTTTTAATTCTTCAAAAAGCAGTCCTTGCTTTCTAGTTGCTTATGCTGGCCTTCTGTTTCTGGCCTGTGGGCACAGCAGAACATAAGGAATCATGGCTGAGTCTGCTTTAAAATGGACAGATGCTTAGAGAAACAAAGGGCAAGCTAAGGGCTTGTCCAAATGTGGCTGATGCATTTTTGAAGCACAAAAATGGACAGGAGCAAAGGATGTCTTGACTGTAAATTTCTTACAAAAGTTGAATGGCAGTCTCTTGGCACTTGAGGCTCTCATTTCTGCTGAGGTTTTTGAGAATCAACTGCCCTTCAAAGCTGACTGCTCATCAGATTGCTCAGAACAAATTTATGGATTGTCACAGTCTTAGTTACTTGCTTATGTCCCAATTTCTCTATTAAGGTTTCATCTTCCCATGAACAACTCTACTTCCTTCTTTCCAAGACACCCATCTGGAACCTTGCCCAGAGCAGATCCTCCAGGACTTTTTTTTTTATCACCTTTGAACTTTTTCTACCTGAATATCATAAGGCATGAGCCTTAAAAACAGTTTCATTTTATTTGAAGATAATAACAAAAGAAATGTCCCTGAGTAGTAATGAGTATAGGAGTTCTATGTGCTATGCAATCTCTCTGGGGTCAATTCTGCAATATGCTATGTCTGCTTCCTTTTGCCCAAAAGTGGTTTTAAAAAGCAAAACAAAACAAAACAAAAAACCAAGACCATCAATAACCTCTCTTCTAAATATCTATTGCATGGGTTTTTCTGAAACAGGCAGTCAGATGGGGGGTGGGGGTGGGGGATACTGACAATGAGGTCTCAGAAAGTAATAAAACCAAGCTGCAATTCTTAAGAAGTTGTTCTGTCAATAATACTAAAGTAACCAAAATCATAAATAAGGACCCACTTAGTGGATACTGGAACTGTAACGGATAAGACTGACTGGTACCAAGGCTAGCATGGAGAAAGCTAGACAGACCACTGCAAAGGAGGAAAAACTTCTTCAGAAACAAGTGGCTTTGATATGAATGTGCAAGAAACCCACAGAAATATCAGAGGTCTTCCTCTATAACAATAGCCTCACTATCGATGATTATTTCCACAGAAAATTCCAAATGAAGGCAATTTGGAGAATTTCCATGTATAATCCCATCCTCAGAGGCATTCAACCCTCTCTCCCCCCTGGAGAAACTCATGTTCTCCTTGAATGCAATGCTCTCTTCTCTTCCTCATAATTTCTAAATAAAACTATTTTACTTCACTATTCAATTCCTCCTGAAATTCTTTTCTGTGAGAAAAGTGATAGACCTGTGAAGAACCTGGACAGGACTTGGAACAGACTCTCATCTTCCAGCAAAGAGCAATTCCTCACTCCAATCTGAGTTCCACAGTGTCCCTGAAATGTGGTGGTAGAGATTAATTCCCACACTGTGTAGATGAAATAGGGACTGAGGCTCAATCTGATATTGCCTTGTATCGCTGGCAGTGGTGTGCAGGGCCAACTTCATCAGTTCTGACCAATCCACGCACATCCCTGGGTGACCAAGTTAGATAGAGAGCACATATACAACCACAATCAAGTAACTTCCTAAGCAATTCCTGCAAATCACTTTTGGGGGCTGCTTGATGATGGATTCGGTCTTTGTTTGTTTATTTATTTATTTATTTATTTTTAATTAGTGAATTACTGTGAGGGTACAGTTACAGATTTATACATTTTCATGCTCATGTTTCCCTCATACAAAGTTTGAGAACCCATCCCTTCACCAGTGCCCATTCTCCACCACAGATAAACCCAGCATCCCTCCCACCCCCCAGTCCCATTCCCTCCCACCCCACCCTGCCACTGTGGCAGGGTATTCCCTTTTGTTCTCTCTCTCTAATTAGGTGTTGTGGTTTGTAATAGGGGTGTTGAGTGGCCATTGTGTTCAGTCTCTAGTCTACATTCAGCACACATCATCCTTCCCCCGCGTGGCCTCCAACCACATTTTACTTGGTGTTCCCTTTTCTATCTGAGTTGCCCTCTCCCCGGAATATGAGGCCAGCTTCCTAGCCATGGAGTCAACCTCCTGGTACTTATTTCTACTATTCTTGGGTGTTAGTCTCCTACTCTGTTATTCTATATTCCACAGATGAGTGCAATCTTTCTATGTCTGTCTCTCTCTTTCTGACTCATTTCACTTAGCATGATACTTTCCATGCTGATCCACTTATATGCAAAGTTCATGACCTCATTTTTTTCTAATTGTTGCATAGTATTCCATTGTATAGATGTACCAAAGTTTCTTCAACCAGGTATCTGTTCTAGGGCACTCGGGTTTTTTTCCAGATTCTGGCTATTGTAAGTAGTGCTGCGATGAACATATAAGTGCAGATGTAATTTTGACTATACTTTTTTGCTTCTCTGGGATATATTCCCAGAAGTGGTATTGCTGGGTCAAATGGGAGCTCAATTTCTAATTTTTTGGGAATCGTCCATATTGTTTTCCAAAAGGGCTGAACCAGTCGGCATTCCCACCAGCAGTGTAGAAGGGTCCCTTTCTCCCCATGGATTTGGTCTTTGTACTACAAATTCAAAATGTTTGATTTAAAAGTATATTTGTACTTCTGTGAGTTACCCTGTTTTCGATCGATATTTCTAGGGGATGTTAGATACCCCATGATGTTCTCCATACCTACTTTTGCAGTATCATCTGCCAGAACAATTTCTTTGCTCCCTGTTGACCTGCCACACTGGTTTAATTTCAATTTCTGAAACATCCCATGCTTCTAGTCACCAGAGGTTGTCTACATGTTTTTGTTCATGCTCTGGCTATTTTGACTTCCCTGAATACACCTATCCCTATCTCTTTTCTTAGTCAATTTATGCATAGCCTTCACCTCTAAGGTCAAATACTATTTTTCCATGGAAATTTTCCTTGAATGTCCATCTCACATTTTCATGGCAGCTTCTATTTCTGAGATATTCTTTATAGTTACAATTTTACAATTTTTTTCAAGCTGATTTCACTAACATTACTCTCTTGCTACAAGAGATATAACCTCCATGAATTTAAGGACAGTTTATTTTTACCAATCATTGATCCCTGTGCCTTGTACAAAGACTGGTCAACAGGATATGCTGAATAAGACTTTTGCAGGAGACATAAAATAATTTATTAATGCAACTGGTGAGAGCTAGCAGGCCAAAATGAAACACTTTGAAAAATCATTTAATCATAAGGCAGTTGTCTGATTAAAAGAGAATCACTGTTTGATAATTTCTGAAGAAGATGCTGAAACAACTGAACACATACATAGCTTGAGAAACAGATGGAATAACTAAGAGGGAAAGTTGAGGAAGAAGGTTGAAAAAAAACATGATAAAAAATTCAGAGCTACTTGCTAGTTGTATCTGAAAGCACAGTATTTATTTCTAGTCACATCACTGCCGCAAGGAGTTTAAAGACACAATGAAGAGAAGAGCCTGGGAAGGGCAGACTGGATGTTCCCAGATCAAATGTCAAGCAGCTCACAGGAAGTTTAGAAACTTGGAGTAGAAAGTCAAGAGGACTTGAAGGAGATATAATTATAGATCCAAAGCTCGATGGCTGTGTGTGATAATGTCACCTACGTTCATTTTAACTGTTTACACAATATAGATTCTAGAGCGAAAGGCCTAAAAATCCAAAGCAAAATTAAAAAATAATTGTATTTTAAATAAGATTGAAGGGAGCTAACAGTACAGGGCATTCTACAATATTGAAATCTAAATCCAAGAATCACTGTGTCACAGAGAGACGGTTGCCAGTGTTCGGAGTTTATTACTACAGACAAAACTACATAAGTTTGAGTTGGTGTGTCTGGCCAACCTCTGCCCAGAGACTGCTGAAGAGTCCAAGGCTCTGATCCTAAGCCTCGAGGGGCGCTTTGAAGATGAGGAGCTCCAGCAGATTCTTGACGATTTCCAGATGAAACGCAGCCTCCAGTATTGATCTCCAGCATTCCTGTGAGAGGCCAACCATGGCCCCAGCACTGGCAGACCTGTACCGGAATCCCACTGGAGAAGATGTTCCAGTGTCCCTGGCAGCGGCAGCCCAGCCTGGCCTGGCTTCAGTTGCCGTTAGGAACTTGATTGTTAGACTGTAATGAGCTTGTCCTCACAGCGAGGCTTTCACTGTGGTTGCTGTCTCAGGCTTCTTGAGCTGGCCTCTGGGTGGGTGAAATAGGTGACAGCCTCATGCTAGCATCCTTGACTTCTCTCTTACGTACATGACAACCTCATATCCGGATTCTTGGCTCCTTGTTGCTTTGATTCTTAATGCTTCATCTAGATTCCAGTGTATCTGAATACTGATAGTTTCTGATATAGGGAACATACAGGACTGCTACAGGCAACAACAGTTTACCTAAATGTGAAAAGAATTAAAGCAGACCAGGATAAAAAAAATAAAAAAAAAAAGAATCACTGTATCACTGTCATCCCATTGTTCATCCATTTTCTCAAGCGGGCACCAATAAGGTCTCTATTGCAAGACTTGTTGTTACTGTTTTTGGTATATCGAATGCACCATGGCTTGCCAGGTTCTGCCGTGTGTTCAAGATTCTCTTGGTAGCTTGCCGGGCTCTCCGAGAGGGGTAGAGGAATGTGGAGGAATCGAAACTGGGTCGGCCATGTGTAAGACAAACACCCTGCCCGCTGTGCTATTTCTTTGGAAAAGGTCATAAAGCATAAGCATTTATATATCTGTGAAGTTTCCTTCTCCAACCCCCTTCATCTCCTTGTCTCTCTTAGATGCAAACATGCATATTTATTTAAGAAGTTTAAAAGATTAAGAGCTTAACAGAAAGATGGTGCTAATTTGATCTTTTAAATAGACTAATTCGGGAACCAGAGTGATAGTACTGCAGTTGAGGGGCTTGCCTTGCACAGGGTCAATCCGGGTTCAACCCCTGGCACCGCACATGGCCCTCAGCCCTCCCACAAGTGATCCATAAGCACCAAGCTATGAGTAAGCCCTGAGCACTACTGGGTGTTGTCCAAAAACAAAATTTTTTTTTTCTGTTTGATTCTAGGCCTGAACCAAAGTGATTCAGGTCTAGAGAGATGGTACAGTAGATAGAGAGCCTTCTTTGTATACTGCTGAGCAGAGTATTATCCACAAGTACTGCCAGGAATGATTCCTGAGTGGAGAGTCAGGAGTAAGCCCTAAATACAGCCAGATGGGGACCAAAGCACAAGCTAAGCAAACAAACAAATAAAACAAAAATGCTACGTATTTAGATTATATTTTAATCAACTGCTTTTTTTCTCAGTCTGAAATAGAAATACGGATGTTGTTTTCCACTCATTATATTATTCTATTGACTCCAAAGTGAAAAGATTTATTACTCCTTACTGCTTATCAAGGATTTTGAAGTGAGTAACTGAACATTGACTTTTTTATAGAGTTGTTTATGTTATGCTTTATCTGGATATAGAAATAAAATTGACTTTTCAAAGCATGATTCTTTAAATATATTCCCTTCATCTATAGAAGATTTGTGCATAAGCTTATGAGGGGCGTTCATGGAAGGTCTGTTGAGAATAAAGAAAAAAGTTAGTATGGCTGGAAACAGGCTGAGGGACTAATCAGAACTAAGATAGCAAGAAAATATTGGACAGTAGTTAGAATTTGTTTAATCAGTTATTGTCAGACATTTCCAAGTAGAAAATAAAAATAATACTTTTTAAGAATACACCAAGATCAGGTAGTAAGTGTTCTCACTAATCAGACTACTCTGCAAATACAACAATTCCTCTTAGATACATTCTACTCTAAAACCATCTTAGAATTGTGCATGGCCCCAGGCTTGAGTTGTTTTAAATGACTTTGACCATGAGAATAGATCATAAGTAAAAATGAGCAAGACGGAAAGGCTTGAAAAAATAAAAGAGAAAAGCAGGACCAGAAGAGCACCACATCCTCTGACCAGAGTATTGAGCTATACTCCGCTCTCCCTCCACTGGAAAATTATCACCTGGAGCAGCTCCAGAAAACCTCGAGTGGTAGTTGTAAGTCCTGCTCAAAAAAGTAAGATGATGGTCAAAGGGGAGAAACCCAAAAGTCCAGACAGGTCTGAATTGGAGCATGGGATTTCTTCATTATTGGATGGTCTGGATTAGATGATAATACAGAGTAGACTGGATCTCCAGCGAGTAGGGAGATAGAAGTTACCAGAGCCTGCTTCTAAAAGACTTATGAATTTTGAGGCATGTCGTTTTCTTGGCATTTCTATGTCTCTCTGTGGTAAGCAGAATAAAATCTCCAAAAATACTCATTTCTTAATCCCCAAACCTGTGAAAATCCTTTCTTACAATACCTTGCCTTATACTAGTAAAAAATCTGTAGATGGAAGTAGGTAGCACTGTAGCACTGTCATCCCATTGTTCATTGATTTGCTCGTGCGGGCACCAGTAACGTCTCCATTGTGAGACTTGTTGTTACTGTTTTTGGCATATCGAATATGCCACGGGTAGCTTGCCAGGCTCTGCCGTGCGGGCGGGATACTCTCTGTAGCTTGCCGGGCTCTTTGAGAGGGATGGAAGAAGGGACCTTAAAATGGGGAGGTTGTCTGAGATTATCCAGTGAGTCCAGCATCATCCCAGAAAGGGATAAATGTTCCCCTCTGAAGTCAGAGTCCAAGGAAGATATGACTACCAAAGAATGGTGACCAAGTAAAAAGCTGCTGCTCTGCTTTGTTTTGTGTTGTTTTGGGGTCACACAGTAGGGCTCAAGGATTACTTCCAGCTCAGTGCTTTGGGTTTCTGCTAGAGGTGCTTCAGGAGACTCTGAGGTGCTGGGAATTGGACCCCAGCATCTCATATGCAGAGCACACAGTGCAGCCCTTTGAATAGTAGACCAACAACAAGGGTTATCAAGATACTGAAAACAGGAAGGTGGATTCTTTAGAGCCTCTGGGAGACACAGTAACACTCCATTTTATTCCAGTAATATCTGTGGCAGATGTTGGATATACAGAATATGAAATGGTTTCCTCTGTTTGTGGTCATTGTTACAACAACAATAGAAAACAAATACTGTCACTGTCATCCCGTTGCTCATCGATTTGCTGGAGCGGGCACCAGTAACGTCTCTCATTGTGAGACTTATTGTTACTGTTTTTTTTTTTTTTTTTTTTTTTTGCTTTTTGGATCACACCTGGCCATGCACAGGGGTTACTCCTGGCTCTGCACTCAGGAATTACCCCTGGCCGTGCTCAGGGGACCATATGGGATGCTGGGATTTGAACCCGGGTCGGCCGCGTGCAAGGCAAACGCCCTACCCGCTGTGCTATCTCTCCAGCCCCTTATTGTTACTGTTTTTGGCATATCAAATACACCATGGGTAGCTTGCCAGGCTCTGCCATGTGGGCGAGATACTTTCGGGAGCTTGCGGGCTCTCTGAGAGGAGGGGCGCGGGAAAGGTGAACGCCCTATCACTGTGCTATTGTTCCAGCCCAGAAAACAAATACAATCCCCTGAATTACACCCAAATACAATGGACAAAACTACTGCATCTCTCTCTTCTCTCTCTCTCCTCTCTCTCTCTCTCTCTCTCTCTCTCTCTCTCTCTCTCTCTGTCTCTCTCTCTCTCTCTCTCTCTCTCTCTCTCTCCTCTCTTTCCCCAAGAGGGATGGAGGAATTGAACCCGGGTCAGCCGCATACAAGGCAAATGCCTTACCCACTGTGCAAAATACATAATTTAGTATGTCAATTTCTTGAGCATTTTATAAATGGAATAATATTACTCTGAGCATGACTTTTACTCAACATTGTTTCGATAGTCATGCATGTGTACAGCTGAACTTTGTTTTCATTTTATAATTCTTTGATGGGGAGTTGGTCCACACCTGGCTATGCATAGAGGCTACTCCTGGCTCTGTGTTTAGGTATCACCCCTGGTACTTCTCAGAGGATCATATCTGGTGCCAAGGATTGAACTGGGTTGGACTATGAAAGGCAAGTGCCCCTGTACTATCTCTCTGGACCTATAGTTCCAATCTAAATAATTTGGATTTTTGGAATACTGTGCAAATCTAAGAAAGAATAAAATCATGAAATTTGCAGCAACATAGATGGATCTACAGGATATCATTCTTAGTAAAGTCAGTCAGAAGGAAAGGACACGTACAGGATGATCTCTGTGATATGTGGGACTAAAAGATATACAGTGATATAGCAACTAAAGTCCAAAGGGAACATAATGGGAAAACCGATCTACATGATTGAGTTGAGGGGACTGGGTGTCTTTGGAGCAAGGAGATGAGTACACGGGTGATGAGTGTGGTATTAAGATTATGACTGTGAGAGATCATTATTAATAGTATTGCAAACCAATAAAAATTTAAGTAATAATGATTTTGATTTTTTACATGAACAATCACACACAAAAAATTTTCTTCCTTCCCAAATTACTTGGATTTGTTTTTACTGCACTGTTCATGACTTCCAATATAATGTGAATTTAAATAGAAACCATTTTTACTTTACTTAAACTTGACAAATTTTTTAACAAGTTACTACTAGGTATATGAGGTGTTTTCAAAAGTTATCTTTTATTATAAATAATATTTATCAAATTAGGGTGGTATCTTCTATAAGTTAATACTGATGTAAGTGAATAATGATCTACTGTGATGATCAGATAAAAGACCTTTCTGTTTAATATTGGCAATGTAATAAATTTTATTAGTCGTTAAAATGTTAAGCCAAGCTTTTATTCCTTAAATAAATCACATTTTATTATGACCACTGCATTTTTTGATACCCATAACCGTCTAGTGTAGTGCTGGGGTGAGGTGTGACACCTAAAGGAACCAAGGGAGGAAGGGGC
Source organism: Sorex araneus (assembly GCF_027595985.1). Lineage (NCBI taxonomy): Eukaryota > Metazoa > Chordata > Mammalia > Eulipotyphla > Soricidae > Sorex > Sorex araneus. Next base: position 65,636,040 of record NC_073306.1, read on the forward strand.
TAAGGTTGGAAACAGGTTAGTGGACACAGCTCTATTGTTCTATTCACTCATTCCATTGACTCCTTTGCTTTACTGTATACCCAAAACAGACTGCTTTATCTGCTGAAGCTTCATGGAATATTTTTATTTCTGAAGCTGTATGGAATATTTTCATTTCTGATAAAGCCTGATTTATTTTCTTGATGATTCCATCATACAAAATTGAAAATAAGTTTCTATAGTTACAGAAAAAAATGGTATTTATTCAATTTAATTAAAAAGATATATCGAAGAGATGACATTCTTTTTTGAATTTTCATTTCAAAACATGTGGAATGATATTTCTTTTAATATTATTCATGCTGGATCAAAAATTTCCTGATAATTTTTTCACAGATAGTCTAATATATTTGTTCTTAAAAATGGGTTCTCAGATGGAGCTCTTTGGATTTCTGTATCTTAGTTTTATAAATCGACACAACACTGCATATTACTAGTGTAAGTTTTTAGACATAAAATCTTATCACTCCTTTTCCTTTTTAGTTTTTATAACTTAAATTTTATCTTAAGTTTACAAGATTTCAAAATCTAGAAAAAACCCACGATTTCATCACTAGCATATATTCACAAGAAAATACCACATGCATGGAAATAAATAGATTACAAAGATGGATAAAGCTCAGAAATAGAACATCAAGTCCCACCTCTGAAATAGACACGAAAGAATATATACTGCATGCTTTCATATACATAAAGTTCAAAAGTGGGCAAAGCTAAGTTTTATAGTATTTAGGGATACATACTTAGGCAGCAAATATATATAGAAATTATTATTATAAAATTTAAGTGGTGAAGTCTCCCAATTGGAACTCAGATGATCCAGCCAATCTCCCAGGGGTTCAGTAGGGAAACCCAAGGATGTGGTGCTTGTTGGGTCCTACAGTGCCAGAGATTATCTGGCAATGATAGTCTTCATATTCTGGGCCCTCCAGGGCCACTTCTAGCAATGTTCCAGATGCCTTGTTTGGGTATTGTCCCCTCCAAATTCCGAGCAAAACGTTTGTTGCAACCTTAATTTGCCCTATGGAATGTTTTAATGGAGTACTTCTTTCTTTTTCTTTTTCTTTTTCTTTTTCTTTTTTTTTTTTTTTTTTTTTTTGCTTTTTGGGTCACACCCATCGATGATGCTTAGGAGTTACTACTCCTGGCTCTGCACTCAGGAATTACTCCTGGTGGTGCTCAGAGGACCATATGGGATACTGGGAATCGAACCAGGGCCACGTGCAAACGCCCTACCTGCTGTGCAATCGCTCCAGCCCCCTAAGGAGTACTTCTTTCTTGGAGTTTTATTCTTTTTATCTTAGTATCTTTGTGATGATGTAATCTTTTTCTTCACTATTCATCAATGAATGGGTTTTGTTTTTGCTTGACAAGGTTATCTTTTAAGACTTTTCTTGAAGCAAGACCAGGTTAGTCTAACAAAGCTTTACAACACAAAGACTCTCAGGGCTTCCTAAAACTGCTTTGCTGACTGGATATGAAGCTCAACAGTAAAGAGCTCAAAATGTAAAAAAATGTGAGTCCTGCATTAAATTTTCAGGACTTAATTCCTAAAACCTGGAGTGGGGCAGCAAAGTGTTCCTTGTTGGTCTGAGTCTTTTGTCCTTTTCATTGAACTCATTATGGTTCCACTGAGGTGGAACCTCACACACTTTTGTCAACAAAGGAGGTAACTTCTGTTCATCAAGGCATATCTCTCAATTCAGGAAGAAAATTTGGGATGACTTAAACTCCAACCACTGAAATTATAAAATCTCTCCTCTGCCCCTCTCCATTTCTATCCCAGAGAACTCAATTGCTTTCAGAAAATATTTTTTAAATATTAGTACTCATCTTAAAATGTTCTTTGAAAGTAATTGTTTATTTTCACCCTTACATTCTTCCATTGTTTTAAGGTAGTTTCCACAAGGGAAAGAGTCCAGGTCTGCACTGCATTTTCAACTGTTTATTTGCTAGAGTTTCTAACCCTCTACAATCCCTACCAAAAAGGATATTTATTTAACTTTTTAAAAACACTTTCTTCTGCCACCTTAGTTTTCTTGTGTCGTGGCCAAAAATATGATAAGAACATCTTCTTTACAACAGCAAGCATTTCTCACTGTATAGCAACCTGATTTATGGAATTTCCTCACCCTAGAATTGATAGCTCTGAACATGAACTCAAACAGCAGTTACCTGAAAAGCCAGACACATGAGGTTTCATTCCCCAATATGTCAGTTATGTCAGGGTGAAATGTAGACCTTTTAGTCTTCTACAGTCTCAGGGGCTCACTGTTAAGTGGTTGAGGAGAAACGTCCCAACCTTACTGCTCATTCTACCACTGCACAAATGATCAGATTCAGCAATAAAGCAATATGCCTTCCATACTCATTCCTGCTCCCTCCCCATCCTAGCCCCCTCTGATAACTTTCCCAGTTATAGAAGTAGCCAGAACCAATAAGGAGAAATAATGGGTTACTAATACCTCCTAAATTGTTTAATTTTTTTCCTGGGAGCAAAGTGTTAAACATTCTCAAACAGGGTAATTTGAGAATTCAGTGAATAGATGGATCGGAGCGATAGCACAGTGGGTTAGGTGTTTGCCTTGCACACGGCAGACCCGGGTTCAATTCCTCCATCCCTTTTGGAGAGCACAGCAAGCTACAGAAAGTATCCCACCCTCACAGCAGAACCTGGCAAGCTACCCATAGCATATTCGATATGCCAAAAAAAAAAAAAAGTAACAAGTCTTACAGTGGAGATGTTACTGGTGCCTGCTCAAGCAAATCGATGAACAATGGGATGACAGTGCTACAGTGAACAGATAATTACCTATGGGATTATGGCCCCTCTGACAGGATTTAAGGCTGGTGTAGTATCTCGGGTTTAAGATCCATGGCCCCAAAACAAGAGAGTGAAGTGATATAGGAACTTCCTATAATGAAGAGAAAATCAGGTATTTTTATAGCCTAAGCAGGAGTCAATTCACCCAAAGCATGACCTAGAGGTAATCCTCAATTCTTTCCCTTAGTAGTTCCTACTATTGTCTGGTGGGTGGTGGAGCCTGTATCACTGTATAACTGTATCACTGTCATTCCGTTGTTCTTCGATTTACTCGAGCGGGCACCAGTATAGTCTCTATTACACTCAGCCCTGAGATTTTAGCAGCCTCTCCTTACTTGTCTTTCCCAACGATTGGAGGCTCTTTCAGGGTCAGGAGAATGAGACCTATTGTTACTGTTTTTGGCATATCGAATACGCCACAGGTAGCTTGCCAGGCTCTGCCGTGTGGGTGGGATATTCTCGGTAGCTTGCTGCGCTCTCCCAGAGGTATGTATATATCTGTTACTGTATTTTGGATATGAATACCCACAGGGAGCTTGCCAGGCTCTCACAAGTGGGCAATAGACTCTCGGTAGCTTGTCAGGTTCTCCAAGAGGGAGAATAGGCTATTAGATGTTTTGCGGCCACAAGCTTGGTTTTATAATCTCTGAATGTTGGCCGTTGATGGGATTACAGGCGCCAGGGGAAGTCTCTGGGTGTGACTGCCTAGCTACTTGAAAATGGGGGATCTGACTCGGATTGGGACTGACCCAGTCCCAATCCGAGCAGCCTTGGAGATCTCGGCCCCGGGTCCCACACACACCTGGGTTCCTCCACTGGCTCCCCCATGCTTGAAGCTCATCCGAACGTGTGGAGAGTAACCTGAGCATATCTCATAGTGATTCAATTTTTTTTTAAAGAATTTTTAGTGGTCATTAACATTTGGTGAGAACCAGGGGAGATGAGTGTGGCATGGGGACTGGGGAAAGGAATTATCTCAACAATACTAACAAGCAGAAGATGACATGGGGACAGAGCTGGGCTGATCTGGGTTCAAATGCCCAGCACCACATATCAACAGCCCTCTCTGGCGTCCACATGTTCTCTCCTGAGCACTCCCTGGGGTGATTCCTGAGCATGGAGCCAGGAAGAGCCCAAGGTATGACCCAACCCGCCCCCACCCCCCACCCCAGTCAATGCTACTGCAGATGGAAGGAAGGGGGGGAGGGAATTTCCAGAGTTTTCAGAAAATAATAAAACCAAGTTGATATTTAAGTTACTCTGGTATTAATCTTTAAAGTAGCCAAAAAGCATTACGGCTGGACCCACTTTGTGGACATAGACCTGAGGTCTGAGAGGACTCGAACTGGCCCCATAGGCCCCAGAGATGCTCCAGCAGTAACAGAGTAGTAATAAGGACATGGAGGCTGACCACGTGAAGTTCCAAACTCTTACCCACCGCAACGCCAGAGCAACATCAGCGGCACAGAAAGCCCCACGTGGGAGCAGCTCCGGAGCAATCCCAGAAAGCCGACCATGCAGAGCCAGGCAGGGCACGCCCTGGTTCCTTGGGGTGGCCCGTGGCCCCACCTGGGAAATGTGCTCTCAGCTCTCCAGTCTGGAGACGCCCGCACCTTCTCCTGAGCATGCCGCACTCGCTCTTTCCTTCCTCTTCTCTAAATAAAGCTGACTTCACAATTCGTCTCCTGAGAGTCTTTTCTGTGAGGGAAGGTGATCGTCCTGGGAGACGTGGGGAGAACTTAGGGTTTTCCTTTTCTGCCAAGAGCAAATCCTGACTCCAGCCTGAATTCTTTACTTCCTTGAAGTCTGGTGAAGATCAGAAGCTTATGTCTGCCCTGATTAGGATATAGATTTCCTATATCCCCCAAACTTGTCACTGAAATTCATATTTCCTGAATTAATGAACGGCTGTATATATTTTAACTCTACCTTTCAAGTCTTCCCATGTCTACTCCTACTGCTAAGCCCTTGACATGGAGCCTTCTTTTCTCCAGAACACCAGTGAGCCTTCTCATGCTTCTTCCTGTTTCCCCGTGTTTTCCCCTGCTATGTCTTTCTCGTCATCATAGCTAATAAAACCTATCGTGCAACTATTGTCCCATCACCCTCTTTTTTAAATAATAAAATGAAAACTGTTACTAACTCTTCCTAGTTTGCTGAACCCACAAACAATTTCTTTTCATTTTCCCAGCAGCGTTTTTCACATTTAATTCTGCATGCCTTTTTTGAAGACATTCCCTCTCCAGTTATGCCCTCTGGCCTCAGAACTATATTCCAATATACTTTCTCTGACCTTTAGGATAAAGACTCAACTCCTCAGCATGGCAACCAACTTGTCTTCCCAACCTCATATCCCAATCTCACTCACCTTACTTAAACCTTAGAAATCTTTCAGAGTCTCCCAAAATGTTTGCTCTGTGCTCCTCTGACCTTGTGTATTTAATTTATTGGGAGTTTGTATTCACACCTTAAGAAATGCCTCAATTATCATCATCAATACAACGTCATTATAAACTTTTAAGCACTGGTTTCTTTCCTTCTCTTTGATTTCCTAGTGCTTTGTCTCTATGCTGCACTGTAATTATGTTTTTACAATTCTGTCTACTCAGCTGTTTTAGCAGCCTCAAAAGCCTGGACCATTATTGCTCTTTTTCTTTGTCATCCTACCCCTCGATGCAAAATCTGGAGACTAGCAAAGGCTCAGTCAATGTTTACTAAATTAATGAATGTTTTATTAACCTGCATTTATTGGCTTTCTCAGTACACATTAAATAGTATCATCTCTCTTATGTCTCAATGTAATGTTCACTGAAGCTTTTTTTTAATGAATTTTGTGAGAAATATGGAATAAAGCACACTCGCTTTTGTTCACTTGGGAATTTAATTCCTATTTATCCATCTATTGTAATGCTAGAAATAATGACTGTAACTATAATGGCAAATCTCGAGATTTCTGCTTAAGGAAACCATTGTTTAAAAGAAGTTTGCAAAGCTTGACTCAGTCAGGCTCTGCTCCTTGTGTCTATGCAGTTAATTCTCTACTGTGTCATGTTGAACTTTCAGCTCGGGAGAAAAGCATGTTATCTGCCTCTTTTGTGCAGATTTATCCAACTGTCTCCTCTTTCTTTCATTAAACTCCCCCAGTAAAGCCATAATCCTTCTGTTTTCCATTGTGAATTTCCTTTCACTGGGGTTTCCTAATAAAGAAGCTATTTGATGATACTGGTTGAAAGGGAAAACAGAAAAAAAGATTCTGTTTCTCAAGGTGTCCCTTTTGTACCTATTATTAAGGAAAAATTAGGAAGATTGAACAAATTTGTTATCAAGTAATATTTGTTGTGAAATACACATACAACCACAATGTCATTATAAATATATTTTTCTTATCAGAGAAGGCAACAGGCAAATCAGCCACTTTGGCAAGGTTATATTTCTCAGAGACAGCTGAATTCACCCACTACTGAATTATGTTATGAAGCTAGTGATTTAGCATCTATTTTGATTGACACCAAAAGACTTCCAGGACAGTAAATGTAAAAAATGTTAGGAAAAAAAATCAGTTACAAAATGGTTTGATGGCTCCTGTTAATGAGTTTTAAAATGCAGTACAACAACTTAATCAAATCAGACAGCTCCATAAAAGAATTAATTTGGTCATTGGCTCTCTTTCTAAAATGGCTTTGTTTCACTCAATAAGGTGAAATTTTTTCTGTGGCTAAAATATTCACAACTAAATTCCTAAGGACATGATGAGGGGTATAGGTAATATATTTCCCAGTTTTTCAGGAGCTATTTTTGGTGGTTATTTCTTTCGGATGGGCCTCACAGCCTTCTTAAGTTTAATTTTAATGAAATAAAGGTGCTGTAAAAACCATGATCACGCAAACATACATCTATATTAAAATTTAAAATTGAAATAATGAGGTTGGGGCAATAGCACAGCGGGTAGGGCGTTTGCCTTGCATGCAGCCAACCTGGGTTCGATTCCCAGCATCCCATATGGTCCCCTGAGCACCGCCAGGGGTAATTCCTGAATGCAGAGCCAGGAGTGACTCCTATGCATTGCCAGGTGTGACCAAAAAAAATATATATATATAAAATAAATAAATAAATAAAATTAAAATGACATTGTGATGCTATTTAGGGTGCTTATTCTTTCCAATGGGAAGGGATTTAAGACTATCTCTCCACTACCTCAGACTTCAGCAGTCATTTATTGCAATATAAGAGAAGACCACACATACGTAAATAATTCGTCAAAAACACCTTATAATTTTGTTAGTCTTAAGACTAAAATCCAGAAAAGATTTTAGAAAAGTGGTCTTGTTCCCTATAGAAATGTTGGCTTATGACCAGAATAGAAGCCTAAGAAAACTCACTTCTTGTCTATCCAAGCTCAACATTCAACTCTTTTGTGCACCTGAAAATTGAGACTGGGATTGGGGAGAGAGTTAAAGGAGCCGGAATGCATAATTGGCATCTGGAGTTCTCCAACACCATTCCCAGCACCAACAGAAATTTCCCCTGAGTACTCCTTAGGATTCCCCTACCCCTTAACAAAAACACCTGAACTTGATTATAAGGTCAGTTTTGAGAAAGCAATTATATCTGTTTGGAAGTGTATACCATTGCAAATCACCTACAAGTGGTAACAGACAACATTGGTCTTTTGGATCAGATACCAGATTAAGTGGTCAGCATGCACTTAGATCATGCTATATAAAATACTAGGGTTTTGTGGGGGTGCTCATCAATGGTTTTCAGGGCTTATTCCTTACTCTGTCCTCACAAATAATTCCTGATGAACTCAGGGTACCATCAGTGGTGCTGGGGACTGAACCTCAGTCAGCAGTGTACAGGGCAAGAGCCTTACCCACTGTTATATCACTCTGGCCCAAAGTGTAATTTTTGAGATTTAGGAATCCTTTTCAACATGTCATTGAGAGATGGGCAAGTACAATAGAATGAGGAAAGGACAGTTTTGTGGACCCTTCCTCAAACTTGTATGGATCACCTCCCTACTAATAAAGAAGTACACGTTTTAAATTTATAATTGATTTTCTTCCCTTTTTCCCTTAAGCTCTTTGCTTTTTTTATCTTCTTGAGTGGAAACCTGTATGTAGTGTTTGATACCATTGCTATTTGACATTTGTATCTCTGTGTCAGAGGTTGTCGGCTCTATGATGGAAGAACTACATCTCTTTAGGTTTATATTTTCATTTTCAGCAGATAGCACAGAGCCAGGTGTGGTGGAATACATATATATTAAATGAACAGCTAAATAGAGAAAAGAGCCCACAGACATCATATTGTAGTGGTGTAGGCATTTAATCATTTACAAAGAACTTAGACAAATTTGACCTTATTATAGAGGTAAGAGTCAGAATTGCCCGTCCCCATTTACAAAGGGACAGAGATCTAGAAAAGTTCACCTTGGCCAGAGGTGCACTCCTGCAGCTAACTCAGAAGGGAACCAGGCTTCGAGTCCCTGTCTTCTAAGCCTGAGCCAGATTAGTTGATTCTGCACACCCCAAGGTGTCTCCTGACTGTGCACGGACTTCTCTATGTCAGAGTATGTGGATGCTGTGACCATGTGAGACCCTGATCTTGTCTCAGTCCTCACTCATCAGAGAGTTTTAATTGGCTACTTTGCCTCAGACGATGCACAAAGCTTTCAGATGACAAACAATGACTAAAGGAGAGGCAGTTCAGTTCTTGCCCTCAAAAACATTCACAATCTAATGCCAGCATATTGTTTTGTACATGTTAGTCTTCAATATACGTTGCTGATGTGTGCGTAGGGGGTGAGGTGGGGCTGGTTGAAGGCCTACCCTGCCCACAATTGCAATCACATGCAGATGAAATGGTAGGAAAAGTAAGACTTGTGGCCTGACGCATCTAATAGCATCTAGTGAGTGCTTCATGTTTGAAACAAGTTTTAACCATCCTGCCTATAATAGGATCCTTACAGGGAGAATGGCTCTTTGCAGAGCTGAGGCAGAGAGCTCACATTTATGTAAAGGGTGTGTAACTTCATTCTGCCTGCACAGTTGGAATGGGGATGGCATTGTCAGGGAGTTTTCTGGAAAAAAACACTGTCAGCAAGAACATTTTGTCCTTTCCCCTGTTCCAGCGCCATTGTCTCCATAGAATTCCAAGTGAGAAGAGAACCTGCAAAGTGTGAGGTGGAAATATTACAACATTCAAGCAAGTGAGATCATCAGAAGAAAATGGCACTTTAATGCACAAGAGTAATCTTCCAGGATTTGTACCAGGATGTGTTATATTTTAACAAGATGAGTTCCCAGAGGGCCAGTGTCACGAATACCATGTGATTCTTCCAGAGAGTAGATGCTGTTGACACTAGGAGACTGGGTAAAGCAGGTGGGAGGGAGGAGGGCCTGAGAAGTGCCAATTATAAAACAAATTCAATTTTTAGTTTGTTGGATGAGACAACTTTGTAACAAAAGAGAAATAACTCAGCAAGTGAGTTGATCCTAAGGAGCAAAAGAAATAAAGGATTAGTTCTCACACTTTGGAGCTATTCAGAGTTTGTATGCTTTCATGGAAGAACTAACTCTTATTTTCCAAAAAGGGGAGAATACTCAGGGAAGAGATAATTATGAACCATGGCACAGAGGCATGAAGGAGCATGATAAGGGTCTAAAGGGAGTCATTTTACATAAAATACAGAGCGTGTGGCCCAAATAGATTAAGCTAGCTTTAGCTTAAAATAACCTGAAAGTCTTCTATAGTAGGTTTCCAACCAAGTGATATTATAGTACAAAAGTCCCTGTATGAACTAAAAATTTTCTAGAACTTTATTAGTTGATCCCTCTTAAACAGGTTCCAGGAAACCAGTCATCATCTACAGGATACTATAATGTCATCTTTTCCTAAGTGGGCTATAATATAACTGGTAGCAGTAAGGCAACATTTGCTTAAAGAGGGGAGATGTACAATGGGGCACTGAGTGGTTTATTTTGGAAAAAGTATATTAGGTCAAATTAGTTCAGAGACCTCTGCAATATAGTGAGTATATAGCAAGGTTCAGTTTTAGTACTGAATAATTAGAATTATTCATAATACAGGTTACATTTGGAATACAGTTTGGGGATGTGCCTAGCACATAGAAACACTCTGAAAATGACAATTGAAAGGAAAAAATATGTATGGGACAATTGCATTTTATAATTGAACACAATCTGATCTGCTTTCAGATCCAGTAATGATTTTCCTGCACCATATGAAAAGGGATGATATTTTGGTGTGTGCTGAGCAGAATAAAGAGCATTATTCATAGAAAAAGAAAATCTAGTTTTATTTACTTGTATCTTGCATATTAGTTTTTTCCTCATTATTAAGACTTAATTTTTTTAGTTTAGTGTTTTAAAGTTCCTGAGAAATTTTGAGTCATCACTGAGTAATCCATCAAAAATCCAGAGGCATTAAAAGTTCTGTGACTAATGTGTGTGAAATGTTTAAAGATGAAACTCTTTTTGTAATTATACACTGCAGAATATGGAATGCTTTCTGCCAGGTGAATTACTTACCTGAGGATACGATTTGAAAGTTCTATCTGGCATAAATAACCATCTGTCTTATAGGATAGAAGCAGTGTTCCCTTACCTGGAATGTAAATTATTTTATAATCATTTCTATGCAACATTTTTACATTATTACTTATATCTAGTGACTATGAAAAGGAAGTAAACTCACACAACTGGTTCTTTTCAGACAGGGTGATTCAATTTATTCTTGTTCCAACATTGTAGGAAAATAAAAAGGTTAGAATTATCATTTGGATTTGATTTGGTATTTCCCTTTGATGCCTAAACAAATGGAAGGTAGCCGACTTTGCCAGCTTTCAACTCCAGGATCATAAGGGATTGCCCTTGTAGTGTTTTATCTGAAATGTGGCACTATTTCACAATGATGAAGGCTTTAGATGTTGACCTTAATTCTTCCAACAAACAAAACTAGCTTGGTGATTTTTCCAGATATTTCCCTGGTTTTGTTTTAAGTTTTGGGGCTTTGGGGGTGGGGGGGACAAATAGAGGCCATTCCTGGCAGTATTGGAGTAAGGGGCTAACCCAAATTTGGGGGCATTCCTGCAGTGTCAGGGACTGAACTGTCATTCGCTACATGCCAAGAAAGTGCCTTAACTACAGCTGGAATTGAGAAGGGATCACTAAATTAATGATGGTTGCAGGAATCATTCAGAATGGGAGATGTGTGCTGAAAGTAGATAAAAGACCAAACGTGATAACCTCTCAGTATCTATATTGCAAACCGTAATGCCCCAAAGAAGAGAAAGAGTATGGGGGAAATTGTCTGCCACAGAGGCAGGGGGAAGGTGGGGAAGGGAGGGATAGTGGGAACGTTGGTGGTGGAAAATGTGCACTGGTGAGGGATGGGTGTTTGATCATTGTATGACTGAAACTCAAACATGAAAGTTTTGTAACTGTATCTCGTGGTGATTTAATTTTAAAAAATAATATAAATAAATAAAAAGAAAGTGCTTTAACTATCTCCCTTCCCCTGCACTAGTTATTACTTTAACTTCAATCTGGTACATAACTATGTTTTTGAAAATTATATGGTAAGGTTATTTGGATTGCAAAAGGGTCTTGATAAACATTCTCCTGTTCTCAAACAAGTTTATGGCTCTTATATGTGGTTTAAAAACATGTGGCAAAATTCATGTAATACAATGTTTACCATTTTAAACATTTCTTAGTGTACAATTCAGTGACATTCATTGAATTCATAGTGGTGTGCAATCATCCTGAGTTCCCACATCCAGAACTACAACATCATAACATTGAAATGCTTTACTCATTCCATGGCAACTCCATAGTCTCTCTCTCCTAATCCTTAGTAAATACATTTAACTTTGTTTTTATTTAATTTGACTTATCTAGATAGCTTATATAAGTGAAATCATTCAGTCATATGGCATTTGTACTTTTGTATCTGTACTATTATTCCTAGTATATTTTTCAGGGCTCATTCCTGTAGAGTATTTATTCTAATTTTATTCTCTTTGTAAAGGTGAGAGAGTTGAGGCCAAAATACTTCCTGGTGTTCAGAACTTACTCCTGAATCTATGCTCACAACACTCCAGCAGACTTTGGGGTATCATATAAAATACTAGGAATAGGACTGAGGATTACTGCATGAAAGGAAAATGTCATAGCCCCTGTACTATCTTTCAGGCCTCAGAATTCTGGTCTCCTTTTAAAGGTTGCAGATATTCCATGGTATGTATTTCACTGTATCACTGTGATCCCATTGCTCATCAATTTGCTCAAGCGGGTACCATTGACGTCTCCATTCATCCCTGTTGTGTTCAGGGTCAGGGGAATGTAGGCCATTATTGTTATTGTTTTTGGCATATTGAATACACCACAGGTAGCTTGCCAGGCTCTGTGTGAGATTCTGTATCGCTCTCTTCTGGGAGCTTTGTTTTATAGTCTCTGTATCTTGTCTGTTAATTACATGGCGCAGGGTGCAGTTTGTAGGTGTGGCAGTCAAGCTACTGGAAAACGGGGGATCTGGGTAGAGGAGGCCCAGTCTCAATCTGAGAGGCTTGGACATCTCAGTCACGGGTCCTGCATACCTGGATTCCTCTGACAGTTCCTTCATGCATGAGGCTCGCCCCAAGCATGTGGAGAGTGGCCTTGAGCTTGGCTATGGTTGGATTCTTGATGTTTTCGGCTGCCAGGGCTCTGCTTGAGGCGGGAAGGGAAACTCAACCTGCCCCCCTATGAGGGGGCCCCGGTGAAGACAGCCTGGTGTGGGGGCAGGAGATTCTGTATAGGTATGAATTAACTATACTATAATTGTCCATTCATTCCATCAGTGTAAATTTGAGTTCTCACTTTTTGACAACTGAGAAAAACGCTGCTATTGACATTGAAATGCAAATATTTTCTCTATACTTTTCATTCTTCTGGATAGATACCTAAGGGAAATTATTGAATCACATTGTGATTCAGGTTTTGGGAGTTTTATTATTGTTGTTCTTAGGAACTGCCATATACAAATGGGTAGTTTTTAATGATCACTCAAGATGGTTCTATAATAAGGTAATTTGGGTAGCATTTATATTTTACACATTACTGTAAAATAAATTAGTTTAATAATAAGTATTTTATTTATTTACTGCTTGGGCAACCATGCCCAGCTGTGCTCAGGCCTTATTCCTGGCTCTGTGCTCAGGGATCATTCCTGGCAGGATCGGCGCAACATATTGGACGCCGGGGATCAAACCTGGGTAAGTGGTTTTTCAAGGCAAGTGCCCTACCCAGAGTACTATCACTCTGGCCCCCCAAGAGTGAAGTTGAAATCATCTTTTATTTACTGAGCTCAAAATACTGCTGGAGAGCACTTCTGGGATTGGATGGCTTCTCTGGTCTCTGTTGCTCTAGCTCGCTCATGCTTCTGTGGTCACTTGACTGGCAACTGAGTGTCGACTGGCCCCAGATGTTTTTGGCCAGTCTGAGGATTGTTCAGTTACTGGCTGAGGCAATTAACTAGCTTGTCCTAAAAATTTGTCATTGCCCAGCAGCTAGACCAGGTTTGCTCACATGGTGGCAGAATTCTAAGGGCAGCAAGAGCTCAAGTTTCAGTGCAAAAACACTTTTCACATCTTTGCTTTTATTATGTTGCTTGTCTCATTGGCCAAAGCAAGCTACCTAGCTTAGCCCAGAGTCAGTGTGTGTATTTACTAAAAATAAAATACGAGGGGACCTCAGCTCAGCAGCTCTCTCCTCACTGCCCGCATTTGGTAGCCTCGGGCCACTTCCCCCACCCAAGGGAGGTTCACAGTAAAGGGAGGACAAAGGAGGAAAATGAGGGCCAGGCTGGTTGGAGTCAGTTTCAGTTTATTCCATTCCCATCTCCATTATCCTCTGATTCTCCCCATGCTACTTCATTCTGCTCTGGTTCTTCTTTCATTGTCCTTCTAACTCTCTCATTCTCCTTCTCTTTCTGGCTCTGAATTCCCCCACCCACTCTTACAGCCTAGTTAAATCTCAAAGCATGAAGGGTTGGGGCTTACACATAGGTGTGGTCACAATCAATAGGGGTAGTCTTTCCCTCAGGGGATGTTTCTTCTAGGACAGATACTCATAGAACAAGAGGTCTCTCCAAGACTGAAATTCCAACTATGGGTGTGTTTCTCCTTTCCTTAATCCAACAAGCATATAAGCATTCATAACATTAATCATTCTGTATGGACACAGTAAGAGATACATTAAGCTTATAGAATCGCTCTCCTGGGGTCATCTCAATCTCAGATTACAGTGCTCAGGCCAGATTAGTCTTTCCTAATCCTAGAAGGGTCCTAATCTCGTAGTTACTTCTGGATCATGACAGCATTTGTCCATGACCAAGCTCTCAACTTATAGATGAGTATTGTGGCACTTTGACTGGCCCATTTTGATGCCAGGTTTGCCCTGGGTCCACTCAGTCCCTAGTCGGGACCCTGCTTTGAGGGTGCTTAGGAACTAAGGGCAACTGAGGCTGAAGTTGAGGAAGCAAATGCCCCAGAGTGCGAGTTGTTTGGAGACAATTTACTTCCAAGTTACAAAAGCATAATATTAACTGTCTTCTTTTATCCATACAAAAAGGACATTGCTTTAAAGTAAACTATTATAAAAGATACAAGGAGAGGAGAAAGGCAATATTAATTTACAATACAAGTTGAGTGTCCTAGAAGGATCTGATCTTACAAGTTAACAGAATCTCATTAGGGGGAAAAGCTGATTAACTGGTTGGGGAAGAGAGCATAGAGAAGTTACAGATAAGCACAGAGGAATGGGAGTGACTTGGGAACACTGTGATGGGTGTAATCTGATAAACCTAAGCTTCCTATGGCAAGGGAGAAAGGATAAACCAATGTTATCTCACAAGTGTGGAGGTTCTCATCAAAGAATGTGGAATCAGACAGGCAGTAAAGAAACTGGGACTATTACTCTTATGCAATAACCACAGCTTGCCTGATTAATTCAATTTTCTGATAAATTTGGTTTATCTAAAAATTTTATTCTGCCATAGTAAATCAGTGAGTGAAATATAATGCCACAGTCTTTGAAGTTATATACAGTTCTTAGAATTACATGTCCCAGCTGTTCTAAATTGGTTTTTATGTCTTTATTCTGGTTCACCTAATAAATATTTATTTGTATATCTACTTGGACCCGGAGCCTGTCTAGACTGTGGGAATAGAACCTTGAGCAAAATTATACAAATCTATATTCACTCAGGACTTCCATTTTACAATAGGTAGGAAAATTTTGGGATTAACAATAAATATATTTGAATTCCCTCCCCACACACACAATAATTTTTTTGACTGAATGTTTATTTTTTTCAGTTTTTTACAGTTGAAAATGAAATGTTTCATTTCCCATCATCCACTCATTTTGTGCTTTTGTAAATATTTGGATTTAGGAAATGGGTTTGCTAACTCATAATTTCAGATATCTGAATGCAAGAAGTAAGATATAAAGCTTTGTGTGGACATAAGAATTGACTTTTAACTTGCAATTTTATATAAGAGAGATTAATTTGTTGTTCAGATACTTTCTGTGAGAATTTGCAGTGAAGCCGCAAAGTCCCATGAGCTGTTAGGGAGAGCGTGGCTGATCTTATGGCTCAAAGGTCCAAAGAGTCACATGCAGTTAAAGGGTGACAGATGTCTAGGACAGATATTTTCTTTGGAGACTTTTTTTATTATAGTATGTTTAGTCCTATGGGAGTAGAATGGCATTCTATATTTTTAAACTGTCTCAGCTTTGGCATGGTGGTTTTATATACTGAAAGGATCTGTCAGCCCCTGAAGACAAGATCTGCTTAGTGTTCCGCTTGTGACTCAACAGTGCTGGGAGACTTAACATAAGGGACTCTGTTAACTAATTCTTCATGCAAAAGACCTTCCTTTGGGTAACAGCCAACCCACAATTTCTGTGAAATTGGGAATTATGGTACGGGAACTGAAGCAAAACACACTCAGTCACTCAGATAACCCCGTTATTATCACTGACTTCCAGCAAGTGATTTCACCTCTCTGAGTCTTAGTTTCTTTATCTTTAAAAAGGAATAATAACAATACAGTCTACATCTTGAAATGTGGAACTATGAATAGAACACATTTAAGTACCTAGAACTGTACTTATAGTAGTCATTTGATAAAAAATATTAGTTAAGGCTATTCTCTTAATAAATGCTGTTATCTTAATAAATACTAGAGCTAAAGGGTGTTATCTTAGTCAATGCGATTATATTAGCAACTACTATTATGATCTACACTTTCATTACCACAAAGAGGTGCTTTTGGCTTTGCTTTAAGTATCTGCATCTAAGTATTAGGTAAGGTGAAACATCTTATTACTAAACCATGCTGATACAGACATTCGTGAAACTAGGCATTCTTGTTTATCTAGAGCCAGTGAGGGATACCTTGTGGCCTATTGCCATTATTTTGAACAATTTTTCTAAGACTTAGAGTCACCATAAAATAGCTCCAAAATGTTGTCTTTTCTTAGCAATAGCCAAAAATAGCGCTTGCCTAAAATGATTGTAGGGGTGCTAGAATGGGATCTCATGGCAATTATCTCATGGCATACTGTCTCATGGCAATTCATCTATCAGACATTCTGGAACTTAATCACCCAAATATGAATTGATCCAATCTTGCATTTTCCTTTCTGGTCATTGAAAGTAGCCACTGGACCAGCATACATTTAGTGTGTAATCACTTCATACGGGTTGGATTAGGAGTTTTACGAGAAATTTAGGTCTTGGGTATAGGAACGATACAACCAATTTCACAACAATGAAATACTAGCAGAAGGTGATGTGCTAGCTGCGGGAAAGTGGTGGAGTGCAATGCAAGGCTTTGATGCTGGGGAGAGCTAGGAAATTAGGGGTAGAAGAGAAAGAGAACATGAGTGAGGGTAAGAAGCCAACTTTTCTGTTGAGCAGCATTAGCTGTGAATCAGCATGGAAAAATACTGCCACTCTCCCCTCAAACACCCTGTCATGTGACAGGAAGCTGTCTGCTGGCCAGGATTTATTTCCCTCTGGAACTGTATTTCTCTCCTCCCTTTTTGTTTCACCACCTGCCTCGATATAGGTGACTTTTTCCTCCCTGAGGAAATCATAATTCTATCACTGTGAAAATTGAGGTGTCTTCAAGTTTCTTGCTGGTCCTAGAGTATTTTTCTTAGGATAAATTGCCAATTTCCACTTTTATGGAAAGCACTAAAATACTATTTTTAATACAATAACCTGGATCCCTTCCAATTTCCTCTTTCTTCTAACTGGAGAAAGAGCTAGACTGGAACTAGAAAAGAAAAAATGAATTAAAGGAGTGGCAGTTGCCACACTGAGAACATTCAAATGTTGCCTGTAAAGGTCTCTGAAGTCTTGGTCATTTTGCCAGTGACTATCTATAAAGTGACAACCCCATAGATTTTGAACTTCCTTGAGTTTGTCTCATTTAAGCATATCAGCAGGCCCTGGCGTACCATCTGAACTCCGTGAATATTTACACAGTGGCTGGACAAAGAGTCTATGACATCTAATGCTTATCTTTCCAGATATAGTGGATCCATTGAAGTCAACTGATCCACAAACAAATGGTCATTAGAAGCTGCTCAGGGCAGTATTTGTTTCCTTCCACGGAGTTCTCTTCCCAGCCAGAGACCCATCTACAAAGGTAGACAAGCCTCTTGCTTCCAGAAGCTGGATCTTTGTATGTGGCAGCATCTGAACCTGTGCTGCAGGACTCCCTGGCATTCTGGCCCTCAACACCTGCCCATTTCTTGCCTTAAATACATCAAATATCAGGCTCTAATTAGTTTGGGAAAAGAAATCCATTGACTATTTCTGAAAAATGACAGCCAGGGGATGAATTGATTCGATTCACCACTACTCCTAAAAATGATGTTTGGAAGGAAAATTGAGCTGCCTTTAGCTCCGTGCCCCCAAAACTTTCTGTCATGCAGATGTTGAAGACTCTCCAGAGGCAGAAATGTGTTCGCCCCCTGAAGTGTGAATGCAGATTTGATACCTTGATCATTTCCCTTGACATCTGAGCCCACAGCTATGCATCTCTTTAGCCAGAAGGTGCAGAACACCCTGCATTCTCAAGATGTTTGGGGCCTCCCTTGCTAATGTAAGTTCCTGCTTTTCCCAAATTTGCTGATGGGTGAGCAGTAATTATGAGTAACACACAGAATAATAATTCTCAGAGATCATGAGAGTTTTCAGAGCAGAAAACATTACTACCCCCCCAAGAAAAAATAAGGGATGTAAAAATGTTTTTATTGAATGTCTTAGACTGTCAGGCCTATGTTAGGCTCATCCATGCATTGAAACAGGAATGGCAACATAGAGATGCAGATATGTTCGTGGTAGAGGCAATATCATGCTAATTCCTGATAATGTATTTGATAATATATTTGTTGTCAGAGAACAGAAAGCCATTACAGGTATTCTCCAGGATGTAACCCAGTTATTTTTGTTTTATCAGCAAACCTCAAATGATTCTAAAGTATGATAAGGCTAGGGAATAACTGTCCTTGAAACACTGTCCCATTTGTGGTTCTTATAATTGCACCTTAGATTTATTTTATTTTTATCTCTCATAATATTTTACTTTAATTTTGTATTTTAAATATTCTTTAATCTTATATTGTATTCTAAATGCAATGTAGGTAGTTGTATGTAATGTTTTATGCCATTTTATTTTGTAGTACATTGCTTATAACTTATAATAACTAAATAAGTATACTATTTAGAATATCTTGGAGTGTTTTACACATTTTATCACCATTAATCTTCACATATTTTAAAAAGGTAGTGTTATCACCATTTTAAATATGAGAAAAAGAGCATGAAGACTCTAAGGGATTGGCCCAATGTTCCATCGCTGGCTGGTTGAGAAGCTGAGATTTACTCCAGATATTGGTGATTTTGATGTGCGTGACTTTTAACTACTACACTACACTGATCAAAAAGACGTGAAGTTTTGGAAAATTGATTGGAGAGAAGAGCATTGCTGAGCAGTTGAGCAGTCTCAAAGACAATAAGAAGTCAATGACAGTTTTCCTATGGAAATAATGTTTAAGCATTTTTTTAAATCTTAGAAAACAGTAGACAGTCTATTTGTGGCCAGCACTGTAGCACTGTCATCCCATTGTTCATCGATTTGCTCCAACAGGCACCAGTAACATCTTTATTGTGAGACTTGTTGTTACTGTTTGGGGCATATCAATACACCAAGGGAAGCTCACCAGGCTCTGCCCAGCGGGTGGGATACTCTCGGTAGCTTGCCGGACTCTTTGAGAGTAGCTTGCCGGACTCTCTGAGATTGGTGGAGGAATCAAACCCTGGTCGGCTGTGTACAAGGAAAACATCCTACCCTCTGTGCTATTGCTCTAGCTAAATAAGTAAAAAAAAATTAAAAGAAAGGGTCCCAGTGCACGCCCCCTCCCCCTGCCCCAGCTCTTCTAACTTCATCCAGAGAGTGAACCCCAGGAATTCTCTGAAGCTGGGGCTCACGGGCTCGGTGAAGTGTGGGTCAGTCCTCGGTGGCCGCCTGGGAGCAGGAGAGGAGGCGATCCCAAGAGTAACAGTGGGCATGGGGGATGTCTGGCTCCCTGTGCTCTACAGCCCCTTTGTTTCCCATCATCCTGAGGGCTGGAGCTCACGATCCGGCTTGGCTTGGTCCCGGGTTACCATTAAAGCTTGGCAGGACGTGAAAAGCACAGGGGTCTCCCCTAGACATGACGCCCCACAACCTGACATCCCTCCTCCCCCCACCCACAAGTCCCACCCGACCTGGGCCACTTCTCCTTCCATCCACAGAATCAGGCCAAGATTGTACTTAATTTATAAACATCCAAATGTGTATAAAAATAATTCAGAGTGGGTATGAGATGCACTGAAACTCCAGGTCTTCCTCTGGAAATAGCAGATCTTGGGCTTCCGTATCCTTGGATAGGGAGGATGTCCTGCTTCTAAATCCCAGTTAAATTAGATAGTCAAAAAAGGGATGTGACTATGATAAAATTGATTTAGATCCATGATTTAAAAGCCTTGTTAGGTTATCTTCTTTTGGAGATATCCCCAACCTGAAAGGAAGACTAGAAGAAGTCCTAAATAAATTAACCAAATGGACTTCTTTTGCTTAGGGGGTCTGTGGTTGTGATGTGTGACTGGAAGGGCTTTTATCAATTGGTCCAGATGCTTTTAGCTAAAGTTCCAGCATATTATAGGTTTATCAGGGGAGTTTTCTGATACCTTTTAGAAGTCATTTATTTATTACTTATTTGGTGCTTTTGATAAACTAGACTGTACTGTAGGGGTACAGAAAAGAACATGAAAGGAGGAAATATAGATAAAGGAAGAATATACTGTCATTTTCTTCGAAAATTTCATAGGTGTCTTTTGAAACAGGTGAGAATTCCAGCACCAGCTTTGTGTTGTATTTCCATAGATGTTTGAAAATTACAATAGTATCTATCAGATAGACCCTATCAGAGATGGGAATGTTAAGCCCACAAAAGCTCCATAAAGGTCACTGTCACTGTCGCCCCATTGTGCATTGATTTGCTCGAGTGGGCACCAGTAATGTCTCCATTGTGAAACTTGTTGTTACTGTTTTTAACATATCAAATACACCACAGGTAGCTCGCCAGGCTCCTTGCCAGGCAAAGGAAACTGCACATGAGTAAGAAAGGTGAAGGTGCTCTCGTGACTCTACAGCACTGTCAGCAGCTGGACTACGTTGCCTAGTGTGTCGTCTGATTCTCTAATACTCTTGTTTTGGCTTGTTTTAATTCTTATTGAATATCTGTAAGATATGTTGTTACAAAGACGTTCATGATTGAGTTTCAGTCATATAATGATCCAATACCCATGTCTCCACGAGTGTACATTTCTCAATGTACAAGGCACCACCAATGTCCCTTGTTTCCCTCTCACCATCCCCCTAACAACCTACCTCTCACCCCTGTCAGGCACTTTTCTGTTTCTCTATATTACCTTTTCCTTTTGTGTATTATAGTTTGCAATATAGGTACTAAGATGTCATTGTGTTTGTTCAGAGCATTCAATATTTTTATCAGAATGATCAGGCTGGAGTAGCTTTTTAACTGGGTGGCAGCTTTGGAGTATAGACGTGACTGCCAAAGCTCCCAGAAGTATAGGGAGGTGGCGTGGGGTACGAGGGTTAGCCTACCTTGAGAAAGCCTGGAGATTTCAGTCACAAAACCCACACACCCAAATTTTCACTAAATTGTATCTCCGTGAGATCTGTCCTGAGACAGTAGAGTCCAGCTGGGGTCACAGCAGCAATTTTGGATTGTGGAAGCAAGTGGCTGCTGGGGGCTCTGCTTGGGCAGGCACCAGACTAACCCGCTCCCCCTCCAATTTACCTCAGTCTGTTCAGGCTTGCACGGGTTCGAGATTAACTGCAGCTTTTGCTCTCTTTCGAGATTTATTTATGGATCTCTGAAGCAAGGCCAATAAATGAGTTTGTATAGCTGAGCCAGAGGTGATTTGTGATTTGTATATGACTCCCACATACTTAGCTTTTGGCTATTTAATTTCTCAGGAAACTTGCTCCTGATGTTAGGGTCCAGCCGGAGACACAGCATCAATTTTGGGCTATTAGGAAGTCTGAAGTCACCATCAGGTTGACCTGTTGATGTCACCATACCCACTCTAATACGCTTTTATTTAAAAAAAAAAAATCTTTAAATCTTGGTTTTATTTTTCAAGATAGGTTTTTGTTCTCAGCTTTTCAAGGTATGTGATACCTCATTTCACTGCATAATCATTGCAGATTTTATGACCATGTTTTCTGTCAAACATGGTGTGCAAAGATTAGATGGAGTTTTGTTTTTTTTTTTTCAATTGTGACAGGATTGCTTAAAAACAGGATTCAACAATTATATTCAACAAATATAGAGATTATTATTTGGTGAAATATAATAAGCTTTTAAAAAATTTTTTTTTATTGAATCACCATGTGGAAAGTTACAAAGCCTGCAGGCTTAAGTCTCGGTTATACAATGCTCAAACACCCATCCTTCACCAGTGCACATATTCCACCACCAGGAACCCCAGTATACCTCCCCCACCCTGCCCCCACCCCCTGCTTGTGTAGCTGATAGATTTCACTTTACTTTTCTTTTTACCTTGATTACATTCAATATTTCAACAAAAAAACTCACTATTATTGTTTGGAGTTTCCCCTCCCAAAGTCAGACCTGGTGAAAAGGAAGCATTTGATAATTTGTTTTCCATTGCTGATAATGAAGAGATATGAGATTTTGGATTTCTGTATTTTAGTAACTAAGTCCAGGGAAATTTCTGCCAGAAATTGCATCACTGCAAGCTTGTATCTCCCTTTTGTGGTCATCATAAGATGGCGGCGGGGGCTCAGTTCACAGTCTAGAGACATTTCTGCAAGAAGCTGCTGGTGCCCAAAATAGTTTAGCTGGCCTCCGGGGCCAGGGTCATGCAGCAGCAGAGAGACCACACAGCTTTTTGCTTTTTCAAAAAAAATTTCTTGAATATCCATGAATTAGTTACAAAGTTGTTTTTCATTATTCTTTTCAAGCATAATGTATGTTTTTTCTTAACTTTTGCTATTCCGCTTTCATTTTATTTAAAATGTGATTTGCAGTACTATTAGCGATCATTTCCTATATATTGTTTAAACAATATATCCACCACCAGAATGTCCACTTATTTCCACCAATGTCCCAAGGACCCTTTCAACCCACTCTCTTCCCCCTCCGGGTAAGCTCTGTTCTATAGACAAACCCTCCAGTTCTATCTCCATTAGCCATTTGCTACTATCATAGGATATATCATTTGTAGAATGCTCAAACCCTTTTCTAGAACCCCATGAAGCCCAAACCACAATTTGTGAAAGCATGGTTCTGCTTGTAGAGCATCCTTCTGGTTCTGTAATAACTTCCTAGTAATTACCACCTGGGCAGTGGGTGCTATTACAAGTCATTTGGACAGTTTTGTAAAAATAGTGTTACCAAGGAGGAAAGGAGCTAATATTTCCTGAAGATTTTCTATATTTCAGACAGGGAACTTACTATTTTTTTGGTTCTCTGAGCTTGTGTGTCTGTTTGTATGGCTTTTTTTTTTTTTACATAATCCTCTACCAGAACTTTCTCACCAAACTATAACTGCTACCATTAATTTGTCACTATGAGGAATCCTCTGTTAACTATGAGAGGGACAAATTATAATTTATTTTCTCCTGAAATTCTAGTTGAATTTGGATATACCTCCTTCCTCTATGAGAAGGCATCTCTAAACACCAAAGCAACATTGCTTTTATCCCTTAGTTCTTTGCTTCACAAGACTATTCCCAGATGCCATTTATCCTTTAGGGACCAGTGCGATTATTTACACTGACATGGTGACTCACACCTTAAGTGAACAGATAAACAATTAATGCTCTGGCTAGTGGCATCAAGCTGGCCTTTCTGGGATACCATTAGGACTTGTCTTAGAGAGGGCTGTACAAAATGGCTGCTCAGACTGAACTTTAACTAATTATTCAATCAACGATTTGGCAGATCAGTCAATGGGAAACAGAGTACAGTCAGCTAAAATTGATTACACTTCATTTCCCATCAATTGTCAAGCCAAATTGTAGATAAAGTCATAAGTGAAGGATCATTGCCCATCATTCTTGGACCCATATTCCTTTCCTATGTTTAGCCCCCTGCCTGGTGGGTAAAAGCAAGTATTTTGTTCTTACCGAGGGCACCAGTATGAAATGTTTACCACCTTCTGTGATGCAAGGGAGGAGAGAGTATTTTCTATTTCATAATTGATGCGGCTGCAGCCATATAATTCCCTAACCTTGTCAGGCAGCTAGGATGTGGAAACTGGATTTTAAATCCCATGATCCATTATGCATCACTTACTTCCACATCTATTACTGTTTCATTGGCCAAATGACAGGAGTCCCCATCAGGACTGCTGAATGTGTGGGGCCCTTCAACTTTATGTAGAGAGGCATGTGGAACTTTACACATGGGTAATTTACAGGCAATTAGCAGGAGGCAGTGGCAGATTTAGTGTAGCTTTTCTGAAAGTTATGAATAAAGGATGTAGGGAAGCAGATCTTCTTTCTTATTACACATACACACACACATATACTCTCTCTCTCTCTCTCTCTCACACACACACACACACACATACACACACACCACCTGTGCAGAACCTATGAGTGATGCAAAAAGTAGAAGAACAGGTTCACATTTGTAGGTTTCTTCAATCCTCTAGGCTCAAAACTAACTGGTCTTCTTTCTTGACATATGGGCCCTGATAGATCCCTGTTCAGAAGAGATCTCTGGAACCTGAAGACTAATCACTAGGAAATAAATAGAATGGTTGTTTCTAAGAAATGTGATTAAGAAGCAAATTATTGGGGCTAAACTGATAGTACAGTGGGTAGGGTATTTGCCTTGCACTCAGCCAATCCGGGTTCAATCCCCAGTATCCCATATGGTCCCCCAAGCACTGTCAGGAGTAATTCCTGAGTGTAGAGCCAGGAGTAACCCCTGAGCATCGCTGGGTATGATTCAAAAAGAAAAAAAAAAGCAGATCATTGTCTTTGCTATCCAATGATTTATGTATAGAAAGACATGGAGCTGTTTGTTTATAATGGGATTATATATTATATTAATGAGCATAGGGTACAGTGAACTCCTGGTGACAGCAGCCATGTGGTACCCTTGGTGGTGTGGTCCCATCCCTGACCCAAGGGTGGAGCTCTAAAGTTTCTATTTTATTGCATAAAAAACTAAAATTTAGAAAATTAAGGAAATATTCTAAAGTCAAGCAGCTACTTAGTAGCAAAGCTGAGTATCATGCCAGAGCTAGGTAAGGTATAATTATTATAAACCATTTTTAATCAATAGAGTAAAATAACCTATATACTTATGCCATTGGTGGGATTACACGGCACTGGGGGCAGTCCCTGGGTGTGACTGCCTAGCTACTGGAAAATGGGGAATCTGGGAGGAAGAGACCCAGTCCCAATCGGAGCAGCCTTGGAGGTCTCAGCCCCGGATCCCACACACCTGGGTTCCTCTGCTGGTACCTTCATGCATGAGGCTCGTCCGAACATGTGAAGAGAGGCTTTGAGCATGGCTGAGACTAGGCTCCAGAGGTCTTCAGCTGCAGGAGCTCTGCTCAGGGCAGGGAGGGAAACTGAAGCCCACCCACTCTGAGGGGCCCCGGGGAAGACAGCCAGGCTTAAGGACAAGAGACTCTCTTCGTCTTTTCAATTAAAAAAAATACTGAGTTTTTTTTTAATTTAATTTTTATTTTATTTTAAACACCCTCTTTTATTTTTATTTTATTTATTTATTTTTTTTGCTTTTTGGGTCACACCTGGCAATGCACAAGGGTTATCTCCTGGCTTTGCACTCAGGAGTTACTCCTGGCAGTGCTCAGGGGACCATATGGGATGCTGGGAATCGAACCTGGGTTGGCCGCGTGCAAGGCAAATGCCCTACCTGCTGTGCTATTGCTCCAGCCCCGAGTTGCCCTCTTTTAAATGGTATTATTTTTCTGTTCTGGATTATTTCATAATGGAAATTTTTTTTTCTCC
This sequence comes from Sorex araneus, assembly GCF_027595985.1. Lineage (NCBI taxonomy): Eukaryota > Metazoa > Chordata > Mammalia > Eulipotyphla > Soricidae > Sorex > Sorex araneus. Next base: position 65,661,575 of record NC_073306.1, read on the forward strand.
CAAGCCTTTAAACTATCTCACACCCACAACTGGAGGTAGGGGGTGGAGTGAGCTATGCAGTCTTCAACAACTTCTTAAGTGTTTCTTTTTTTAATTGAGTGAAAGTAATATATTCATAATAATTTCAAAAACAATGTGGTAAGCCTCATTATTAAGACGTCTTATTTTTGACTGACATGAGTGATTCATAAGGAGGGAAATTAGCAATGATGTGAAGAAGACATTATGTGCTACATGTCCAGGTGATCATTCAAAACAGAAGGGACTAGAGCTACTTGTAGGTCCCACTATGGGTGAAGCACAAAGGCTGTAGAGAGCTTAGTCCAGACGCTGAGTTACAGACTCTGTAACCAGAAAAGGGCAGTGTTCCCACTGCAGAGACTAATCTTTCTCCCATGCATTCAGCACAGGCCTGCTTGTGTGGGAGCTGATTTTTCAGACCATGCTGTCAATTTCTTTTTCCTTCCGCATCAGAATGTTTCCACAAGATAATAAAAAGATACTCTTGTTTTTTGTTCACTGGTAGCTGTCCAATTGGCATGTTTTAAGGGGTGCATGTACAGATGTCTCCAGGAGCCAGGAGGGAGCTGTAAGGCTGGTAGGCCGGCTTGGGGATTGCCAAGGGCACCACTACAAACGCCCTCCCACCTGTCAGGGCCGCTCCTCAGCTTAATGTGACTGGGATCAGGTAGGGAGATGAACTCAGGGGCCAGAATCTCTGCTTGCCAGGGAATCTCAAATTCTGTGGTGTGCATGCTTTCTTTCTAACTTTTAAAAAATTAGAAAAATCCTGAGTTTGAAATATAGCAAGCCTAGTTGGTCTTCTTAGTCAACGGGGAGCTAAGTGCTCATATGCCAAATATTACTGAAAATTCCTCCGTCGGCTGCTATAAACCTATTGTGGGCACAAATGAGTATTAAGTTGGCATGTGATAATAAATGCCAAAGACTAGACATCAAAGTATGGAAGTCATATTGCAGAGAGAATATGTGCAGAGAAGAGATATGGAGGTGTGGTTAGAGAACTGGACACAGAGGAATAATTTTTTTTGAGTGTCAGTGAGTTCTTGCCCAAGGATTCCCATAGCCCCATCTCAGTTTCTTCTTTTGTCAAAGATTTGATTCAGATTCCACCTGAGGTCTTTTGAAAGGTTAACTTCAATGACAGTGACCCCGGTCCCCAGGAAGAGAACTGTCAGCTCCACCCAATTTTTGTTTCATTTCAGTTTTTTCAATGCCAAGATTAAACCAGAGCCTCACTCAAGTAAGCTCTACTACTGAGCTAATCCCTGACTCCTGAGCAGTCTTTGTTCCACTCTGAATTTAAGGTTCTCTTCCAATATGAAATAAGAATTAGATGCTGTCAGGAGATGCAGAGACAACAGAAAGGAAGGACGTTTCAGCAAAGAGTCACCCTTGGAGGACAATTTTGTCTTGCCTCTGTGGCATTGTTTTAATAGGAGTCACTCCCAGGGGTGTGCAGTCTGGCCATATAGTGTCCAGGGGCCACCAGGTGCTGGGAGGGGGCCGTGCAGTTTGAGGGTCCAAGCGCAGAGTCTCATACTAACTAGCCGTCCACTTTACCAGTTGCATTATCTCACCAGCAACTGATTCAGATTTTATCTGTTGTCTTCTGCCAGGCCTAAGCATTTTATAGATTAAAAGAAATTAGATCTTTCTATTTTACCAGCAGTGAATAATCCCAACAACAATTAGGAATTCAGAGTCATAAACCACCTGTGACAACTCAATGCACACAGAGCCCCGAGCTGGGAACTGCTCCATTGCTCACACCCAGTCATGCAGAAGGTTCCCAGAGAACCATTAGTGTGTTCGGTGAGTGGTGGTTGTGTGAGACAACAGAGGCCTGGGAAATCCAAAAAATCACATGGTAATGAGCAGGTAGATCAGCTCAGACTCTCTGAAGTCGCTGCCTTTATTCAAGCCCAAGAAACAGAGTTATGGGCAGCACAGCAGGGGCTTGGGGAGTCAGCCCTCAGTTCCAGTCCTGATCTGTGGTGCACAGAGAAAACTCAGAGAATTTAACCACTTCGAAGCCTCGGTTTTCTTATCTGTAAATGGGAGGGACTGATGAATATCTGCTACAAATTTGGGCGGAGCTTCCCAAGCAGAGCTAAGGGGTGCTGATCCCTGGCAATGTTCAATAAACTGGGACAGCAGTTCAATGCTAGGGATCCAGGATGCAGTACTTCTCAGACGCTGCGGGGCTAGGAACCACCCAAATCATCCCAGGGGCTCTTGATGGGGGGGGGGGGGGCGGCAGGTGGTTCTCCAGGGGCAAACCCACTGATGCTCCGGAGGAGGTTTGAGCCTCTGTGAGGCATGAGGGTGAACTGGATCAGGCATATCCACGAGACGGGTAATTGAAAGTGTTCTATAATGGTGTGGTTGTTCAGATTCATTATGAGGTGCTCCTGTCTATTCTCATTAAACCATCAGAAGAGACTGCAGAGCCATCCCAGTAGAGCAGGAAACACATGAGAGACCCATACGACATTTCAGCAGGAAGCCAGCGACAGGGACAGCAGAAGGACTTGGGGGGCCCTATACACAGCCCCTCAGTTTTGTCAACTGAACAGATTGACTCAGTGGAAACCTCCGGAAGCACTAAAACCTCCGAGTTTCTGGGAAGGAAAAAAAAAGAAAATGCTTTTTCTGTTTGGGCAGTTCCATCAGTAAGAAAAACAAATTCACTAGACAACGGTGCAGGGAGAGAACACACTGGACCGTCCCACGTGCGGCTTCTTACAGCAGATGTATTAAATGTATCCCACAGCTTGGTGACATGCAACACTGAAAAACACTAGATAAGAGGAGGAGACAGTGTGCTTTGTTACCACCGCCAACGTGCCCATGAGCAGAGTGGGCACGTTTTGCTTTTTGTGGCTGAGTTCTCAGCAGGTGAGGGTGTGGGAGGCTCAAATCCCAACAAGTTCTCACCAGAGGCCCCAGCTTCATTGCTAAAGGGATGAAGAGACCTGAGGGCAGTTAATGCAAGCAATGCTGCTAGAAAGTTCCTGCCACTATCCAGGGGCCCCATCTCCATTCTCCACTTCATGTGAATTCTAAAGCCTGCCCTGCAGGAACTTCTGCAGGGAATTTATAATTAGCCTGCAAAAGTCACCCTGAGTCTTTTGTTCACAAGGAAATGAGTGGCAGAGAGGTTCTGAAAGTTCTTGTTCATTTGCCATTGTGGTGCTTAGGCAGTTTGTTTTGCTAGAAAATCCACCTGTAATTTGCCTGCAACCTTGGCACATGCGTTTCTAAAAATGGGCTTGTCACCTCTTAAAATTGCTGTTTGGCTCCTAGTTATAAGAACAGAGGACTGCCTCTGGTTTAGTTCCCTCCTCCAAACTCTTGCCCTATAATTTCAAGTGGCCAGAAAATCAAAAGGTGTTCAGAAATCCTATCTAAGACTGGTTCAGGTCTCAGAACATGTTGCCAACAAAACACTTTAGCATAAAAGACCCAGACCCTGTTCTGCATGAGAATCTCTCAGACTACATGTATGCTATCAAATCAGCCAATACTCATTTGATAGTTATTGCTCATAATGATTTTTAAGAATCATTATTTTGATTTTTAAGAAAACCTTTGACATTTTAGTAACTTTGAATAAAGACTTCAGCAATAACTTCTGAGTGAAAATCAGGCATGTTTTTTTCAACTGTGGAGTCTTTTGATAGGCATGAAATGATGAGGGTGTACATTGGAGGACATTCTCAGGTTTAATTGGTTTTGTTCAAGTGCCTAGAATGTGTTTCTAAGATGTATTGGAGTCGGCAATATCACAAAGTTCCAGAGAATATTTAGCTTTCTTCTCATTCTAGTTCTCTGACTTGGGAGAGAAGGCAGGATGATTGTTCTGCCTTGCCTCTTACTGAATGCATCAGTAACAATCTACCGAAGATTTGGTGTAAAGCCACAAGAAACATCTCATATTGTTATCCCTTATTTCCAAGAGCTGATTCAATCCAGTTAAGTAGATCTCTATTGAGCTCGCTCAGGCAACTCAGACAGCCGTCTAGAGATGAGGCTGCAATCATTAAAGGCCCTCTCACCCTGGACGGAGACCTATGTAGGAACTATTGACCAGAACATCTGCACAAATGCCTCTTTACATTACCTGGGCGTCCTCCCAGCATGGTCACTGGGTTTCAGTGTGGAGCATCCCCGAACAGAGAGTCAGACAGAAGTCATACCCCCTTACCTAGCCTCTGGAATGCTACTTTGCAGTGCATTCCATTCATTGAAGGTGAGGCGCCAAGGTCAACTCACTGCTAAGGGAAAATAAAAAATCTCTTGATAAGAGAAGTGCCCCAAACTCAAAGGTATGAAAACTTTACTTCAGTCCCCTTTAGAAAGTAATACAGATATTTTCCCCATCTCTTGCTTAAGCACACACATCATGATTAAAAAGAAAATGTGTGGGGGCGGGGAGGGGGAGGATGACACAGCGATAACACAACAATTAAGGTATTTGCCTTGCATGTGATTGACCCAGGTTTCATCCTTGGCATTCCATATGGTTCCCCCAGCACTGCCAGGAGTAATTGCTGAGTACAGAGCCAGGAGTTATCCCTGAGAACAGCTGGGTGTGACCCAAAAACAAACAAAAACAAACAGAAAAATTGGGGTTACATCTATCCAAAGCTAGCCAACCAAAGTGGATGGATTTGGAGTCTTTTGCACCCACAGTTTTCCATACGAAGTTCTTTATGAATCAGAATTTTGGCTCCTGAAATTAGCAAATGATTTTCAAGTAACAAACACGTGTAAAGTGCCTGAGGGGCAGTGACTTCATTACATTTTGGGGCTGCTTTGCCAGGAGCTGGGCAGCTTGATGTGATGATGTGTAAGCCTCCGGGCATTCTTCTTAAACCTAGCAATAGGCAATACCCATTGTTTGAGCGACTGCATTGTTCACATGAGCCTTTGTCCTGGATAACAGCTCTTGTTCATCAATATGATACATCACACTCTGATTTTCTACTTCTGTCTTTCTTTCTGGATATTCCTTTCTCCTCTCTGATTGCTTTTTCTTCTTAGACCATTACTCTAGTTGATAGTGCCAGGTTATCATTGGATCCCATCTCCCTCTCCAATAAGCCTGTGATTGATACTAATCTTCCTCGTGGGACACATTTTATAGGATGCACAGTGGAAACCACTCTCTAAATCTTAGCTTTATATGTGCTGACAATTTACAAGGTTGTACCTCACACTCGTCTCAGGAGGCTTAAGGGGAAATTTGAGAACCATGTAATCAGACCTCCTAATAAGAACAGGAATGCCTCTCATATACAGATGCTGTTGTGACATTCAGCACTCCTCTATGCCCCTGTTTGTCTCTTTCTGAAATTTTTTTTTTCCAGCTAGCAAAATGCACATTGAGGTAAGTGCTGTTTGGGATGTGGCCAGTTCCTAGAAGCCCAGCATGTCTCATTTCTCTCTTGTGAAGAGAGTGGTATTTTAATTACTCTAATGAAAGCTTTTGCTTGCCATCAATTCCATAAATAAAAAATAAAAAGGAAGATTAAACTGGCTGCAATCACCTCCCTGAAGCATAGGCTTGCTCAGACTATAACCCACCTTCCTAGGAAAGGGGAGCTACGAGAGTTTTTACAGAAACAGCATGCTTTCGTCTCCATTTGACACGTGCTCGGGTGGAAATGTTATTTTTCCAGAACCACAAAAGAAAATATTTTGTGAAAATGTTTGGCTCCTCATGTGAAGGTTGTGTCTGTAAACTATGAAGGCCAACAGAACCAATGTAACACAGTCTTAGCTTGCAATGGCATTAGAGTCCTGTGTTCTTCAAATGAAGGCTTGCATGCAGGAAACACAGGTACCTGTTAGACTCAACGCTTTTCAGCAATGCTTCTTGATTCGTGACTTGTTTGGTTACAGGACACTAAGGAAGCTTTTGTTTCAGTATGATCATACTGCGAGCCAGAAAATGAAGAGTTACCAAAACGGGCTTTTTCAATGTTTTAACATGAAAATTGTGTTCCAAGGGCCGGGAATATTACTCAATGGTAGAGCTCAGGCTTGGCATGAGGAGGACATGTGTAGGATCCCCTACACCTTAAAAAATTTTTTTAAATAAAGGACTAGAGCATCAGACTGGACATTAGCAGCCAACTCAGGTTCAATCCCTGACACCTCATATGGTCCCCAGAGCACTGCCAGGAGTAATCCCTGAACACAGAGCCAGAGGTAAGCCCTAAGCAGCCCCAGGTGTCATCATCATCATCATATCATCATCATCATCATCACCATCATCATCATCATCATCATCCCTTTGATCGTTAAATTTCTAGGGTGATCACAGTAACGTCTCCATTCGTCCTAGCCCTGAGACTTTAGAAGTCTCTCTCTACTTGTCCTTCCCAATGATGCCGCACTGGAGGCTCTTTCAGGGTCAGGGGAATGAGACCCAGCTTGTCACTGGTTTGGGCATATTAATAGACCATGGGGACCTTGCGAGGCTCTCCCATGTGGGCAGGAAACTCCCGGTAGTTTGCCAGATTCTCCCAGAGGGTGAAGTAGGCTATAAGCTTCCGGGAGCTTGCTTTTAAGTCTCTGGATGTTGGCCGTTGATGGGATTACAGGGCGCCTGGGGGCAGTCCCTGGGTGTGACCGCCTAGCTACTGGGAAATGGGAAATCTGGGCAGAGGAGGCCCAGTCCCGATCCGAACAGGCTTGGAGGTCTCAGCCCCAGGTCCCACACACCTGGGTTCCTCTGCCGTTTCCTTCATGTGTGAGGCTTCTCCGAACTTGTGGAGAGGGGCCTTGAGCATGGCTGTGGCTAGGCTCCGGAGGTCTTCGGCTGCTGGGAACTCTGCTTGGGATGGGGAGGGAAGCTGGAGCCCATCCTCTCCAAGGGGCCCGGGGGGAAGACAGCCAGGCGCTCGGGCAAGAGACTCTCTGCATTGCTCTCTTCTGGGAACTTGCTTTTAAGTCTCTGGATGCTGGCCATTGATGGGATTACACATGGCTGGGAGGAAGCCCCAGGTGTAAGCCCCCCAAAATTAAAAAAAATTAATCAATTTTTTAAACCTAGACCCATGAGCCAAAGAGATAGCACAGCAGTAAGAGAAATAGTTTAGAGGTCAAGGCACTTGCCTTGTGCACAGTTAAAGCCAGTTTATACCCAGTACCACATACAGTCCCCTTGAGCCCTGCCAAGAGTGATCTCTGAATATAGAGCCAGGAATAATGTCTGAGCGCCAGTGTGCCACCACCCCAAATCAGACTCAATTATGTCTACTGGAGAAAATAAGCATACAAAAGCATTAAGCCCAACTCTATAGTAGATGGAATTCATTTTTAATCTTATTTTCTTGCTAAAGATGTGTGGCACTCACCTCTAGTCCTTTAAAGCAGAAGTGATGTCCCAGAACCTTTGTTCTGCTTCCTGTAATATCTAAGCTTTATAAAAATAACTGCTTTGTGGGGGGCGGGGAGAATACGTGTTATAGACTAATTTTTGTTTCTCTCCTTGAAAAAAAAATTATATTGGAATATCAACTCCTGATATCTTAGAATACATTTTTTTTTTGAGGAAAAGACCTTTACAGAATCATCCGAGTTAAAACAAGATCTTTAGGGAGGTCCGCATCCAAAGTGGTTGAAGGCATTATAAGGAGAGAAAATCAGAATACCTACTCCAGATAACAAAGCTCACCATCTGGGTTTTGGGAACCGCTGTGAGAAAGCAGACATCTGCAAGGCCATGAGGAAGGGAGGCTGCAGAAAAACCCAAACCTGCCCTCATCCCGATCTTGGACTTCCACCTCTAAAACTGAATAAAATTCATTTCAATTTTTTAATGGCACCTACTCTGGGGTATTTTGTATTGACAAATGAAGGCACGGTGAGTCTTCCCTGCTGGTGACATAAAAATCACTTTACTGGATATCTGAAAGAGGTTTGCCCTCATCTCATCCAGTGTGGTACAAAGAGACATATGAGGTGCCAAAGAGAAACAAAGATGGAAACGAAAGTGGTAAGGATATATTCTACTTCATAAGATATGGATTAAGTAGGAAGATTTAAGAAAATGATCCCAAAGTGAATAGAATTCAAGTTGGATTTGTACTGAGGTGACCAAAGTTTTCCAAAGGACGGGGGTCCTAGGTAAGAAGGATTTGGGTGCTAGGAAAGAGTAAGAAGGGTCTCTGAAGAATTTAAGGATGTGAAAAAACAATTGGGAAGTGAGGATTGGTCCACATGAGCCTATAAACTAGTGCTTATGGAAGTGAGGCTATAATTCCTTCCCCAGGCTGCATCCCCACAGAGACTAGGATTCATGGACCCATCTTAAGGAGGTGTCTGGAACAAACAGTGAGCTATTTGAGTAGCGTCTGATTGTCTCAAACAGGCACTCTAAGTAGGGTAAGGATAACCCAAGGATGCAATCTGGAGCTGCTAGCAACAGCTGTTAGAGTTTGCATCTGTATAGTTCAAGCTGCTTGGTCTAGACATAAAGAAAACAGAGCAACGTGGTCAGAGTTTGTCTGAGGAATCTTCACTGAGGGCCACAAGTCAGGCAGAATCTATGTGCTGACAACTCCCAGACTGACCCGACAGGCCTGAAAGGTGACCTTTGGTTTCTGATGACACAGCAGCAGCGAGTGACAGAGCCCAGAGCTGTGCTGAATTGTGTGATGGCCTGGGTCTGGAAAGAAACTCCATAAAAACCGACATGAAAGCCAGGCAGGCTCAGAAATCATGGTGGAGAAGGAGGCGGGAGCCTTCCGGACTGGAATTTATGGAGGCTTATCCTTTTTCTGTCCTCACTGTATTTTACTGTGCTGTGTTTACACAGCACAGGTGCGGAAACCCAGCAACTGGGCGAGGGGTGGTGGCAGGCTGGAGCCCTGGCACAGACCACTCAAACATCACCAAATACAAAGTGGTGGGTGGTTCTTAACGTCATCTGGAGCGGACCCACAGGCCCATGTCCTGTGCTGATGCTAAGAATAGTGTTAGGTACAGGGGCCCCTGGAGAGACCTTTCTCAGAGAGTCCTGTCAACAAGCTGCAGGCAAGAAAGAAATAGATACATGATTGGTGGGGGGCTAGATAAGTTGGGGGCTTCTCAGAAACCAGGAAGAACTCTATTCTGATCCTGATACTCCACATCAGAGAGGGATCAGTTCTCCCTCCCTCCAGAAAATATAGCAGCCCGTGTTTTCTAGGTTGTATTACAGTTTGGAATGACATGTTCATACAATTAGTTGGCAAATATACTCCTTCCCCCTGAAACAAGGGCCCCATGAAGGCAGAGACTGTAACTATTTTATTTTCCATAAGGGTCTGGCAAGAGTTAACATGCAAGAGCTTGGAGAGATAATACAGCAGGTTAAGCACTTGATTTGCATACAGTCGACCTGGGATCAGCTCCATGAGCCCTGCCAGGAGGTATCTCTGAGTGTACAGCCAGGCAGAAGCCTGGAACACTGCCATATTTGACCCTAAACAAATAAAGAGTTGCTACTCAAGAAATGTTTGTTGAATAAATGAATGAGTGGATTAATGTGAATCCCCCACCCTAAGCTTCACCTCTGGTATGAACACAGTGGAAGGTGGAAGGTGGAGACATGGCGTGGACAACCCCAGTCCCTCACCCAGCCCCCAGGGCCTTAGGTGGTAGGTGCCTTTATGTGGACTGGGGAGAAACTTATCTCTAATTCCAGGGATTTCAGAAAAGACCCAGAACTCTGAGGCCCAAAGACCTCTACAGAGTAAAACCAGGCAAGGAACTTTCCCATGGAGATGGGGAGATGGCAGATGATCTTCATTTATAAAGCCCAGGGTCCTCACAGGTACCACATAGACCGCTGTTCACCAGCCTCCATGCTTGCAGTGGTGGAGCCTGAAAAAAAAAAAAAAACAAGAAAGAAAATATGGTACATGAAGCAGAGTACCAGATCCCCAGCCTGCCAGTGCTGGGACTCCAAAAATCTTCTAGTCTCAGATTCCTGTGACCAAACTTTTCGTGCCCTGCCCTCTCTGATTTCTGTGTCTTATCCTGGGGTCCCTGGGGCCTCTGCATTCTCTCTCTCTCTCTCTCTCTCTCTCTCTCTCTCTCTCTCTCTCTCTCTCTCTCTCTCTCTCTGTCTCTGTGTCTCTGTCTCTGTCTCTGTCTCTGTCTCTGTCTGTCTGTCTGTCTCTCTCTCTCTCTCTCTCTCTCTCTCTCTCTCTCTCTCATTTGTCCTTTTACTCAAACCATGGGCAAAAGGTGTCACTGGCATAGTTATAGACTTTGGATTGAGTCATTGTGGAATATATAAAAATGCCAAAATCAAACGTACCCCTGAAACAAAGGTCTTAAGGAACTAGAGCAATAGTACAGAGGTTTGGGTAGGGTGTTTACCTTACAATCAACCAACCATGGCTCTGTCCCTAGTACCCCATATAGTTTCCCAAGCCCATCAGGAGTGATATCTGAGCTCAGAGCCTGGAATAAACCCTGAGCACTGCACGACGTGGCCCCAAAACAAACATATATAACCATAGACTTTAACTTCCATTTTTTAAAAATTAAAGGAATACTAGTCCCCAAGATTTGTCATTAAGAGACAGTTACTTAATAGGAAAGTAACTGGGCCAAAACTTTTAACCTGCATTTTCCTCCCAACTCTGGCTCTGACTCACTGTGTGACCTTAGGCAAGTTCCTTCCCCTCCTGGGGCTGCTCTTTCTGTTTAATAAATGTCATGCTACTTTTGATTCCTTTGCTCCTTTCCTTTTGTGGGAAGAATCACCCTGGGAAATTTAATTAAGGAGAGGCTCCCGGTCTCTTTGCCAGGGGAGCAGACCTTCCCACATGGACGTGGTGAGCACTTTGGACCAGCCCTTGCTCCTCTGGTGTGAATTTCCTCCTCCTTCTCACCAGTCCTGCTATCTTGATATAAGGGCCCTACATGGAAATTGCATTCAAATTTGCTTTCTAAAAGGCACACACATTTAATTCTGCCTGAGCTGCCTTTGTGTGAAGCTGGGACTGATTCATCTCAGAAGCCTAACCTTAGCCTTGCAGAGGTGTCATTGAGAGGAGTTCAGAAGGCTAACTTAGTCATCCTCCAGAGTAGGAGGAATGCAGCTGTAGGTACCAAGGCAAAGCATTATATTAGGGAGGTGCCAAAGTCAGCAGTGAGCAGGCAGCAGGGATCTGTACACATGTTGCTTATTTATCAGTCTTCTGTTAGTATCTATAGGCTGGTTAGATCACTTCAATCTTCAGCACATTAAATGGAACCTTCTAAGAATTACATTTTAGATGGATTGATGGATGGATGGATGGATGGATGGATGGATGGATGGATGGATGGATGGACGGACGGACAGATAAGTAGAAATGTGTTCAGTAATGTGTTATGCAGGAATATACTCTCAGAGACTATACCTTGTGCCATAGGCCACCCCAAAACTTGTCAATTACAAGGCAGTAGAGGTCTTGGTGGTGGGCGTAGTGGTTTGGGTCATGGCTGCCTGGGAACACTTTATTCAAGTGACTATTCCACCACCCCTCAGGAGATAGAAGGAGTCTAATCTTACAAATAAAGTTCCTTTACTTCTGATATGGTCACATCGAGAAGAGTAAAAAGGTATCCTCTCCTGTAGGGTGTTTTGCATCCTCTCACTATTCTATAATGCAACAAATCCCCAAATGTATATTTCTTTCCCTCCTATCACTTATCAAAATAAGTTTGATGCTTGATCCTACATAAGGATTGAAATGTGCTCAGGTTCATTTATGTTTGGATGTGGGCTTTGGGGCCCAGTATGAGGGGACCTGCACTGGATGATAAAGATAAGGTCAGCTTCAGTTTCCCATCAGCCTCTTCCCATGGCTGGGAAGTATTTCCATGACTACTCAGCATCTCCCAGGCATCAGTCAACCAGATAAACTCTGTAAATATAAGACAACATCCTGAGTGCACTAGAGAGAGACCCTGATATATAAACCATAACTATAATAGAATTGCAGCAATTTAGATGAGAGATAGTAGAGTGCTGAACTAAGGTGTTGAACAGTGGAGAGAAGGGAACAGGAGTCGAAAGAATACCAAGATCTAAGTTAGAGAAAAGAAAAGGTTTGAGTATGCCTCTTCTGTTTCCAGCTTTATAACTGGAGGGGGCTGAAATTTCCACCAAGAGTAAGAGGCAACACTGGATAACTAAAGATGAGTTCAGTTCTATGTGTGCCTCTGAGAGGCTTCTCTGTCGCATCTAAGAAAAAGCTTAATTCGAAGTAAAATAATTTAATTCCAGAAAGCAGTTAAGAGTGGGTGAGTTTGCCCCTGAACACTACCAAGTAAGACTCAACAACCATCCCACCACAATAAAGAAATAATGGTAGACTATCACTGCTTTATTGTTTTCAAAGGCCAACTATGTTCCACATAGATATATCCTTCTGCATTTGAACACTAATTTACAGTCCTAGCATTCCTCCTAAGAAGGTCTATTTTTTGAAACAAACCCCACATCAGCCATGAATGCAAGTATAAGTGAATCAGACCAGACCAGTGGGGAATTCTTAGGGCAGACTCAGATTGAACCATGCCTTTCTCTTTGAATACTGCCCTGGCCTCTGTATCTCTAAAGGACATTCAGTTCTCCCAGCTTCAAATTATGTGACCCTCCTCTGGCAGCTGAGACAACTCCGAGGTTTCTTGGATACAGTATATGTATCCAGGAATAAGCACAAAAGACTAAAGTCATTAAAACTAAAGAGAGATAGCTTGACATGGCCAGAGAGAGTCTTTGTCTCATGTCTTCAAAGCCCAAATGAAACTTAGTAAAAGCAAGTCCCCCATGTTAAATGGTAGACAATTTCATTGGCAATCAGAAAAAAAAAAAAGATAAACCTGTTCAAAACTTCAAGATGTTTTTCTATTTTGGATAGAAAATGAGACACTCACGTGGTATTCAGGGACCTCTACTGACTCTTGGACAAACTGGCCATCAGTTCAATACAAGGGTCAAAGATTGCTTTGGTACTATGACTTTTGGTACTGAGGATCACCTGGGTCACCCCAGAAGTGATCAGAGAATCTTCAGTCACATCTGGTGGCATGGGGTACCAGGAATCAAATATGAATCAGGCACAGCTGAGACATGGACAATAATCGCTGTGCCCCAACTTGAGGTAGTTACAAAATGCCTCATCACTCTCTGATTAGAATTCAAGATAGATAAAAACATCAGAGTCCTCTGAGCACATAATGAATAAATGGAGCGGCAACCAATTCCTGAAGCTATAGAAATTCAAATATTCATTCATTCAACCAAAAGGTATTAGGCCTTTTCTACATTAAAACCACTTGTGAGACAGTGTGGGACATAAAGGTAAAAGTGACTTGGCCTCTGATACAGACAGCACATGCAAGAGATCCAGACTGGTAACAAATAACTGGCAAGAAGAAGTGGGGGTGAAGCTACCTCTGCAATTGAATCTATAAACCCTCACAACCCCACCCCACGAGGTGAGTTATGCCATCATGATTATTTTGTAGGTTGTGGAAGCCAGAAAACCAGGCATAGGGAAGTTGAGAAACTTCCTAAGGCCAATCAATGGGGAGAAAATCAGTTAGTTAATATCAAGGACAACTTTACTGACCAAGTGATCCCTACAAGGGGCATTCAGTGATGAGTTGGTTTTTAGGGACAAGAGTTGGAGAAGTTCAGAAGTACATTCATTCTCAAAAATAAGGATATTTATATTTGGAAAAATGACTGGACATCTGATCTGGGGAATTTAGGATTCTTGAAATGATCACACATAAAGGGTCACTCTAAGAAATGAAGTTTTACCCCTGTAGTTTTAGGGAGTTATGGAAAGTTTTAGAGCTGAAGTGATGGGACCAAAAATATACCATAGAAAATCCAGTTCCTTCACTCAAGACACTTAGTCAGATGAGGGGTGGAGGGCGGGGGAGAATTTTGTAAGTGCCCAATAAAATAATTCCACTTAAACTACTTTCTTCACAAACAGATCCACAGAATACATAATGACTCAAATGTGACTTTTGGATCTTCGCGTTTTGTTGTTATTGTTTTGTTTTGTGTTAATGTAGTCCTTCTAAAAACAAAGTGGAACTTCCTAATTTCAGGCAAGCAATGATTCAGGTAGTTGTTCTGCTTCCATTGTTTGGCTCTGCCATCCCTGGCTTCCAAGTTCACTTTGCTGTGTTCTGTGACCCTGGTGACAGGGACACAGTGGAGCAGGTTTCTTCTTCCCAAGGGCACCAGAACCTCTTGTTCCAACTCCTTGGGAGGCACAAGGCTCACCCTAGCAGCAGGGGGCACAAATTGAAATTTTAGTATGAGCACAACGTAGACAGCTATGTTGATTTATAATGATGCACACCTTAAACTATTTTAATGCAAATCATATCAATTAATGTTATACAAATTAAACTTCAATTAAATGCTTAACATTTAAAATGAAAATAGAGACATTTAGTCTCCCCATGAGCAGCCACTTTCTTCTCTGGGGGTGCCTCAGTTTGGGGAGAAAGTCTATCACACCAGAACAAAGAAAGAAAAGCTTATTTACCCTTCAGCAATAACTTTTCAAAGTAGTCTGGCACCTTGAAACTTGGTTCAGGAATGAGTTTTATGAGCAAATGAGGCTTAAAATAACATAAGCATAGTCCCTTTTAGCACCAAATCGTATTTGTCCAAATTATTTTTTGAAGGTTCCAAATTGATTTTATACTTTCCTACCTAAGTGAACAAAGCTTAACTTAATTTAAGCTTTTTTTGATGACTTAGGACCCCATTATGACTGTCACTTACTATAATGCACTGTGTTGTATACTGATGGCTTTTGAGTGCTGTGGAAATGTTTGTGCCTGCACTGAATGCCTGTAGCATTTGTGGCCGTTCTGCTAAATTTCCTTGTTAGCCTTTCTGGCCCTCTTAGAGTATTTGCATTCAGCATATCCTCTCACTGCCTCTAATTTCTGTTTTTCCAGTACTTTCTATGTTCCCTGCCATTCTTGCTTTCTACTGGTTCCTTTCTCTGTAATTTATTAGTCCAATCTTTCAAGTGATGTGTGACTATCCATACGGATAGAAATAATCAGATTCACATAGATTTTCTGTTTCCTTCTTTTGTGACTCTTCAATCTTCTTTCTTTGAAATCCTGTTTGGCATATTCTGTTTGCATAAAATGCTAGATTGAGCACGGACACTTGGAAATGGGAATAACCCAGGTTCTTAATCTCTGCTGTAAAAACACTATGACCTTGAGGAGTTGAACTTTGAATCTATCCTTTAAATATAAGCTAAGGTGGCAATGTATACTTTTCAAATTAACAATACTAACATAATTAATATTATTAACATAGTTAACATTATTAACACTTTAAGAAAATTTAAAGTTTCTCTGGTTTTGTGGTTTGTTTTGTTTTGTATCTGTTTGGGGGGTTTGTTTTGTTTTCTCTGGGGCTTGGGGTTTTTTAAGTTTTTTTGTTTGTTTGTTTCCTTGTTTGTTTCTTTGTTTGTTTGGTTGGTTTTGGGGCCACACCTGGCAATGCTCAGGGGTTACTCCTGGCTCTGCACTTAGGAATTAGTCCTGGTGATGCTCAAGGAACAATATAGATTGCCCTGGATTGACACAAGGCCAGAGCCCTACCTGTTCCTGCCTCCTCACTGTTTTTCTCAAACAGAGTTGTTCACGATACAGTTGTGTCACGTATTCAATATTAAAAGTTTCTCTGTTTTAAAAGTGGTAGTCACTATTGTTATTATTCTGGCATTTGTGGGACCTGGCTATTACTGCCCTCAGCAAAAGTAGAAATAACCCTTGGGGATATAGGGAATTATAACCCAAGTGTGAAAGGATGAAGAGTGAAAATAGAAGAGATGAATAATAATTTTATTTAGAATCCTGAAAGTACTCAAAAACTTATGGATCTACTCACGTGCTTGTTTGTTGTCAGCTAGGGGCAGACCTAGTAGAAATGAACTAAATCCTAAGAGAAGTATCAAGAAATAAAGAAGATGAGATGAAATTCTTCCCTATTGACAAAAGCATCTTCCTTTAAATTTTTTTGGGGGGTCACACCTGGTGATGCACAGGGGTCATTCCTGGTTCTGCACTCAGGAATTACCCCTGGCGGTGCTCGAACCTGAGTCAGCCACAGTGCAAGGCAAATGCCCTACCTGCTGTGCTATTGCTCCAGCCCCAACCTTTAAATTTTTTTTTTAATAAGAATAACTGAAGCCTGAAACTCTCTGAGTTCTCACACCTATAGGCATTTGTTCACGCCCAATGTTTTTGAAGGATCTGGGACCTACCTCTCTTGCCAACAGACATCTGCCTTGCATCTCACAACCCCACTCTGCCTTTAAATATGAGCAGAAGAGAAAGACAGTTGTGCATTGGGCAGCCTGCCCAAGAGTTTTCATTACACAGACAGTAGGTGCTTAATAACAATACGTTGAGCAAATGAAAAAGGAAAAAGAAGAAAAGGTGATTTGTCACTAATACAAAGTAAGTCATTCTGTAACCCAAAGAATGCATCATGTTTAGCAAATGAAAGCAGCTGGTAAAGTACTTTCCTAGTGTGTGTGTGTCGCAGCTAGTGTCCATCAGTGGTAAGCAGAGGCTGCACTGATAATCCTGATCCTAACTTCACGCTTTATTTATTTAACTAATGGCTGTCTGACTGGTGGCTCATCAAGATAGTGTTTACTGAGCTTTGCAAAGTGAAAAATTATGACTATGTTTACTCATATGTTTCCAGCTGGGGTGCTGAGTTTGTTATCCAGGCTGTTGATGACCATTCTTTTACTCTCAGAGCCCCTAAAGTAGGCAGTTTGATAAACAAACCATCAGCTTGAGAACCAAAGTGTCAACACTGACACAATCTGGTTATTGGCTACTTGGCAGTAGTCGGAATACAGAACCTCAACTAACGACTCCTTCTGGAAGCTCCCTATGCTTAGATTAATAAGGTGAATAGAAATTAGGTACAGAGTAATTGGTTTGGTTTGTGGTACTAAATCGTCAATAAGAAAAATTAGTCTAAGGATCAAATTAAATATTTCATTTTGAGTACGTTTGTCTCTTGGTCTACAGTTAGTAGAAACACAAGCAGAGCACCTGGGAGAGCTTATAGTTCTTGCTGTCCCCTCACCTGTGGGAATTAATTTAGTTACTTGTGCAGCAGATATTTTGTGTGGACCTACTTACTATGTGCAAATCTCAGAAATCTTCTGATGATCTAAACCCAATACAAAGATGACCCCAGTATTTCAGTATCTTTTGCCATTTTGCAGGGAAGTAGGGGGAAAGCATCCCACTTCCACTGTGGATGGGAATGTCTTGAAATTCAGCCTTGATGGAAATCAGAATGAAAACCTCTCAAAATATTAATATCATAGTTTCTGTACTACCCAGAAATTCCACTACTTAGCATCTATACCAAGGGTCCAAAAACACTTCTTTGAAAAGACATTTAGACTCTGTATTTTTCACTGCAGCACTATTCAGAATAGTCAAGATCAGTAAACATCCCAAATGCTCAAGAACAGATGACTGGATAAAGAAACAGCGGTAAATATATGCAATGGAGTACTACTCAGCTATAAGAGAAACAAAACCCTGCAATTTGTTGTTGTGTGGTTAGAACTGGAGTATCATGCTTGAGTGAAGTCAGCCAGGCATATCTCTCATATGTGAGAATAGTAAAGAAATAGCAATTGGACAATGATATTGTCCAATTCCAATTCCCCATTGTCCAATTCCTTGAGAATTGGACCACAGAAGTAAGTCACCAATCGGGGAGGAGAGGTGTGAGGGAAGACTGAGACATTGTGGAGGGACATTGACACACTCATGGTGGTATTAGAACATTTATGCATGAATCTGCTATTGTAAATCATGGTGTCTAAATTAAAATTGGAGGGGAAAATAAAAGAATCTTAGCATTTTGCAAACAGGAGAGGTTACTGATAGCAATTATGATCATTATAAAGATAGGAAGAGGGTGCTAAGTTAGTCTGGGAGTTTAAGGATGATTCTTTTTGAAAGTGATACTTTGAGTAAGAACTCAAGGAGTTGCAGAAACACTGTTCACAATAGCTCAAATCTGGAAACAACCCGAGTGCCCTAGAACAGATGACTGGTTAAAGAAACTTTGGTACATCTACACAATGGAATACTATGAAGCTGTTAGGAGAGATGAAGTCATAAAATTTGTTTATAAATGGATAGACATAGAGAGTATCATGCTAAGTGAAATGAGTCAGAAAGAGAGGGACAGACATAGAAGGACCACACTCATTTGTGGAGTATAGAATAACATAACATGAGGCTGACACTCAAGGATAGTAGATACAAGGGTCAGGAGGATTGCCCCATAGCTGGAAGCCTGCTTTATGAGCGGAGGGGAGAAGGCAGATGGAATAGAAAAGGGATCACTAAGAAAATGATTGCTGGAGGAATCAGTCAGGAGGGGAGATGTGTGCCGAAAGTAGATAACAGACCAGACATGATGACCTCTTAGTGTCTGTGTTGCAAGTTATAATGCCCAAAAGTAGAGAGAGAGTATGGGGAATATTGTCTGCCATGGAGGCAGGGGAAAAGTGGGTAAAGGGGGTATACTGGGATATTGGTGGTGAGGAATGTGCACTGGTGGAGGGATGGGTGTTTGATCATTGTGTGATTGTAACCCAAACATGAAAGCTGTTAACTATCTCACAGTGATTCAATAAAATTTTTAAAAAAGGAGTTGCAAAAGTTGGGTTGGAGCGATAGTACAGTGGGTAGGGCATTTGCCTTGCACGCAGCCAACATGGGTTTGATTCCCAGCATCCCATATGGTCCCCCAAGCACCGCCAAGAGTAATTCCTGAGTGCAGAGCCAGGAATAACCCCTATGCATCACTGAGTGTGACCAAAAAGAAAAAGAAAACATAAAGGAGTTGAGGAACTCAAATGGAGGAAGCAAGAGATTAAAAACTGTTATTATTATATCTATAAATCACCAAATAACTCTCCAAGGTATGTAATAATATTCTGGTTTGCAATTTAGAGGATTCAGATTCCAGGGAAAGAATGTGCAAAGGCACTGAGGCAAAGACTTACGAATAGTTTCATTAGGAGCATAAAAAGGCTACAAAGTCAAAGCCCATGTGACTGGAATATCCAGAGGTTAGATATGTCCCATCGTGGGTAGAGGACACAGCAAGGTATCTTGACTTGCTAAGCCACTGGAGGAATCTTGTCTTTGAATTAAAAGAAAGCCCTTTAAGTACACTAAGCAACAGCAGGCCATAGAGAGAGGGTCTTAGGGGTTGAACAGTTAGTTCATTGGACTGGAGTACAAGGTTTGCAGCAGGGGACCAAAGTTCAATCCCCAGACCTCATTGGATTCCCTGAGCACTGCCAGGAGCAACTCCTGAGCAGTAAGCAGGGAGTATCCCAAGCACTGCCAAATGGATAGAATTTTAGAAAAAGCTGCTCTGGCTGGTATCATTAGAAAGAGTAAGTATGGGAGTGACTTAAAAGCTTGGCAGAGATGGAGGCAGGGAGAATGGTGGGTGGAACGGAGGGTGGGTCAGGAGAAGCCATACACTGAATAAAGGTTTTTCCCATATTTCCCACTACAGTGACCCCAAGTTTTCTCTTGCCTAGTAACGCCTTTGCTGTCATTGTGTACCATTCAATTCCTAGCCCTTAGCTTTACCCTGTCCGTGACAGTACCTCTTGTTCTTTTTCATCATGGCCCCTAATCCAGTGAAATATACTGCTAATGTTGCCAGTTAAGAGACCATACCTAACAGATGACTGGGAATGAAAGTCTTATGCAGAAGATAGAGAAATGATAGTCCTATATCAAATGTGGAGAAATTCCTTAATGACTTGGAATGGAAACGAAACACAAAAGGTCTCTCTCAGCACAGTTACATCTAGACATTGGGAAAAGAACAAAGATCCAACAATGATGTTAAATTTACTGCTGGGATTTAGCGCATTAAAGGTGCCAACTATAGTGAGTTTTCAGTAAGATGAAATAGCCAATGGCACAGTTCTTGGAATATAGTCCCTGTGCTTGACTGTACGTATGAAATGATCAAATCGAACAGACACTGGCTAAGCAGGATCACTGGCACATAGACAGGAGAGAGAGCAGCATGTTATTTAGGAGGGTTTTTTTTTTGTATCTACAAAAATAGCCTATAATCAGAATAATAGTTATTCCTTACAGAGTGGTTGACCTGGCTTTTTTATTAGGTAATAAGTGGAGGGAATGATAAATGTAGGGAAGTATCTGCAAATAAATGACTGGAGTGGGATTTGAACCCATGTCTGACTCACAAACCTGTGCTCTTTCCATTTGAAAGCCATAGATTTAATTTTTTATTCAATTTTAATTTCATTAACTGAAACCTTAGCTTCTCTTTCCCTAAAATAGAACACAGCCAAGCTCTCATAATTCTCTTGCCTTTGACCATCAATTATCAGTAATCATCCTCAATTTGGGCCACACTGTGCTTATCTTAGGTCTCTTTCAAATGTGGTGAAGGTCAAAGAAGCCAGTTTTGTGGAATCAGGCTCGTCTGGCAGCATTAAATATCACCTAACTCTAATGAAAATTCTGCTTTTTGTTTGTTTTAATGAACACAGGAGGCCTCTATCTCCAATCTCCTCCTCTATCACCAAGTAAATTGCATGTGAGTAACCTTTGAAGGAAATACCATCGGGGAGTTATTTAAAAGGTTCTGAGTGAGCCAGAGCCATCAACCATTTTACTCGCGTTCCAGAGAAGAATCAGACCCTGGAAGCAGGCTGGTCTCATGGACAATTCATTATACCCCTTTTGGTGCAAAGAAAAATTGTCTGCTCCTTGCTGAGAAAGTAGGGTAGTAAGATATTAATAGGTACCTTTATCTGTTGCATAAAAGTCTATGCCATGCATGCTATATAATCCCAACCCTCAGATTTTTGTAGACAATGAAGAAATTAAAAATGTAACTCATTAGTGATTGTGGCATAAAGTGAATAAGTGGGATCATGATCCATGATTAATCTGTGTCACAGCATCCTCACTGGAAAAAAAAAAAATGGTAGGACCGGGGCCGGAGCGATAGCACAGCGGGTAGGGCGTTTGCCTTGCACGCGGCCAACCCAGGTTCGATCCCCGGCATCCCATATGGTCCCCCAAGCACTGCCAGGAGCAATTCCTGAGTGCAGAGCCAGGAGTAAGCCCTGAGCATCGCTGGGTGTGACCCAAAAAGCAAAAAAAAAAAAAATGGTAGGACCTTCTTTCAAGGTTGTTTTCAGGGTTAAATCAAATGTACATGAGATACTTAGTGCTTGGCAATTAGTCGAGCATGTTGCCAATATTATTAGTCATTAATAGTTAGTTATGTAGTAAATTGGGGATGCCTTTTTCAATTAAAGTAGGCATGCTTGGGGGGAGTCATAGATGGGACAGGAGCTATTTTCATTTTAGTACCAGGGATCAAATTCAGGGCTTCATACCTTAAACGCAGTGGCTCTGTCACTGTGCTACTCTAGCCAAAAAAGACACATTTAAATTTATAAAGAATCGAAGCATGTGACTAACTAGTGAATCAAACGACCGAGTATAGAGAAATGTCTAATGTATCCTAAGGACAGAAAGTGATTGGCTGTAGATGCATCTGGAGAATAAATGTGAAAGAAGTTAAGAGCCAAGAAGAAATAAGTTAGAATCTGATTAGGCAAAGGATTTTGATTTTGATCTTGAAGCAGAGTAGGAGAGTGCAAGTTATATGCCTTGTAATCTCATGCCTCCAGCTAAGCAGAACAACCTGAGAGGGGAAAACTTCAAAGTAGGAAGGGGACATGGGAGGCTGTGGGCACTGGTGAAAAGGTGGGAAGCAGAGGTAAAGACTCAGGATGAAGTGTGGATTTATTTTCCAGAGTTGCTGTAGCAAATGACCACTAACTGGATGCCTTAAATAAACTGGAACCTATTCACTCAGTATTTGGGACTAGAGTCTGACACCAAGATTTGGGCAAGGTCCCACTCTCCAAAAACTCTAAGAGATCTCAGCTTCAGGAGGTGCCCTGCCATCCCTCCTCATGTTCCAGGCCAGTAGGGTATCACATCAGTCTCTTCCATGATTAGTCTTCTCCCATGATCTCTTTTTACAATTGCATTTAGGACTTTTTAGGTCTAATCTTGTATAACCTCCTCTGAACTTTCATCTCCCCTCCATCTGCAAAAATAGTCTTTCTTCAGAGAAGTTTACATTCACAGGCACTGAGTTAAGGACTTAAGGACACAAATCAGTCTGTACCTGACATGAGGATCCTGACCCTTAAGGGACTTCGCTAGTTGGAAAGAAATGCCTCCCTAAATTTTAAAAAATAGACCAAGTTCTGGGACAAGGGAGTCCCTTTGAGACACAAAGGCATTTGGCATTTTCCCTAAAATTGAGGGTTTGGATGCTCTGTAGTTCTTCCTTGGTGCATGTTCCAAATGGGCAAGCAGACAATGGGAAAGCTGAGAGCGATGTGGGAAATCGGGATGTCTATTCATATTAATCTGTCCTAATAAGACCATTTGTAGGTTGCATCTTCAATGCAACTATTTATCTATGATTTCTATTTTTATTTATCCGTGATTTCTTTTCAGTGAGTTCCCAGTGACCTTGTCAATCTATGAAGTGAATTTCTTTAGGTTTCTTAGCAGTGAGGATCTCTCTAGTTTAACCCAAGAGTTGCATTTGGATCATGACCTTAAGAAAAATCTTACAATCTCCTGAGCTTCCTGTGGAGTTAGTGTTCTGTTCTCTGTAAATGAGGTACAGGGACTCTCAACCTTAGGAATGCATTAGAACCACCAGTAGTAGGATGGTTCTTAAAAAGACCCAATTTATTTGAATCAAATTGCTGGGCCCCACCTAGGAGTAGTCAATTCCATAAGTATAAGGCTGGACCTGCACATTTGTATTTCTAGAAACATCCTGGATTTCATTGTTACTCTTGGCCTGGAAGCAAAACTATGAGGATCATTGGCATAGATAACCTCTGATATTTCTGCCAGTGATGCTATTTTATAGTTCTATAAAGCTAATTTCAAAATACTGTGATTAGACAAAGTAAATTTTCTCATTTTGATTAGCAAAATCTGCTTTTTCCCCTCAATTTCATTAATGTAGTCAACATATAAAATAATATATTTTTAAAGTTTAAATGTGATGATTTGATATTCATATGCCTAGTGAAATAATTACCATAGTCAAATCTTGGTGTATCTATCACTCACTCTTATATCCTTGTGTGAGTGTGTGCATATGTATGTGTATATTAATAATTCTTTAGAGATTCTCCTTTATACATTTCAACACTTTCTTCTCAGCACCAGCACATTTTTCTTCATCATCTGCTAATGGATAGTTATGTTATTTTCATACCTTGGCTGCTATAAATAGTGCTACAGTGAATAGGAGAGTGGAAATATCTCTTCAAAGTACAAAATATTGGTGTCAGAGCGATAGTGCAGCAGGTAGGGCATTTGTCTTGAACTCAACTCACCCAAGTTCGATCCCCAGCACCTCATATGGACTACTAAGCCCAGAAAGGAGTAATTCCTGAGTTCAGAGCCAGGAGTAATCTTTGAGTATCACCAGGTGTGGCCCAAAAAACAAAACAAAAAAAGAAGCAAAAAAAGTTCAAAATATTGATTTATTTCCTTCAGGTAGGTACTTAGAATTGATGTTGCTAGATCTACTTTCTATGCAGAACCTCCTGCCCCTGTCTTCACCAGGGACCCCAGTGAGAGGGGCAGGTTGAGTTTTGCTCCCCACCCCAAACAGAGCCCTAGCAGCCTAAAACCTCCAAAATCTAGCCACAGTCATGCTCAAGGCCACTTTCTGCATGCTTGCATGAGCCTCACCCATGAAGGAACCGACAGAGGAACCCAGGTGTGTGGGACCCGAGGCTGAGATCTCCAAGTCTGCTCAGATTGGGACTGGGCCTCCTCCACCCAGATCCCCCATTTTCCAGTAGCTTGGCAGCCACACCCACAAACTGCCCCCAGTGCCATGTAATCTCATCAACAGCCAAGATACAGAAAACTATAAAACAAAGCTCCCGGAAAGATGCAGAATCTCGTTCAGCAGAGCCTGGAAAGCTACCCATGGTGTATTTGATATGACAAAAACAGTAACAATAATGGGCCTCATTCCCCTGACCCTGAATGAGACAGGGATGAATGGAGACATTACTGGTGCCCGCTTGAGCAAATCGATGAGCAATGGGACGACTGTGACAGTGACAGATCTACTTTTAAATAATCTGTTTGTCTAATTATTGTTCAATTTACTTATCTTTGGATTTATCTAACTTAAGTGTATTGG
Organism: Sorex araneus; assembly: GCF_027595985.1. Classification (NCBI taxonomy): domain Eukaryota; kingdom Metazoa; phylum Chordata; class Mammalia; order Eulipotyphla; family Soricidae; genus Sorex; species Sorex araneus. The sequence continues at coordinate 65,685,978 of NC_073306.1, forward strand.
TTCAGTAGATTATCCACTGTCCTCTGTCCAGATAAGGCCAATGTATAAAGCTCAAAATATACTAGTGATTGCCTAGGGCTGTGTTTGGAGAACTACTGTATGTCACCATAAAAATTCTTTACAAGATGATGAAAATGTTCTAAAATTATATCATGATGATGGCTGCACAACTCTGTAAGTATCATTGAATTTTTACTTTAAAAGAGTGTACTTTGTGGAATATAAGTTATATATCAAGAAACTTATCAAAGGACATTTTAAAAATAGAATGCAATTCAATAAAAGTTTTAACAAAATAATGGGATTTTCTAAACCTGTCTCTGGAGGTCACATTTTGTTGAAGGTGATAATGACATATGCAAGAAATTCAAAATTCTGTGCTCTAGAAAATTTCAACCTACTTAGAATAGATCAGGTTGCTAGGAGAGTAGTGATGCTGAAATACAATAAAGTCATCTATTTCATGGTCTTGATGTGCCATATACAGCAGAAGTGTTTTATGCCTTACTCTTTCAGAAATAGTTGTAGAACCCCTTCTTGGTACTCGGCCCTGCCCTTGGTGCTGAAAAGATCATGAGAAAAAGACCATATCTCTTCTATGAAGGGAGGATCTCCCAAGGAAGAAAGAAAAACAAACATGTAAAACATAAATCCTATTAATATCATCTTCAGTACTGATGTATTTAAGAAAGAAACCTGAATAAAGGAAGAAAGGCAGAAAGTGAGAAAAGAGATCACAAGTTAAAGAAGCACTTCCTGGAACAGCTGCTTGAGGTGTTACTTCCCAGGAAGTAAAACCTAAAGGAAGAGAGAGAGTCATCAAGCAAAGATCAGGAAAAAAAATGTCTGTGTGGGGTCAGATTCAATATAAGTCACTTTGACAGCAAGTAATGAGAAATGGTGGTGCAATCAAAGAAGAATTTTATACAGGAATTTGAGTTAGATTCTTTTTTCATTTTTTATTTTTTATTTTGTGAGGGGTCCTTACTAAAGGCATTTGTGGTCATTAGGACTATATTTAGCATTACTCAGGAGATTGTTGTTGCCAGATATGGAACCCAGGGCCCTCACTCTAATCCTTTGAGCTATCTCCCTACCCTCGAGTTTTGTTTCTAATATCTGGTACAATATGAAGTCATTGGAGCATGTAAGAAGGTAAATGATGTGATCCTATTTACATATTAAAGGTCACACATTCAAGCTTCACAGAGGCAGGAATATAGAGAAAGGAAAGGATGAGGGAAATGAAGAGTAGATAACAGGAGCAATAGAGAAATGGTGGTGGTTTGGATAAAGGTGAGGGCAGCAGCAGGGATGGTGAAATACAATAGGATTTGATATACGTGTATCTGTATCCTGTAAAATACGATTTGAGGAAGGTGCAATGAAATTGTACAAACTGTAGTGAGTAAGGAAAGAAAGGTCTGCAGAGTCATCTTGAATTTCATCTTGAGCACCTAATGGTAGGAGCCCCGTGCATTGAAATGATAAGACTTCCCTTCAAGATTGACTTAATGTATTCTTAGTACAGATGAAAATACTGGGGGCTAGCAAAATTAATCTGCTTTTCTCTAAAATTATCTATCCAAAAAGTAAAAGATACAGGTTCAAAGCCAGTGACTCCAAAAGTTGTATTGTAAACACTACCCAGTGCCATCTCCTGCCCATGGGGGGCTCTTTATCCTTATCCAAGCTATAGGTAGAAACCATAAAGTTAGAGTTGGAGAATAGGGAAGGGCTTCTTCACAACGAGGGCTAGTGAGAAGGCTTGTCCTTGAGCAAGGAAAAGAGGAGTAGCTTGGTAGAGTAACGTTTTTCTTGTGAATCACATTAAATCATTAGAATGGTTTATACCCAGTGTCAGGTTGAACTGAGATTGACAGCTAATAAAAGCCTAGTAATTACAGGAAAACATCGAATTGGAAAGCCCAGAGATTCGTGAAACACCTGAAGCCATTTAATATATCTTATGCTTGCTCCAGATCAACAGGCAGCTCCCAGAGCAGGACTAGTCTCATTACTGAGCTAATGGACATCGTGCTCGGAGGTACCTTTCCCTCTGCCAAATAAATCAGAATTTTAAAAAGTGAAGCCTGAGACTGCCATGCATGCTGCAAATGTTTGCAAGGACATCACTGAGTGTTTTAGGTGTCAAGTTTAATTTGACTTGGCCTGGCCTGTTCTCTAAAGAAAGACTCAGGAGGCATCAGCTGGGTCACCGGTAGAATTCCTTCTGCTCTTGCTCTCTGGGCTGTGACAGAAGTCAGACTTTGATTCCCTGAGTATGCTTTCTTATGCCAGGGTGGCTCCTGTCACTGCAGCCCAAAGGTGTAAGGTGTGATGAAAGTTATCATGCACCCCCCCCTCCCTGAGGCATGTGCATGGTTTGGGGGCGGGGAGGGTGTTGAGTCAAAGGAGAGAGCATTCATGAAAGGAAGAAACTCATTCACACCTTAGCAAATATTCTAACCATTCCGGAGCCCCCACTAAGTTGCAGACACTGTCCCAGATACTGGAATGAAAACAAGTGCCTCACATTATGAGGAGCAAATGTCCCAGCAGAAATAGAAATGATATGTTCTGTTTGCATCACTGAGTGTTCACAGCTTCTCTCCCCCCACAAAAAGGAATCCCACCAGCCTCCCACATCATACTCTTGGGGCCTAATCGGACGCTCTGAGCACCAGTGGCCCAGAGAATGGGTAACTCCTCCCTGTGCTGTAGATTTTTCCTGGGCATTTTTCACCTCACAACAGCTCTAATGACCTTGGCACCAAGCTCTTACTGGGGATTAATAACTGGCTGGGCTTAATGGCCCTTGCTGTGTCCTGGGCCGTTTTCCCAGCCAGTCATTAATTCCAAGAAGTGCCCTGGGTTCTGGCCATTATGGCTCCCTGGGCTGGTGGAGAGGCTGCTTTGAGGCAAATGGCCACGGTCTCCTTCTCTGCAGGCTGAGGCTTTCACAACACACTCCTTCTCTCCTTCTCCCTGTGGCATTAGCAGCACAGACTGGGATCTGCAGGTAAATTGTTGCCTACAGTACCACATTACGTCTACATTTTATTTCTCAGGAGGTAGGTTTTCTCAGACACAGAGAAGGCAGGAGGTTGGATTTCATTCACTCATTTATCAGTAGATACACAAATTCAGGGTTGAATATTTTTATGGGTCCAGTTACCAGAGGAATTAGATACCAGGAGCAGAGCAGCTTAATATGGGAGCAGGCTCCCTGTTTTGTACGCATGATGAATGCCTCACCTAATGGGGCTGAAGTAGAAGGCTGAGGAAGAAGTAAGAAAGAGAAGGTCTTGCTAGGAGCAGAATGAGTTCACTGGGAGCTGCCTCCTGTCGTGTCTGCAGGGAGTCGTATTTCCTATGCTGACTTGCAGCCACAAATTCACCTTCTTGTGCTCTGTGTTGATTCATCAACTCAGTCTCTGTGCTTATGGAAAGGATATGAAAATACTGCATGCAGAAACTTATTAGTGCATGAATGTTTCTAGCCCTGTCATTGAAACACTAAGGATTGTATTGGGTAGTAAGATGTGGAGGATACTGACTCTATCAAAAACTACATTCTGAGAAACTGAGCCACACAATGCTGTCCAGGATAGCATCACCAAAGTGAAATTTTCCCTTCTGGAAGAGAGTCGGCCATTGATACATACTCTTCTTAGCCGAGGGAAGTGTAATGTGTCTAGAAGAGCTATTGGCATTTTCTTGGCATCCTTTACCAAAAAGCACCTAAGGCATATTTAAGAATATATTTTCTTTTCTTTTGCATCATCTGGGGCATCTGCAAAAGTCACAGAGTTTTGGTGCCTAGGATAATCAATTCTTCAGAGCTAAGCCAGGTGGATAAGATCATGAGAAAGAGCTTTATGCGACTTTATGGTTATGCCCTGGCATGTGCCAGCAAACACAGAGGGTCAATGTGACACAGTATGGCACAGGCAAAGGAAACTTGGTTTTTCCTGAAAGGGACTTCAATAGGTCTCATGGACTTAAGAGAAGGCATAGTCCTTAGAATATGTATAAACTCTACAGATTTCACCTATCAAAGCATCCTGTGCTCAGGACCCACAGAAGCAGAATAATAAAATTAAGATAAGAGATACTGGGATCTTTTTTCAGAATGCTTTCCCAGTAAAAATGAGCATGGTATCTTCAACTTATAAATCAAACTGGAAAATTCAGGATGATAATTTTAGGTGATCTGATGAGAAAAGTCAGGTTCCTATGGCCCTGGGGTCCAGTGAAAATGGAATCTTTTGCAAAGTGACCTTATTAAGCAAATGGACTAAGTTACACAGGGCCTTGGGGCTCTATTAAGTGCTCAGTAAATAAATGTCTTTTCGGTGAATGAAGGAATGAATACCATCTTCCTTGCAGGCAAGAAAGTTAGATATCTGATTTGTGGGAAAACTCAATCTTAGACTTAGGGTCTCCTGACCCTAATTGTCATTGAGTGATGGACTATTTTCTTATATACCTTGTATCTTTCCTAGGAATTTTTTTAAGTGATCTTTTCTATGAGTGGCAATAAAATGGTAATCATTGTGGTTTTTCCAAATGCAAGATGTTCAGAGCTAAAAGCCAGACAGAGCCTAAAAAATATTTGAAGAAGGACAGTGGGTCAAGTTGAGGTTCAGAGTCCATCCTGAAGACCTGCCCTGTTCCACCATCAATTCACCAACTCCTCTTCCTCACAGCCAACCAGGAGCAGACTCTGTTTCTGTTCAACTGAAACTATTTGGCCTGAAGTCACCAAACCCAAAACATACTTTCTGACTCTGTTTTATTTGTTCTTTCATGTCTAAGGACATCACTCTCTTTCTTAAGAAATGGTATCGTCTGTTGGTTTCAATTACATAACTCCTGACTGGCTGACTTCTTATCTCTCCAGCTCTTTTAAACAAGTTCAAGTCTTCCCTAGTTTGTTTATTTGTTTAATATCATGCCTCCTGTGCCTAATCATATTAATCATACTATTTACTTTAAAGATATGAATTGTTTGTCTAGAGGCATCCTATCTCTGTAAAATTCTGGAGCAGAAAAATGGAAATTTATATGTCTTTTTATATAATTCCCATGTCAGCGCCTGACACATACTAGAAGCTCTATTCTTGAAATATCCTTCTCCGACCTTTATGTGGGAACTATAAAATATGGAAAAGGGTAATTCAGTACTTTTTATTTATTTATTTTTTATAAATTTATTTATTGAATCACTGTGAGAGCAGTTACAAAGCTTTTGAGTTTAAGTCTCGGTCATAGAATGATGAAACACCTGTCCCTTCACCAGTGCACATTTTCCACCACCAAAAGCCCCAGTATACCCTCATCCCACATTCTCCCCACCTGTGTGACAGATGGTTTCCACATTACTCTCTCTCTACTTTGATTATGTTCAATTATTTCAACACCAGACCCACCATTATTATTTGAGATTTTAGCCCAACACTCTGCTGAAAAGGCAACATTAACCATTTGTTTTCTATTGCTGATTATGAATAGCATATGATTTTGGAATTCTGAAATTTTGATAGTTGAATCTAGAGGGATTTCTGCCAAAAGCCGCTGGGTTCCGAGATTTGTTTCTGAGTCTCTGGGATTGTGGCCACTAAGCAGCCTGATCAGGAGCCAGAGAGACCATTCGTGGATGGCAACTCAGGGTTCTGTTGGGGCGGGGGAGGAAAGGGCCCACTCCACCCCTATCCCATGAGGCCGCGCATGTCTCATCACTGTGGACCCATACCTGGCTGTCCATTAGCCTCTGGAAGATGGCGGTCCCCAAGCCACCAGGGGGAGCAGGCAGTGGGTCAGCACCTTTTCCCACCTGTAGTAGCCTGAGGCCAGTAACCTAATGTGGAGACTGGACTCATTTCTGCCAAAAGCTGCTGGGTTCCAAGGTTTGTTTCTGAGTCTCTGGGCTCATGGCTGTTGATCATGATCAGGACCCCACTTTTGTCCATCCTTAGGCCCCTGAAATTATCCCTCTGGCCCATGAATTTGGGAGTTTAAGAAGGGCTTTACTCTGGGATCCACTACTTTCCTGAGGACATGGTGGTCATTGTATGGGCATCTGTAACATGGTTCTTCCTCCAAAATAAGGTTTGGTTTTACTTATAAAACCTAATGATTAAGGATCTAGCTTTATGAGTACACTTTGATCAGCCCCCAGTGAATGAAAATGTTGGGTTTAAGACCCCCCCTCTTGACAGCATACACGTTAATTTGGAACCCTGAGAACAAGGATAATACTTATGACTAAGAATACTGCTAAGTTTTAGGGAGTGAAAAAGGAGAAACATAAAGGAAACAATCATTCTAGGGCTCTTCTCAGCTGCACTACAATCTATATGATAATCCCACAGGTTCTGCACTCAGATTTCTTGGATTCAAATCCCAGTTTTGTTCCTTTCTAACAGTATGGGCTCAAGCAAGTTCCTTCACTAACCTATCCCAAAATATTCTCATCAAAACTAGGATGATAATATAGCATCCTTTCTTGTAGGACTATTTGAGTACTGAACATAATGCTTTAAAAACTCAGAATAGGGGCTGAAATGATAGTAAAGCAGGCAGGATGCTTGCCTTTCACACAGCCACCTCAGGTTCAATCCAGGTACCCCATATGATCTCCAAAGTCTGACAGAAGTAATTCTTGAGCACAGTCAGGGGTAAACCCAGAGCACCACTGAGTGTGACTAAAAATCCAATGACCTGACTCACTCCACCCCTTCTCAAAAATACAAACTCAGAACAGCACCAGGTCTATAGGAAACTGCTTCGTTGATGGCACTCTAGCCCAGTCAGCTGCTTCTTTATCCTCACACTCATCAGTGGATTCATTTACTGCTCACTCTCCCTAAAGTAAAAACTTGGAGAGATTTTATCCTTCCATTTCATTTGCATTCTTACTGCCTAACACAGTGCCTGTTGCCTAAGAGTAAGTGGGTGTTAAATGAATGAGAATTTACAATGATATAATCTCCATTGCAAAAGCTCATATATCACTTATCAACCCAAAATGATCAGTACTAATTCAGTGAATACCTACTCTGTACTCTACACTGGCAAGAATCCCAGTGCACCTCTCATTTCTAGAATGATCACCGTGCCAGGTCCTGCACCTCAGTCTGGGTTCAATCCCAGCAAGTGCCATTTCACATGACAAATATTGGCCATTTCAAATGGTTTGATCAAACATGTGCATGTATTTTAATTTTTAGTTAAGTGAATTAGCACTGTAACTGTCATCCCATTGTTCATCAATTTGCTCGAGTGAGCACCAGTAATGTCTCCATTGTGAGACTTGTTGTTACTGTTTTTGGCATATTGAATATGCCATGGGTAGCTTGCCAGGCTCTGCTATGCGGGTGGGATACTCTCGGTAGCTTGCCAGGCTCTCTGAGAGGCACGGAGGCATCGAACCCGGGTCGTCCAGGTGCAAGGCAAACGCCCTCCCCGCTGTGCTATCACTCCAGTCCAAGCATATTAGTAAAAACTTTAAATCAGGTGAATTAAAAAGCATAAAAACTCATGTCACAGCAAGTTGTGGTGTAGACTTTCTTGAAAGGGGCTTAGTTTTGAGTTTGGGGGCTATACCCAGTTTTGCAAGTGGTTCATTCCTCACCCTGTGCTTAGAAATCACTCCTAGCAGTGGTCAGGAGACTATGTGTCATTCTAGAGCATGAACCAGGATCAGTCACATGCAAGGAAGTGCTTTACCCCTGTTCTATCTCTATGAACACTGTGGTTAGTCTTTTTTTTGACTTGGAGGCAATTTTGGATTCAGAGAGAAGTGAAGCTTGATTGCTATCTACTAAAAATCTTTGGACAAAAATCTTCACATCTCCAAGCCTGGGTATTCTCATCTGTTAAGAACTGTAGCAGCTACCAGCTGGATTGATGCAGTGATATGCTTGTTTAATATCAGCAAAGCTGGGCCCTCAGTTAGTGTCACATACGTATTAGTACTCCTTCGCTCTGATAGTGCTTCTTATCACCAGTGTGGAAGAGAATGTACTGGCTGATGACGTGATAACAGGGCGCGGGGCAGGGGTGTTCGCTGACAAGGGAGGAAGGAAAGGGTCCTGTTGGATTCACAGGCTACTGAGGAAGGACAGTTATCCACAGGGAACCTGGTGAGATTAGACGCTGATGAATCCTTCTTGCGCTGCCTTCCTTCCAGCCCTTGAAGATGCACTGCAGGGTCTGTGCCCTGGTGACCAGCTCGGGACATCTGCTGCGCAGCCGCCAAGGTGCTCACATTGACCAGACCGAGTGTGTGATTCGCATGAACGACGCTCCCACCCGCGGTTTCGGCCGCGACGTGGGCAATCGCACCAGCCTGAGGGTGATAGCACATTCTAGCATCCAGAGGATCCTCCGCAACCGCCACGACCTGCTCAACGTGAGCCAGGGCACCGTCTTCATCTTCTGGGGCCCGAGCAGCTACATGCGGCGCGACGGCAAGGGGCAGGTCTACAACAACCTGCAGCTCCTGAGCCAGGTGCTGCCGCGGCTCAAGGCCTTCATGATCACGCGCCACAAGATGCTGCAGTTCGACGAGCTCTTCAAGCGCGAGACAGGCAAAGACAGGTGAGGAGGCCCGAGGAGCCGGGGTGCAAGGGGGCACAGGGGGGCAGAGGAGGGTGAGGAAATGTCGTTGCTGGCTGAGTCACCCAAAGCAAAGAAGCACGATTGATTCTCCCTTTCCCTCTCAAAGGCAAATGTTTTTCCAGCCAACAGGTAAGCGTTGAGCACCTCCAACATCACTGCACCTGGCAGGGGCGGACACAGTGGGAAACAGATCTAGACTGTCCTCCCACAATTAGCGACATCACTGGGGAAGGCAGGGGAGAGAAAACAGTGCTGCATCACACAGGACAGCAACACCTCCCATTACCTAGGGCAAGACTTTCCAAGTTTGATAAACATGAGATCAATGCAGTGGGTCACTGTAAGATTTTTTAAAATATATATATAATGGAATGAATGAAATGGAACAGTACAGACAGAATCAGCATTCATCCTTCAGAGTAAGGAAACTTGTTGCTTCATCTATAGATACTCGTTTGTTTTATCTACAAAAAGGTACTTAGGTAGAGGTTTCTTTTTGAGGGGATGGAAGCATTCTAGAATTGGGTAATTGTGTGTGAGTGTATATTGTATGTATATATACACACATACATACATACTAATGACTACCAAATGACACATGCATGATAAAATGAAAACTGTATGTTTCTTTGTGTGTGCCTCTATATTATTGTATTCACTTTACTATGCTTCACAAGTTTTGCAATTTTTTTACAAATTGAAGACTTGTGGGAATCCTGTGTTGAGGAATTCTAAAAATTGGTACCATTTTTCCAATTGCACGTGCTCACTTAGTACCTTTGAGACACATTTAATTATGGCACATTTATTTTTGTGGATACAATGTGCAACTTACAGACTACAGTGTTCATAAACAACTTTTACATACATTGGGAAACAAAAATCTTTGTGATTCACTTTATATTAACAATGAATTTATTGTGATTATGATGATGAAATCAAACCTGCAGTAGCTCCAAGATGTGCCTGTACAGACAGACATGTGTACATTTATTTGCTCAGTCATGATATAGAATGTATTTCTTGCTACAAGTAGAAAGACTTTACAGAAGTCTTAAAAGATGAGAAAGGGTTTTCTCCAAAAAGGTGTTTTTAACCTTAGACCTAGGTCAATAGGCTTTTATTTAGATAACAGAAGACTAGAAAGAGGAGAAGGAGGAGGAGGAGGGGGAAGAGGAGGAGGAAGAGGTGGAGAAGAAGGGAAAGGAGAGGGAAGAAGAGAAAGGGGAAGGGGAAGAAGAGGAAAGGGAAGGAGGAAAAAAAAGAAAAATTCTTATGAATATAGGAATGAGCAGTGAGAGGACACACAGTTGATTAGAGAAAAGTTGTCTATGATTGTCTTGGGGTAGCACAGTGTGTAGGGCATTTGCCTTTCACACAGCCGACCTAGGTTCGATTTCTCCGCCCCTCTCGGAGAGTCCAACAAGCTACCGAGTGTATCGCACCCGCATGGCAGAGCCTGGCAAGCTACCTGTGGAGTATTCGATATACCAAAAACAGTAACAACAAGTCTCACAATGGAGACATTTACTGGTGCCCACTTGAGCAAATCGATGAGCAACAGGATGACAGTGATACAGTGATACAGTGATGATTGTCTTGAAGAGTGCACCAGAGACCTGCCCCCAGATGAAGGATAATTGAAGTGTCATGTTTTGAGCAAACCTAGGTTGGAAAAAAGGAACATCTAGGTATAGAAGAAAATGTAATGGTTTAAAGGTAGAAAGCCTAGATCACCCTTAGCTCTAGTATATAATGCAGAAAAGGAAAGAAATGGGATGGAAGGGAAGAAGAGATAGATGAGAAGGGGGCCAGGGCTCATGGGGATTCAGGTACATAGGTGGTATTAAGGAAAAATAACACTAAATATCCAAACCACAGAGTCAACAACACTGAAATCATGAGACCCAAACTTTGACAATTGAACTTGAAGGTGCTTGTCAAGTGGGTAATGCACTTGCCTTGCCTGCAGCTAACCTGAGTTCAATTCCAGGTATCCATATGGTCTCCCAAGCAACACCAGGAGTGGTTCCTGAGTGCAGAGGCAGAAGTAACCACCAAGCATCCTTGGGTGTGGCCCAAAACAAAAAATTTTTAAATGTGCCTATCACATTTAAAAATTTGGAGTGATAACACAGCAGGTAGGGAATTTGCCTTGCATGCGGCCAACCCGGGTTCAATTCCTCCGTCCCTCTCAGAGAGCCCAGCAAGCTACCAAGAGTATCCTACCTGCAAAGCAGAGCCTGGCAAGCTATCCGTGGCATATTCGATGTGTCAAAAACAGTAACAACAAGTCTCACAATGGAGACGTTACTTGTGCCGCTCCCGCAAATTGATGAACAGTGGGACAATAGTGCTACAGTGCTACAGTGCTTACCAAAAGGGCAGGCTACTGGTATGGGAGGGTCTGGAAGGAATCCTAGAATCTCTTAAGGAAGGAAGTTCACAATGGGGGTGGGATTGGTGCTGGAGCATCATATGTATAAAACCCAGTAATTAATAACTTTTTTTTTTTTTGCTTTTTGGGTCACACCTGGCGATGTACAGGGGTCACTCCTGGCTCTGCACTCAGGAATTATTCCTGGCGGTGCTCAGGGGACCATATGGGATGCTGGGAATCGAACCTGGGTTGGCCGCAAGCAAGGCAAACGCCCTACCCGCTGTGCTATCGCTCCAGCCCCATGAATAACTTTTTTAATCACAGTGCTTCAATAATAATTTTTAAAATAACAATAAATTCTAAATCCAATTATCTAACACAAGTAGCTCATTGTTGGAGAGTGGAATCTTAACAAAAGACCATGATTTAATGTTCCCACCCTTTGTGTCAGAGTTTTCTGTTTAAATCCTGGAGATCCTGTGACCATTCCAGGGCTGGTCTAGGCAGGAGTGGACATAAGGTTTGATAGCAGGGGTCAGTCGGGAGGTTGGGGTAAGGGAGGGAATTGAATGATGCTCTATGGTCTTCTTTCCTGAAGCCAAACAGAGCTGACATTTAGCCCAGCCAGCTAGTTCATAGAATTCTTGGTCATCATCCCAGGCTGCCATATAATCCAGACATTTACTGCTTTTAAAACCACAAATTAGAGCAATGGTCATTCAGTTGATGTGAGTCATTTAACCAAGACTTTTGTAAAGGGGTAAGGATGACTGAAATTATTTACAGCTTCATTTTTCTGATTGGAAAATTCAAAGTAAGTAGAAAGACTCAAAAAAATAATAAAACTTCTCTCCTGATTATTTTAATGGCGGTTTGAGAAACTAAAATATTTCTGAAATACTGCTGCACTGTTCATTCCTTAGCAAAATTATTCATCACTTTAGATCTGCTAAGGGAAAGAATTATTTTCAATTGATAACTTGAAAACTATTTTTTTTTACTCTTTGGTCATTTACATCTTTAGGAAGCAATCTCACATCAGGACATAGCCCACTGACTAAATTCATTACATTCTGACCAATAAAAACCTTTTACATAATAGAGATCAGCAGGTCACGTGGGAGTCTTTACATGGTGGGTTATCTATTTTGCCTCTGTTGTGCAGACATCCTTGTGTGAAGATCCACATAATCCTTATTCAGATCAGAACACCTACTGGTTCATATGGTTCTAAAGTACACTGTTACTCCTAGAATCTTTGTGATTCTCCCTTTGGAAAACTCTCTTACAGAAACTAACATTGTTCTTACTCAGTCGTGTCCTACATCGATACTTTTACCCTATAGGCTACTCCGTACACAAAGAACCAAATCAGGGGGTCAGAGTCAGGTAGTAGAGCACATATCTGGATTATGTATGATCTGGATTTCAATCCCCAGTACCACTGGGGATGGTCCTGTTGATTATGAGCCCCACAATGTTCAAGAACCTTCATTCAGACTGAAGCAACAGTGGAAGTGATGTGAATTGCTGGGAGTGGTCCTTATTAAATAAAAAAAAAAACTAAAGAAGTTAATTTTCTAAAAGGAATCAAATTAGAAGTCACTCTTTATATCAAAATTATTTCTGGTCATTTAAACATAAAACATTTAGGGTACAATGGTCTTTTTTCTGTATAAGCTATTCTTTAAACTGCATAAGAGTAGCATGTATCCAAAATGAACAACATAGGGTCGGGACAATAGTACACTGGGTAGGGTGATTGCCTGGAACAAAGCTGACTCTGACTCAATCCCTAACACCCTATATGGTCCCCCTATCCCTGACATAAGTGACTAATAAAAACACCAAGCCAAGAGTAATCCCTGAACACTGTTGGGTGTGGCCCCCAAAGAACCAAATAAGCAAAATGAACAGTCTATGAAAGATCTAATATTTCTACATCTTGTGGTCAGTGCATTTACTTAAAGTGCTATTTTAAATAAATGGGCTAATTCACTATATTTTGATTTATAGAAGTTTCATCCTACTTAAAAGTGAAGAAAAAAATTGCTCAGGGATAATCTGCATGACAAATGACATAGATGGCTAAGTGGTATTCTTTGATATTAGAAAGTAACTGTACTTGAAAATAACTTTATAATTGAATAAGGATACATTAGGAAAATATGATTCAGAACCAATATTATAGTAATTAGATAAAGGAAGCATAAATGAAATAACTGCAGGAAGAATATTTCCATAGAGATTATAAATGAGATTCTGGTGGAGCAGAAAGGCCTTTAATTGTAATTTAGTGTGCACTATAGAATTATCAGCTCAGTGTGTTACTTCATCATATAAAAGAATATCTGATAATTTTCCCTAATAAGCACATGACAGCTCTTCATATTCCTTCATTACAGCTGATTAAGTGTAAAAACAGTAGATATTCCTTTGTTGGAAAAGAAATTTGAATCTTTCTTAAAAGACAGCACAAAGTAGTAGCATTGCTATAGCACATGATCCCAAAAGGCTATTATTTAGGAAGTCTATGGAATTTTAAGTGGCACTTTAGAGAACTCTTCACTCTAGCTTCTTTAGTCCTCCACTTTGTATTCTCCCCCATTTTTACCCTTAAAAGCTTTTTCTGTAGGACCACATCCTCTTGTATTTCAGGCCCTGGCTTGTGATCTACATCAAATAAAAGAAAGCCAAAAGGAGGGAGGAATTTCTGCCACTGGGAAAAGTCCTCCTGGTATTTCAGGGTGACTGTAAAAATGTAGGGATCCAGACGTGAGTCCCAAGGTCAGGAATCTGGGGATATAAGTGAGCTGTCTTTATCTTTCTGCTCTCCAACCTCTTCGTGAATCTCATACCCAGTTTGAGTCTAGAACACAGGCCTTCCCATAGTAACAGCTATATAGATAAACATCAACTCTAATTTGAAGCCATATACATTCCACCTTGTCCTTTCAATTAGTTCTGTTCTGTCTTATCTCCTTCACTCTCAAAGGCCTTATGATTATATAGGTCTGGTAAGAAAGAAGGTGAATTGTCAATACCAAGACAATCTGGAAGTTGTAGAGTCTTCTGATGACTCTCTGACCTCTGCTAAAGACCAGCATTCGTCTTGGGGGAGAATATCAGTTTTGGAGAAAACCAAATCATACCAACATTTCTTTCTTTTTTTTTTTTTTGCCTTTTGGGTCACACCCAGCGATGCACAGGGGTTACTCCTGCCTTTGTACTCAGGAATTACTCTTGGCGGTGCTCAGATGCTGGGAATCGAACCAGGTTGGCTGCGTGCAAAGCAAATTCCCTATCTGCTGTGCTATCGCTCCAGCCCCATACAAGCATTTCTTTGCAGGTGCTGAATTATGTGCTTCTTGTGTTCTAATCTAGAAACCAAGAAAGGGAAGAAGGGACCTTGATGTATTAACATAGTAGCCAAGATACTTTTTTGTGGATGTTCTCTCACTTAGTCCTCAAAATAGCCCACAGAGATGGAGTGTCCGTTCCATATCTGCTTTGTGATTAGGAAATAAGAGCTCAGAGATCAGTAATTATTTGCCTCAGTCATCAACTGGCTTATGACTGAAACTGGTAAAATTCCAACTCACATTATTTCCCTCTTTTGCTCTTTTTAAATGCACTTCTTTCATTATTTTTGGGTCAGGATACAATGAAATGGAAAGAAGAAATGAGTAAAGGGATTAGGTATTACAAAGTTGAGCTCAGGAATCTAGACAGAAATGACTAAATCATTCATTTCTGTCAAGGATTTAAAAAAATAAAGAGCTACTTAAAAGGTCTTTTTTGGGGGGGTTTAGTTTAGCCCTGAATGAAATGGAAATAATGCAGACTGCTAAACAAAAAAAGCTTCCCTTCTCAAAGAGGGGTTCTATAAAGTGCAAGTAGAAAAGCTTCTCTGTAAATCACTTATTCATATCACATGTGATGCCATGGCCCAGGCAAAGTTTGACAGTCTGACCTTGGGGATAAGGTGTTTGAAACTGGCTAATGAGGCATGCCATAAGCACAGTAGGGAAAAAAACAAAGACAGCAACCCTCAAGGAACTGAAATTAATATCCACATCAGTTTCGTATGTTAGACTAAGTCATTCTCACTGGTTAATTTAGACTCTAATGTTACGGATCCACAGTTATCCTTAGATAGTCAATATGGTTGGACTTCAATAAAGATATTTGAATGTTAGAGTGCCCAAACCTATTCCTAAATTTTGTCAACTTTTGACCTTTAATAAAAATTTTCATAGATCTCTGAGTCAAATAAAGTCAAATAAAGCAAATACTCAGTTCTGGGCCCTCTTCCTATGGTCATTAGCCACTTTCTAAATAAATATGCTATTTCTAAGGAATGTTTCTAAGAAAAATATTCATAGTATTGATATTAATTAATCTAATAGAGGATAGGGTTTTACTCGGAAATTATTTGATAAATTGATCAGCTGATAAACACAACTTTGTGTTTATTTGTATTTAAGAAGTTCCTCATTATGCTTGGGAATTATAGCTAAGTGCTCTAAAAAGAGTTCACATATGGGACTGTCATCTTACAAGAAATTAAGTTGTGATAATATGCATGTTAAACACTGCAACAACGACCACCACCTTTGGTGATATAGAAATGCCTTTGAGAGTCCTTTAAGGTCACAATCTCACCATGAGGGAGTGCCATGTATCCAAAGATTCTGGAATATGATTAGTTAGAGATTTCTTTACTACCAGTTATTTATTTTACAAGTGGAGAAAGAGGGAGTGTTGTTGCCAGGTTTTCTCCAGAAAGGATTTAAGATGGTGTTGGATATAATGATTACTTTACCAGCTTGCAGACTTAATTATTGTTCTTTTCAGGAAGATATCCAACACTTGGCTCAGCACTGGTTGGTTCACAATGACAATTGCACTGGAGCTCTGTGACAGGATCAATGTTTATGGCATGGTGCCTCCAGACTTCTGCAGGTAGGATTTATTCTGCAAGTGTAATTCATCAATAGCATTGTTCAGGGCTTATAAATATCTTATTTCAAATATCAAACACAAAACATGTCTAACTGTCTTCTTGAAGCAATTAATTAACATGTTTCAAGCTCTGGGTCTAGAAGCAACAAACAGCATTTAATTATGTGATATAAAATATTGAAAGTTTTTGTTTGTACTGCTGGAGAATTAATCCATCTTGTGGGCTTCATTTATCCTCTGAATATTTATCAACCAAACATAATGCAATAATTGGCATAATGTTAACAATGAACTAGCATTAAGAATATTGCTTTTATTCTCATTTGAAAGGAATGTGGTGATTTTTAATAAATTAAAGAGGGCAAATTTTTGGCTGTTAAGTCTGTTTTCTAAAATTAAAATATTCCTCTGAGCTTTTTTCCCTTGCCTCATCAGTAGCCTCAGTTTGTGCTTCTAAAGTCAAAGGAACAATCATAATTATTTTGACATATCAATTTAAAGGGAACATACACACATTTCAGTTGCTACCCCCTGGCCTCTGCCTACGTAGTTTGGTACGTACTAACCAATGCACCAAGAAGTATTCATGATCTGATTTGTAGATGTTCAACTAGAAAACTCACATATAATTTAAAGTACCAGTGCCAAATAAATTCAGAAAATGCCCTAGTTTTGAGGATTGTCTGATGGGCTGCCTATGGCCTGAATCTGATCTTTAAACAGTAAAATTTGAGGAGGGGGGGGGTTTAACTTGCTCATTAAAATGTGTCCTTGCTTGTATCTTCATGTACTTTAAATCTATACGTCTTCTATAAAGCCATGACCTACAGGCAAAAATCACAGTCCTTGATCATGCAGTTATCATTTTGACACTTTCTTTTCACACTCTATAGCCCAAAGACCCAACACAGCAGCAGTAATAGATTGTATGTAAAAGTTAGGTCACAAAGGAGAAGGAAAGGTATAGAACAGAGGAGGTCTTTGATATCTTCTAGGACTCACTCAACCCAGGGACAACATAATATAGTAAGGAGAGAAGAGTCTAGAATCAGACTGTATAGCTTCATAGACTGAACAGATCATTGACTAACCTCGTGGGACCTTGAATGAGTTTTTCACTTCCTCCATATCAACTTCTTCATATTAGGAGTGCATTGGATGATTATAATAGAATCTGCTTTATAGGGTTGTAGGTGGATTAAATAGGTTAATACATCTGAAGTGCTTGGAACAGCATCTGGTTCATGGCAAGAGTTAGCTTGGATCCTCCCCCAGGTCCTCATAACTTAATTCACTAGCCTTGTCTCCCTGTTTAACAAGCTATTGCAAAAAGTAGATAGAATGGTGTAGAAAAGCAAACTGCCTCCTTAAAGAAACAGACTAACAAAAGCAAAGGAAGAAGCCCTTATGGGTATGCAAAAAGCCATCAAAGTTGATGGTTGTATGGCAGGCACAATTATGTAATACTGCCATTAGGATGCCAGAGGAAAAATAACATGAATAAATTGAAATGTTAATGACTTTGAGTGTTCAAGAAAGATTCCATTTATTATGGAAAACAAATGAAAGGCAAGTTAACCTGTCATTTCTTTTACTCAGAGTTACTTCATTATGACTTCATGTAGGTAGGATGGAAACAATTTATGAAGAACACTAATAAAGAAGTCAAGATACTGTCAATGAGCCATATATTGACAGTGGCCTTGAGATTTTATTGCTCGGCCACCATCTGAAAGCTCTCATAATTTTTTTCAGATGCTTTCAACAAGAACTCTTCCAAGGAACTCAGTGCCTAGCATCCCCTTAGAGGAAAAAAAGAGTATGCTTAGAGCTTTCTGGTGCAGTAGGTCAGGGCTAGAGAGATCATCCTGCTCTCAGCTCTAAGATCTGTTAGCATTCATAAGATGGAAAATACAAGGTATAGACCCAACTGTGTCTCAAGTTCCCCTAGCAGCATTTTCTGAACAAGTGTTGAATCACCAATACTACGTTCTTCTTTGGGTGGCCTTGAACCTTCCATTCTTCAACTGAAAATTAAGGATAATAAAATAACAACAAGAATCAGTAGTGATAGTGAGGATTAAATGAGATCATACAGTGTCTAATACAGTTCCTAGCACACAATGTTTTATCAATGTCATCAACCTTGCTAATACATTAGCATTATACTGTAAGATATATAAAGTATATACTGTAAGATATATAAAGAAAATATTATGAATATTTTCTAAGTGCTTAGGAGCTGTTTTTGGCATATCAAATACACCATGGATAGTTAGCCAAAAACAGTAATGAGTGTCACAATGGAGATGTTACTGGTGCCCGCTTGAGCAAATCGATGAGCAACGGGATGAGTTTGATAATGTGAGTGTGCTTACGAGCTACCCAAGAGGCACCATGTTTGTGAGAGTAAGACATTACTCCTGCCTCTTAAAAGCTTATGATAGAACTTAAGACACACACACACACACACACACACACACACACACACACTACACATACACATATACACACACAAAAATGAATGGTTAATCTAATCAGTAATTAATCAGGCTATATTGTAATGAAGAAAACACTATTTGAAGATGAGATCATGTTCTGGGTTCAAGTTAAAGGCTGTCCCAAGGATTATCTCACCAGGTTCAGGGAAAAGGGTGGGGTTTAAAAGATAGAAAAAGTGGAAGTGGTTTGAACTTCTGTCATCTGTTATAAAAATTTGGGGATTGGCTCTTCAATCCATTTGTCTGTTTATGATTGATTGACAAGATAGAAAGCTGCTGCTGTCAGATCTATTGTACCTCCCAGCAAGATTATTGCTCTCCTTCCTGATAATCAGGCTGCCTCATCAGTCTCAGCGTGGCAGCTGGTGAGACGGCGAATCTGTTTGATTCAAAGTAGGTCCCAACGGAGCAAAGTCACTTTTGGAGTCAAGTGGCTCTTGCAAACAGTATCTGTCAACAGATAAAAGAAGAAATCAGTCCTGCTGCTAGTCTAACCAGTCCCCTGTGCCTTTATTTTGAGAGAATCTAAGAACTGGGGCAGGGTAGATAGTACAGTGGGTAGGGCATTTGCCTTGCATGTAGCCAACCAGTCTTCAATCCCTTGCACCCCAAGCTCTCCAGGACTTAATCCTGAGGTCATAATTATGCTCAGGCATAAAGCCTGAGCACCACTGGGTATAGCGCAAAACCAAAACAAAATAAACAAGAAGAATCTAAGAACTGTGTAAGGACTATGGTAACGTGTTAGGTTTCTTTCTGCATCAGTGGCCTTAGGCTGAAAGTAACTACATGCCTGGCCTAGTGTTTGAGAGCCCAAAGAGGGAGTAAGACCTTGGACATCTACACATGACTATCTGCACAGAGAAGAAAACAAATCCTTAGGCATGAGACTCAGAAAAATAGTGTGTTCTGGGATTAGAGAGACTGTATAGGAATTAAGGAGCCTGCCTTTTCTAATCATCACCTTTTTATTACCCAGGGAACTAAGGTATAGTGAAGCACTGAACTTTCTCCTATAGTCATTTCTATCAACTCGGGCACCAGTGACCCAAACACAAGGTCAGTGGCTCTATGCCTGGTGTGAGAAATATGGTGGATAAGAAGAGGAGCTGAGGACAAATTTACAACCTAGAGGAGCAAACAGCTAAAACTTCCGTGTGTTCCAAGATAAGTGGGGAATTGTTTCATCCAGACAAGCCTGCCCTCCCGTACTCCTGCAATCTCGTTGCGCCCAAAGAAACAATTATTCCTTGGGTCTTTCATTGGTGAGAAAACTTCTAGTAGACCCTAAATTATTAAACACGCAAACTTTGGAGGAAGAATGATAATCCCACATTTTGTATTTAAAACCACAATTTGAAGTGCAGTCTACATAAATAGCCTTGGTGGCAGATGAGGGACATACCTTTGTCAAGGCCTTGGAGAATCTAACACTCAGTCTCTTAATCAGCATGCAACCATGCAATCTCGTACTGCAGTAGCTTCCTGACCTTCTTTTTCAAATCTGCCCTTTCTCCTTCCTCCCCAAGCAGAGATAAACCACAAGTCTGACTCTTTCTTACACTCAGTAACACCCCAAGCATTTGGAACTGAGTTCACACCCCCCTAGCTTAATAAGCCCTTCAGTCAGAATCTGCTCCTGCATACTGCTTCATCTCTTTTCTACTCTGTCACTGTCACTGTCATCCCATTGCTCATTGATTTGCTTGAGCGGACACCAGTAATGTCTCCATTGTGAGACTTGTTGTTACTGTTTATAGCATATGAAATACACCACAGGTAGCTTGCCAAGGCTCTGCTGTACAGGCGGGATACTCTCGGGTAGCTTGCCACTGGAGAGGAGTGGAGGAATTGAACCTGGGTCGGCTGTGTGCAAGGCAGACGCCCTACCCACTGTGCTATCGCTCCAGCTACTCACAAAAAATATATTTTAGTTATACATAAAAATTTGAGAAAGGGTGCCTGGGAGAGATGGCTCAAAAGGGAGCCACAACTTCAATTCCTAGCACTATATGGTTCCCCAAGCACTACCAGGAGCAACTGTGTGCACTTACATGGGAGTAGCACTTCTGAGTGTCCCCCCCACCTACACACATACACACACATAACACACACACACAAATTAAAACATAGAAAAGAAACTTACCCTGCAGACATCTGTACCTTTGGCCTATTTAAAATGTTTGTCTTCTTTTCTAATCTGGCGGATTATTCCTTATTTACTAAAACTGTTCATGACTGCTGAGATATTTTTCTGTACATACCAAATGTACAGAATGTACATACCTCCTCACTGAAACTTTAAAAGATTCCCTTGAGGCAAGCGTTCTCATCATTCTATGGAGCTGTTGTAAATACGTGACAGTCAAGATTATAAAGCAGACAAGTTGTGGAACCACAATTTGAATTCAGTTCTACAGGACTCACAGATATTACCACCACCCCACCAACACCTCCACTGTTTCAGATATAGCAGCCTCCCAACCTCAAGCTTTCCTTGATCTTGTGAGTTAAACCCATACCCACGCCCCATCTTGCTGTCCTTGTGCTTCCTGCCACGGGTACCCTGTCTCACCTCACCTATTGACTCACCATCCTTCAATTTCCTGCTGCCTCCTTGGGAGAAGTCCTGTCCCATCTCCACTGATATCATTAACACTGATCTTTATGTGTAGCATACACAGCATGTATTATTTAATATATAATACACACAGTACTATTGACTCCATGAATACATTCAAGAATCTACCTTCTTTGGCAATATTGAAGACTTGTTCTAAGATTTTTTAACTTTTGTCAGTGCCAGGCCTCTCCAAGAGTGCTGGTGGTCATCAGGGTTACACCTCACAGGGCACTGGAAGCTATGCAGTATCAGGAATCAAACACAAGCCCTGTGAGTTCCTGGCATTTGCTCTAGTCATTCACACTATCTCCCCAACTTCCTGGTTCTAAATTTATCACAAGGCCAAAATTGCCAGGTGAATGAAAAATATAATTAGCAAGTGGCAAATCAGCAAGGGTCCTCAGAAGACAGAAGTAGCCGCCTGTTTCATTTTCAGTCAAATCCAGCATTGGTTCCCCCAAAGTCAGCCTCTGGGATCAACCTCCATCTGCCTCCATCCCTGGAATGCAGGTTCATCAGTGTTGAAAGCTGGAGAAAATAAATGTCATGTTGTGCACCCATACAGTGTCAAAATTTATTATTATGTGGAGAGTAGGCCCTTAAATCATGCCATATCCATATCGGAAGCTGACTCCATTCTCTCTAGATAGACTATAAATTGTAGTGAAAAGATCTGTTATCATTGCTTTCCAAACTAAGTTATGGTGAGTATTTTTAGTCTCATTTTCTACTGTAAATTATTTGCACTAATAATGAGCCAAGCATTTAAATGTTACCTAATAATCTTATTTCTGGTCATACTTAAGACATTACCAAGTTTACAACACTCTATTACCCATTATTTCTTGAGTATTAATTAGCAGAGTAATGGCTCAGAGTGATCACCGTCATGGAACTAAATTAATATCTCATCCATAATGTGAAGGACATCTCAAAGGTATTGTGAATACCAGAGAGTTGATTCTGCTCAAATTATTAGCAAGTGAACATTAATAAAGGTGCCAGCTTAACAGAGAGACTTTCTAATTGGCAATAGTCCACCACATAGAATCAGATGCTTAACAAAGAATGGCTATAGAATGATAATGTGTCCATGATAATGTGGCTCACATTTATAAAGTAAACTTAAAATACATTATTGCATTCTTCCTAAATGCTTATCACTGCTTCTATTTTTCCATAATTGGGTCAACTCTTACCCATATGTAGACAATTTTATTACATGTGAGTACCATACTGCTATTTTGAGAGGTTCTACATGGTACCTGAGTTGTAGGGGGTGAAGCAGGTTATGGATGATTCACTTGGCCTTTGCCCCATGAAGGATGCATAGTTGCAGCTTCAGTACCTTGTGTTATTCTGCTCATTTATTTTACCCTAATCCAAGTATACAGCAAAAATAGTTCTAAAAACTAGAAACCAAGGCACCACCAGTGCAAGCAAATTTCAGAACAGTGTAACAATCAGAGATCTTATAATTCAAGTCAGTTCCTCAAACATATCTACATGTCAGGTACTATGTCACATGAAGAAGTGTAAAGTTTCTGTGTTGTTTCCCTGGAACATTTGCAACTTTATAGATACTACAGTTTCAAACCCAGTGGACAGGGTAACTTCCATGGTACTCAGAAACAGAAACATCTTCCACTGCTTGTTAATATTGTGAGGCTTCTTTTCAGTTGCAGAACTTTATTTCAGAAGATAAAAAATAAGATATTACAAACGTAGGCTCCCATTAGTAGTACTGGGTACAATTGCAAATGAATAGAGGTATCTACTTCACACCCTGATCAACTTTACCGAAAGATTATCGAGCCTGGTTGTCTTGAAACAACTGGTTGGGAGAATGCAGCAAGACCAAAGGTGCTGGTAACCATGGTTCCAGTGCCATGGAAACCAAGGTTGCAATTAGCATAGAAACTACCAAAATTGGACAGAGTATTTCCAGATCATATAAGCACATTCATAGGAGTACAAATTTGGTGCAAGTCTAGGTTTTGATACTTCAATTTTTCTTGTGCGTGAGTTTCCTCACTTTTGAAGAAGGGTAAGTGTAGTGTCACTCTCATAGGAACTTTGTAAGAATTAAATATGATTAGCCTATATAGTGTTGAGTACTAAATGGATACAGGTCTCTATATATATGCTGTATATATCCATAACATCGTTCTCATAACACCAAACATTAGCCAAATGGCACAAATGCTGGTCAACTTTGACCGAGAGTGTGGAAAGGTCGGACTGAAGCTGAATCTCAACAAAACGATGTTTGCGAAAAATGAACTAGTCCCCGATGTTCCATTTGCTCTCAATGGAATGGACATCTCCGAATGCAGCAGCTATGTGTACTTGGGTCAAGAACTCAACATGAGGAAGGACTTGGCGCCAGAACTTCGCAGGAGGAAGAGAGCAGTGTGGAACGCCTTCAAGAGCGTCAAAGAAGTGGTTAAGAGGACAAAGAACCTCCGGCTCTGGGCACATCTTTTCGACTCCACCATTCTTCCTACACTGACATACACCTCAGAGACCTGGGCCCTATGAAAACAGGATGAGAATGCTATTTGGGTATCCCAAAGAAGAATCGAAAGATCCATGCTAGGAGTATCACGTTTCACTCAAGTGAGACAAAGAATCCAGTGTTTTGACCTCCACCGATGATCAAGAATCAGGGACACTGTCTCATTTGCCAAGAAGTCGAAAATAAGATGGGCTGGACACATGATGCAATTCAGAGATAACCGCTGGACTAGAGCTGTTACCTACTGGATTCCATGGGACGTCAAAAGACCACGTGGCCGCCCACCAATGAGATGATCAGACTACTTGGTCAAAACCCTGAATGAACGATTTGATGCTCTTCCTGTCCCTGGAGCAAGCACATATCATTGGGCTACACTTGCCTGTGACAGGGACAAATGGAGACGGTACTGGAGCCCGCTCAAGCAAATTGAAGATCAACGGGATGACAAGTGACAAGTGACAAATCCCATTTGCTTATCTTTGCTTCTACTTTCTTGTCAGTGGTGTTTCATCTTTAAAGATGCCTTTAGCTTCAATATCATGTGGGGTTCTACCTATGTTTTCCTCCATGTACTTTATGGATTCAGGTTTAATATTGAAGTCTTTAATCTATTTTTATTTGACTTTGGCCCTGGCATTAGAGAGAAGTTTAAACTCATATTTTTTTATGTAGCTGCCCAGGGTTTCCAGCACCACCTGTTGACGAGGCTTTCCTTGCTCCACTTCATATTTCTTGCTCCCTTACCAAGGATTGGACTGGAGCGATAGCCTGGTGGGTAGGGCGTTTGTCTTGCACATGGACGACCCGGGTTCAATTCCTTCGTCCCTCTCGGAGAGCTCGGCAAGCCACTGAGAGTATCCCGCCTGCGCAGCAGAGCCTGGCAAGCTACCTGTGGCATATTTGATACGCCAAAAACAGTAACAACAAGTCTCACAATGAGATGTTACTGGTGCCTGCTCAAGCAAATTGATGAACAATGAGATGACAGTGTGACAGTGCTACTAAAGATTGGGTGATCATTTATATTAGGTGTCAGGATATTCAATTGAATTCCATTGTTCTGCAAGTCTGTCTTTATTTCAATATCATACTTTTTAAATCACTACTGCTTTATAGTACAGTTTGAAGTTGGGGAAGGTGATGAATCCCATCTCCTTTAATCCAAGTATTACTTTAGCTATTCATGGGGGGGGGGTTGATCTATTTCTATGAAAAATGTCATGGGTATCCTTAAAGGGACTGCATTAAATGTATATAATGCTTTGGGAAGTATTGCCATTTTGACAATGTTAATCCTCCCAATCCATGAACAGGAGATGTGTTTTCATTTCTTTGTGTCCTCTTTTATTTCTTGAAATAGCGTTTTGTAGGGTCTTTTTTCTTTGCTTTTTTTGTTTGTCTGGTTTGTTATTTGTTTGTATAGGCCTTCACCTCTTTAGTTAAACTGACTCCAAGGTACTTGAATTTCTAATGCACAATTGTGAATGGAATTGTTTTTCTAATATCACTTTCTTTCCTTTCATTATTTGCATATAGTAAATCCATGGACTTTGGGGCATTAATTTTGTAACCTTTCACTTTACTATACAAAACTGTTATTTCTAGGATCTTTATTTGTAGAGTCCTTAGAATTTTCTAAGTATAGTGGCATATCATCTGCAAATAGCAAAAACTTGACTACTTCCTTTCCTATCTGGATGCCCTTGATCTTTTTCTTGCCTAACTGCTATAGCAAGTACTTCCAGTTCTATATTGAATAGGAGTGGCAAGAGGGGCAACCCTAAGGTATTTTTAAATATTATTGTATTTTTATACTAAAAATAGTGTTAGATTTTGAAAAATATGCAAAAATGTTATAGAACTCCTGATTCATGATACAGCTGCTCATATTTTGAATAATTATGGTGCAATAATAAAAATAAAAGCATTACACTGGCACAATAAGTTAACGGCTTCATTCAGATTTTATGACCTTTTTTACTTAAGATTTTTGTTTACTCCAGCATTTACTCATGAATCCTTAGTCTGTCCCTATTAGTGACAATTCTTTACTTTTTTCTTATTGTGTTTGACTTGGAAACTTTTAAGGATCTCTTGTATATTAATACATATTAATATAATATATTAGTATGTAAGATTTCCCTCTCTTTGGGTTGTCTTATATTTTCTCATAATTAGACCAAGGTCAGACATTCCTGGTAAAGATGCCACAGAAGTGATTAGCCTTTTTCAGGTCTCCCAGCAAGAGGTGTCAGGCATCAGACTATTACTGGCATTGTTAACCATAATCACTTGGTTAAGATGGTGTCTAGCCAGTCAATTCATTTTAAAGTTCCTATTTTTCTCTTTGTCATTAATAAGTATCTTGGGAAAGATACTTTGCACAAATAACCTATTTCTCCTTATTCTCTCCCCTGTGAATGCTCAATTTATTGGTATGTCTCGCCTACTGCAATTCGTGTGCTGTTCTAATGATAACTTTCCACTCCCTCATTCCTTCTAGATTTACTAATTAGAATTCTTCTGTAAGGAAATGCTTTTTCTTCTCCCTTGTGTGTTTATCTATTCAGCTATTTGTTGAAGTCCTCATGGACTTCTGGATGTTTATTTTGGCTTTATTATATGGTTTTATAATCCAGTTCTGCCATTACTTTTTTGCATACTCAAACTTAAGGTGTATGGTAAAAATATTCACGCTTAGGACCCTTTCCTCTCCAAAACACTTAAACCAAAATCTATAATGATGTCATAACAAGTGGTATTTCTTTAAAACTCCCCATGTGCACTACATGCTTGTTCTCTCACCTCTCCAACTGTTTCTCTATAAAGAAAAAAAAAAACTATCTTTGGCATAATTCTATAGGATTTGCTTCCACATTGACCTAGAAGTGCTGAGGACAGGCTGCAGGCACTCAGGAACAGAGCCCTTTAATTATCATACCCCCAGGCGGCACACCTTTTCCCAGAGTGAAGAGCTGATGGCAACTTGCAGCCTTGGGGCTGATCCTGAATTTTCTCCCTCTTTTTCTTCTCAAGATCCACAAAGCATCTCTCTGCCATTCTGCCACTTAGACAGAATTCTTTTTTGTTTGTTTGTTTGTTGAACAACACCCAGAGATGCTCAAGAGATCCCCAATGTTGGGCATCAGCCTGGTTCTGCACTCAGGAATCATTCCTAGCAGTGTTCAGGGGACCATATGGGATGCCACGGATTAAACTTCAGTCAGTAGCATGCAGTGCTAGTGCCTTACCCATGCTCTATTGCTCCCTTCTTCTCTTTTGCTTTTTTTTTTTTAAAAGAGACATCGCAAGCTCAAGGCAGGGATGCACTGGAGTTTAGGCTCAGCAGTCTTGGGGCAGGAGGGCCACCAATGCTAGATTCTAGGTAGTTCCAGAGATCAAGGTCGGAGCCTCAGCATGCTAGCACGTGCACCAGCCCTTTGAGCTACTGCCCTGGCTTTTGGACACCTTTGAAATAATAATAAGCAGATATGTAAATTTAATTCTCACTTTAGGTGATCAATAAGAAGCCAGATAAGTTTTCATTTGAAGAGATAGTCTTTCCGAATAAGGGAATTGATCCCATAGCATCCTTTAGCTGGTTTCCAATTACCCTCTGTCCCTTGGTGTCAAATCAATTTCATGATATTTTTAGAAACCTAATTGTTTCTTTAGTCAGATTGATGCCAATAACATGTCCAAAACTTAGACAAATCAGATTTAAACTCCGATTTGCGATGGAGTGAAAGCTTAACCCCAAGAATGCCGTGGCAGTGTGAATTTGGCATGGTTCCTAAAGAATACATTATTAATCTGAGGTTTCTCTCACAAGTTTCTGTTTATTTTTGCGTATTTCTTTTACCTAATTGTGATCCGCTCCCACTTGAGTTTTTCCTTACATGCATGCATTTTCAGTATTGAAAATACCGATTGACTTTTTAAAGGAATTTCAACTTCAAGGGTAAGTAAATAAGTGAAATCTATATTAATGAGACAGGGAAGAATCCACTGTTTCACTAGGGAACAAAAGCTACCTTGAGAGAACCAGGCATGAAAGAGATGCAAAGTGTTAATTCAGCACAGCATCCAACTCAGGATGAGGAATGCTTAAATGCTGCATGACAAAAAATAAATCTCTCTTCCTGGAAGAACTTTAACCTAAGAGGAGAGGCAGCTCAAAGGTTTATTGTTGTCAGAGCCACAAACTTGACACCCCTCTTGATAAAAGACTTCGATCTCTGACCCCAGCAAAGTTGCTACTCTAAAAGCCATTTGTGTATTGATTTTCTCTGAAGAAAACGCATAGGTGTCTAGCAGGATGAGCATCTTTGGGAAACCAAGTTCCCATACTTAGACTAGGGTCTGAGTGACCAAAGGGGAAACCCTAGGGTATCTGGAACTGAAAGATGTCTGCAGGAAACTGGAAAAACTTTAAATAGAAGAACAAAGAAGCAACTAAAATAGCTTAGTCTCTGCAAAAGGCAGGGTCATAAGAAGAGCCTCAAGTAAGAAAGTTTGCATTGGGCCTATCTTGGTATAATCTCATCATTAAGACCCAGACTAAAACAGGTCCTACAACAGGAGCACACTCTCACCCCAAGAAGTCTCTCCTTTGTACACTACTTTAAGTACACTTTGTACACTACAATCTACTTTGTACACTACAATCTCTTGTTTAAGCCAACAGGATTATAAAGACAGAAAAGTGAGGACTGTCAGGCTACACATCAGGGATTAGGATATGGAACTTTTGGAACTAAGGCTCTAGATTTGAGTGCATCATCTACAACAACAACAAAATGATGGTATCATGACTTCTATATTCCTTCTATGGGATCAAAATAAGATGATCAAATTTAAAGGCCAGGGTGATAGCACTGTGGGTAGGGTGCTTGCCTTGCACGGGATCAATCCAGGTTTGATTCCCAGCATCACATATACCCGCCTCCCCCCAAACCCCCAGCACTGCCAGGAGTAATTACTAAGTTCAGAGCCAGGAGTAAC
Source organism: Sorex araneus (assembly GCF_027595985.1). Classification (NCBI taxonomy): domain Eukaryota; kingdom Metazoa; phylum Chordata; class Mammalia; order Eulipotyphla; family Soricidae; genus Sorex; species Sorex araneus. The sequence continues at coordinate 65,714,600 of NC_073306.1, forward strand.
CCCTGAGCATTGCTGGGTGTATCCCCCTCCGCTCCCCACCCACCGTCTGCCCTGCAAAAAATCATCAACTTTCCATACTGGGCAGAGATATGATCTTCAGAGATTTTCTGTTTATTTCCTAATTCCACAAAAACATCCTTCAATAAGACAGATATGTATATTATTTACTGACCATAGACTAGGGACAGAACAAACACCCATCCTTGTAAACTGACAATAAGCAAGTGATAAACAGCAATTTCAGAGAGGAATTAATGTCCAACAGAAAGTAAATCTGATTGGGAGGAACTGATGGGAATAGGTAGGTCTTCAGTGTAATGTATATGTAAATATACATATATACATTTTATATGGACTGGAGCGATAGCACAGCAGGTAGGACATTTGCCTTGCACGTGGCCGACCCTGGTTCTATTCCTCTGTCCCTCTCAGAGAGCCTGGCAAGCTACCGAGAATATCTCTCTCCCACAGCTGAGCCTAGCAAGCTACCAGTGGTGTATTTAATATGCCAAAAACCGTAACAAGAAGTCTCACAATGGAGACGTTACTGGTGCCCATTCGAACAAATCAATGAACTATAGGATGACAGTGCTACAGTGCTACATTTTATATACAAATATATATACAAAGTCAAAATATGGAAACATATATAGCAACGTGTATAAATATATGTATTTATTTATATGTAAATATGTATAGCTACTTGCATAAATAAACTATATCAGGTCAGGATTGGAAACAGAACTTTAGTTCAGTGGTGCTCAGGGCTTACTCATGGCTCTGAGCTCAGGAATTAATTCTAGAGGTGCTTGAGGGACCGAACCAGAGATCGAACCTGGGTCAGCTGAGTGCAAGGTAAGCACACCACCCACTGTATTATCTCTCCAGCTCCTGTAGCAGGTAGTTTCTAAATCTAAGTATACTGTCACTGTCATCCCGTTGCTCATCGATTTGTTCGAGCGGGCACCAGTAATGTCTCTCATTGAGAGACTTATTGTTACTGTGTTTGGCATATCCAATACACACGGGTAGCTTGCCAGGCTCTGCCGCGCGGGCTCAATTCTCTCGGCAGTTTGCAGGGCTCTCCGAGAGGGGCGGAGGAATCGAACTCGGGTCAGCCTCATGAAAGGTGAACGCCCAACCGCTATGCTGTCTATCGCTCAGCAGGTAGGGCGTTTGCCTTGCACGCAGCTGACCCGGGTTCGATTCCTAGCATCCCATATGGTCCCCCGCCAGGAGTAATTCCTGAGTGCATGCATGACCAGGAGGAACCCCTGTGAATCGTTGAAGGTGAGCCAAAAGCAAAAAATAAATGAAAAGAAGGGGATCCACTTTTCTAGGTTCTTAGTAATATCTAAATACTAGGCTGAAGTATACTAAAAAAAAAAAAACCCCACACACAACGAAGTACTCTGAAGCACCCTTTTGTGTGATAATGGTGGCCACTATATTTATTTCACAATCTCAAAACTTCTTGTTTCTTTAACATGAGGGGGGGGGGGACATTCGTTGAGCAGCCTGAGAGATAATGCAAAGGTTTGATTTAGATCCAGACGTGGATCTCTGTTTGTAGGCTTGAGCTCTCAGTCTGATTCCAAGCACCAGAGGGTTCCCTAAGCATGAAGTTAGGATAGCCCTGGAACATCACTGAGTACGGCATAAGAAACAGAAACAAAAACCATTTGTTGATATTCGTTTAACTTGAAAATATGATTTTTCAAGCTGATCAAGAAACCTCTTACCTTGATCAAGAATCATTGTATGAAGTTATCTTGTCTGTCAGCTGATCAAGGAAACTTCTTACCTTAAAGATTTTTTTGCTTCAGTTTATTTTGCTATAATCAGTTCTCTCATTTTCCTGCTACAGGGATCCCAATCATCCTTCAGTTCCTTACCACTACTATGAACCTTACGGACCTGATGAATGTACAATGTACCTCTCCCATGAGCGAGGACGGAAGGGCAGTCATCACCGCTTCATCACGGAGAAACGAGTCTTTAAGAACTGGGCACGGACATTCAATATTCACTTTTTTCAACCAGACTGGAAACCAGAACCACTTGCTATAAATCATCCTGAAAATAAACCTGTGTTCTGAGTGTGCCAGCCTAAAATCCCAATAGGCAATATCAGACACCCTGTATCAGACCTCAGAGCCTTGTTTCTGAGCCTCCAGACACAAAAGAAGAACAGAACTGGAAGCAGGTAATTCTCAAGTACCATGTACAGATGCCTATGAAGCATGGCTGCAAACCAATGCAGTTGGTTTCTAAGGGAAAATTTTAAAATTAATACTCCCTAATGGGTGTTGTCGCTTTCAAAGGGGATTCTTTTAAGAGACACACACTCATTTCAGTGATGCTGCCATCGCTAGATACCTTTTGGGTCTCTTTAAGTGTTGCCTTCAAAACCGAAACATGAGCAACTCAATATTGGTTGTATTCCTTTATAGAAATACTGTGGCAAAAGACAATTTTTTAATCAACGTGTATCCTAACCTGAGCTATATCCACTGTATTTGTTGGACTCTGTATGTGTGATTTGTATAAAGCTGCCTAAAACTATGGATCTGATTTCTGAAGAGCACATCACCACTGACTTTCATAAAACAAATGCCCACTATTTATTTAGTGACCGTTTTTTAGTGTACTCTAGGCCAGTATTTTTATAGATTATGATTATGTGGCAATTTATTCTTCTGACTCTTTAATCCTGTTGGGTTAATGAGTTGCTGTGTACACAATGCCCATTGTTAGCATGCAATTTGTGTTTAGCTTGGAAATGTTGTGTTGCATTTTTTGAACCCCCCCAGGCTTCAAGAAGAGCGCTGACATTTTCTGATATGCAGAAATGCTCTTGGCAGAAAAAAAAATTGAAAACTGAAAGGCTTGTCATTAAAGCAAAGACATCCTAACAATAGAAGCTGAAAGATAGTTTTCTTTTAGTCATGATTGATGTAGATCATTTTCTTGAGCAGTGGTTTCCTCTTATGTAGTACAGCTTCTTCCAGATGACCTCAAAGTTTCATTTCAAATCTAAATTTCTGTGAGCCTTGCATTGACTCATTTGAGGATTTTGCAATTAGAATGATAGGGCTCCCAGTGTAGGAGTAGTTTTTTTTTAGAGGACCTTTGTATTCCCCTACTACCTTGCTCTTTCTTAAGATTAAACACATACTGGTTTCCTTTTTGCTAAACTATATCCCTACTCCCCTGCCTTTCTGGTGTGTCTTGTGTAAGAGAGGCAGACAGACAGACACAGACACACACAGACACACACACACACACACATACATGGGGAGATGGGGATAGAATCCATGTTGTTTTCTAGTTACAAAATTAATGAGCCTGCCTTCTTCTGTGGGCCTGCAAGAAGAAACTACAAGATTTCCTATCATCCGATCATGCACTCATTTATCCTATTCAGATTCACTCATAGCAAACCTTACACTGTCATCCCCTGGTTTGGAGGAATATGAAAGATTTACTTTATTCAAAGCCAAGATCAGTTAGTTTACAAGATTTTCATTTAAAACAAGTAATATTGTTCAAAAAAAAGTTTTTTTAAAGAAACACACCAAGATTTTCTTTACAAAACCTGGTTTAGGAGGCATTTATTTCTTTAATGAAAAATTTTAAGGCACCAGCAAATAGTATATATGGAAATTGACCTTGTTCATTTTACATTACTTGTCTTGACTTGTAATGAAAAGTTTCTCACATTACCATTTTCCCTTTTCCTTAAACAGTACTAATATCCCATTCCCTTGCACTAACGAGTACTGTTAATTATAAGAAGTACTTTTGTTGAAATGCAAACAGTCCAGATATTTATATAGTCAGTGCAAAGCTGGTATAATTAGGTTGTGGCTACAGCTATTAAACCCCAATGTGAATGAAGTGTCTGTCTTTTTTTTTTAATATTATAGGATTTTATTCTAGTGCCACCTTTTCTTGCAGCATGGAATTTGAGCACTATACTTTATGAACATATGAAAAAGCATATGAGTTTTATATGATTGATTTATAGGCCACCTTACCAACCTCTAGAAGAAATTATGTTGCTCTTTTAACAAGTCTTGTTTTATGGAAATTAGGAAAGGCATACTTGGAACACAGATATATGTAGCTACATTACCAAACCTATAATATCTCATATGCCTGTATTTTTAGATTTTATAGTTTTGTTTATTTTTTAAACTGACCATATGAGAGCACTTTCATTTTAAATAAGCTCTCCTTCTCAAACACCAAAAGAGTGGGAAAAAAGTGAACTCTGAAATTCCTGGCTTCATGGGAAATAATTTAAATCGACAGTAGCTAGAATATGTGAGTATGTGAATTTATGTCTTTAAAAATGTGGTGTAAATAAGTAGAAAAAAACTAGCACCACTTGGGTGTGGCTTTATTATAGCATTCAAAGAAAATGTCTAGGTTTCTGATAAACTAAGCTGATGAACCTGGCTGTGGACAATTGCCACTATCATTTCATGATGATCCTAACACCATTCAACACCATTAAACATCAACTCTGATAGAAAAGATGACTACAGAGCCATGTTTACAGACCCCAGTAATTTCAATATCCAATGATGTTTGAAGCCCAAGTCAGACTCATTATGTTATATACCTTTTCTTCTCTTCCCAGCTGTGTCATCAGATTCTCCCTCGCTCTTAAGATCACAGTAATACAAAGCCACAGCTGGCCGATCCATAGCGTCTGTTATTTCAATGTAAGAACATTTGGTAGAGGCCATTACAATAGATAGCCATTATGAGCAAAGATACAGGAATGCACAAACAAAATCAATCACTTCAAATGGCCCATAAAAAGAGGAATCTTACATTTAATATTCTACAGTAAATATTCACCCAAGAAAACGTACATTAAAAGAACATTAGGAGGTAAATATTCAGTGTGCTGCGTGGGGACTTCTCTGTGTGATTCCATTACGGTTAATGGGTGTTTGGTAACTAAATCCCTGTGCTTCACTGACCCTGGTATGTGCTCCTAAGGGCTAGACATAAAACCGAGTGATTCAGAAAGTTCCAAGGTCTTAAGATTTCAGAGTTAGAGCTCTTTCTCAAAGAATAATGAAAGCAAAACACCAAGTACTGTAACTACAAGACAAATTTGTGTGTGGTCTCTTGGAATACTTAAGTTGTTACCAGATCTTTGAATCAGTTTCCAAACAATACTTCTAAGGTTCTCTGTTGTACTGATAATTTAAATCCTATTAAAATGGAAGTATATGATCTTATTTTGAAAAAGATATTCTGCTAAAATAATCAAAATGATTGATTTGGAAGCTAAAGGCATGCTGGGAGGAAAAGTAGGAGGAAAATGTTTTGAAATTCTGCTACAATTAAGACAGTGTTATTTGAACGCATGTAAGCATTTGGAATACTTAACCAAATGTTTCCTTTCAGAAATATACTCCAGGTTCCATAGAGATGATGGTTTGAATTCTTAAATAGAATACAGGAAAATGATCTATGTCCTTATTCTTTGCTATTTTGGTAGGTGATGTTAATATTCCTATATATTTTGTACCTGACCCAATCTTCCATCCTAGTGGCTTCTCTCTTGAACCTCATTCTGCTTTTTTGTTGTCATCATCTCCTGATTATCTCCTTTTGTCCACAGTGTGTTCTTAGACCAACAGTCTTTGGGAGATATAAAGATCTTTCTTCCAACTTCTTAAACTTAAGGACCTACCTGGGGAATAGATTTCAGATAGGTCCTGCAATGGCTATATAGTAGGTGGGAGAGTGAAATCTGGCTATAACACATGATGCATCAGAAGTATCATTCTGATTTCCCTGGGACTAGGGGCAAAGTTTTGACACATGGATGTTGAGTGCTAAATTCAAATAACCTTTGGCATACTAGGACAGTGGGTCACTCTATCAAAAGGTCACCTCAAATAGAATTGTAATATTAGGACCCTGTGAAGGGAAAATTCACCGGTGACCCCTATTCTAGTTTATGCCAGGAGGCAATTTGGAATGGAAAGATGTAAGGGGGTTATACCTGGCTTTGAAAATGAGTAGTAACACCCATTATTCTGGCTCACTCAACCCCACCTACTCAGGGTATTAAACCACCATAGAAATGAAAAAAAAAAGTCTGCAACCCTGTTCGTGTCTCCTCAGTGCCCTAATATTATATGCTACCTTGGATCGTCCCTTGTCTTTTTAATGTGTGTGTCCTGTGAGTTTAATTAGATTGTAAGCTCACGGAGAGCAAGGAACTGTTTCTCCTTTGTCTTTGTAGTCTTATGTCTAGTACAGTGCCTTGTACACAATAGGCGCTCAATAAATGTCTGTTGTTGATAAAGACCTATTAATGTGGACCCATTGGGTTTGTATTATGTTGCAAACTCTTTCATTTAAATAGTACAGGAAACAGGATAAGTGATGAAACAGTTAAATTTCAAGTGTTGGGGTTTTTTTTCTTCAAACAGGTTCAGTCCTAAAACTTTTCATGTTTTTAATCAACAAAGATGACCTAGACATGTTGCTGAATTCGTTAGATTTGCTAATGTTGTCATGAACACACAGATGACATAAAGCTCAGCAAACTTTTCATTCTTGCTGTTATCAAGCACTCTTAGCACACATTATATTTAATATTGACAAATAATATCTTCCACATGAAAAGGCAGAATGGCAATTTGGGTTCTGGTTCCTGTAATCTGGCTAGGGAAAAAAGGGAGGTGGGGAAAAGTTAAAGCCTGTTTGAAATGTGACAGTTTCTTAAAGCTGTTGAGAATCCAACTGGTGATTTTTTGCTGAGAGTCCATAAAAATTAATTGTATGTTTAACTTAAAAATGAAATCAACCCAGGGGGTGGTGCCATAGCACAGTGGGTAGGGCGTTTGCCTTGCACACGGCCAACCCAGGTTTGATTCCCAGCATCCCATATGGTCCCCTGAGCACCGCCAGGAGTAATTCCTGAGTGCAGAGCCAGGAGTAATCCCTGTGCATCACCGGGTCTCTCTCTCTCTCTCTCTCTCTCTCTCTCTCTCTCTCTCTCTCTCTCTCTCTCTCTCTCTCTCTCTCTCTCTCTCACACACACACACACACACACACACACACACACACACACACACACAAAGAAATAAAAAAAAAAACCACTTTTATTTCCACAAAGACAGACTAAAATGAGAATTTTCCCCTTAGATCATGAGAAGAAAATGTATGTTCAGGTGGAGTATGGCAGGCTCCACCCCGAGGCAAGCACCTCTCAGGGGTCCAATTACCTTCTAGTCACAAGAGAGGACAAGATGGCATAAAACCAGTCAAGGTGAGTTAGCTGCTCCTGAGCAGTGCCACAAAGGACCAGAATCATACGTGGACATGGGGACACTGGGATTTCTCTCTCATTGCCTACTCTTCCACATTTTTATTTATGTGATCTTGATTTTACTTTTGGAAGACAAGTTGAGGACTGGACCACATGACATTAAACAGAGATGAAGACTTATTTCAGAATGGATAGCATTACGAGTTTTTCTACATTTTCAATTTTTTTAAAATCATAAAAATGCTATTTGATATAACATTAAGATGTTTTAACAGGAATTCAAAAAGAATTCCAACAAATGTAAGGGAAAATCTAGCATGTCTTTTCATAAATCTGCTCAAGGTTAGCATTTTTAGTTATTTATTACGTGACTAGTTTTTAAATTTCAAAGACAAATGTAAGAAATTCATGAAGGTGAATTCAAATCTTTACAATTATATTTATTCTATTGACATTCTAGGTGACATGCACAATGTCATTTGTGTTATATATTTTTTATTTTGCCAGAATCCTATAATTGCATTGTGCAAATTAGTAATTGAGATTGAAACAGGTTTTGTATCTGGCTCTCAACGTGATGAAGATGAAGGCAGACACAGTTTGGCAGGTACCAGACACTTCTATTAAGTTTTTTGCATAAATAAATTCAATCTTCATAGCAGCACCAATAAATTATTAGGCTCTTTAATCATTACCCTTTTACAGATGTGCAAACTGAAGCATAGTATACTTCAGTAACTTTCCTGAGGTTGTGCAACTAATAAGTGAGAAATCAGATTAGAAACCACAGGGTCTATCTCTGAAGGCTTTGCCCTCTACCATGTGTGTTTTCTCACAGAAATAAATTAAAATATTTATTAAATCCAATTGATTGCAACATATTTATGTAACTTTAAAATAATTAAATTATAATACACCCCCCCCCGAAATTGCTACTATCCTTGAAGTTATCCGAACATTTCTTCTACAGTCCTAGATTTTCAATTTACCATTTTCTTCATTTCTAAGCAGTTTCATCTCATACGTACATATATAAATCATCAAAATTGTTTAGCTGTGTATATTAATAAGCATTATAGTCTATTATGACTTTGTGTATATAACCATCTGAAACTTGCTTTCCCAGGATTCATCCATTTTCTTTGTATGTATCTCCAGTTTAGTTTTCTGATTGTATGATGCCTTTGTGATTCTAACAGTATGATGCTTTTGTGCTCATGCAGGTTTATTTTTTCTTAATTTTGCATTGCAATTTGGGTTTTCAATATGTTATTATCATACACAATGCTGGAAGGAGTCAAGGATTTGGACCACAACTAGGAGTGCTCAGAGGCTATTCCTGGTTTTGCATTCACAGGTCACTTCTGGAGGTCCTCAGGGTACCATGTAATGTTGGGAATCAAACCAGGGTCTGCCATGTGCAAGACAAGCACCTTTACCCTTGTACTATCACTCTGGCCACAACTCTTTTATACACATTCCTGGAGAAGTTTTTCTGGGTGCATGTATGTGGCAATTTTTACATGGATTACACACTTAGGAATAAAAACTACTGGACTTTGGATGAAATTGTTCACTAGTATATAGAATTGCCAGATTGTTTTCCAAAGTGGTTGAACACTTACACTCCTAACAGTTGTCCACATCTTTGCTAACACTTGACTTGGTATTTTCAGACTGTGAATTTTAGCCCATCTGGTACATGTAAATTATATCTCATTATGATCTTAACTTGTATTTTCTTGATTCCTTATGAGATTTTTCATTTTTCCTTCCCCATTAGTATTAACTCACCTATGAAATAGCTTTTTATGTTGCCTACTTTTCTGCTGGGTTACTTTCCTTTTTCTTTTTTTTGATTGAATTCTTAAAATAATTCAAATACTATTTTTGTTTATTGTTATGTTTAGCAAATATTTTTTCTCTTTTAGGTGAATAGTTTTCATTTCAAAATAGTCATGTTTTCTATCTTAAAATCTATCAACAGTTCTTCTTTTGCCTTATTAAAGAAATCTTCCATTGCTCCTGATCAATAATTACTTTCCTTGCTTTATTCTTTTTTAATTCCCAAGTTTTGTCTTTCATGTGGATGAGACTTATATTTTTGTATAAAGATAGATATCACCTATCTTTTATATAAATCTCAACTATCCCCATATCACTTACCGAGATATATTCTTCTCCAGTGACCTATAACCAGGTTTTCATAACTTTGGGGGTTTATTTCTATTCACTGTATCCTATTCCATTCTAACCAATTTATCAATCCCCACATTAATACCACACAATCTAAATTATAATAGTTGTATAATAAACCTTGATACTTTGTAGGATAAAGTCCTTTTCTCATTCTTCCTAAAGAATGTCTTACTTATTATTCTAAAAATCTAAGTCACTTTTTGTAGTACTTTCTTATTCAATAACATACACAAATTTTATGTATACATGTTGATGAAATTTTATATATTTGTATACTCACTGTCAAGATCACAATGTTTTATCTTGAGCAATCAGATCAATTACTCAAGTTCTTTTCATTCAATCATATCCCTGTCAAGGGTAAAAATTTCTGACCTCCATCAAGTGGATTTGTTTAGCATGTCTAAAAACTTCATATGAATAAAATTATATGGTATGTACTATTTTAAAAATGATTTCTTTCTGTCTAATTATAGTTGCAAAATTCATCCAGATTGATGCATATATGTAGTAATTTTTTTATTGCTGAATAGTTTCAATTTTAGTTAAAAATACTACATTACCCTTAATAGTTTTGGGGGCTGTTTCCAGCTTAGGAGTACTTAAAATGCAGATATATGGACACTGATGTGCATGTGTTTTAGTGGATAGAGTGCTCATTTATATGGGGTATATGGCAAGAAGTAGAATTATTGAATCACGAGTACACTTGGGCTAGGCCTTAGTAGATACTGTTAAACTGTTTTTCAAGATAATCATACGAGATTACATTGCAATTAACAGTAACTAAGGACTCCACATACTTGACACACTTACCTTGATATTGTCAGTCATTATAAATTTAAAGTTTGGGGGTTCAAGGTACGCTAGGTAGGGTATTTGCCTTGCACACAGCTGACCTTAATTCAATCCCTAGCACCAAATATGGTCTTCCAAATCCACCAAGAATAATCCCTGAGCTCAGAGTCTGAAGTAAACCCTGAGCATCACTAGTTGTGGCCTCCAAACCAAAATAACTAATAAATAATTAAATTTAAAGTTTTGCCTAACTTTATGTAGAGTAAGCCATTATGGTTTTATATTTCTTGGATAAGTGACGATGCTGAACATCTTTTCATATTCAATTTGACCAATTATATATATCCTCTTTTGAAACATTGTTGTTCAAGGCTTATGCCATTCATTTCAATGGTTTAATCATGACTTTTCATATTCGTAATTCATAGAACTTCTTCGTATAATGTGCAGTTAAGTTCTATACTTAACTTATACTATGTGGTATCCCTTTTAACTATCTTAGTGGCGTACTTTGATAACTAAAATTCATAATTTTAATAATTTAAATTCCAATTGAGCAATATTTTATTATTATAAAATCTGTGCCCTGTTTGAGAACTGCTTCCTAGAGCAGGGGAAGGCCTTGGGTACAATATCTGAGATCACATTCCCTACCCAGAGCACAGGGGTTGCTCCTCTCCCATCACCACTCATAGTACAACAAATAAAATACAGTGAAATAACTCTTACCTAGTCCAAAGATACTGGACTTTTCATTACCTTCATTATACTATAAGGTAATTACTCATGTTTTCTTACACTTTTTTGCCCATTTTCTGTATTTGGATTTATGATCTACCTCAAATCATTTTTCGAATATGATGTGAGATATGGGGTCAACATTTCCCCCTTAATCTAATCAACACAGCACCATTTATTGTAAATATTACCTTTTCTCCACCAAACTAGAGTGCTTCTTTGGCAGTATGTCAGGTTATAATATATATGTTGGATTGCTTCCTGACCCTGAATTCTCAACATTTTAAATTCTTGCCTAATTACTACATTCATCTCCTGATACCTAGAGGAGGAAAACAGTCTACTTACTCACATGCTTCAATATTGCTTTATTTTCTATATTTAAAAAAATCTAATTTAGTCATTATGGTTTACAGTTTTACAACACAATTGGGTTTCATGAATACAACATTCCAACACCACACCCCTCATCAGAGTATTTGATTCCTTTCATTGTTGCTTCAAGTTATTTTCAATATTTGCTAACTTTAATTTGGATATCTTTGGCAATACAAAAGCATCTTATACTTCTATATCTAATTTTAGAATCAGGATATTAAATGAAGCCTGAAATCTTCATTGAGTTTACATTGTTTCTATGAATGTTTGCGGGTAGAGAGAGGGTTGAACCACACCTGGCAGTGTTCAGGGCTTACTTCTGGCTCTATACTCAGATATTACTCCTGAACAGGATTGGGGAACCATATGGAATGCCCAGGATCAAATCTCGGTCAGCCACATGCAAGGCAAACACATTGCCACCTATACTATTACTCCAGTCCATGTTTCTGTGAATTCTTTAAGAAGAACATCTTAACACTATCAAACCTTTTAATTCAAGAATACAATCTGAAAGCTTTCATATAAAAGGTTTTCCATGTGTTTACTTATATCCCCACTGAGATATTTGATGTTCTTTTAGGTATTATAACAAATTTTATTCTTTCAATTTAACTTTCTACCTTTTATTAGTAGTATATAGAACACCTTCCCAACACTGACATATTGAGAGCTCTTACAGACTGGAGCCATTACTGACTGGATTCCACGGGACGTCAAAAGAACGCCTGGCCACCCATCTTGTAGATGGTCAGACTTCTTCGTCAAGACCCTGAACAAACGGTTTGATGCTCTTCCTGTTCCTGGAGAGAGCAGACACCATTGGGCTACACTAGCATGCAACAGGGACAAATGGAGACATTACTGGCGCCTGCTCGAGCAAATCAATGAGCAATGGGATGACAAGTGATACAAGTAATATAGAACACCATTTTTTTGATTTGCAGAGAGGTGGGGGGTGCACACCCAGATGTGTTCAGGAATCACTCTCCTGGTGGGCTCTGGGAGTGTATGGGGTGCCAAGGATCAAAGCCCAGTAGAACATGCACAGGGCAAGTATCTACCCTCTATACTACTGCTCTGGCCCCAGAACACAACTGATTTTTGTGTAGTGATCTAATATCTTGTATTGGCACTAGATTAACTCTGATTCAAAAAATTGTGGCATCTTTGGATTTCTTCATATTCAATCTGTCAATACCGGCAAGTTGTTATTTTTAAATAGGGGACAAGCCAGAGGTGTTTGGCGGGATGGAGCAGGGTGTAGAGTTACTCCCTCTGCCAGTCGTGATCAGAGCTCAGAGGTATGAAGGCTACCCCCAGTGCTGCTGGGGCATGAAGACAGGGGATGTAGATGGGGAATAAAGTATCAGGGATTGACCTCAGGGCCTTGCATATGCTACCTTGAACTATCCCCTCCTACCCATATTGGAAGGTTTATTACTACCTTTTTAAATCTTATATTTTTACCCCCTTCTTTTTTGGAGGGAGGCACGCTCGGGGGTTTTCAGAGCTTACTCCTGACTGTGGTCAGGGATCATATGGGACAGGCAGTGCTTGGGGGACCATATGGGATACCGACCATATGAGTCAGCCACACGCAAGGCAAGCACCCTAACCACTATATTTGGGTTCATGTGGTGCTGGGGGTTGAAGTTCTCAGTTTGAACGTTCGCTACCACATAACTCACAGTCTCATCCTAATTCATTCTTTAATGCGTGGGTTATTGATACATGTCAATTAACATACTTTGAAATTTTTAAATATCTTATTATTTTCTGATTCTGTTCTATTATAACCAAAGATCAAGTTTCTATGAGTTCAAATATTTTTAACTTATTAGGACTTTAGTTTTATTATTCATAATATTATCTCACTTGATGAATGCTGTAAGTATACTGGTAAAATAAATTTTCTGCTATGGTCAAGTATTCTTAGAAAATCATTTGGTCAAACTAATGACTATTTTGTTTCCAATCCTTTCTGTTTTTGTCTGCTCATTATATAAGTTACTGTAAGGGATACTTTCTATACTGAAATTATAATGAAAGTTTCCATTTCTTTTTCAGTCAGTTAATTTAGGTCTTAAGTGCTTTTAAACTGTGTTAGTAGGTACATATATATTTAGAATCTTTTATCTCCATGTTGCAGTTATCTCTTGGCATTATGAAATGTCTCTTGTTTAACATAATACTCATTATTTATAGTCAATTTTGGTATTTAGTTACATACGTATTTCTTTGTAATGTTTTTTGTATTCTTTTCATTCTTTTGCATTTTAAACTTCAATTGCTTTGTATGTTTTCACTAACGTTTTCATCTATAAATAGTGATTCTTTTTATCCATTATGGTAATTGATATTGCAATTGCAGATATTTTGGATAATTTATTTTCACTATGGAGATATATGTCTATTATATTGCCTTTAACTTTCTATTTGCTCCATTTGTTTTTTATTCCCTTCTTTCTTTTTTTTTTCTGAATTGAAGAAAATTGGGCTGGGGGAAATTTAGACCACACCTTGCAGTTCTCAGTGCTTCCTACTGACTGTGTCCTGAGATCACTCTTGGCAGTATTAGGGGACCATATGTTGTGCTGGGATACAACCATGGTTGGCCCATGCAAGCAAGTGCATTCACCCATCTACTAGCTCTTGACCCCCTTTCTGGGTATTTTTAGTTTTCTAAGTTTTCTTCTCTGTTAGTTGAGTCATTATGAGTTCTTTCACTCTTCTTTGAATAAATATTTCTGGATTATAACATTTATTAGACTCTACTCATGATTAATACTTTAATACTTCCAAGAAAAATGCAAAAATGAGTTTTATATTTGATTAGCACATCATTAAGTGTGGATTAAAACCAAAAAATAAATAAATAAAACCATCATTGATGTTGCTTCCCTGTTTTTTTTTTGAAGTGAGGGTGGGCAACAGCCAGTGGTTTTCACTGCTTACTCCTGGCTCTGTGCTCTGATTACTCTAAATGTTGCTCAAAGGACCATATGTAGCGCTGGGGTCCAGTTGTTCTGGCAAAACAATCTATTGCTGTGAAGACTTTAGCTGTATTAACATTGACAATCAAAATAGACTTTGATAAAGTAGATTTTCTTTATAATGTGGGTTGGCCTCATTCAATCAGTCAAAACCTTACAGGTAAAGATTGAGATTTCCTCAGAAAGAAGTAAATCTTCCTGATGAGCAAAGCCTAGAAATCCTGTCTAAGTGTCCCCTCCTGCTGACCTGACCTGCAGCTTTCAGACTCAGGACTGCAGCAGCAACTACTAATGAGTTTTCTACTGCCAGCATGGCGTACAGATCTCAAACTTATAAGGCCCTTCATTCACATGAGCCAATTCCTTAAAATTAACCTCTTAATTGATAGCTGGATATTTAACAGATTATGCCAATAGAGTTAGTAGAATAATAGCAATAGATATATCATACTGGTTTTGTTTCTTTGTAAAACCCTGATTAAGATAAGTGATTTTTTCCATTTTCTCCATGATAAAATAATGATTTTTCCATTTTAATTATCAAAATCTTACTGAGATATTTTTAGATGTGCAAATATACCAGTTATTGTGGGTTTTTTTCTGAATGTAAGCTTTTCATATTTTAGCATTTGTTCCATAATTTGTCTATAGCTAAGAAAGGTACTGTACGAAAGAGTCATTACTTTTGCCTAATTTATTCAGTTTGTTAATATTTGGAAATATATAGAATGTGACTAACTTTTGTGGTGATATCTTATTTGATTATCTATAATAAAATGTAATCAACATTATGCTCATTCTTTGAAATATTTGATAAATAGATATAGTCATTTGCATATTTCATGTATATTTAAAAAGAATGTGTGTTTCTTAAATTTTGGTGGTCCTGAAATCTGTAAATGTCCAGAAAATCAGGTTTGTTAATTGAGTTCGTCAAGTCTTTAATTTATTTAATTTTGCGGAGAGACCGTCCAACTAGTGTTCAGAAGACTCTGGGGTCATGGCAATAGTTGAGCAGCGGGGTCACTGATTCAGTGATAGGACCCAAGGCTGAGTGTTCCTGGGCTTTGTGGTTCTGGGGAACCCCAGGCCACCCTCATAGTGCTCCGAGGCCTCCAGGATCATCCCTGGCAGTGCTTGGAAGGCAGCATTTGTTCCAGGGATAAAATTAGGCTAGGTGCACTCACCACCAGGCACGTGAGTCTTCCCAGTCCCCAAATTTTTGTATCTTGACAAAATTTAACCTGCTTTCTCAAATAACTGAGACGTCTTTTTGAACTCCTCCACTACAGTATTAAATGTCCTTTCATAGGTCTATAATTACTTTGCTTTAACCTTCTCTTGGTACATATAAGTTTTGGTTTGGTTTTGGGGATCATACCCTGCATTGTTCAGGGGATACTCCTGGCTCTGTTCTAAGGAATCACGCCTGGCTATGCTAAGGAGATTTTACATGGAGCCAGGCGTCAATCTGGGGTCAGCACAAGCAAGGAAAGTGTCTTAGCCCCAGACCTGATACATACACGTTTATAATAATTTTATTTCCTTGATGAAGTCCATTTTGATTTTAACCACGTTGTTCCTTTGTATATCACATTCTTTAAAAGTTATTTTTCTTATTTTGTGGAGAGGACCTCCCAAGCAGTGATATTTGGCCAATAAAGCCAGTTGGATTGGTGCTAAACCCCAACTGTTTAACACTGCTCTGGTCTACTGCTATTTTGGTGACTACCAGGGTCAAAGCCAGTGGTGCTGGAACTGGGGTCTTGCACCTGCAAGGCACATACCTCTGTTTCTTGAGTTATTCCCTGACTCTACTTGAAAATTAATTTTTCTTCCCTTAAAACAAAAGCCAGAGGCAGATAAACACCCTACAGGGTGTAGGGTGTTTGCCTTGTATGCCCCAAGTCAGGTTCAGTCCAGCACTGTATGTATGGTCTCCAAGCACTGCTTGGGGTCACTTCTGAGGACAGAAACAGAAATAGCCCCAGAGCACCACCAGGTGTGTTCCCAAATTCCCCCAAATAACAAAAAATAGTTATAAATTAAAATAACTACCTAATAGTTGTTTGGTTTACTATTTTCCAGTAATGTGTTTCTTCTGCTTTTTCATTTGGGGAACCAGACCCAGCAGGGCTCAGGGCTACTCTTCTCAGTGCTCAGGAAACTATGAAGTACTGAGTACTGCATCTGGAAGTCTAGCATGAAAAGCGTGCACTCCAGCCCACTGGGCTCTCTCCGGCTCCCTCCTTTTATCTTTTACTTTCAATCTCTCATATCCTTATATTTTACGTATTTCTCACAAATATTTTTTTTTCTCAAATGTGACAGTCTTTTTTAGATCTGAATTCACTTCCAATTTGGCTGGACTGAATCTCTGTATCACTGTATCACTGTCATCCCGTTGTTCATCCATTTACTCCAGTGGGCATCAGTAACGTCTCTATTACACTCAGCCCTGAGATTTTAGCAGTCTCTCCTTACTCATCTTTCTCAATGATTGGAGGCTCTTTCAGGGTCAGGGGAATGAGACCTATTGTTACTGTTTTTGGCATATCGAATATGCCATGGGTAGCTTGCCAGTCTCTGCCATGTGGGGGGGATACTCTTGGTAGCTTGCCGTGCTGAGAGGTATGTATATATCTTTTTATATATATATATACACATATATATAGACTAGTAACTATATTTTATATATCTATAGACTAGTAACTATATTTTAACTTTGCAATTTCCATTTATTTCCCCCCTCTATAGTTCCTTTGATTCAGCTGATTGTGATGATGATGGTGTTGATGATAATGATATTTTTCTTTTCTATTAGTTTGGAAGTTATTATTCCTTCTGTTAATGTTCACCTAAATAAAAATTCAACATGTAGTATATAGAACAACAGGGAATTTGTGATTAATTTACAACTGTAAAATTCTTCTGCCTGCCTGAATGACTGACCAAGGACCTTAGGACTCTAATTCTCAGTAGTAAATTTTCTTTATATCTTTTGCCATCTGCCTCATTTTGAGTGCCACACATTGAATTAATATTTAATTTTTTACATATGCTTTTTAATGTATAAAAGTGAAATATTTTCCTTTTTTTTGCCTTTTGGGTCACACCCAGCGATGCTCAGAGGTCACTCCTGGCTCTGCGCTCAGGAATTATCCCTGGCCGTGCTCAGGGGACCATATGGGATGCTGGGACTCGAACCCGGGTCGGCCGAGTGCAAGGCAAACGCCCTACCTGCTGTGCTATCACTCCAGCCCCTAAAAGTGAAATATTTTCTTAATGTATGTTTATAATTGATTATTTTTAATTTCTTATTACTATACATTCCTTTTTGCATTACATCTATTCTTTGCATTACATCTCAGAAAAATTTTCTGGGTTTCATTTATTTCTCTTAAATCCTTTAGAAGTTCCATGGGTAGAAATTTATCTGTAGGGAAATAAAATCATATATAAACTTGAAAATGTCTTTAATATTTTCTATTCTGGATACACATTTTTAGGTCATAGTGAGTTTCTCTCACCTCTTTAGAGCTATTGTTTGCCTTCTGATTTATGTACTGTGAAAAATCTATTGCTTATTTTATTATTCCTTTGTACAGTCTCTGGATATTTATATAATCTTGTTTCTGTCTTTGGAGTTCTAAAGTTTTACTGCTACATATGGATTTTATTTATTAATTTTGTAAGGTATACAAGATACTTTTTACATTTATAGGTATCTTTTATCAATTCTGAAAAATTATTAGTCATAATCTCTACACCTATTGCCTCTCCTACAAATCTCTATTCCTCAAATTTTAGATTTAAAAGAGACATTGGACCAATTTTATTTTCCATATTCTCAGTAATTGTTATATATTTTTATCTTCCTGTGTTCCTGTACAATGTTCTAGGTGCACTTTTCATTCTAGTTTCTAGTTTACTATTTTTCTCATACCTGTGAAATATATAAGTCTACTGCAAATCATCTGATTATTTTAGAATAATATTTTTTGTCAACCCCATATTTCTATTTACTTTAAGAGGAACTTCCTTTTGCAGGCATGTATCTATATGCTATATAAAATCAAAAATTACCTTATTAAGACAGCATAAGGAAGTTTCGAGAGAAGTAGCACTGTAGCACTGACACTGTAGCACTGTCATTCTGTTGTTCAATGATTTGTTCGAGTGAGCACCAGTCAAGTCTCCATTGTGAGACTTGTTGTTACTGTTTTTGGCATATCGAATATACCATGGGTAGCTTGCCAGGCTCTGCTGTGCAGGCGGGATACTCTCAGTAGCTTGCTGGGCTCTCTGAGAGTGACAGAGGAATCAAACCCAGGTCAGCCACTTGCAAGGCAAATGCACTACCTGTTGTGCTATCATTCCAGTCCTCAAGAGAAGTAACACACTTTATTTGTAGTATTTACTAAATTAAAATATAAAATAGCAGTATATAAGAAATGTTAATAAAATTTTAAATGTGTGAGTTGTCATGGGATCAATTATAATACCCAGTAGCACCTTTTTATACTCCTGTGTACCAAAAAATGTCAACTGCGGGAGGAAGAACTTACCATTTATCTATATTAAATTCAATCTATTGGTGTCTGTCAAAACAATCTTAAATCCTGTCATCTCTCACACATCTTATCTCTTATTGTTTGCCAAGTGTAAAATTGGTAAGTATGCTATACTAGAGATAGTTTTCCAGCCAAGCCTTCCTGTAGGAAAAGCGAAAGCTGTTAATTTGGACAGAACAGATCTAACTGATATTTGTTACTTTGATCCAGTGCATATTTCACCACTTTGTTTTTCTTTTTTACAAGATTGCACTGAATGCCTTCAGCAAACATGTTGCCAAAATACAAATGCCCCCTACCTATATCATCCCCTTGGGTTGTCACCAAAATAAAAAAGAAAATCAAATTGGCACCTGAGTCCACTTTGTTCCCTCTCAAGTTTTTGCTTCAAACAAAGAATTTTCAAAGCCCTTTCTCTTGTGATTGTTGGCTCATTTACAATGTGACCTTTCTTTGCAGTCATCTGCTCTGTTTTTCTGCTTCCTTTCCTCCTTGTGTCACCTGTACATCCTTCCATCTTTTGGCTTCATGTTGCTTTGTTCCTACTCTGAATTGAAAGAGACATATGAGCATCTCACCTGGCACTTTTAATGAGACAGAATAAAACAAGATATTGATACTAGCTATCTTGATATTTTGGGTGCCCTACATTTTACGATCATTTCTGGGGCTGAAGCAGTAGCACAGCGGGTAGGGCACTTGCCTTGCAGGCAGCCAAATGAGGTTCGATCTCGGTATTTCTTATGGTCCCCTATCACTGCCAAGGGTGATTCCTGAGCACAGAGCCAAGAGTAACCCTAAACACTTCCAAGTGTGACCCAAACACAAACAAAAATAAAAACAATCATTTCTTATTGTCTTCTGTTATTTAATACATAAAAATATGTATGTTTCATAGTTCATAGTTACTAAATGGTTTATCAAAACAATCATTTAGTTATCTTGATGACCATTTGGTAATGATGGTTCATCAAGAGCTGCTTTTTGTGCTGATAAGAGCTTCTGATGCATTTAACTTGATTCACTCACATAGTAGCAACAGATCACAAACAATTTATTGGCAAGAGATTTACTCCCACAATGTACCAGATTAGGAGTTGTGCTCTGAGAAGTCTTTGGATTTTTGCCATGTACTTTCAACATAGAATGTATCATCAATAACAACAGGTTCCACTGAAGAGGCAACTGAAAGCGAATAAGAAAACTTGAACATGGACAAAAGGGAATAATTTACCAAGGGCGGATAAGAGAAGCTAACAATAAAAAATGAGCAATTTGTTGTGGTGAAATCATTTAAACCTTTAATTCCAGGTTGGAGGTGTAGACGAGTGCAGTCAGCACTGTATTCACCGGTGTTCATTAAACAAAGAACTAATATGAATAATGAAAAGGTGTATGGAATTCTAAGAATCACTGTCACTGTCATCTCGTTGCTCATCGATTTGCTCAAGCGGGCACCTGTAATGTCTCACATTGTGAGACCTATTGTTACTGTTTTTGGCATATCGAGTACACCATGGATAGCTTGCCAGGCTCTGCTGTGTGGGCAGGATACTCTCAGTAGCTTGCTGAGCTCTCCGAGAGGGGCGGAGGAATCAAACACAGGTTGGTTGCATGCAAGGTGAACTCCCTACCGCTGTCTTATTGCTCCAGCCGATTCTAAGAATGGTATTTTGTTTTGCTAAATATTCTTTTAAAAACAACATAACTGTCATTATTTTAATTACTATGAGATTACTCCATATAATCCATATAATTGTAAGTGGCTCTAACAGAAAAACAATTTGATCTATTTTAGTAATATGTGTCCTCAAACCAAATATCTTTCACCACAGATTAATAATTCTCATTATTGCTAGATGTGGGTATTCATGCAATGTGTTCCATTTATTTATTAATATATGTATACATAGGGCTGGAGCGATAGCACAGTGGTAGGGCGTTCGCCTTTCACGCAGCCGACCTGTGTTCGATTCCTCTGCCCCTCTCGGAGAGCCCAGCAAGCTACCGAGAGTATCGTGCCCGCACAGCAGAGCCTGGCAAGCTACCCGTGGCATATTGGGTATGCCAAAAACAGCAACAGTAAGTCTCACATTGAAAGACGTTACTGTGCCCGCTGGAACAAATCGATGTACAACAAGATGACAGTGACAGTGACAGTGACGTATATATGGGCTGGAGTGATAGCACAGCAGGTAGGGCGTCTGCCCTGCACGAGGCCGACCCAGGTTCAATTCTTCCACCCTCTTAGCGAGCCCGGCAAGCTACCAAAAGTATCTCGCCCGCATGGCAGAGTCTGGCAAGCTACCTGTGGCAAATTCAATATACCAAAAACTGTAACAAGTCTCACAATGGAGACGTTACTGGTGCCCGCTCTAGCAAATCGATGAACAACGAAATGACAGTGATATATTGATAGATATATACACAATATAAACACAATATCTATAAATGGGCTCCTTCTTCAAGTAGGTCTAAACTGTTGGGATGATTCTGGAAAATAAAACAAAGAAGTTACATTGTTTAGGGCATAAAAGGTAACTCAGACTCTACAATGGGTTTCCTTGGGTTCAGTGTAGCTGGAATTCATCACTGTACCTCTAATATATATAAAAGTCTTGCATCCAAGTGTAAGTGAAGAGGAGGGCAGGTTAAGAGTCAAGAACTGAAGGGCAGGTTAAGGGTTAACCGCTGAAGTTGCCCTTTGTAACTACTTGACTGCTTTGAAAGGTGTCTTCAGGACCTACCCCTGGGCAGGACTCTGTCACCAAATGGGCCAACAAACTGCCCCTAGGAACTGTAAACAAACATCTGCTCAGAACGGTCAACAAATGTTGAAATTAGCATATTAAGTGAAATAGGTGTGGTTTTCCCTTTTGTATGGTTTTCCTATTGATCCAATACCTGTGATTTTCTTTGATATGTATGATTCTCCTTTGATTCAATACATGTAATTTTCCCCCAATATGTGAGATTTTCATTTGTCAACAAATGTTTAGATATGCAAATTAAGTGACCTATGTGATCCCCTTTGATATGTGAGATTTTCATTTCTCCCCCAAAAGGGTATAAAAACAGCTAGCTTTTTGAGTTCGGGCCTTCAGTTATGCCACGCTATTGAGGCACAATTGAAGGTCCCAATATAGCTATATTGGCTTAAATAAACCCCAAGCATTTGCAGAAAGAGTTGTCTTGGTTTTGTTCTTTTGTCTCTCCGAGCCTCCCCCGGGCAGAGATCTGCCGACCCTAACATTAGTGCTTGGGAAAAGAAAGGAGAGAAATAAATAGAAATTATTTCCAGGGCCGGAGCGATAGTAGAACCGGTAGGACATTTGCCTTGTACACGGCCGACCTGGGTTTGATTCTCAGTATCCCGTTTGTTCCCCAGCACTGCAGGCAATAACCTCAGAACTGCAGAGTGTCCCCCCCCCAAAAAAAAAGAAACCAAAATTATTTCAGTTAACACGTTGTCATCTGTTCATAATCTAGTGAAGGTGCAGTGCATATATGTAATGCTAGTACAAGACTCTTTACCAAGGTTCTGTGAGGTAGGGAGGAGAGAGATTGATCAGAGCGCTTGGAGGGCTTGTGCTGGTTCAGTGAGTTAGAACTCTGTTCCTTCTTATTTGTTGCAAAATTATTTAACCATTTGATGGGGCAGTCTTGTACAATAACTAACATAATGACGGTCTTATCTTCCCCGCATAGGAAGTTTCTTCTCTTTTGAGAGTAAGCCTTTCAAAAATTATTTGATCTTTGTCTGAATCCCATTAAATATTGAAGGATGTCTTTCCTCCTTTACATAAATCAATAGAATGGAAAGTTCTTTTCACCGGGTTTTGAGAGAAAGGAACCCAGAGCTTTTGCTTCAGTTCCTTTGGCCAGAATTATACTCATGCACTGTTAACTCCTGCTTGCCCCACCTTGACTTACCTGATTGCCTTCCTCCTATTCATTATGTTTCCAGTGCAACGTGCAACGTTTGTTGCGTGAATATTCGTGCGGTCAGAGGCGCTGAGAATAAGGCACGCGGAAGAAATGTCTTGATTGGAGGACTAAGGCTCTCTTTGGCTCTTAGCAAAGGCAGAGGGCCTCATGGATCTCCTTTTATTGAACATGGTAGCTCTAAAGGGAGCAATACAGTGATGTCACCAACACCAAAGGCATCAAAAGATGTTACAGGAAGAACATGAGGCAGCATTATTTCCTTGTATCTGCAGGCCAGTAATCTAGGCCTCAGGAAAGAAGATACAAAACCAAAACGGAAACCTTCCTTGGGCTAAAAGCACTTGGATTTACATCCCAAAGACTAGGCTGGGCTGCCACAGGAAATCTACATGTCAATTACAAAACTAGGCAGCACCTGAAATCTACATCCCCAAAGACTGGGCCAGAGCCTACAATTTACAATATCAAAGGTCAGGCCTGGCTAACACCTGAGATCTGCATGTCAAAGACCAGTCAGGCTTCTGTGAGAGAAGGAAAAACTGCCTCTTTCAATATACTGAAATTATTTTCTGAAGGCAGCTTGAAGAGGGAAAAGTGTTCCTCTCTGTAGTACAGTCTATGTGGGCTCGCCCTGGTAGCTCAGTCCATCCCCAACAAACGTTGGTCTCATAAAGTATGAGTTTTGATCAGAGCCTTTTCTCCTGGATTCTGATTATGTGCTACATTTAGTCCCCACTTGAGAGCCTGGACTCAGAACAGAGTCTACCTTATGTGCTCTGGTCTGGCTTTTCTCGATAGGTCTTTCTTGAGTTTCCTGAAGCTACACCAGGTACTTTAAGGTGACTCTAGGCTTCATTTTAGCTGTTCCTTGGGCTATGCTTGCTCTCCTGACACTCATCTATTGGGATACTTACTGTAATACAGCTCTTTCCACTATCTCCATCCTGTCTTCACAGCAGGAGTAAACACCTGCCATTGGCAGGTCAGGATCTATTGTCCCATCTTCCAGTCCCCCATGTTTGCTCTGAAAAATCAATCCCTTCACTCTTAGTCACGTGCATGTGCCTTATGGGGCATTTGCATTCCTGACACAGTTGTGGGGATAGGCCCTGGTTGGCCTAAGCCTACTAACATAACCGCTCCTGAACACAACTGATTTTAGAAAGGGAACATGATTCTGTGGAAGCGTATAAACTCTTATCCTCGACTCACTGCAATTTAGGGTTTGAGACTACTAAAATCATATCTGCTATCATAAGAGGACACCAACCAGAGAAGATTCATCAAAGCAGAAGCAGATATGTGAAACAGATCCTAGAATGCCATCAAGTGCCAGATCAAGCTGAGCCTGAAAAGAAACTTTCCTGAATATTCAGTTATGAAAAGAAATAATTTTTCAATTTAGGCACAATTTTATTATTGGCTTTTCTGTAATTTTCAAACTATCTGTATCCAACCAATATTGTTTGTTCCAAAATGCACTTTCTAGAAATTCTTTTGGTGCTTCTCACTAGAGATTACCATTCCATTCCAAATTAAACACCTTAGAGAAAAAGGCCGTGCCATTCATCTAAGAGGTACACATATTCAACACATTTGAAAATGTTAGGGACGGCAGATCTCTGCCCGGGGGAGGCTCGGAGAGACAAAAGAACAAAACCAAGACAACTCTTTCTGCAAATGCATGGGGTTTATTTAAGCCAATATAGCTATATTGGGACCTTCAATTGTGCCTCAATAGCGTGGCATAACTGAAGGTCCCGAACTCAAAAAGCTAGCTGTTTTTATACCCTTCTGGGGGAGAAATGAAAATCTCACATATCAAAGGGAATCACATAGGTCACTTAATTTGCATATCTAAACATTTGTTGACAAATGAAAATCTCACATATCAAAGGGAATCACATCTATATATCAAAGGGGATCACACATATTGGGGGAAATTACATGTATTGAATCAAAGGAGAATCATACATATCAAAGAAATTCACAGGTATTGGATCAATAGGAAAACCATAGGAAACCATAGGAAAACCATACAAAAGGGAAAACCACACCTATTTCACTTAATATGCTAATTTCAACATTTGTTGACCATTCTGAGCAGATGTTTGTTTACAGTTCCTTGGGGCAGTTTGTTGGCCCATTTGGTGACAGAGTCCTGCCCAGTGGAAGGTCCTGAAGACATCTTTCAAAGCAGTCAAGTAGTTACAAAGGGCAACTTCAGCAGTTAACCCTTAACCTGCCCTTCAGTTCTTGACTCTAAACTTGCCCTCCTCTTCAATCCCCACTTCTCCTTGTGAATATCTCTAATCTTAGAGATTGTGAAGGGGGTGTCTCCCGTTGTCTGGACATGCCACTAGTCGATGTCATTCTGGTTCCAAGAGGGGAGGCAGCTTTTTGATTCCATCCTCCTTCAAAGCAGTTGGTGTGTTCAGGATCACAGACCTCTCCAATGGGGTTCTCTGGTGGCAGTTTTTATCACCTGATTGAAACCAGATGTCTCAATGCATACGGATGAGGAGTTCACTCTGGCAGTGTACTCCCAGCCCCCATGGAGCTTGGCCTTGATACCTGTAAAGACTAGTAATAACTGGAAAAGAGAGAGAGATCATATTCTGGCCTACACTTCCCTTTTCAAGGCTAAGTTGGAACAGTGGCAGTTGACCTCCCCCCCAATTTTTTTTTTTTTTTTAAAGAGAACAGAGTTCCTCCATTAATGGGGTTCACACTCACAACAGGGCAGTTGGGATTTTCAAGGCCGGAGGGGCTTCCTTAATCTAGCTACCTACTTTATATTCCCCTAGAGATTCCACCACCTTTAATCCTTAAAGGGAAAGTGGTCGAAGTTCCGTCTTCTGGAGCTGCTTCATGCTGACAGAGGGGCGCTGGCCCTGCCTGCACAAGGGGTGAAATCTCATGCTACCTTAATTTAGTGTGCCCCAGGCAATGAATTTGTTGGGTTCCTCAAGTTATCTGAAAGAAAAGATCAGATCAATTAGACTGAGGGATGGCACTTAGACCCTGGAGATGTGGAAGGTCCTTTTCTGACATAGTAACAACAATATAGTTTGCTATCTTAGAAAACATAAGAGTCAAAGCAACAGAAACCAAAGCAACGTAATGCCATACCCATTTCTATCATAAAAGCAATGGAAAGGAATAACTGCTTTACCCATGGTTGATAGAAAATGACTTCTTATGTTCAGATTTTTCTAGTAACATAGAAGCACCAAGCTACTTCTCAGATAGGAAAAGCTATCCATTCACTGAAACTATCAGTTGGAGCCAGTAGATACCTTGAATATAAGTGTTTGATCATTTGCATGTCAAGCTGCCAATCCTCTCTTGATAAGTTCCTTGAAGTTACAAGTGTTAGGAAAGGAGGCCCACTGTAAGAAATCACGCAACCCGGAGATTCTTCTTGCAGTGATTTATTCAGAGACCTTCTCGGGAAAGAGGACCGAGGGACGAATGAGAAGAAAACCATACCTAGCTAGGCAGCTTCCCTCCTTATCTACCACTCGCTGCCTGCTTAAGCCCAAGTGTCTGCAGCTAGTTACAGCTCGTGGCGTGACAAGACATCCTGATTCCTTATCAGGTGTTATCTACGAAGCACGGTGTAATTAACAAGAAACAGGTGTCCACGAAGCATGGTCCCGTGGCCCGTGGCGGCTCTCCACAGCCCACGATTCATTAATGAAACAGAAAGCACAGTTCTGAGTTCCTTTCCATGAAAGATGGCTTTCACTAGTGTTGGAAGCTTAGTGTAACCCTTTATCTATCAATTTCCTTTTGAAAACATTGTTCCAATGCCTATTGTCCCTCTTTTGCAGAGTATTTTAGATGAGTATTCTCTGGATGGGGTATTAATCCCATGATGAAACGAGAATTAAGAGCTGTTAAAATTCTAGTTCTCTCCAAATGACTGTGTTCATAGAACTAAGAGTGAATACTTAGATGTCCACTCTTGGCACTGTAGCCAATTGACAGGTTGGGGGGGAAAGTAATTAATTCTGCACTTTGAGCTGAGGTTCCCCCATTAAAGCTCTGGCTTCCAATACCCTGGTCAGACTAGTGACAGCATCTTCAACATTGAGTCTCACAGACTAGACTGCTTACTTTACAGTCAGCAAAACACATCGTACCTGAATTACTCAAAAGGGATACCTTATAGATCAAGATTAGAATACATTTACTAGATCACTCTATAGAATTTGAATCTAATTCTTTAAAAAGCAAGTTACAGAAACATGGTTTTCTCTTCACCTTCATTTTAAAATTTGCCTGAAGGTTTAACAAATCTGACTTGTTCTTTTGCATAAACACAGCAAGATTGGAGAACTCTCCATTTGGGGTACCCCATTATTTACTGAGAAGTCCTGGGGGTTGGCTAAAGACAGGAGGCACACCAATAACAGCATTAATCTTATGTGGCACGTCAGAGTTACCCAGGCCTGGCCATAAATGTCCCACGATGAACTGGATGGCTTCAGGTCTTCAGGTTGAACTGGAGGTGACCTTGAGCCTCATTTGCCATAGAGGCATCCTGGCAGAAAGGAGTCCCTCCCCTCCCTTCTTCAGGGCTGGGAGAGATCCTTGTTTCCAGGGTGTTTCTTGATGCTGAGAGTAGGTCAGGCCGTGTCAGTCACATAGATTTCCGGATTCCTCATTCTCCATAGCAGTGATGATTTCCATTCTTTCCTTGAGCCGGCCTGCCTCTAGGGTCTCCCTGAGGTTTGTAGGGTACTTGAAACAGTACCTGTTAAATACATGCTCCTGTCATTTAGACCAATCCCTTGCTGTTTCCCTGGAAGAGGGTTTTGGGGTCCCATAACTGATTTTCCTGTCTGCATGAGGGGTGGACCCTATTACAGAGAGGAAAGACTTTTATCTGGATTTATGCAAACCAACACAGTGCCATGAAACATCAAAAACATACTGAAGGTACAAAAGAAGAGAAAAGCAAACATTTCACTTTACTCACAGTAAGATGCAACACACCCATTTGTTGTGGGTCCTAGTCAAAGGAGCTAAAATCTGTAGAGGAAAAGTGTACAATTTAACATCGTATTTAACCCATTCAATTCTATGTTGAGAACCTTGACTTCCCATTAATAAAAGCACTGTACTGGAAGTACTAGAACAATTCCGCATGAGATTTAAAGAGTTTCTTAAAACAGTGATCAATTTCTTTCCTTCAAATACAACTTCAAACCTTCTACACATTCCTCTATATTCATTCTGTCCTGTAACTTTCCTTCAACTCATTTCAAAATCAACTTCACTTTAACAGGATTCCTTGCCTTTTTTCAACTGATGATATCTGCATCCATTATCTTTCTGACTTAAGACATACATCTATATTCCTTATAGTCATCCCATAAGTTTAAACTTTTATTTTACTGAACTTAGTACAACATAATCTCCCAATTTAGACAATAGTTACCAATCATTTCATTTAACATGACAAAACTACTCTGCAGTACCATTTCAAAAGCATTAGGTTAGTTCTATAGATATTCATTTTACTGAACTTAGTACAACCTAATCTCCCAAATTTGGACACTAGTTACCAATGTCATTTAACATGACAAAATTACTTGCAGTGCTATTTCAAAAGCATTAGGTCAATTCTATAGATATTCAAAAAAAAACTTTAAAGATGCTCACACCTAAAGTTCTTAAAACATATTCATTGGGCAAAGGTTCAGTTCACATTAGAAATTAACCAGGAGACATCCTAGAACTCTGATTTCTAGGAAAACACGAATATAAAGATTAAAACACTCATAGATTACCATAAAACATTAGGGATCTCACACTTGCATACAAAGTTCTCTAGGTTCAGGATAAGGTTGGTACCGTAAAACCCAGACTAAGTCCTCAGGCCAATTCGGCCTGTCCTTTCTTCCTCAGATTTCCTTGTGACTTCCAGCTGAGATCTGTTTGAGGTGGTTTGGGGTCTTTATCAGGAAAATGAAGTTTACTCCAGATGAAGCCAAGCCATAGCAGGACCCAGAGTACATTAGTAGGTGTTATCTGTTAAAATATAAGCATAGACTTTTCCTCCTACAAGGGGTTTCACACTATTTTTGTGTGTTTGTCAGATTTTAATGCAAATATAAGAATCAATTGTTTTCCCAGACCCTTTCTCATTCACAAAGTTGCAAGAACCAGATACCTGGAAGAGTTAAGAAACCCAATTAGCAAGTCTTATTTGCTGGGCAAACCTGTAATTAGAATTCATTGTTGAGGGAGGGTCTGCATATCCAGTCAGACTGAGGCAGAGGCTGCTGAGCTGGAAAAGCAGGGGGATGGGTAGACCCAGGGAAAATCTTAAAAAAAAAAAATCTCTCAAACTGACATCTAAGATTAACCCTTCATTACCCTGAGCTAAGTAGCTTTAAAAAGTTTTGTTACCGAAATCTCAGAGATCTAATAAAACACAGGTACGATAAGTTTTTCAACCAATATTGCAACTCTAGAAAATAATATTTTAAACCGAAGCATTACTCTTTGAGCCTGTTTTCATATATCAGTTATTTCAACTCACAAGATTCTCTAGGTCAAATAATTCTAATCCAGTGCAGATACAAATATATACATTGGTATTCTAGCATAAGACCTCTGGACCATCAATTTTTGTGAAACACAGTAAAACCTCCTTTGACTTAAGTTCAATAGTTCTCGTACCTTAGTTAGTTCAAATCATGAGCTTTCTAACTTTAAACAAGTCCACCATACAGACATGCTTTCAAATACAGAGAGAGAGCCTCCACCCCCCCCTTTTTTTTTTTTTTAAACCAACCTTTGATATTAGCACAGAAAAACACTCAGACCATCAATGTTTATGGAAACATAAGAAAACTTTGTTTATTTTGGTGGTTTCTATACCTCTGTTGCTTTAAAAACAGCTAAATTCCTCATTAAAATTAGCTGAGGCTTGTAAGATAAAGCCTTGCATCCTCTGAATTGTTATTTCACTTTAGTTTTAGGCTAGTTTTAGGAGCTACTTCCTCAGTTCTTCCTAGATAGTACAGACTACGAATTTCAGAAGAGTTACAACTGTTAATAAACATTAATGTTCTTCCAATAAGAAATCTAGATTGAGAATTTCAGTCCCTTCCTGGTTACCACATTATGATTAGAAATCTTTGTTTAAACCTGATCTAACAAGTTCCAAAGATACCTAAATCTTTTATATTGCTGGACTACATATCACTCTGACTTCCTTGATTTTGTTTGCTCAGTTCTAAGAAAGTTCAAACTAGCTCTAACACTCGAGTGTTCCACAGACAGACAGACAGACAGACAGACAGTCAGACAGACAGACAGACAATGAACTGACTAAAAAACACCACTACACGTGCACACATTTGCAGTTGATCGATCGATCGATCTGACCCTTCAAAAACGGCAGGGAGAAAAACTGATAGACAGAGAAAGGAAAGAGCAGTCCCCAGGGCAAATTGAGCCCTGTCGGCCGATTGGGAACATTGCTCCCCGTTTCTCTGTCTGACCAGCCAGTTTCCTGCTTGTTAAAAACGGGTCAAGAAAGCGCTTTTGTTGATATACAATGGCAAAACAACAAATTATGACAAAGTTGCTGAAACCTGAGGTTGTCAGATGTTACCCTTTTAAGGTCAAGACTACTTCTGAGGCAGAGAGCTAGTCTCTTCTTATCAACCATAGGGATAGACTGCCTTCTTTTATAGGGAGAGAGAGATGAGCTCTAGCCCGAACCTCAGACCAATGTGCTTGGGTTAGGGACAGGGGAGTTGATGTGTTTTGTCCCATCTCGACGTACAAGAAGATTCCTGCGATCAAGCCTAAAACAAAACAGTACGCAAGCGCTTATCCCTTAGGGGACTTCAGAAGGAGAGAGAAACAGATGGTGCAGAGGCAGAGAAAGGGGAGTTTTAGCTGAGAATATAGGGGTTGCCAGAAGCTTGTGGAGCGGTCAATCTCAGAATTGAGATAGAAGCAAGAAGCAGGTATGGGAGTCAATATGCCAGAGGGGGTAAGAAAGGTTTAAATGACTCCTTTCACCTGCAAAATAAGGGGGAGGTGAAAAGATCCCTCAGGGGGACAGTTAACCTTAAAGGAAGGCCATTCAGCAGAACAAAGAGTTAACTATGAGAGAGAGAGAGGGAGAGAGAGAGAGAGAGAGATTCTGGCCATTGAGCAGACTTCAGACCAGTGAGAGAGAGAGTCAGAGACAGCCGGGTGGAGGTGGACTGTCCCATCCTCAGGAGATCTCTGTGGAGAAGGAGTCCGAAGGTGATAGAACAAACCCAAATGCCAGAAGGAGGGACAAATAGTAAAGCGGCCGATGTTCAGATTTAAAGCGGCCGATGTCCTGGGATAGACCAGACGTAGATCCTCTGGACCTACCAGATGGAGGCAAGCCAGGCGTCCCTGGGTCTCCCTTTATCATCCTGGGGCGTCCCCCAGGGCTGTAGCTAATGTCAACCGGACACGTCTGTCAGACACAAAGCTACTTCAGATCCCAGGACCGGTATACCACAGATACACAGATACAGAATAATTGTGCACATAAAGTCGGTACCGAAAAAATTGGCGCCAGTACTTACCCCAAAGAGAAGCTCGGGACTGTCCGGCGTCCCTCAGGCAGAGTCAGATCTCGGTGGAACCTCCAAATGTTAGGGACGGCAGATCTCTGCCCGGGGGAGGCTCGGAGAGACAAAAGAACAAAACCAAGACAACTCTTTCTGCAAATGCATGGGGTTTATTTAAGCCAATATAGCTATATTGGGACCTTCAGTTATGCCACGCTATTGAGGCACAATTGAAGGTCCCAATATAGCTATATTGGCTTAAATAAACCCCATGCATTTGCAGAAAGAGTTGTCTTGGTTTTGTTCTTTTGTCTCTCCGAGCCTCCCCCGGGCAGAGATCTGCCGTCCCTAACAAAAAAATAAGGACACGTAGGATAACGTTGGTTTGCCCTTCCTCCCTGGCTGATGGGAGCTTGTATTTGTTGATTGCCCCCAATCTGTCAATTACCTTTGTCTCCTGATCAGATTCTGACTTATAAATATAAATACAGTCTTTCTCTTCTCCTTAATGTCCTTTGCATGGTTAGCTATTTCAGAGCAATTGCTTTTTGTATGGATATAGGAAGACAGTTAAAAAGACAAGCCTGTGGCTTGGGAGTTGATTGACTCCGGATAATATTACCTCCTGGACATCTGCTCTCTCGACTTAAGCCTCAGTTGCCCTTACTTCCTAGATCCCTAATAGCAGGGTCCCAACGAGGGACTGGATGGACCCAGGGCAAGTGGTGAGCTATAAGCTACCCTGCTATCAAAATGGGCCTGGCCAAAGTGCCCTAATGCTTAATTATAACTATAAATTTTGTCATGGACAAATTCTGTCATGATCTAAAAGTAACAACTAGATTTAGACCATGCTGGGGTTAGGAATGATTGATCCGGCCTGTGGTCTGAGTCTGTGGTGAGACATCGCCAGGAGAGTCACTCTATAAGCCTAAAAGTGTCTGTTACTGTGTCCATACAGAATGGTAAATATTGTCACTGTCATCCCATTGCTCATCGATTTGTTCAAGCGAGCACCAGTAACATCTCCATTGTGAGACTTGTTGTTACTGTTTTTGGCATATGGAATACACCACAGGTATCTTGCCAGGCTCTGCCGTGCAGCTGAGATACTCTCAGTAGCTTGCTGGGCTCTCCAAGAGGGGTGGAGGAATCTAACCTGGGTCAGCCATGTGCAAGGCAAACGCCCTACCCACTGTGCTATCACTCCAGCCCATGGTAAATATTAGGAAGTAGAATTAAAGATGTTAATTAAGTTGCTGGTCTAAGGAGAGGAGAAGCACACCTTAAGGGCTATTTTGCCCTTGTGGGCTGCAGGTGGTCAGGAAGTCCGGAAAAACAGTTTTGATTGTGCTTCCCATGGGGAGTCCCGCCCGCTTCAGAGTGCAGTTAGGGCTCAGCTGACCCATGGGCAGCCCACATGGCTCCGTGTGTCACCAGGTGTGGAGGCTGTTGTGGAAAGGATGAGGCCAGCACAAGTTTATGCCTCCAGACTCCAAAACAAAAATCTCTGCAAAATAATTCCATAGCTGATGAGGCGACAAGGTCATTGTATGAACAAGTACTTATTTATAAAACAGACACAAGAGTGACAGAGAGGTTATTTGGACCTATCAGAGCTGTCAATAAATTAACGAAAATTATTGAGCAAGGACACCATGGGGGATTGGAGAAGGAGAGAAGAAAGGGAGAGGCAGCAAAGAGAGAGAGAGAGAGAGAGAGAGAGAGAGAGAGAGAGAGAGAGAGAGAGAGTGAGTGAGGGAGGAGACATATAGCAGGAAGAAAGAATTGAATGGTTAGAGAGAGATAGATACAGAGAGAGAGAGGGAGAGAGGAGACAGATATAGCAGGAGGAAAGAATTGCACGGTTAGAGATAAACACAAAGAGAGAGGGGGGAGGTTTGGAGGTTGGAGAGAGCTGGGAGAGACGAGAGATTGAATAAATGACAATTAATCAGCAACCAGCCTGGCCTTGTTCTTCTTTCACCCGCCTAAGGTAACAGCCGTCCCTGGTGGAGAAGTGGCTTGAGAGCACTGAACACAGGCTGTGAGAGAGAGCTTCCCAGAAAGCCCGTGAACATCCTTTCATGTATAATCCCCAAATGAAAGGCTTACACAACATGAGAGAGGGGGATTTACACAAGGACACATATACATATTAGATCAGTAACAGAAAGTGATAAAGTGTATGATCAATATGAATATGCCTATAATATGCCTACCACCCTGCTGGGCATTTTCCTCTTCCAAATTATCTCAAATCTGCTTAGTAAGAAGATTTGAGATGCTAATATAAATATGAAAAATACACTAATAAAACTACAGCATAATGGAATAGAATAATAAAAACTATACTACACAAAGAGTATTGCCCTTTAACACTTTCATTATAGAGATGCAATCCATATGTGTGAATTATGATATACATGCATATACATAGATGTACAATACTATTTAGTGTGAAATGTATTTCTCAATGCAATGGGAGTAAAATAGTTTGGAAGACCTTTGTTCTGGTTCTTCCTCAAGCAATTCTGTAATACAGAATACAAAAGAATAAATCAGCATGTATGACATTAGAGGGGACATTTTTACAAAACATCTCTTTTTTATACACACATAAACACACACACATACACATACTATGTTATACTTTGAAATATATTTTTACTGAGGGTGTTGGCCAATATGGTTGGAAAACCACTAATTTGCTTTCTTATGCCAGAAATATTACAAAACAGTATAATTATCTGAGCTGCAGCCAACAATGTAAAGAGGAGGAAGGAAGATCGGTAATTACCCCAGCCCTGAGAGCTATGGAGACAAGTAATGTCTTTGCAGAATAATGGCTGGACCTCCAGGCAACTGGTGAAGGCCAGGCCTGCAGGACTCTCTAGAAGTCAAGGCAGACAAACAGGGCTGGCCACTCCAAAGCTGTGTTTTCCCAGCTTATTTCTATGCCTGACACTTCAAGGCATTGAGGTAAAGCCACACAGACATAGGCCCCAGATGCTTTTCATGATAGAAGCTAAACATTCAGATCCTTTGCTACCTTTGTATTTGGCCTAAAGGAAACCCAGACAGGGTACTCTGCCAAGAACCTGACCTTGGGAATCAAAGGATAAGACCACCTACTGAAAAGTGGGATTGAAAGAGTATCTGAGGAGTAACAATGACAAAAGCAAGCCGGTATGAAAAGTGGGTAATGTGCTCACTCTAAAATTGGTTGCTCTTCTCCTGTTTTAAGTTGTTCAGTTTTTGTATTTATTTTTAGTGTGTTGCATTCCCTAAATATTTAGCACTTGGAGTTGATTCCACTACTTTGACTAGCTCTAACTCTTTCTACTCTTCCTTTAAAGTAAATGATTTCAGCTTCTTGACTTTTTTATAGTATTTTTCTTGAATCACCATGAGATACACGGTTACAAAGTTCTTTATGATTAGGCTTTACTCATACAGTATTCCAACACCTGTCAGTTCACCAATGCACATTTCTCACCACTAATGACCCAGTTTCCCTTCTGCCATACCCCCAAGACCTGCCTCTATGGCAGATACTTCTCTTCTTTGCCTTCCCCAGACCCATGTGTCTCTCTGTCTCTGTCTCTGTTTTTGTTCTCTGTCTCTCTCACACAAAACCCCTCTCCCCCCTTCTAGGCACTGTGATAGTAATACAGGTACTGAAAGGTTATATATATAATAACCTTTATATATAAACTTTACTATGTATATATACATATATATATATTTTTTTACTTCCTTTCAGTACTCAGTTCTTGTTCAGAGTGATCATTTCCAAGTATCATTGTCATAGGGGTCTCTTCTCTATCCTAAGGCTACTCCCCTAACCCTCACTCGTGACAAGCTTCCAACCAAGGACCACTCATCCTGACCCTCATTGCTATTGCCTTTGGGCATTTCCCCCAGTGCTGAGGTCTACACATCATTAGAAGGAGAAAAGGGGTGGGGTAGGGTGGGGGTACAGTCACTGCCTGACAAATGTGTTCACAGAGATGCTGTGTCAGTGGGACTTTCTGAAAAGCTTCCTCTGAGTTCTA
Source organism: Sorex araneus (assembly GCF_027595985.1). Classification (NCBI taxonomy): domain Eukaryota; kingdom Metazoa; phylum Chordata; class Mammalia; order Eulipotyphla; family Soricidae; genus Sorex; species Sorex araneus. Next base: position 65,750,180 of record NC_073306.1, read on the forward strand.
GAAAATGTGCTAAGGAACATGTTAAAGAGGTGCCACACCTCAAACTCACTGAAACCCTTCCTAAAAAAAGGTTTGGGGAAAAGTTGTCCTGGGGTGACACCTTACATCTGCACCCCATGTGGAGGTAAGGTTTATGATTAGGCTTCAATCATACAGTATTCCAACACCTGTCAGTTCAGAAAAGGTTTAGAACCTTTTCTAAATGTTCTTCACTGCAAACTGCTAGAGGTAGGGGTGCCTAGGGGCAACTGCTCATGAGGGGGTACCTTGCTAGTGACCCCTGATGATGAAACTGCCCACGGGGAGGTGCTCTGTATTGCCAGTCACTAGGCACTGCAGTAAATATGTGTGTGCCAGTGCACTTGCATACACACACACACACACACAGACTGAGATTTATGGGAAGAACATTCTAGAAACCCTAAAAGAAGCTCCATCTTCCTGCTATGCTCCTCTAGCACTCCTTCATGACAAAGCTTAACATCATGTTCACTGTGAAGGAGAGATTCCTAAAGGGCTTGGTTGGATCACCCCAGAATGCCAATGAGTGGATTTGGAGCCAACTGATAAGGAATTGATCTTATCCCTTTAGCTAAATCCCTTTGGCTACTTATTTTCTGCATTTACTCTCCTATATGTATTTAAGTCCTATACAAAATGACACAACTCTAAAATTTCCATCTTACAAGATGCTGCTGTTCTTATAAGTCAAGAAATTTCTACTCTTCACTCAAAATAAGGAAGATCAGTCCCAACTATCTCTGCATGCACTGCTGGCTATATTAATGGTTCCTCAAATCCCTTCACAGACCCAGTGTACCTGTGTCTTTTCAGAATCCTGTACTAGCTGGTAGCATAGCTCAATTTTTAGTAAGTCATTATGTTTTCAATTAGTCCCACCACTTCTAACTTGTGGGGTTTGTGGGAAATTTAGTTAATTCCATGATCAAAAATTAACTGTTGAGTTTCCTTTGCTTTGAAGAGGTCCCGGTTCAGATTTAACACCGTGCAGGATGCCAGGATAGTGGGCAAAGTATCTAATTTCACAGATAATGAAGTTGGCAGAAATTTTAACGAGCAAAGAATGCCAGTCTACATCCAGAATATGTGTCTAGATCAGTAGAGATGGATATTTTATCCCTTGTTCAATATCAATAAAATCAACCCACTTTGCATCCCCTCACTCACACAAGGAAGAACGAATGACTGAGATATAGGAATATTCAGTTAGCAGATGAGATATAGAAATATTCCTGCCAATGAAGAAGAGATAACAGAAGCAGGTCCTGATGGGGATGAAAATATTCAGGGGGAGTAGATAATTTGAAGAGTTTTAGAATAGATTCTACCAAATATCTGGAGGAAACTGTGTAAAAGAAGCGCTTTGAGAAGACTGAGAGGCAAAGTGAAGAAAACCTGGAGAGAGCAAAAATGCCATGAATGCAGAGGAGGAATGCTTCTAAAATTGGAAGTAATCAATCATTTTTCACATATTAAGGAGAACTCAGAAGGAAACAGGCAGGAAAGTTCTATTGGACTTGGCAATTAGGAAATCATTGATATCAGTAAAGACAATTCTCTTAGGGGAGTGGTGAGAGCTGGAGCTAGATTCATGGAAAGGTCCACAAATGAATACAAAGCAGAGAAGCCAAGCCAGTAAATGCTGCCCATTCATTCAACATAATAGGCTATGAAATGAAGTAGAAAGAGCTTTGTACAGCACTTCCACATTAGCATTTAAAAGGGCACACAGGATTTTGAGAATTTTTAAGATGAGCATGCTTGAATATCTAATAAAATGTGAGCGAAAGCCCTTCTGCTCTATGTAATAGCATAAGAGTCTAACTGATGAGGAGTTGTGTATAATTAAAGTGGAGTGACAATATCACTTTAAATAGCAAGTTTTAAGGACATTGATAAACACACCCATAAGACAGGTCAGATAAAACTGTCCAGTTGGGCTGAGAATCCAAACTCGAAAAACTAACAGGTCGCCCTGAAAATGTACCTCTCAAAAAAATTATAAATGAGAAGTTTTGGAAACAAGCCAATTATGGGGTCTCCAGCATCTGCTCTAGAAGGTGTCTGATGGAATATTCTACCTCGTGCTCCCTTGAGCTAGTATTGTAGCACTGTAGCACTGTCGTCCTGTTGTTTATCGATTTGTTCGAGCAGGCACCAGTAATGTCTCCATTGTGAGACTTGCTGTTACTGTTTTTGGCACACTGAATACACCAATGGTAGCTTACCAGGCTCTGCTGTGTGGGCGGGGTATTCTCGGTAGCTGTTACAGGGTATAATCTGAATCTCAATAATGCTGTACTTTTTTAGTTTTGGGGTCACCCACCTAGCAGTGCTCTAGGTTTACTCCTGGCTCTGCACTCAGGAATCAATCCTGACAGTGCTCAGGAGACCACATAGGGTTCCTGGGCCAGTGATACAATGGGTATAGGCCTTGCAAGCTGCTGACCAGTGTTCAAGTGATGCTATTCTTGCACTTGTCTCTCAAACCTCCCAAACCTTTCGTCAATGGCTTGTAACTCCCCCTTTTATTGCTTATATTAATGTAATGTGGATTTCTCCCAATAAATTGTTTGCAATTACATGTGACTGGTTTGATATTAAGTAAAATCTTCCCACCTGAGGGAAATGGAAGTTAGCATTTTGAAATCTGAACCACACTACAGACAGTAGTTTTTATGCACAGAAGATTGAATGATGAGAGGAGACGATATTCATAAGCAATATCCCAGAAGGATGGAGTCAATAACTCCATCACTAAGATCAAAGGACTTGGATAAAGGAAAATATGGGGAAATTTGTAGGAGAGAAAGGGTGTTGAACTGGTTACCCTCTCCTACAATATAATTATTAGATTAGGAAGCATTATTTTCCAATGACGAAAGTCTGGTGAGAAAAGTTGGAGCAAAGTCAATTTGAGAGTGAACATGGGAAATGCAAAGATAAATGAATAGAGAAACTATAATGTTTGTATTTAAATGATGGCTCAAATTTTATATTTTTTAGCACAGCGGGTAGGGTGTTTGCCTTGCACGCAGCTGACCCAGGTTTGATTCCTCCGCCCCTCTTGGAGAGCCCGGCAAGCTACTGAGAGTACCTCGCCCACACAGCAGAGCCTGGCAAGCTACCCATGGCATATTCAATATACCAAAAACAATAACAAGTCTCATAATGGAAACATTACTGGTGCCCACTTGAGCAAATTGATGAGCAATGGGATGACAGTAACAGTGACAGTGAAGTTATTTTTTGCTTTCCACTGAGAAGGAACAGAGTACCAGCATTTTTGGAGCAATTAAAATGTTTTATTTTTCAAACCTTTACCCTCTAGCTCTTAAGTGACATTTGCCATTTTCTACTTCGTAGTTATTTATATCATTTTGTATATTTTTTGTTTTTTCTCTCTTTCCCTCCATTTTGTGTGTATTTTGGAAATTTATGGCTTTAAAAGAGAATACTTTATTCCATGAACACCTACCAGAGTGGGTCACCCATGTTAACAGTGTTTGAGTAACTATAGCTGTACAATGAGTTATCTTAAACTTGGGAGAAAGTAACAGTGATTTCAAGTGATTCTTTCTCACGGTTCTGAGAATCACAAGATGGTTCTCGCTTAGGGGTTTCTCTCATAGCTGCCATAAGGACATCTCTAGAGGCTCCTTCCCTCATATCTACGGAGACTGATCTTGGCTACTGACAGGCTGCCAACATAAGCTGTCAGTTAGAATAAATACACCCCGCACGGAGACTTGGACAAACTCAGGGGACAACAGCTGGGTTCTGAGAGCCAGGCAGATGTTAAGCCTTGCAAGTCATTCCGTGTTTTTCTGCCATATTCAAGCTAACAAAAGTAAGTCGTGAGAGCCAGCCCATATTCAGGGAGAGGGGAAAGTCAGACTCCATCTCTGGAGGAGAGCTGTTCAAGAATCAGCAAATACCACAGACACTGAAGGTGAATTAGACACCTCATTAAGCATTAAGCATTTTGAAAACACCTGAGAAGGAAAAAAGATGAGAATAACTTGGTACTGTGTTAAAAGATCTAAAGGTCATTAATAAAGCTAGTCAATTAAGCTAGAAGATATGCTACTTGTGGCTGTTAGTTTCTATAAGTGAGTATTTATAATCTTTTATGAGGTAATATTAAACTGCTTACTTCCTGGTCATAAGAAGGTTACAAAACAGATAGGGAGGGAAATTACACATGCAAACTCATACTGCAGCTTAAGATTTGGGAAAATCAGTCATGATATACCTTCCCTTTCTGCTCTTCCCACCAAAATTTGTATCAACCTGAGAAGGTGTAAGCTATTAAGTTGGACTCAGGAAGTCACCTCATATTGGCTAAGCTGCTTGGTCCTCCCTCTATGCCAGCGGTCACATGCCAATTAGGCTCAGATTCAGGTGTGGGTGCAGCATACTGAGAAAGGGTGGAGCTTCTCCAGTCACCCTTTTCATTGGTTCCTTAGATTCAACAAATAGCAAATGAACTGTCTGTCTAAATAGCTAGATTATATTTTCAATTAAATTCACTCTACTCAGTATGGACAAAGGGCTTTAAGGAAGTCTATGCGTGGACCCAAACTGAAAATAAGAACAATGATTGAGTTCAAGAAGAATGAAAAAAAAAAAAGGAAAGTGAACACACATTCATGCTTAACACTTTTGTCATTCTGTAAACACAAATAAGAATAATCTAATTCATCCATGGCCTAATGTTGGTCCTTCTCTTAAATTCTACATTAAAAAGGTTTCTATCTACTTTTTCTTGTTATTAAACAGAAATGACATACATATATCCAATATATAGCCATGTAAATTCACACACACACACACAAACAAGGTCTAGGGTGAAAATAGATTATACATTAATCAGGCTAAAAGTGTTTCTAACAAAGTGGATAGCCCACAAAGAAAGAAAATAATTAAAAACTGAAGCTGAGGGAAAGCTGTGAAAAGACTCAACCAACCTAAAACAGAACATTAAGACACATATAATAGGAAACCTATGAATCTGAAGATTGAAGTTTTGGGGTAGTGTTAAAATAAAGTAAAAAGAAACTCATTCAAAAATTATGTCTACAGAAAAGTCCAGGAGCATCAAGGTTAATGTTCTTTAAAGTTACCCTCTTTAACCTTGAGTGGAGGTTAAAAACAAAAGTTAGGTAGAAACCTCCACCCAGCAACGAATAAAATGAATTTTCTATGTGTTACAATATTGTACAGTGTGACTTTATTCAGTGACCTCTAAGAAAAGAATTCTATGTTGCCCATGCCAACTACTTCAGAAATTTTCTCCAAACGGTCAGAGCTGGCTCTTGCATGATCAGAGAAGAGCCATGTCAAATGAACATGGATCAGATCAGACCCCATTTGGTAGTCCCTATGTCTGGGAATGGACTGGAGTGACAGCACAACGGGTAGGGCGTTTGCCCTGCATAAAGCCAACCTGGGTTCAATTCCTCCATCCTTCTCAAAGAGCCCTGCAAGCTACCTAGAGTATCTTGCCTGCATGGCAGAGCCTGACAAGCTACCCATGGCATATTCAATATGCCAAAAACAGTAACAAGTCTCACAATGGAGATGTTACTGGTGCTCACTCAAGCAATTCAATGAGCAATGGGATGACAGTCATACAGTGATATCTGGGAATACTTTGGGTAAAATGTGATAGTCTTTAAAACTGAAGGCAGCCTGGGTAAAAGCCCTTTCACATTTAGGCAAATGAATTATTAATAACTGGTTTGTTGGTCACACTTTATCTATATCAGTCCCACATTGAAACATCTACATCACTGTATCACTATCATCCTGTTGTTCATCGACTTGCTTGAGCAGGCACCAGGAACGTCTCCATTCATCCCTGTCCCCTGCTAATGTAGCCCAATGGGGTACTGGGGACTCTTTCAGGGTCAGGGGAATGGGAACCATCATTGTTACTGTTCTTGGCATATCAAGTACGCCATGGGTAGCTTGCCAGACTCTCTGTGTGGGCAGGATATTCTCGGTAGCTTGCCGGGCTCTCCGAGAGGGACAGAGGCTTTTGGGGCGGCCTCTAATTGCCTTTACAGGTGTTCCTAGTCTACCGAATGTAAGCTTTTGGTCGACTGGCATGTTGTAACGATCTGCACACTGACAAACACGCACCTGCCTGCATCCCTGGGCAGCACCTGGGACAACTCCGGCTTAGGTTGATCTCCTTGATGTTGATAGAATGTGCCTGGAGGTTGCTGAGCAGCTGACAGAGCAGGACCTTATCACGGAGGGTCTGTGCCAGATGGAACACCTGTACCAAGTCCCAGGTCACCTGGTGATTGGCTGACAGCACCCAGCAGTGGATAAGCCCGCGCTGCGCTGCCGCCACAGTTCTATGTCCCACTGAACTGCGACTGGGCCTGGCTGGGGCAGGCGGCAATGCTGTGGCCCCCACTGCGGTTTCTCTGTGCCCTGCTGATGCTATTCTGTCCGAATCTTGCAAAAGAGCTGGTGATGTCCAGCAGGAATCATGCATAGAGTTCCAGGAGGGACCCCGCATAGAGTTCCATGCCTGGCATGCTGAGACACGCGCTGCCTAAAGGCGAGATGGTGAGCCGGGTTCGGGAGAGTGCGAGGGGTTCAGGTGGCATCGGCGCCATCTTGCCTCCGTCTAGACATCTACATAGTTAAATTAAACCAAACATTTCAAAGCACACTTCCACAACAGTCAAGTTTTTACACTAGAGGAAAAAGAAACAAAAAGGGCAATCACTGTTTACTGTTCATGAACTGACTTTCGTATGTATGCAGCATGTGACTTTCCTATGTGTGCAGACAGGGCAGCAGCAGCAGAACGGCAATATGGGAGAAAACTCTCTTTATGTTCTTAAATGTTCACTGATAGGGAATTTGACACTGGGATAACACTGCTGATTCCATAAAACCAGAATGGATACCGATCTCATTTTACAGTATTACCTCGTGGTATCTTTATAAAATATGTCTTTCACAAGTTAAAACAGTATCTGCTACAGATGGATTTAATTTTGGTAAAAACCAATGGAAAAAGGTCTATGTTAATGCAACACTTGCTGTAAAGATTCCAGAAACACATGAGTCAAAAATTTCAAATTACTATTCCCACAGTAACTATAACTGCTATACAACATACATAATGAAAGAAATGCTATCAACATACACCACAGTGGAAAATACTCAGTAAGCAGAAACAAGCTGAGTTATGCTTGTTGTGGGAATCATCATTTTCCACTAGCTGAGGATATATAAAAATTGAAATCATAAATATATACATTACTTATGTATTTAATTCTAATTTTTCTTGATCCAATTTAATCAGCTTTGCATCCAAACTACATTTCCCTTTCTTAAATTGTAAATGAATCTGCTTTGGAATTTCAAAATCCACCGTCATTTGGTTTATCACATGCAAGCCACCTCTGCAAGATGGTTTCATTACACACAATCCCTCCCCCCAAAAGGTCAAAACCTGTCTGGTGGGACCCATTTATCTATATTCCATTTCTCCCTAAAGGACGACACAGGGGAGGAGAGAAGGACTGCCAAAGAGAACAAAATCACACCAATCTGCTTAGAAAGGTAGAGAAGAGGAAAAGAAAGAGGGACACGAGAACTATTCCACAGAGTCCTATCTTCCTAAGCAAAAATAAAATCACCACCACCAAACATTTACAATTTCCAAAGTGTTCTGTCATATAACATTATCTCATAAGACCCTCATAAGAACAGGCAAAAAAGAAGACAATTTTCAGTTGCTCAGCTGTGAGCCAAGTAGACTGTATTTAAGAATGTGCTTTTAGATTACAATTTAAAATCTGGGCCACTTAACAGCACTGAACAGCATTACCCACTTACCACATAGAGTGATTCACTTATTATTGAAGGCAAAATATACTTTATGTAAAATGATGATGGTCATAAATTAAACATTTAATGTATTTGAAGACTTTTACTTTATCTATATTCTAAAAATGTAATAATGAACAAAAAGAGAAATGATTACCCTTGGAAATTTTGCTTGGACAAACTTAACCCTGTATATTACATCTAATATTGTTTTTTTCCCAGTTTGGTTTTAACTAAGTAGAACTTCCAAAGAGAATTTCTTTTACTTTTAAACAGTCTTTACCATCAGAGTATATATGATTATATTCAAACAAAATTACCTAGGCTCAAGAACAATCACATTTCCTTTACTTTTATTCTAAGTAGCTCCACTTCACTGCAGTGCTCATGACGTTACATTAATGTGTGGAGGGTGATGTGGTCAACTTTTAATTTCCTAATGGAACTAATGATCCAACTATTTGTGTTAGAATTTTCCTTCTATCTCTTTCCATGGACAAGCATTGTTATCCTTCTTCAGATAATCAAATAAATTTGTTTGTTCTTCCGTTGTCTAATGCACCAAAAGGAAAAAATATCAGCAAAAAAGGGGCCAGGAAAGAAAGGGGCTCATTAGTAGAGCACATGCCTGGAATGTATGAGGACCTGGGTTCAATTCCAGGCACTGAAAAAGAGAAAAGAAAATCAGTGAAAACGAATATTCAGAGCTGGCAATAAACTTCAATATAATTTGTTCTAACTTGGGAGATAACTCAGTCAATTCTGAGCCTATAAAAAGTGTGACCAATTTACATGTAAATAGAGGATGATACTTTAAAAGTTAAAAAAAGTTGATACTAAGGAATATTAATTTTAAAAGATTATCATATGGAGAAAGAATGTTTTTTTTTCCTTTTGGGTCATACCCGGTGATGCACAGGAGTTACTCCTGGCTCTGCATTCAGGAATTACTCCTAGTGGTGCTCAGGGGACCATATGGGATGCCGGGAATCGAACCTGGGTCAGCCATGTGCAAGGCAAACACCCTATCTGCTGTGCTATTGCTCCTGCCCCAAGACTGGTTTTCTTAATGATACCTACAATGACAGAATAGATCTTATAATGAATAAAGACAATTAGAGTAAGTTCTTTTATAAGCATAAAAATGTATTTCATGGAACATGAACACTCAACATTCAAGGGTTTTCCCCTTTATATACAAAGTTTTTAAGGAAAAAAACCAATAAGTTGTGCTGCCAGCAAAATACCATTTTCAGTTAAAGAAAGAACTGAAAATGACTAGTGAGCTAAATAATCAGCAAGTGATGTAAGCTCCTGCTTCTTGTCTAACAAAAGTAAGGGGTGTGCATAAATTTTCCAGAGTCAACCCACTTTTGGATTGTCTCAAAAAAGTGTAGATTCATTCAACAGGAAAGATTTACAACAGAACGAAATAAAGTCTTCTTCCATTAAGAAAAATGAAGAGGAAATAACTAATTCTAGAGAATCACAAAATATTCAACGTAAGGAGCTTTCAAATTCCCAAAGATTTGAAATTTTCCAGGTAAACTAATTATGGTACTGGAGGCCATAGATTTAAGAAACCATTTTTCTATATATAGATATAATAAAAGCTACAGAATTCCACGAATGATAGTAAAATAGAAACATATTAAAGAAGAGCTGGGAATGTGATTCAGTGGAAAAATGCCTGCCTTAGCATTTAAAGTCAATAGTTTTTTTTTTTTGCTTGTTTGTTGGTTTTTGTTTGTTTGTTTTTTCTCTTTTGTTGAATCTCCATGAGATAGTTAAAAAACTTTCATGTTTGAGTTTCAGTCATACAATGATCAAATACCCATCCTTCCACCAATGCACATTCTTCACCACCAATGTCCCCAGTATACCTCCCCTCCCCTTTCCAATTCTCCCCCCGCCTCTATGGCAAACAAGTTCCCCCATACTTTCTACTTTAGGGGATTATGGGAAAGTCAATATTTTTTTCTTTCCTGCTTCCCTCAGTGGTGTTGAGGAGTGGGGGTCAGGGGTCAGGTCCAGTGACCCTCAGCTGGGAAGTACTGAGGGTTCAATGTTAGAGTTCAATGCTGCTGCCTGGTCCAAGTGGTGCTGGTGGCTATCAGGGCCACCTCAGTGGTGCTGAGGGCAGGCAGCATGAATTGCCAGGAATTGAACTTGGGGCCTCATGCATGTAACGCATGTACTCTAGACCTTTCTGCTATTTCTGCAACCCTTAACATTGTCTTATCTCTTGTACAGATGAAAAAGTTGTCACTGTCACTGTCATTGTCATCCCATTGCTCATCAATTTGCTCGAGTGGGCACCTGTAACGTCTCCATTGTGAGACTTGTTACTGTTTTTGGCATATTGAATACTCTCAGTAGCTTGCCAGGCTCTCTGAGAGAGGCGGAGGAATCGAACCCAGGTCGGCCGTGTGTAAGGCAAACGCCCTACCCACTATGCTATCGCTCCAGTCCCATGAAAAAGTTGATAGGGGGAAATTGTTATTTTCAGGAAAGAGTAAGTATATTCTAATGTCTTGACTCACATTACAACATATAAAACACAAGTGTTATTCAATGCCATTAAGTACATGAATTATAATTACTTATAGAATTAGGTTTATTCAAATGTAGTTTCCATATGCTTTTTTGCCAATTTACACAGAAGCAATGTATTTTTCAAAAAGACATAATGACAAAATATTTTCCAAGGCTGTAGTCTTCCACACAGTCTTCATAGATCCTTGTGTCTAGAAAATGAACTTCATATGCTTAATTCCGTAAGTTTTGAAGAAAACCATGATAATGAGCGCCCACAGTCCCAGAATAAAGCCCCCTGGAGGATGCCAGTCTTTCGGCTTTGGTTTCTGAAAAACAAGGGTGAAAGAGTAAATTGAACAATGGCTAAGTCAGTATTGGAGGAAAATAAAAACTTCAGGTTTGCAATTAAATGAAATACATTGGGCTATGTCTGGCTATATCCAAACTCTTCTGGTTTAAGAACAATCATACTTGTTTAACACTCTTCTAAGTAGGTCCACTTCACCTTAGCAACAAGGGTGAGAATTTCAGACAGGGCATGTACTGCAGTATTCTTCAACAGATCAATTTAGCTGACATTTAGTTCCTGCATAGGAAATCTCCTGAGTACCCTAACCTAACCATCTCTTATTTCTGTTGTTCCAAACTTCTCACCTTGAATTTACACTTACCGGTACAGTTATATCTATACTCAAATGTATACCCATTAGTTGGTTTTATCTGTTTCTCCTGTTAGGCTCCATGAAGGGTCTGTTGTTAAAAGTCCAGCACCTCCAGCAACATTGGAGACAACTGCTACTTCCTCCATTTAATCAGATAACAAATACTATGTTTGAGGGATGTGGGAGGGTCAACGCTATTGGTCATCAGGTTACTCCTTTGAGAAGTATGTTCCTTATCTCATTCTGGGAATTCTGCCTATTCAATATTTAGGAACTTAAGGCCCACTTACTCCTTAGAATATATATTTCCAGTTGCTACTATTCTCAGACTCCTTTGCTATCTTTCACCTGTTTGGTAAACTAATGACAAAATATGGCACCAATCTTCCATACTTATCTGTGTCTACACCCTTTGTTGTATCTGACTTTATAAGATCTGTCATCAAGAGGTGAATCCCTATCTTTGTTTCTTTAATCAATTGACGTTGTTACTTTTTTGTTTGTTTTGGGGATATACCCAGAATTGTTCAGAGCTTACACACACACACACACACACACACACACACACACACACACACACACACACACACACACACACACACACACACACCTCTCTGAGAGCTCGGCAAGCTACCTCGTATCCTGCCCGCACAGGCAGAGCATAGTAAGCAAGCTACCCGTGGCATATTCGATATGCTAAAAACAGTAATGATAGGTCTCATTCCCTTGACCCTAAAAGAGCCTCCAATCGTTGGGAAAGATGAGTAAGGAGAGGCTGCTAAAATCTCAGGGCTGGGAGAAATAGAGACATTACTGGTGTCCACTCGAGTGAATCAACAAAGAATGGGATGACAGTGATACAGTGATACTTCTGGCAGGCTCAAGGGACCGTGCAGGGTGTCAGGGATCAGAACCAGAGAGGATATGTGCAAGGCAAATGCCCTACCCATTGTACTATCTCTCTAGCCACTGACCTTGTGAATTCTTTTGTACACCTCAAGAGAATATACTTTCGGGGCTGGAGTGGTAGCACAGCGGGTAGGGCGTTTGCCTTGCACGCGGCCGACCCAGGTTCGAATCCCAGCATCCCATATGGTCCCCTGAGCACCGCCAGGGGTGATTCCTGAGTGCAGAGCCAGGAGTAACCCCTGTGTACTGTGCATCGCTGGGTGTGACCCAAAAGGAAAAAAAAAAAAAAAAAGAATATACTTTCCTCTGATTTCTCTCAGTCCCCTGCTACCACCATGAGAAAAAAATATAGGCAAGGCTATTAAAGTAAAAAAATGACACTAGGGAGAGAAGAGCTAAGGACTCTGCCAATAACCAACCGACCCCCAGAAGCAGAACCATCTTAAGCAATCTAAGCTGACTACATATTCATGCAGAAGCCCAACTGAGAAAAGAAGTGTGCAGTTAAATTCAGTCAAAATTTCCACCTGGAGAATTATGAGCTAAATAAATGACTGAAGTTTTAACCACTAAGTTTTTAAATGGTGCATTATGCATCAAAAGCTATGAAATGCATCTATTGAGGTGACAATGCAGAAGGAATATTCCTGTGCTGCCATCATAATGAAACAGAAAATCTCCCCAATTTTTAATTCTATATTGATTTTTAGTTCAAGGAATCCAATTTAAATGGGCCAAGAACATGGGGAAAAAATGTTTTTCCAAGACATACAGATGGCTAAAAAGTATATGAAAGGGTGAATAGCATCACTAATCAGGGAAATGTAAATGAAAATCATAATGAGATGATACCTCATGCCTGTTAGAATGATTTTTATTTTTAAAAAAAAAGAAAGAAAAGAAAAAAAGGGAGTTCCAAATGTTTCTGAGGTTGTAGAGAAAAGGGAACTAAGTTCTAAAAGAACCACCAGATAACCTAGCAATTCTGTACTTAGGAATTTACTCAAAGAATACACTAAATTAAAAAAGATATATGTACCCTATTCTTTCTTAAACATTATTTAAAATGGCTAAGATTTAGAAACCACCTAAGTGTCTACTGAAGCATGAAAGAACAAAGTATGCACACTTACACACAAAAACACAACAGGCATAAAGAATAAGGGAAATCTTGCCATTTACAACACATGGATGAACTTCACAGGACCCCCATGTGAAGTCAGTCAGAAAAAAAACCCACTAAATATGATCTCATTTATACATACAATCGAAAGAATAAACACACAAAACCTGAGCTCACAGAAACAGAGAGCTGATTAGTGGCTGCCAGAGAGGGTCTGGGAGGGTAGGAAAAAGGTACAGGGAATCAAAGTCACAAGCTGGGGGCTATAAAGATAGTACAGCAGCTGACCCTGTCAATCCCTGACACCAGACATTCCCCTGAGCACTGCCAGAGTGATACTGGAGAACAGAGCTTCAAGTCCTAAGCATCGCTGGGTATGGTGCTAAAAAAACAAAAAAGTTTACTTGAATCTCCATGTAATCCTCTTTCCCAAATTAGATGGACTGCAATGATATAGTTTAGTGCTAGCTATCTTTAAGAAAAAGTAACATGAATAGTGTGACAGCAATATCATATAATGAAGTGCTTTTCAGTATGTGTTTAATGATATTCCTGTATATAATAATATTCCTATTTTTAAAACAACTGTAGGTAATATTTTAGCCATTCTGCAGTGATTTTACTTACAATCAAGTGACAGATTGGTATAATTATTGCATTTTGTAGTACAGCTACATTTGAGGTAAGCTCATATTAAAGCATAGCTTGTAATTTCATTTGTGTCCATATTAAAGCTTCTCAAAAAATGACTGATTTTATGGAGTTAAGGTACTCTACTGACTGCTATTAAATACACTCTTCTTTTTTTAACCTTTCACAATAATAGCTCTAATACAAAGGTGAAATGCATACATAAAACACTGCAATCCGTCATGAGCAAACACTTAAAGCTTAAGGGCAAGCTATTATAGAAATGCCTAATATTTCAAATTAAAAAGATAGGTAGCTAAGCAACAATGTAATTCCAATTGTGAACTGTATTCAGTATCCCCCTTCATGTTGCTAGGAGAACATTACCACAGAACTTTAAAATATATATTAAAATCACATAATGGGAGAAACTAAGGATTTTCTCAACTGTGCATGTTTATGAGAAATAAGTGGAAAATTTCCAAGGTTTCACTGAGAAATCATTATTTCAAAATAAATAGAGTAAATCAGTACTTTTAGACTATTTTTAAGGCAAGGAAGCAGGACATACTAAGGTTCCAGTTATAATTAAAATTAAGTTTCTTTTTAACTAATCAGTGGAATTTGTTAGTATTTCCAGATTATTAACATCTCTATAAAATATACGTTGTACTTTTCCAATTAATAGCATGTCACTAAAATTCTGTGACCCTCACCCCAAGATGCTGTCTCCCTGATATACATACCCTATATTATCCCTTTTGTTTGATTGTGAAAATGGCTTGTGAATAAGATGGGCTAGCATTTGGGTGATCCCTATACAAATATGGCAAAACTGAGAGGATTCTGATGATACAATTAAGGTCCCTGATTTTGGGTTAAGCAAATGTGAGGAATCTAATCAGGTAAGCACCTTAAAAGGGGGTCTAGATATCAGAAACATAGGTCAGAGAGTTGTATTAGATGTTCTCCTGTTGGTCTTGAAGAATCAGCTGTATGCAAGGTGGACCATTAACAGAGAAGGAATGGGAAGCTGACATTAAAAACTGAAGACCTCAACTTGAGCTGACAAAGAATTAAATTCTGCAAATAAACAGAAAACTTGAAAGAGGTCCTAAGATCAGATGGCATTGCAATTCTAGGTGACACCTCACCGAAACTCTCTGAGACCTTGAAAAACTTAAATTCAAGGAGGTTTTGGTGTCTAGAATTCATCGGAGAAACTAATAGAGACAAGACACAGCTCCAGAAATCTGAGAACTTCCTGAATCTTGGGCAGTTTCATCTATGGAAACAGATAATAAACACTTTGAAGCTACTAAGCGTGATTCTCACAAAGCAACACAAAACTAAATCACATGTATATTTGTCAAACTTGGATTTATAAAAAAGTAATACATTGGAATTAAACTATGCATTACAGCTGATACTTGTTTCTTTGCGAGTAACTAAGACATTAAGTTTACTTATCTAACAAGGGTAGAAGTCAGAGACTACATCAAGAAGGCCAAAGGTCCATCATCAGTGATTATCAGGGATATGCAAATCAAGACAACAATGAGGTGATCACCCCTCACTAGAGAGAATGATCTGTACCAAAAAGCCAGCCCCTCTCCCCACCCCAACGAGGTCCCAAGTTGCCACCCATGAATGGCTCCTGGCTCCTGAACAGCCATGATCCCAGAGGCACATGAAACAATCTCAGAACCTAGCGGCTTTTGGCAGGAATCCCTCCAGGCTTATAACTAAAATACCAGAAATCCAAAATGCTGTTCATATCAAAATAGAAAACACATTATCTAATGATGCCTTTTTGACAGGTCTGAATGTTGGGGAAAATTCCAAATAATAATGGTGGATCTTTTGTCGAAATATTGAATGTGATCAAAGCGGAGAGAGAGTAAGGTGGAAATCATCTGCCACATTGGTGGGGGGAGGGGTGGAATGGGGGTATACTGGGGTACTTGGTGGTGGA
Organism: Sorex araneus; assembly: GCF_027595985.1. Classification (NCBI taxonomy): domain Eukaryota; kingdom Metazoa; phylum Chordata; class Mammalia; order Eulipotyphla; family Soricidae; genus Sorex; species Sorex araneus. The sequence goes on from NC_073306.1 coordinate 65,765,898, forward strand.
GGGTGTGCACTGGTGAGGGAATGGGTGTTTGATCATTGTATGACCAAGACTTAAATTGGAAAGCTTTGTAACTGTTCTCACGGTGATTCAATTAAAAAAAAAACAGAAAAAAACAAAACAAAAATAAATGTGGAGAGAAGCAATAAAATGATGAATCTAAAAAAAAAAAAGCCTATAAACAAAAAGTGCTGGTCAAGATATGGCAGAAAGCAAACTTGTATCCATTGCTGATACGCTTATTGTCTGGTTCAGTCCATTTGGAAAGAGCTTTGTGGACTTCTCAAAATACTAAGAACAGACTTTCCATATGATCCTGCAATTTCACTCCTGGGAATCTACCCCAAGAACATAAAAACATTATTCTGAGAGGCCAAAGGTATACCTACGTACACTGCAGCATTACCAGCATTACTACAATAGCCAGGGTCTGGGGACACAAGTGCCCACAACAGATGAGCGGACACAAATTGTGGCTTATCCACATAATGACATACGATTCAGCTCTCAGGAAAGACGAAATCTTGTACTTTGCTGCAACCTGGAGGGAACTGGGGGAAGTCATGCTAGGTGAGGTGAGTCAGAAAGAGAAAGATAAGTACCAATGATCTCACTCATATGCACAGTATAAAAAAAAAAAAAAAACAAGGAATGAGACAATTCCTGGGGGAACCGTGCCAACAGCACTGTGATCTGAGGGTGCAAGATGGAGGAGGAGGGTGTGGGAAAAAAAAGACACCAGGGGATAACGATGGAGGTTCTAAGCCCTCTGGTGGTAAGAATGGAGTAGCAACATTAAACATGTAAGACAATAATATAGGAACTATTGTATAATAAGAACCTAATAAACCAACTAAAAATAAGAGTAGATACAAAAATAATGAAATAAAATTTCTTGTACTCTTCCATGCCTACTTACTCCCTAGGCCTCTGCTCCAGAATCACCCCCAGGTGAAGCCCATTGTCATTCCTCTGTAAGAAATAATCTCCCCCCCAGGTACTAATAATAATACTTGATTTCTAGCTTACACTATAATTAATAAAATTCAACTACATTTTTGATTTATCATACGTTTTCTGATCCTTACCAAGATATGATAAATTCTGAACACAATAGAACAATTGACTTTTTAAGATATATATTGTTTTCTCTTAAGATAGTCAAAAACAAATATCTAATGATAATTTATCCATTTATATTCTTATGACCCCCAAAGTTAAGAGTGCGTGACTCACTGAGCATAGCTCAATGGATTGAGACCAAACTTTGCATGCAGGTGGTCCTGGGCTTGTTCCCCCTAGTGGCCGAGCAAAGACAGAAGTAATCCCTGAGTGCTGCACACTGTGATAAGGAAACAAAAACAAGTGAAATGATCTATGCATCAATAATATGTTTATTTTTTTTAAATTTATTTTATTGAATCACCATGTGGAAAGTTCCAAAGTTCTCAGGCTTATGTCTCAGTTATACAATGCTCAAACACCCGTCGTTTCACCAGTGCCCATATTCCACAACCAAAAAAAAAAACAACACCCCAGTATACATACCACCCCTCACCCCCCAAGGCCCCCCCCCCGCGTAACTGATAAATTTCACTTCCTTTTCTCTTTACCTTGATTACATTCCATATTTCAACACAAAACTCACTATTGTTGGAGTTTCAACACAGAACTCACTATTCTTGTTGGAATTTATCCCCCAAGAATACAGCCCTATTGACAAGGAAATATTTGATAATTAGTTTTCCACTGATGAGAATGAAGAGATAAAAAGTCGCGCAGCCGTGGTAGCAGCCGCACGGTTTACAATTTCTGTATTTTAGTAATTAAGTCCAGGGAGATTTAAGTTGGAAATTGAATCATTTCCCTTCCTGGAGCAGCATGGAGCAAATAATATGTTTTAAAAGATTTCTCAGTGAAAAGATAAAAGTGTCGGAGGGATACCAATATTCTCCTGGTAGGTGTTGCAGCAACACGGTATTCTTAAAACAGTATTAACAGTACTATAAACCATGACACCTAAATAAAAATATCACTGTCACTGTCATTGTCATCCCGTTGCTCATCAATTTGCTCAAGTGGGCACCAGTAACGTCTCCATTGTGAGACTTGTTGTTACTGTTTTTGGCATATCGAATACAACACTGGTAGCTTACCAGGCTCTGCCGTGTGGGTGAGATACTCTTGGTAGCCTGCTGGGCTCTCCAAGAAGGGCGAGTGAAATAAAAATGTATAAAGAAACTTACATTTGAAATAAATTTATTTTAAAATTGTTAACTACTAGAATTAACACATTAGATCCATAACAAAGGTTCACTTATCGACAGTGCCTATCTGATTTAGATTTCTGCTACTGCCTATGAAGAATTAACTACTACAGAAATTATCTGCCCATTCTGAACAACTATAAAATCATAGAAAAGGGTTTTTAAAATGGATTTCAGATTTTGGACAATTTGTAGCAGTTTTCCGATCCCTGGGAGAATGGAAATAAGATGAGCCCATCAGTTGTCCAAAATGTGTTGCCTGAAGGCAGTTTCTAAGCTGCAGCACACAGAAGAGGAGACCCAAACTAACCTACAGTTCTTGGTGACAGATCAGAATTCAGGAAGGTTTGGGGTGGTCTGCAGAGTAGAGACCACTGGAGAGGAGAGCTGCACAGAGACAGATACAGAGATTGACAGAGGGGACTTCGTAATCACTGGTACCGTTCTAATTTGTGAATATCTAACAAGAATATGCCTACTGCCGACAGACAAGATAAATAATAGCCAAAGTATCAGCAAAAAATATTCCCAAAGTTGGGGCTGAAGCAATAGCACAGAGGGTAGGGCGTTTGCCTTGCATGCAGCCCAGGTTCGATTCCCAGCATCCCATATGGTCCCCTGAGCACCGCCAGGAGTAATTCCTGAGTGCAGAGTCAGGAATAACCCCTGAGCATCGCTGGGTGTGACCCAAAAAGAAAAAACAAATCCCAAACTTTGTAATAGTTTAAAGAGAATTAAATTTTAATAGAGAGTGGAGTTATATTAAATATCTATATAAGGGATGGGACTAGAGAGATAGTACAGTGAGTAAGGTACTTGTGTAATTAGTCAGCCCTATTTAATTCCCTTGACTTCACATGGTGAAGCCAGGTATTTCCTGAACACAGAGACAGGAGTAAGCCCTGATCACCTGTCAGGTGTGACCCCCAAACCAACATAAGAAGGACAAAGATTTTTAAATTCAGCAATCACCAAAATTATTTTAATACTATCTAGCATTTAATTAAAAAAAAACACTGAGGCATATAAAACAGAAAGAAAAATACAATAATATTCAAGAATAAAGCAATCAATTAATACAGCCCATGAATGATGGATTTAGTACAAAAAGATTTTAAGACAGCTATTATAAATCGGTTGTAAAAGAAAACATGAACATATGAGAAGAGAAATAGAATATATAAAAAGTGCTCTATATTTTTCTAGAGAAGAAAGTATGAAATGAAAAAATAATCTGGACTGAATAGATTATACACTACAGAAGAATTATCCAAGAACTATTTAGATATCAATAGAAATTATTCAAAATGAAAGGAAAACAAAAAAGGAAGAAGAGAAGTGGGCAGGGAAAAAAAAGGCCTAAGTAAGCTCACGTGGTTTCTCTCATAGTGAAATATAAGTAGCCAAAGAAGCAAAATCATAAAACATAATAAAAATAATTCTTAGAATCTACAAAAAAATTATGATGGTTATTAGGCTAGGGAGGGGAAATACATCCTTTCCTTGGAGGAAAGGACGGAGAAGCTCAAACTGACAATGAGAACAGCACTGGGACTTGGGTATTATAAATGGTGAGTCTTCAACATAAAAGAAGATATATTCAAAAAAATTATATAATACTATAAATTAATAGTAAATTTTAAATAAAAGGAACTAAGGGAGATAGAATACAATGAACCACTTCTTGTATATGTTCAGAAAAACTATCTATTAACCTAGAATTCTAAGGGAAATGTCATGTAAAAATAACCAGTGGTGGTGAAGATAAAATAAATTTTTTCAATAAAACAAAAGAGAATTCAACAGGCCTAGATGATAGCATGCCTATGCCATAATGTGTAATAAAAATATACTAATAGGAGCATGAAGAGATGGCTCAACTGGATGAGTACATGCTTTGTATAGAGGAGGCCTGAATTTGATCCCTGGTACCACCTGGTCTCCTGAGTACAACCAGGAGTAGCCCCAAATAACAATAAGTGCAACCCAGAAAGCAAAAACAAAACCACTACAGTACGTGATATGATAAGACTTCTTTAGGCAAAAGGATAAATTGCACCAGGTGAAAATGCAGACTACCACAAAATGAATGAGGAGAGACAGAGAGGATAATAGGTGAACAATTACAAAAATACTTTTCTCATTTTTCAATTTCTTTCAAAGATATGACTGTTTAAAAAAGCAATCATAATAGTGTATTGTGGGGTTATAACAGGTAGAATCTAAAATATTTAACACCAAAAGCACAAAGAGTGAAAGGAAGGAAGTGGGAATACATCATTAAAAAGTTTCCATGTTATGCATGAAATAATTTATTATTTTAAGTAGATACGATCAATTAAGGATGCATATAATAAATCCTATAGCTATAACAGCAATAAAGTGGATTCACTAATAAATCACACCGGTGATAAAATAAGATCATACAAAATATTTAATGCAAATAAAGGCAGGGGAGGAAACAGGAATTAAAAGCAGATGGGGTACATAGGAAAAATAGTAATACGGCAAATTTAAATCCACCATATGGATAGTACCGTTTTAGTGAAAGAACCTTCTGGTTTTGGGGGTGGCTCCTAAGTGGTGTTTAGGGAGCCTGGGGTCACTGCCAGCCAGACTCAGCTATCAGGGCTAAATAGTTCAGTGTGGGCATCTGTGGGGCTGGAGCTAGCGAGGGCCACAGCCAGAGGTGCTAGGAGGCCTCCAGAATTGTACTCAACACTGCTGGGGATAAAATGAGGGCCACTAGGTACCAAGAATCAAATCTGGATATCAGATAAACAAACTATGTGCTTCTGACCTATGCTATCTTTCCCGTCTCTAAGTAAAGAAATCTTCATATAAATGTGGGACTGGAGAGATAACACGGGGCGGGGGGGTGGAGGGGTCGGTTCAGGGGGATGCTTGTCTTGCACACAATCAGTTTTGGTTTAATTCCCTGTGCTGCATATGGTCCTTGGGGCATCTCCAGAAGTGAGCAGCACCCGATGTGGTCCAAACTCACCCCGCCATGAAATAAAGCATACAAATGCACAGACATCCAGGACAAAGAAAGCTGGACAGACTATGTGAAAGTCAGAACAGAGTCAACTTCAGAATAAAAAAGATTACAGTGCTTCTCAATACCTCTATTGCAAACTACAACATCCAACAGGAGAGAGAACAAAATGGAATGCCTGCTGCAGAGGCAGGGTGGGGTGGTGGGGATTGGGTTGGGGGTGGTGGGAGGGATATTGGGAACATTGGTGGAGGAGAATGGGCACTGGTGGAGGGATGTAAACTAAATACAAACATGAAAGTTCATAAGTTTGTAACTGTGCCTCATGGTGATTCACTAATAAATAAAAAAAAATTACAGTGCTTCAAAATATCTACTCATATTGATAAAGAGATGATTCATCAAAAACTCACAGCATTTCTAAATATGTCCGTACTTAAATAACATTCCAGTCATACAAAGTAAAAACCTACAGTTCTGAAAGAAAAATTATAAGTGTATATTTCAGTATACTCTCAGAACTGATAAGTAAAAAAAATACTAAACATATAGAAAACCTGAGTAACTATATTGAATTGATGTGGCTGATACATCCCTCCACCAGGCAACAACAGAATGCAAATTCTCTATAAATACACATGGTATTCTCAACAAGATAAACCAAATTCTGATGTACAACACTAGTATCAATAAGCTTTGAGTGACTGAAATCACAAGAGTAGTCCACATAGTAGAATAAACTAGAAAGCAGCCATGAACAACTGAAAAGATTCTCAAATATCTGGAAATTATTCATTTTAAATAAGCCAAAATTATTTAAGCTGATTAAAAATGAAAATTCAGGGTCAGAGAGATAGTATAGAGGATGAGATGCTTGTGAAGAGGAGGGCAGGTTAAGGGTTAAATTTTCCTTTGTAACTGTTTGTTTGACTGCTTTGAAAAAGGTTTTCTTCACGACCTCCCGATGGGCAGGAAACTGTCACCAAATGGGCCAACAAACTGCCCTAGGAACTGTAAGCAAACATTTGCCTGCCGGGAAACAGTTAACAATCAACAAATGTTTAGATATGCAAATCAAGTGACCTATGTGTGATCCCCTTTGATCTATAGATGTGATTTCCTTTGATATGTGAGATTTTCATTTCTCCCCCAAAAGGGTATAAAAACAGCTAGCTTTTTGAGTTCAGGGCCTTTGGCTATGCCACACTATTGAGGCACAGTTGAAGGTCCCAATGTAGCTATATTGGCTTAAATAAACCCCATGCATTTGCAGAAAGAGTTGTCTTGGTTGTGTTCTTTTGTCTCTCCCAGCCTCCCCCAGGCAGAGATCTGCCGCCCCTAACACTTGCAAGTGGCCAACCAACCCAAGTTCAATCCCTGGTACTACATTTGGTCCCCTGAGCACTACCAGGAGTGATCCCTGAGCATAGAGTCAGGAGAAAGCCCTGATCAGCACTGGGTATGACCTAATAAACAAATAATAATAAAATAATAAAATAAATATTTGAAAATACACAGTAAAACAGATGGGATTGCATAAAACATGCACATAGATACTATGGTACAATTAAAATAAATACAAGACTGGGGCCGGAGCAATAGCACAGCGGGTAGGGCATTTACCTTGCACACGGCCGACATGGGTTCGATCCCCGGCATCCCATATGGTCCCCCAAACACTGCCAGGAGCAATTCCTGAGTGCAAAGCCAGGAGTAACCCCTGAGCATTGCTGGGTGTGACCCAAAAAGCAAAAAAAAATAAATAAATAAATACAAGACTAATGAATCGGGGCTGGAGCAATAGCACAGTAGGTAGGGCGTTTGCCTTGCACTCGGCCAACCCAGCACCCCATATGGTTCCCCAAGCACCGCCAGGAGTAATTCCTGAGTGCATGAGTCAGGAGTAAGCCCTGTACATCGCCGGGTGTGACACCCTTCCCCCAAAAAAGACTAATGAATCGTAGAGCACATACACTGCACTCCTAATTAATGTTTTCCTGGATCCTAGCTTCTAAAACTGTGGGTCGACACCACAAATGGGATGGTAAAACTGAGTGTGGGAATCATGAAAACCCTGCCAATGGTGCTAAAAGCTTCCTGGACACATAACACAAAAGCAAATGCACAGTGAATCTAAAGAAGCACCTTAGATTCAATGGCAGTGCTCAGTCCTCACCTGTGCTGCATTTCTTAGGTGAAAGGGGACTGAGAGTGGAAAAAGTTTAAGAACCCTATTCCAGATGCACAGGGTCAAGTAACAAATATCACAAATACTGACGCATTCGAGTAGGTTTCAATCTATACTTAACCTTGGCACAACTAGACAAAACTACAGGGAGTGAAGTCACTGCAATCATATGCAAAATTGTTCATTCAGCAGGAAATTCTGCCGCATATATGCTCTAATTTATATTTCTACCCATAAATGAACAGGATTTACCTTTGCTTGTAACCTAGGTAGCAAAGTATATTTAAGTACACATTAACTGATGTAATATATAGAGAGACAAATAGATATATACTGTTTTATCATTTTCTATATCTTATTGTGTATGTATGCGTATGTATATGCATATTTACTACGCAAAAATATATTTCCTAGATTGACAGATGTTTTCAAAATTCAGAAATGCTATTTCATTTTAAAGCTAGAAGAATTATTTTGTGCCCTCGGTTTCTGAGAACAAATTACTAAATTAGAAAACTAAAATGACCAGGTAGTGGCAGGAGTGAGGGTAAGGATGAGGTGGAGAAGACGTGACCTAAGGAAGGCAGTGGAGGGGGCAGGGTATTTTTAGTGGCAGTGAAGTTCCAGTAATCTTGTACAACAAAATTATGAAACATCACTACTTCAACCATGTTATCGAGATTATAATAATTTTAAGCAAAATTTCTCTGAACTATGGTCTTTGTTGTGTGATTTTCTAGAGTTATAAACATTCAGTAGTAAATTCAAACAAATTAATGTTTGAGTTTCTAACATGATCAAGCTGTTTGGGTAAGTATGGTTATTCTTTTTTTTTTGAAATATAGTACTATGTATGACCATAGGTTCCCTTGTATTTATATTTGTAGATCATGAAAAAAATTCTCGACAGGTCCTTCTCTCCTGGATGGGAGCAACATGACGCTTTCCATAACCATGTCACCGGATCCCACGCCAGGCTGTTTCAGTCGGGCGCCCCGAAGGGGGGCAGGTGAGACCCCTCCCCACCCCAAGGGACCCAGCCCTGCCCCGGCAGCTGAAAACTTCCACAACTCAGCCGCCACCACACTCACCGCTCTCCACACGCTCAGGCTGAGACTCACCTCACTCACAAGTGCAACTATTCCTGAACCGTGTGACTGCATTTGTGGCCACACAATATTTCATACCAAATACTGTACCCATACTCCAGGATTACTGCACCACATTTAACAGGGTTCAAAATAGGAGGCAACCAACGTTAGTGGGAAATATGCGGTTTTTTACAGATATATGGACTGGAGCAATAGCACAGTGGATAGGGTGTTTGCCTTGCACACGGCCAACCTGGGTTTGATTCTTCCATCCCTCTCAGAGAGCCAAGGCCAGCTACCGAGAGTATCCCGCCCGCACAGCAGAGCCTGGCAAGCTACCCGTGGCCTATTATTCAATATGCCAAAAGCAGTAATAACAAGTCTCACAATGGAGACGTTACTGGTGCCCGCTCAAGCAAACTGATGAACAACGGGATGACAGTGCTCTCTCTCGCTCTCTCTCTCTGAGAGAGAGAGATAACACAGGCTCAATCTTTAACAACATTTTAGTGATCTCTCATAGAAGGGCTTAGTGCCCTCTGAATGAATTACAACAATTCTCACACTCTTTCCTCTAAGGATACTTTTTTGTAGCATTCTCAGCAGATTTTCATAAGAATGCAAAATATATTATTTCGGTTCTGCTTTGGGACAGGGATTGGGGTTTGGGATGGAAACATATGAAATATGGTGGTGGAAAGGTGTAATGGTGGTGGGATTGGTGTCTGAATATTAAATTTAATCAAATATTGTGAACTACTTTATAAAATTTAAAAAAAAATTAAAAAAGAAAAAATACTCATTCACTTTTGTATAGATTGAAAAATCCTTTTGTTTGTTTGTTTGCTAATTTGGGGGCTCCACCCGGCAATGCTCACTTGAGGCTACACAGCCAGCTGCAGTGCATGGCATTGCTCCAGGGACGATGAGGTGCCAGAACTGATCGCCAGCCTCCTGCATGCGAAACATGAGGTTTAAGTCACCTCCCCCACCCCAAATCCTTACTTCTTAAATAAAATGAAGACATATGTAACAATTTTATAAATTAGCCATGGCCATAAATAGAGATGCTAAGGAAGAAATTATTTTAAGTTTTTAAAGCGGGGATCTATCTTTTTTTCCTTTTGACAAAACTAATAATAAATTCAGACTGTGGGTCAATGTCTATTACACATATTCAATTCTACCTCCTCCACCACAAAACTGGCCACAGAACTGTCACTGTCATCCCATTGCTCATCGATTTGTTCGAGCGGGCACCAGTAACGTCTGTCATTGAGAGACTTATTGTTACTGTTTTTGGCATATCCAATACGCACAGGTAGCTTGCCAGGCTCTGCCGTGCGGGCTCAACATTCTCGGTAGCTTGCCGGGCTCTCCGAGAGGGGCGGAGGAATCAAACTTGGGTCGGCCTCGTGAAAGGTGAAAGCCCAACCGCTCTACTATCGCTCCAGCCCAAGAACACAGAACATATGCAAATAAATACGTAGGGCTGTTTCAAAAAGCATTTACAGACACAGGTGACAAGCTGGATTTGCAAACCCATGGTATAGAGAGAATTGCCACTGAAGTGTTTGGAACATGTCACCACAAAACATATCACTTAGACAAACTATTCTGAATGGAGGGCACTTGGGAAAAAAGCAGATAGGGGAAGGAGCACTGACCTACATTATTTCCGTCCAAAAGCAGATCTTAAAATTCCTCATAAGGAGCTGGAGAGACTGCACAAAGGGCCCGAGGGTGTGGCTTTCACTCTGGTGCCAGGGGTTAATCCCCAGTACTGCAGGGTCAACTGAGTAGCACAGGAAATGATCAGCCAGTACCATGCCAAAAGTAAATCCAGAATATGCTGAGAATGGCTCAAAAAATACCAGCACTATCACCACAAAAAATTTTTAAATAAATCTTTTTTAAATTTCTTAAAAAAGAGTTGCTTTCTCCTTGTTCCGGGAAGAGAGCATTCTTATCACTGGAGACTCCAAGTCAGCACTGAAATGAACCTGTTCCAATGAGCCTTCTAAAACAACCCTTATCTTATCTTCCATTGCTTCCCTGGATTCCCCAGGCTCCTTCCATAATTTACTGCCCCTTTGTTCCTTTCTATTGTTCCTTCTCCACAAATTTATTGCTCCTTTATTAAAGTATTCAAATTCTAAGCCCTAATTGTTTCTTGGGGTCTTTGTCTTCCTTCGGAAGACTCCCATGTGCACATTTAAATATTAAATAAGATTTGTATGCTTTCCCCTGTTAATCTGTCTTACATCAGTTTAGTTCTCTGGTCCACTCAGAGAACCAATGAGAGAGAAGAAAGATTTTCCTCTTTTACTGGTAAGATGAGATGTTTTTTTTTTAAAAAAAACTGCTTTTATTGTATTTATATTGGCAAAGGAAATTTTAAGATTAAAGAAAGTCATCAAAAGGGAATAAGTCATCAAGGGAATAAAATGGTGTTTTAAATATCAGACTTTCATAGCACAGAATAATTTAATAAAGATTATCACAAGCCCTACAGTAAAGTAACACATGCAATTTTTAGCAAGGTCTTTCATTAACTTAATGTAACATGAAGACTTTTGACCTATTAACTCTTTAACAACATGCAGAACTAATGTCCTGATTAAAAAAAAAAAAGTAAAGGAAATCAGAACTAAACTAACATACATACCATGGCTACATCTGTGAAGATAAACTGTAACTATATGACAGAAATATAGTATGTATAAGACACCCTTATCTTGTGTATAGAATCCATTTTATCAGTGTGTTTGAGACTTATAAATATCTAAAGATAAACAGGTACACACTAGAAAATTCTCTAATTATTTATAGGTACCAACAAACTGTATTCTTCTTAAATTAATTTTTCTACATGTACAAGCAGTTTTACCAATTAAAGGATCAATGATTTATTCAACCAAACTTAATGGAAATTGGGATAGGTAAGAATGTTGACCTATTCTCTCTCCCCATTAGTTAATGAGTAATTAAGAGATTCTTACTTTTCCTTATTTTAACTTATTTTCTGTCCCAACAATAAGGGTTTGCTTAATTATATTTTTGTAAATGTGCAGCAAAATGGAAAGGGGAAAGGTAAAAGAAAGTCAAAGATTTGTCAAAAAACAGTATTTGCTGAGCATGAAGAATATGCCAGATGCTTTCTATAATTATTTTGTAATTTAATTTAAAAACTAAGTAAATTACCTACAGTAGCAAACTATTAATTAGCAAACCATGGCTTGAGATTAGTACTGATTCATTCTAAAGACCATGGTCTTCCCAATGTAACAGAATGTCTTCCTTAAGATAGAATCTCTGAAAATGAAAAATTACAACCTAAAAATATCTGAAGAAGGTAAACAGAAGAAACCAGGATTACATTTGTTTTGGGTCATCATAGCATAAGAACTAAAATGAAGAAGTGAAAAATAAATACAAGAGTACAACTGGGCAGAACTATTCTCAATTGGATAAAAGAAAAGTTTGCAATCAGCAATTCAAAGAATAAACAGACTGCTTGGAAGGATATGCAAGAACTCTTATCACTTAGTGTTGATTTAATCTGCAATTTACCTGGCAATCTATTGGTCTCCCATGTAAGAGACACAAGAATTGAAGAACTGAATGGATTAACCCTCTATACCATAACTTCCTTAATGTTGATTCATTCACAAATGGTAATGGTAATGATTATAAGAAGGAGACATAAAGTGGGTGAATAAAATTACAATGTTCACAGGAATGAAATAAGTTCAAAGTTTGACTTTGCCAAAAGAAGAAAAAAGACCTGAGCAAGTTACTTAAATCATTCTAAATCTCAGTTGATTCATGCACAGAATGGTAATGATTATAAGAACTCATAAATGGGTGAATAAAATTATTTTGATTTTATAACAGTATTTATTCTTTTCTGATGATGATTATGAATAACAGAGTTTTGCTTTTGTTTGAAGGTAAGCAACAAATATGCAAGACATTTAGAGGACAGAATAAATCGAAAGCTAAAACCAAATTCTGTAAGAATATTTTTATAGGGAGAAGGAATTAATGGGGGTGGGGGATAGAAGGAGGAAGGGAGAGTGATAAGAAAAGGAGGGAGACACAGAAAGAAAAAAATCTAGGATTCAAAATCAACCATGGGGAGAGCCTTAAAGTATAAAAGGACTGAAGAACACTGCTTAAAGCTCTCTCCTGGCCCTGAACTTATTATTATTGAGGATAACACACTGGGATAAAAACTAGAACCATTTAGATAAGTAGAAGAATGATTTTGAAAAGTGAGGAGTGAGACAGTACTGCTCACCTCGTACCCAGCTGACCCAGGTTCAATTCCAGGTACCATGCATGGTCCTCTGAGCACTGCCAGGAATGTTTGCTGAGCATAGAGCCAGGAATAAGCTCTGAGCACCCCTGGGTAGGCCCCCACTAAAAAAATAAATTAAAAAGTGAGGCTTTGGAATCATCGGTGGTGGAGAATGGGCACTGGTGGAGGGACGGGTACTCAAGCAATGTATGACTGAAACACAAGCACGAAAATATGTAAATCTGTAACTGTACCCTCATGGTGATTCACTAATAAAAAAATAATAAATTTTTTAAAAAGTGAGACTTTGTTGTTTAAATGTGTTGGCAATACGGTGCAATATCCAGGTGGTAATGTTATATAAAGTCAATAAAATACTATCCTCCTACTTAACAAAGGGAAAGGATATGTGGGGTCCACTGGCATGGAAGTGACATTTTAAAGTCCTATGGCAGGTTAAAATTAGGGAGTGCAAACCCAATAAGAATGGGGGGGGGGGATTATTTTAGGTATAGAATCCTAAAGCTAAGTGTAGATGGAGATCAGCAAAGATAATTTCAAATGAAGAGAACAGAGAGATGGGAGGAAAAACCATTACATATTGATGTTCTAAGAACAAAGAAAAAGGTTTCAAAGAGATTAATTAACAGAGCCAAATAAAGAAGTCAAAGATTAGTATGGAGTGTAAGGAAATTTTAGTAAACTCTGTGAGAACAATTACAGAACAGTTAGTAAGATGCAAACTGAATAAAGTTTGAATAATTCCAGTTTATATGTATACCATATATATCCATTTATCCATCAATAGGCATTTTTCTCCCCTATCTTTTGCCCACTATAAATGACACTGCTATATCTATGGGGTACAAATAAAAGCTCAGATCTCTACTTTCAATTCTTTTCAGTTTTTACTGACAGTGGAATTATTGTCATATAGAAATTCTGTTTAGTTTTTTTTTTTTAAGGAACTACCACACTGTGTTCATAATGACTGTATAATTTCACATTCCCACTAGCAGAACACAAAGGGTACTAATTTTTCTACATCTTCACCAATACTTCACACTTTCTATTTATATGTAATAGCCATTTTAATAAGCATAGAAAGTATATCATTGTGATTTATTGCATTTCTTTATTAATATGATGTAAGCATATTCTCATGTGTATGTTGACCATATATAATATATATAACCTTCTTACCTAATCAAGTTCTTCGCTTATTTTTTAATTAAGCTGTCTTTCTGTTGTTAAACTACTTTACTCTTTTAAATATCAACAAGAAAAAAGGAAGGAGTAAAGCTTGAAGAGAAAGCAAGTTACAAAATGCTTTGAGAATTAAAAATACTTAAATCAGCAGAGAAGAATGCAAAACCACGAGAAGCATAACTAATAGAATAAGGTTTCTGATTGTGTAAGCAAGGTCATCTATGATAGAATTCACACACTTCTTCCTCCAAGATGGGCAGAAAATTTAAGATTCATAAAGACAAAAATAAGTTTGAAGAAACAGGAAAGGTATATAATTTTGACTAGTTTTAATTTTTTAAAACTTAGAAATCTAACTCACAAACTGAGAATAAAAGAGGACTAAGTTTCTCCTTCAGGAGAAACTTGACGGCAGTGGCAAATATTTGGAATGCAACTAGATTGATTTGGCAGCATTAAGTTCAAATGAAGTTGTCATAACTGTTATTGTTATTAACATTTCCAGTATACAATTAAAATAAGAAAGATTAAAAGATTTTTCCCAAGGTCATGTAGTTATTAATTGGTAAAATCTTGGATTCAGTTCTATTTAATAATATAAGAGTATGCAGAACCTTAAAAATGTTATCTATCTTAGGGGGTCAAACAAATCATACAGTAGGTAGGGTCCTTGCTTTACATGCAGCCAACCTGTATTCAAACCTCAGCACCCCATGTGAGTCAGGAGTGATCCCTGAGTGCAGAGTCAGGAGTAAGCCTTGATACTAACAAAATTACTTGTCATAAAGATTGTATTAACTTACATTCCATCAACAATTTATGGGCATGTCCATTTCAATGCCTACTCACCAACACCCATTATTCTCATTTGAAAATATTTATAAATTTGATAAAACTGATAGATTTGGGGGAATATTTAATAATTAGCGAGTTTTATACCTTCATTTCTTTTTCTTTTTTCTTATTTTGTGGGTTATTTTGGGGCCACATCCAGCTTAAATGTTACTCCTGGCTCTGCGCTCAGGAATTATTCCTGGAGGTGCTCAGGGGACCATAGGGAACATTGGGATCAAACTGAGATCAGGCCACATGCAGGGCAAAAACCTTACCAACTGTGTATCTCTGTGGCCCCAATACCTTTCATTTCTAATATAGATATTAAATATATCAGAAACTGTTACAAATTTATAGATGAAATTTTTTTCATAAATTTGTTGATAAAATATTACTACTAAAATACCGATCACTATTTTCAAATAACTTTACAGTTTCAGCACTTCCTCAAAAAGTGACACTTTTAGAAATGAGAGTTAATAGTTCTAAGAAACTAAACTTGCTCTTTTGATATTAAAGAAAGGCAAAATAACTTCCAAATAGTTTAATTTTTATTATTATTAGAACAAAACTAGATGAACACTACATTCTTTTCTTTTAGACTTCAGTTTTAAATTTACTATGCTTTAGGAAAGCTCCAGAAGATTTTATAGCAATCTAATTCGGTTCCTAGGCAGATGGAGGGATATGGATTTAGCATCCTTTTGATGAGTTCTCAAATATTGGTAATTCAATAGACACAGCTGTATAAAGAAGGTGCTGGTGATTCTTCTACTTTAGGGACATTTCAGTCAACCTATAGTAAAGTTTATCTACAATGAGATAGGCATTACTGGAGTAGAAAAACATTAAAATGCCATGGTAGCTACAACAGTGATAAAAGTTATAAACAAGGTCAAATGAGCTAAAAATAGTACTCAAATCCAAGTCATTTAATGATGACACTAGTACTGCAAAGTAGTGAGGGGAAATACTCAATCACACATATTTTAAACTATACCATATTAAATATGAGACTAAATTATACAAATAAAAGCTTCTGTGTTCATAATTGGCTGCAGTGGTCCCCAACATGAGGTAGTACTGCTTCTCAGAGAAGGGGGTATTCAGAAAAGATGAAGGCATTTTTGGTGTTACAATGACTGCATTTGAGTGTTTTTGGCAACCGGTAATTTAAAAAATTCAAATATTTGACCAGGACTTCAAATATTCTGTGACACATAGACCAGTTTGCACAATGTAAGTCCTGTCTACTCACATGCTAAGACTACTTTAAAAGAAAAAAAGCAATGGATACAGCAGGAAATTTTATGGGCTGGTTATATTAGTGTGTGTGTATTATGTATATATACAGGTATGTAAATATACATACATATGTATATATACTATATATATATATATGATTTTTTAAAAGGACAGATAAGACAGTATTTTACAAGATGACCTAGTAAGACTTACAGAAAGCCTGATAGGCCTTTTTCTCTCCAGTAAATGCTAGCTTTATTGTGTACACAGCTCTGTAGTAATCTATTGAGCAACTTGTCTCAATGAGAAAAACAAGAAGGTTATACTGTACTACCACCATGTAGACTTCAGCGATACATTCAAAAATAGGGATTGGGGACTAGAGAGATGGTGAGAAAGTGTATGCCTTGGATGTAGCCAAACCCACACTGATCCTCAGCATCACACGGTCCCCTGTGCATTGCCAGGGACAGCCCTGGAGGCCAGTACTGGGCACCACCAGGGTAGCCCCAGCAACTGCTAGCACTTTAGAGCTCAAGCAGCATCCTTAGACCCTCATGTTAAACCACAAACCTCAGCTGCCACTCATCACTGAGTGGGGTCCCTGGGCCTCCTGAGCACCACTGAGGAGCACTCTCTCTCAAAAAAAAAAAAGACGGACCTTGTAATTTACTTACAAAATATTTAAGGATTTGTAAGAAGTCCTGTATGAGCCAGAGGAAATTTGGGATACAGGTAAGAACAGATGTTTGCAGCAACATTAGGATTTGAGGCAGATGGCCAGGTAAAGAAACTATGGTCATATACACAGTGGAATATGACTTGGATTTATGAACGAGAAAGTCATGCATTTCTGGATAAAAGAGGGATGGGGAAAATTACTTATTGAGACACTAAATATCTTTCCCATATCATGTTTGAATGCTAATTTAGCAATTACTATCCTCAATTACAAATTACAAATTACTTGCTCATAATTTAGAAGACATCATTCTGTTGCTTCCTTATTTTAAGTGTTGTTATTGGTTAAATCTGATGGTTTTGTGATTGTTCTTATAATTGTGACCTTTGTGTTTTTCAACCATGCTGGAAGACTTATGGGTCTTCATTTTATATTTCACCCTTCCAAAATTTTTAAATTATGTGCATTGATATGAAGTCTATTTATCTCAAGTATTGAATTTCAGTAAAGCAGAAGATATGGAAAGATTTCCTGAGCTATTTCTTTAACATATCTCTCCTTCATTTTGTTTCCTTTTCCCAGAATTTTAATTAGACTTGGCGTGCTTCATTGTCTAAAACAGTAAAGGATTGAAATTATACTCTGTTTCTTGGTTAGCATAAACCACAAACATATTTGTAAATTTAGGTACAAATCACCATATTGTTCTCAATTGTGTACCAATTTACATTCCTCTCCAGTAGAGAAAAGTGCTCTGTCATTACTGATTAATACTATTTTTTCTATATTTGTTAATCTAGAAGACTTTTTAAAGTGGCACTTTAGGATCAAAATGAATTTATTCTTGTACTTGGAATGAATACTAACTAGCTCTCATCAGTTTATTGGCCATTTTTTTTCCAACTGGTGAGGCAGATCTTTTAAGTTCTTTTCTTCTTTTCTCCTAGAATATTAGAATATTCTTATCATTTTGGAAAAGCCCTTCATATCATAAGGATATTAATTGTGTAAGGAAAATGTTTCCACCTTAATATTGCTTTTTCATTCTTATGTACATAACAAAAATGGTCTTAAACTTACATTTTGTGAATTTTTCTTTATAATTTTTGACATTTATTATATTTAAAAAGTCTTTACCCACAAATACTTACTAACATACTTTTCTAATTATTTTGACAGTTTCCATTATTTTACATTGTTCTAAAAAGTCTACTTTTTTTCCAGAATCCTGTAGAATGGGAGAGTATTTTTGCATGTCATACACAGAACAAGGGTTTGCATTAAAATATACAAAGAAATACATAAAATATACAATATAAAACTCAATAGTTTTATAGGTTTAAAACAAACAACCTGACTAAAACATGAGCAGAGAATCTAAATAGACACTCATTTCAATAAAGATACAGAAATGGATGATAGTCACATGAAAAATGTTCATGATATCATATAAGGAAAATGCAACTCAAAATAACAGTGAAATATTACTGCACATTTGTGACAATGGCTATTACCTGAAAGATCCGAAAGAAATATTGAAGGTTGGAAGCACTGGAGAAGCGCTGGAGAAGCATTGTTGGTTGGAGAGCTATTATGGGAAACTATGCTCATACCTCAAAAAACGTAAGTCAAAATTCCATAGGATCCAGTTACTCCACATTTAGATTTTTATCCAAAAAATGTAAAAACACTAATTCAGGGTGGGGAGATAGTACATTTCTTAGGCGTGATTTTAAAACTTAATTCTTTTTTTTATTTGAATGCTAGACACATACCCGACATAGAGTCAATCTCCAGCACCACATGATCATCCAGGAATTGCAGGGTCTGGCCCTGGAGAGCCCTGAGCATGGGTGGCTATAGCCCTGGAGGCCCCCAAGCACGGCCTGAGTTGCTCTCGTGGCCCCTACCATGGTGGAGCCTGATTCGCTCTGCACTAAACTGCCAGTCTGGTTGACTGAAGATCACCAGGAGTGGCCCCCAGGTCCCCTGAACACTACTTAGAAGGAAACCCTCACTCCCTACCTCCACCACCCCCTCACCAAAAAAATAAATAAAAACAGAGAAAAATGGACACCCATTAAAAGATATTTATGCATTCTGAGGCATATTGCAATATTATTTACAATAGCTGTAGCTGGAAACAATCTCTGTATCTATCAACTGAAGAATAAAGATGTGGAATATGTAATTATAGACATGTATGCAATGGAATATTGATCAGTTATCAAAAATTAAAATATTGTCAATTGCAACAGCATAGACATATTTAGAAGTAAACATGTTCAGTGAAAATGCCTGATTAAGAAAGACTAACACTATATGATTCCATTCATATGTGGCACAGAAATAAAACAAATAACTAAATAAAACAAAAAATGAACTTTTGGACAGAAGACCAATTAAGGGTTACCAGAGGATGGGAGATAGGGTAGGAAAGTTGAAACAAAAGGGAGACAAACATTTCTGACAGATTGCATTGGACTTTCAGCAGTGAAATTAATGTAGAACATGCACGTTAATTTTCAATGATGCAGACCTAAAACTTAAATGTTATAATGCAATTCTAATTCACTGTCACTGTCACTGTCATTCCGTTGCTCATCGATTTGTTTGAGCGGGCACCAGTAACGCCTCTCATTGTGAGACTTATTTGTTACTGTTTTTGGCATATCCAATACACCATGGGTAGCTTGTGGGGCTCTGCCGTGCAGGCGTGATACTCTCAGTAGCTTGCCGGCTCTCCGAGAGGGGCGGAGGAATCGAACACGGGTCGGCCACATGAAAGGCAAATGCCCTACCGCTATGCTATTGCTCCAGCCCTAATGAAATAACTGTTCTTTTTTTAATCTAGTAGTTTTTCATTATTATTAAAGCAAGAATATAGCTTCCCCTGCCAACTACTTGATCAATTGTGCCAGCATATTTATTAAATTATCCTTCAAGATCCACTAACCTGTGATATGTCCTTAATCATTTATGAATACATTTCCCTACTGGGTCGCTAGGCTGGGAATCTATCTAATATGTTCAGATCTATCCAGGACACACGTTTGCATCAATGCCATCTGCATCAATGCAGGGCTAAATGCTCTAATATCTGCCAAAGATTACTAAATTCACGATACAAAATTTTTTAAATATAAAAGATGTGCTAAAAAAGACTAAAGTGCTATTATAATAATAGCTAAATCATATATATTCATTCTTCACTGTATCACTGTCATCCTGTTGCTCATCGATTTGCTCGAGCAGGTGCCGGTAATGTCTCATTCGTCCGTGTCGTGTTCAGGGTCAGGGGAATAAGGCCCATTATTGTTACCGTTTTTGGCATATCAAATACGCCCCGGGTAGCTTGCCAGGCTCTGCCATGTGAGATTCATTCTTACTATCATTTTTTAGCATGTCTAAAATTTTTAGCTTCAAACAACATTTAACCAACACCTATATTGAGACTACACTAAAAAAATCTTCTAATTACACACAAATTTTCTTTAAAAGGAAGTATTTGATTGTTCTTTTATTTTTTTTTATTTTTTTGCTTTTTGGGTCACACCCAGCAATGCTCAGGGGTTACTCCTGGCTTTGCACTCAGGAATTACTCCTGGCGGTGCTTGGGGGAACCATATGGGATGCCGGGGATCGAACCCGGGTCAGCCGAGTGCAAGGCAAATGCCCTACCCACTGTGCTATCACTCCGGCCCCTGATTGTTCTTTTAATACCTACTTGTTATGGTCAATAAACTTTACATATTGTAAAACAATTTTTATGCTTAGAAATGAAAGTCAAATAACCTAATAACCCTTTCTAATAGGACACTACACTGTAGCATTGTCACAGCACTGTTGTCCCATTGTTCATCGATTTGCTTGAACGGGCACAAGTAATGTCTCCATTGTGAGACTTGTTACTGTTTTTGGTATATTGAATATGCCACGGGTAGCTTGCCAGGCACTGCCGAGTGGGCAGGATATTCTCGGTAGCTTGCAGGGCTCTCCTAGAGGGATGGAGGAATCGAACCCAGGTCAGCCACGTGAAAGTCAAATGCCCTACCCACTGTGCTATCGCCCCAGTTCTTAATAGGACACAAAAACACTAATTCAAAAAGAAATATGCACAGAATCTATACTAACTGCATTATAGCCAAGATACAGAAATAACTCAAATGTCCAGTGACACAAATGCATAAAGAAATGTGGTATACACACATAGTAGGAAATGCTACTAGGTCTAAGAAAAAATAAAATTTTCCTTTTGCCACAACACAAATATAACTGGAGGGGGGGTTGTACTAAGTGAAATAAGTCATGATAAAGACAAATACTTTTATTCTTACTTTTATTTGAAAGATAAAAACAGATAGCTGTATTTTTCTGCTAGGTCTTCATGACACTGTAAGTCTCATTCAACTTCATAAAGTTTTATAAGAACTAGTTATACTTTCATATATAATAATGTCCCTTACTGTGATTATATTTATGTTTTCCCATGGTTCCTACTTTTTAGGTAATGATTTGTACTTTTTAGGTAATGATTTGATTAAAATTTTTGTTGCTGGATCACTAGATTGCTCAAAAACATCATAATTAATAAATTCTAAAATTTAATACTGAGTACAAATAAATCTCTAGAAGGAAAGCAACACGAGAGCAACATATGGCAGAGATGCCTCTGGACCCTGCACCAGGCTGTCTCATCTAGGGAAACCCGGAGGAGGGCAGTGAATCCCTGCAACTGCCTCAACAGAGACCCCGCAAACGAAAACCTTCAGAACTCAATCACCGCCATGCTTACAGCTGATTTCAGACGAGTCTCGTCTAGGAGTGAATCTGCTGAAAAATCCAGGTATGTGGGACTTGTGACCAAAATCTCCAGGCTTGCATGGATTTGGGAATGGGCGACCTCCCCCCACCTCCCTGTGCCTCTGGTTACCTGGCAGTAATGCCCACAAACTGCCTCTGGCACCATCTAATGGCCTTGATCCAGAGACTCATAAATAAATCTCTTAGAAGAGAGCAACATGAAAGCAACACCCCTAAATACCTCCAGATCCCAAAGTCACAATACAGTTAAAAATTACTTAAAAATTAAATTAACCTCAGCTACATCACCATATTTAAAATTTTAGAATTCCTGGATCCCACCACCCCCACCCTGTCTCCTTCGCCCCACCCCACCTCTGTGGCAGGGCATTCCCTTTTGCGATCTCTCTCTTTTGGGGTGTGGTGGTTTGCTACAGAGGTATTAAGTAAGCATCATGTTCAGTCTATAGTCTCAGGCTGTATCTCCCATCCCTAGTGGGCCTGCCTAGTACCCTTTGCTTGGTGGTCCCTTCTCTATCAGAGCTGCTTCTTCACACAGCATATGAGGCCAGCCTCCAAGCTGTGGAATAGTCCTCCTGGTACTTATCTCTACTATTCTTGGGTGTTAGTCTCCTGTTACTTTATACTCCACAGATGAGTGCAATCTTTCTATGTCTGTTCCTCTCTTTCTGACTCATTTCGCTTAAAATGACACATTCCATGTTGATCCACCTATATGCAAATTTCATGACTTCATCTTTTCTAACAGCTGCATAGTATTCCATTGTGTAGATGTACCAAAGTTTCTTTAACCAGTCATCTGTTCTCGGGCACTTGGGTTTTTTCCAGATTCTGGCTATTGCAAACAGTGCTGCAATGAACATACAGGTGCAGATGTCACTTTTACTATACTTTTTTGCATCTCAGGGATATATTCCCAGAAGTGGTATTGCTGGGTCAAATGGGAGCTCAATTTCTAATTTCTTGAGAAGTGTCCATACTGTTTTCCAAAAGGACTGAACCAATTGGCATTCCCACCAGCAGCAAAGGAGAGTCCCTTTCTCCCCACATCCGAGTCAACACTGGTCGCTTTTGTTCTTTTGGATGTGATGGCCCTACAAAATTTACTTTTACAATAAGACACTTAAAAATATTCTAGTATTCTTCTCATGGTGCCCTTCCCTGGGCTTAATATCCAACTTGCACACAGAGAGATAGATACACATACACTTTATGTATTACAGATAGTATAGTTAACTCACCTTTATCATTTTTACTGGATTTTATTTTAACAACCAGGGGCAAATAATTATCTTTAATTATTATATTTCACAAATCTAAGACCACCTCAAAGTTAATATACAATGCCTTGTGAAACTTATTTTTAACATACAAATATAAACATGTGTCACACACAAACACCAATGGTTATTCTGTATATAAACGTATTTCTTATTATAAATTATAATAAACTACTCCATTAATCTGTCTACTTATTTGCCCACACAATATTTATCTAATGATAATGACCATGCTCTGATAACTGGTTAAGGAAAATAAATCTTTTCTTTACAAACTTTCTTTGGCTATTTTTGGACATTTCCCCTCAACATGAACTACATGGTCATTTTTTTCCCTAATAATAAAGAAAAGCTTTTATTTCCATTCTAATTGCTAATGCAGGAAAAATTTAACTTTTATGCTATTAGGTTATTTGTATTATTAGGCATTTGGCATGTCCATATGTTTATGAAACATGATGTTTCCATAATTCTTATTATATGGGTCTTATGATTAAATTTATTTCTAAATATTTTATAGCTCTTTAATGTTGTAAGAGAAAGTCTATTCCATTCTGTACACTTACTGCAGATATAAATTATCAGTTTTATCTTCTTTTAATACCTATTTTTAACTTGGGGGCCACATCCAGCTATGCCCAGGGCTTGCTCCTGCTTCTGTTCTCAGGGATCATTCCTGGTGATTCTTGGGGCCCTGGGGCCAAATGTAGCACTGGGCATTGAACCAGGGCCAACCACGTGCAACTAATGTGCTTTACCCCAACTCCCACTATCTTTCTGGTCCCAGTTTTATCAATCTTTTTTCTGGCTCTCCTATTTTTGATTACTTCTTACAACGTGATTTCCTAGGATGCCCAAGATGTTCAACATACATGTTAGGAACCCTAAAAATAATATGCAATTTGGAAGCATGAAATAATAATATTGCGAATCCTGATAGCTCCTCATAGTAAAAGTCAGTTTAACCTTTAAAGAAAGAAATCACTCAAATGACTGAGACACATTTCTTCTCTTCATTTTCTCAAGATGTCTATGTTATGAACCAGGTCCCTGTTTATACTCTTTAGCACTTCCTAAACTGCTGCCTGTAAAAAGTTCTGCCTTTTGGCATCTGGTACCAGGGAACAAAGGTGTCCTTGTTTTTGATGCAGTATTAAATATATCCATCAAAAATGTCTAAAAGTATCAAGGATATCTGAAAAAAATCGAGATATAAAACCTAAATGTTCTTTTGAAAAGAAAGGCTCCAAAACAAACATAAATAAAGCATGATGTAAGATTAGAGGAAAAACAGTTACATATACTATGAAAAAAAGTTACATAAATAATGCTATAAATTATATATAGTACAGATTTTAAAACATTTGTCAGATTCACTGGATCTAATTATATGTATTTACTATACTCCTATGGGAAGAAAAAAGCTTTTGACTAATCCATTTATAAGTAAACCTCTGGTAACAAAACCAGTAAGTTTCTTAAAGATCCTCTGGACAAAGCTGAGCTAATGTTAAGAGAAATAACAAGAGAACAGATAATGAATATGGCTTAACACTATAACCTTTCTGACTACCCCTTGAGAACAGAAGTACTATTATTCAATGAAATATAAAATTAATCCCTACCATACAAATTTAATAAAAACTGAAATTTTGTAAATAGAGTAACACAAGATTTTAACTACAATGTTTATCACATGCTTTCTTATACTGTCAAAAATATCACCCCAAGACTTTTTATGGGAGTCAAAAACATTCATTTGAATTCACAAAGTATACAACAGAAAAATGCAACTGTTACACAAACTATAAAAATATGACTGACATTTCATCTGGTCAACCATCTTAAAGGTTAATTCTTATTTCCTGCTTCAGATTTTACTCTAGGTGAACTGTTGTGGGCAGATTCTATTTACCTATTCCGAACAAACCACAGACTGTTTCATTGCTCACTCTTACTGTTAAGAACATATTGACTTGCTGCCTGCTCTGCTGTTTAATTCATTTATGCTGAGAGTCAGGCATGAAGACAGAATTTTAAATGTGACATTTGCAGGCTGTTAGGTCATTTAAGCTCTGACAACACCAGGGAATTCCTGACATATAAACTGGACCTGATTACTAAGCACAGAAAAGCTTCGTAAACGGGCAAGTACCTGACCATTTCTTTTTAATTTCTCAGAATTTAAATACTAAATTTAACATTTTATAAATTGTTTCATTCAATGAGCTCAAACCGGCACTTCTAATTATAGCAACTAAATAAAAATTCTTCTGATTGACAAAGACATATGAAAAGATTCAATAACACGCATTAAAAAATCTGAGAAATTTTGACATTCACAAAGGCTTTTAACTCTTTTAAGTTACAGATTCTGAAAAAGCTGGTAAGTTGAAAGGCATCATCAACAAATTATTAAAAATTCTTCGATTTAGGGCAGGTGAGGTAGTACAGAAGTTAAGACAATTGCCTTGCAAGTGGGTGACCCTGGTTTGATTTCCAACATCGCACATGATTGCCCAAGATCCATCAGTAATGATTTCTGACACAGAGCCAGGAGTAAGTCCTGAACACAATCAGGTGTTTGTGGGTTGGGGGCATAGAGGCAGGAAAAAGAAAACCCTTAAATTTTGACTTGGATGGGGTAAATCTTCTTTATATATTTGTCAAATTCTATGAAATCTGGTTATTGTTGCCTTTTTTGTTTGTTGTTATGTTGGTTGGTTTCTTTTGGAGCCACACCCGGAGATGCCTAGGGTACCAAATGGTGCTGGGACTGAACTTAGGTTTCTGTATGCAAAAGATAGCTCCACCCACAAAATCTAAATTTATATACTTACCATACAACCTTCTCTCAAATTACAGTAATGGAGATGAGATGGATGAATCATTATATTGAAATGAAAAAAATTAACCCCACAACATTTAGAATTACATTTCACAAGAGGTGATAAGGGGGTTGGATGGGAAAAGTAGGGAAAGATTGTTTTCTCACTTCAGATACTCAAAAAAATTACACAAATGTATTTTTTAGTTCTTTTCCACTGTTAGTAACAAGTACTATATACAGTGGTTCAAGCGAAATTAAGTCATGTTGTCAGGTAATGGACAAAATAAAATTCTAATTTTACCCTGCATTTTATATAGTAAGAATTCTATTGTTACACAGCAAGTAGTCTTTTAATATTGTGCTTTGAATTAGACTTCCAGCAGTAATAGGTGGAGTCTAAATAGGGATAGACAGCCTGAATGCCTTCAGCTATAGCACATTGATTCTGAAAAACCTAACAAAAGCAATTACTTTTCAGAGATTAAAAATCCTGTTCCTTCTAGAAGAATAAAATGGAAAGCAAACCTGGTGTATTATCTGAGCTACAGGAAGTTGTTCAGCATATTTTAGGGGTTCAATTAGCTCCTCGTCCATCCAGTCTTCCTTAGGGCTGGAAAAAAAGGAATAAAAAAGTACAAAGCTAAGATACATATATATTTTAATATGGCAAATAAGTGTTCCAAATATAAAATATGTCTTAAGTAATCAGTATTAATCAACAATCTGTGAATAGCAAATACCATCAATTGCATTAATTACTGTTTTAAGTAAGACAGGATAAGCTAACAGTCTCAGATCTTGAAATTTAAAATGATTAAGGACTCTATTCTCAGAGTGAGCTTTTTATACCAAAGCATTTAAAGGTCCTCAAAACTTGGCTTCAACAAATTAAAGCTTCATCTCTATCTGGCAATGCCTTTTCTGTTCTAATTTATTGTCTCATTGCCTCAGCATATGTATCCACTGGTCACCCACCAGTGGCCCTGACTCTCCTACACTGATTTTCTACATCTCTTCCCTGTTGAATCAACCACCAATTCCTTTGTTGTCTACTTGACATTCAAACAATCAACTTATTTAGACCCAGCTATATTTTTACCACATTGAAAACAAAACCAGACTCATTTTTATATCCAATATTTACCATATTTAATAAACATTTGCTGAATAACTCTGAGTAAAATAAAAACAGCAAACCTGAAGATGTTTTACATGGAAAATTTTTCTTTAATAACTACATGCACAATTAGATGAAGAAAAAGAATTAATTTTTTTAAAAAAGACCAAGGAATAAAACAAATTATTAAAAATCATTTTTAAAAGGGCACTATTAAAAACACACAGAATGGTAAAAAATTCTTACACATTATGTATGTGACAAAGGATCTGTGACAACAGTATATAAATATCATAATTCAACAGTAAAAAAGAAAAATAGTAAAAAATTTTCCTTCTCATCAAGAATATATCTGGCTGAAACTGATATTTTATGTTTGTTCTTTTGCTCTGGGGTGGAGAAAAATAAACTGCAGAGTACAGTTTGATACCATTGTATTGATTCCTGTTAAGGTAACAACAGTTTTAATAAATGTTATCTAAAAAGATTAAATCACTTAGGTAATTCTAAGAGTTTAAACATATATATAAGACATCTAATTGTTTATCATAAGTAGCTAATATAACATATATAACATTGAATACATTTTACTAATAAAATGTCTCTACTCGTGGTGTATTCAATATGCCAAAAACAGTAACAAGTCTCACAATGAAGACGTTACTGGAGCCCGCTCAAGTATTCCCCATGTATTCCATATGTGAAATGGAATATGTGAACACTGCCTCCTTTTGTTGAGGAAGATGCCCTTCCAACTGTGCTTGAGATTCTGGGGCCCCTGAAAGTGATAGTTGACCTAGGAGTGCTCAAAGATGGCAATGTGGTACTGCTTGGGCCAAACAGTACTGTGGGCCACTATGGCCATTCAGTGGTGGATGGGGCTACCATTGCAAAACTGGGGGTATTTGGGGACTCATACAAGCCAGAAATCAAACTTGGAGGTTTGAATGTGCATTCTACTCCTCTGAGTTCTTTCCCCAGGCCCTCCTGTCTTCTTTACCACTCATTTGTTCAAAGATACTCAGATCATCTCCGTATCTTGGCTATTAAAAATACTGCTACAGGGGCTGGAGCGATAGCACAGCGGCTAGGGCGTTTGCCTTGCACGCAGCCGACCCGGGTTCTAATCCCAGCGTCCCATATGGTCCCCTGAGCACCACCAGGGGTGATTCCTGAGTGAAGAGCCAGGAGTAACCCCTGTGCATCGCCAGGTGTGACCCAAAAACCAAAAAATAAAATAAAATAAAAAATACTGCTACAATGAACATAAGGGTGTATCTGTCTTTTATAATTACTGTTTTTATTTTGTTTGCATAAATATCAAGAAATAAAATCAGTGGATTACATGGTAGCATTATTTTTCACTGTCACTGTCATCCCATTGCTCACCGATTTGCTCGAGCGGGCATCAGTAACATCTCCATTGTGAAACTTTTTGTTACTGTTTATGGCATATAGAATACGCCACGGGGAGCTTGCCAGGCTCTGCCATGCAAGAAGGATACTCTCGGTAGCTTGCTGGGCAGTCTGAGAGGGATGGAGGAATCAAACCTGGGTCAGCCTTGTGCAAGGCAAACGCCCTACCCGTTGTGCTATCGTTCCAGGCCGTAAATGGCATATTTCATTTAAAAAATTATACAAATGAATGAATAGAAAAGGGTACCAAAAAGACTTGTATTGTGTATTAAAATTTTCTCTTGACTATATACATTTTTATAATGAATTACTTTTGTAATAACAGAAAATTTTACAAATCAGTCCCAGCAATCAATAAAACTATATATACACAGGTTAAAAATTCCTATCAGCAACATTTCTCCCCAGCAATCATGATACAAAATTCGGTTATTATCTTTAATCAGATATTTATATATATAAAAGCAGATGCAAATCTGTATTCCATTCAGACACCACAATTTACAACATTAATAGTACCATGGTTTCATTCATAAATCTAACTCCACACCCTTCACCAGGGCATCAGCTTCCCTCCACCACTGTCCTAACATGATAAGCTTTCTACTAAATATCAATTCTCAGTTTCTATTGTCTTTGGGTATTTGTTGTTTCCTTACCATGTTTCATGCAACACTATTTACAATACTGAAAATCTGAAAACAAGCTAAGTATCTAAGAACAGATGACTTGATAAAGAAACCATGGTACAGGGAAATTAAAAAAAAAGAAAAGAAAAAAAAGAAACCATGGTACATACACACAATGGAATATTACTTGGCTATAAGAAAAAAGTGAAGATAAAAGCCTGAGCAATAATATAGCAAGGCACTTGCCTTGTAAAAGGATGACCTAGGTTCAACCTTAGGCAGGGGACGGCAGGGGAAAGAAGGAAAGAGGAGAGGAGAGGAGGCAAGGTGAGGGGAGGGGAGGGAGGGGAAGGGAGAAGGGAAAAGACAAAGCATGTAAATTTGCTGCTGCTATGCAGATGGACCCGGACAGAATCATGCTGATTGTAGTTAGAAAAAGTTGGAAAAATACAAAATTACCTCCCTCACATATGGTTTGTTTGGGATTTTTTTTTTAAGAATCTCCACATTGCTTCTCCATACCAACTGTAAGAATTTATGCTCCCACCAGCAATATCCAAAGATTTTCTTTCTCCACATGTCTTACTCTGCCAACACTTGTTATTTCTTCTTGTTTTTATTTATTTTTGATGATACACATTCTGACAGTTATGAGATGATATTTTATTATGATCCTGATTTGTATTTTCCCGATTGAAAATTGAGGTGAATTTACTTAATAAAAAACACTGGTTAGCTATTAAAAAAAGAAAAGATGAAAGCCTGCCTTAAACAACATGAAGGTGACTATGGCAAAATAAGCCAAAAAAGTAAAAGATAGTTACTAAAGAACCTCAGTATCAGACCTGAATCCATAAGGAACATGGAGAAAAATGTAGGCAGAACCTCCATGATATTGAAGCTAAAGGCATCTTTAAGGATGAAACACCACTGACCAAACCAAGGGGAAACAAACATAAACAAATGTGACTACATCAAACTAAGAAGCTCCTGCACCTCAAAGAAACAGTGACCAAAATACAGAAAAAGCCCACAGAATGGGAAAAATTATTTACCTAATACCCTTCAGATAAGGGCTAATATCCAGGATAAACAAAACACTGGTAGAACTTCACAAGAAAAAAAAACCTCCAACCCCTTCAAAAAATGCGGAGAAGAAATGTGCAGAAACTTCCTCAAAAAGGAAATGGCCAAGAGACATGAAAAAATGCTCGACATCGAGAAGCAGCATCAGGGAGATGCAAATCAAAACAACAATGAGATACCATCTCACAGCAGACACTGGCACAGATCAAAAAGAACAAAAACAACCAGTGCTGGTGTAGATGTGGGAAGAAAGGGACTCCCTTTCATTGTTGGGGGTCCAGCCTTTGTGGAAAACAATATGGGAATTCCTCAAAAACACCAGAAATTGAGCTTCCATATGCCCAGCAATACCACTTCTGGGAATATATCATAGGGATGCAAAAAAGGACAGCAGAAACGAAACCTGCATTTGTATATTTATTGCAGCACTGTTTCATAATCTGTTGCTTCATAAACTGGAAACAACCTGAGTGCCCAAGAACAGATGACTGGTTAAAGACACTACAGTGCATGTATTCAATGAAATACTATGCAGCTGTTAGGAAAGATTAAAATCATAAAATTTGCTTATAAGTGGATGGACATGAATAGTATTATGCTAAGTGAAATAAGTTAGAGAGGGACAGACACAAAATGACTGCATTCATTTGCAGAATATAAAATAACATAATATGAGACTAACACCCAAGAACAGTAGAGACAAGGCCCAGGAGGATGGCTCCACAGTTGGAAACCTGTCTCATGTGTTGGGGAAAAAGGCAGCTGAAATGGAGAAGGGACCACTAAGTCAATGATGGTTGGAGGGATCACTCAGCATGAGACATGTGTGCTTAAATTAGTCTAAGGACCAAACATGATGGTCTCTCAGTATCTGTATTGCAAACCATAATGCAATGGTTTTCTCAAATAGAGAAAGAGTAAGAAGGAAGGTACTGCCACAGGGGCAGGGGGTGGGATGAGGTGGAGGTGGCGGGAGGGATTCTGGGGACATTGGTGGTGGAAAATACATACTGGTGGAGAGATGGGTGTTCAATCACTGTATGACTGAGACTCAATTGTGAAAGCTTTGTAACTATCTCATGGTGATTCAATTTAAAAAAGTGTTTAAATTTTTTTTAAAAAAGATAATTACTAGATGACTCCTCTCCTCTGGGGAATATAAAGAACCAAAGCAAATAAACAAACAAACACACAAAAATACAGCAAAAATAATGCTATTTCTGCAAAAAGATGATAGTTGCCAGAGAGGGGGTTAAGGAAAGAAGGTAAGGTAGAGAGAAATCAAGGAAATGATGTTAGAACTTCAATGGTGGTAGTGAGTATGGCAAAGCTAATATACAAAGAGGCATGAACTATATTCTCAAAATTTACATAGCACTGCAAACCAACAATAAAAAACACACAAAAAAAAGAAACTATTTGGGCTGTAGATATAATACGACTGAGCACACATTCTGCCTGTAAGAGGCCCAGGTCTGACCCCTGGCACTGCATGGTTTCTGAGCATTCTGGGAACAATCCCTGAGCACAGAGCTGGAAGCAGGCCTTGAGCATCATTCATTGCTGTTCAAAGCAGAAATCAGGGGCTGGAGCAAGAGTCCAATAGTAGGGTTTTGCTTTGCACGTGCTGACCCGGTTCAATCCCTAGCACCCCAATAGGTCCCCTGAGCCCACCAAGAGTGTGTTCAGTGCTTACCCCTAAGAGCAGAGCCAGGACTAAGCACTGAGCACCAGTGGGTATAGCCCAAAAACAAAGAAATCAAACCACCAAAATCAAAATCAAATAAAAGTGAAAAAAAATATGTTCCGAACAATTTAAAGAAATTATTTACAAAGTAAAATTCACAAAAAAACATTTTTTGGGGGAGGGGTGGTTTGGGCTACACCCAGCAGAGCTCCAGGCTAACTCCTAGTTTTGTGCTCTAGGGTCACTCCTGGCTTTGCTCAGGGGTCCCATATAAAGTGCTGAGGATCAAACCAGGGTTAGCCGTGTGCAAGGGAAATGCCTCAACCCTTAAATATTTCTCCAACCTTCAACACAAAATGTCTTTAATTTGCATTGGATTTAATTATCTATCTATTTTTATTGAGGCACTGTGGTTTACAAAGTTATTCATGACTGAGTTCCGCACACAAAGACCAATTGCTTCATCAATGTCCACTTCCCTCCGCCAATCCATGTGCAATCTTAAAAATATTACTATCAACTTGGCTGGTTTTTTTTTTACTTGCAATACTTCACAAATTAAAGTGATCATTCATTTTATGTTTTTTTGGTTATAACAGGAATTTATTTTTTACCATTCTGAAATACATAAAGTCCTACATGAGGGTGCTAGAACAATTAGGAGAGGTTGTCTTTAGGGTTGCATAATTTTCATATGCTCACATGGGGGGAGCGGATAGGGAATTCTATTAAGTGATTTTTCTTAACTTTAATTTTAAAGTTTCCAAAAGACTTTAATTCATAAAAAGTCTATTCCCTAACCATAATGAAATTAACCTACAAATCAACACAGAAAAACACCACAAAACGTTCTAAATACTTAGATTCTAGAATACACTTTAGTTCAAGGTAAAGGAGGGGGGAAAATGGTTTCCAAAAAATAAAGAACATAGTTTGAAATTTTTTCAATAAAATTTTTAATTAGAAGCTCACAGTACCATATGTTTATACTTTTTAAATAAGCATTTTTTTTTCTTTTTGGGTGACACCCAGCGATGCACAGGGGTTACTCCTGGTTTTACACTCAGGAATTATGCTCAGAGGACCATATGGGATGCTGGGAATCGAACCCCAGTCGGCCATGTGCAAGGCAAACGCCCTACCCACTGTACTATTACTCCAGCCCCTTAAGTAAGCAATTTCAAGTCGATAATCTATTTCTACAAGAATATAGAAGAGTATAACAAGTCTCCATTTAAAAAGTAAAATAAAAATATTTAAGAACAGAAATCTAACAAAACTGATAACAGAATAATGGGGAAAAACAGATTTTTGAAAGGTCAATAAAATTAATATCCCCTTAAAAAGATTGGAAAAGAGAAAAAAAGTATCAAGCTATCAGTATCAGTAATGAAATTAAATATCTCACTACAGATTGCCCAAATATCTGAAGATTCACAGGAACTATAAACTATGAATTCAAAAAACATTGATAGAATGTATTCAATCTTAAAAACTATAAACTACCAAAGTGTACCCAAAATAAAATAATCTAGTATACAATTCTAAAAATTTTAAGAGATCTAAGATCAATTTTCAAAGAACCAAATATAAATACTTAAGAGCTAAAAAACAATGTCTGAAATTTAAAAATATCTAACCAGAATGATGATAATAAGAATCAGCAATTCAAAAATGATTAGCATCCTCCCAATTATTATTTTCCTTCTTTCCCACATTTTATGATTTTTAGGTATCTTCCTGCTTTCAACTTGGGTTTATTTTCTTTATATAGAAGACACGTGTATTTCTTAGAGGACGACTTCAGTAGTGCTGAATTCTTTATACTGTTCTTTGTCTGCAAAGCTCTTCCTCCTTCAGATCTGAGTAATAACCTAGGTAGGTAGAGTAACCTTGATTAGAGTTCTTTTTCATTCAGCACTTTGTCAACAATGCTAATCTGATCTGATCTGCAGCTAGGAATTTCTGTGGAGGAAATCAGCTGCTTGCCCTTCCACGTGACTCTGCTTTGCGCTTGCTTCCATTAAGATTCTCTGTGATTTTTTACCATCTTAGGTAGAACACATATTGATGTACATTTGTTTGCATTTATTTCGCTTGAAACTCTTGAGAGCTTCCTACACACGGGTGTCAAACTGCTTTCTAAACTTGGGAGAAAATCCTGGGCTATAATTTCTTCAAATTTTGATTTTCTCCTCTTTTTGGAACCCTCTGATGCAAATGGCAAATGTTGGCTTTTTTTGATGCTGTCACATACAGCCCTTATTTTATCTTTGTTGCGTTTATTTCTTCTATTTTTCAACTCTTTCAGAGTGGTTTTCACTACTTTCCCTTTCAGTTCACCCAGTCAAATTTTAGTTTCTTCCATTCTGCTACTGAGTCCCTCTACTGTCTTTGATACATCAGCTACTGTATTCTTTCATTCAATTTTGTTTGGAATTTTTTCAAACTCTCTCGTGTTTTCTTAGTCTCTTAGAGATCTCTTCCAATTGCAGCTTGCTGTTCCATGAGGCATTCTTTGTCTCCAATCTGTCTAGGTGTACTCCGTTTGTCTGGTGCTCTGAAAAATTTATTTATTGGGGTTTCTGGTTGGCTTCAGTATAGATTAATCAAAATTTTGGTACAAAGTTGCTGTGAGTGCAGGAGAAGAGAAATATAAGTTTCCCCTGTGGGCAAATTTAAGCCTTGCCCTTCCTCCAGTATAAATTTCTCTAAAAAATGTTTAATACTTTCTTGCTTAGTATGTTGTTAGAAGTATAATACCAAGTTGAATTTCTATTTTAATTATCTTACTTTTAACTCATTAAAAGAAATTATTTTTCAGTATGGAGGTTTTGATAATCTCTCCTACATCCCCATTTTTATTTAAGACCTATTAGTATGTTAAACATAAAATATACCTGTAAATTAGATCATAAAATATACTGTAAATTAGTTGTTCTCGATCAGTTCTCTCAAGAATGCAAGAGTCCTATTAGTATGGATATTAGGATAACATTTTATTTCAAAAAGTTTTTAATAATAATTTAAAATTTTATTTCAGTTATTTTTCCATTTGTCTTCTAGTTTATCTTAAACTAAATACATACTTGATCTTGTTTATTATTTTTTCCCTGATTCTTTTATTCTTCTTATTTCAGTTTCATTTTCTTGACTTTTTCATTTCTACTTCTTTTTGTCTTTTACTGAACTTTTGGTAATATCTATCTTCCTTGGATACTCTGTAATTTAGTTTTCATTTCTGAAATGAATTGTCTTTTTTTTTTAACCTATTACTTTCCATGGTTCTGTCAGCAGATTCCCCCCCCCAACTTTTTTGCTAAATTAAGTTTTTGAGGTTTTGAATTGGTTCACGATGTCCTTTTATAATGCAACTGGCTTTTAAATGTAGACTGTTCAAGTTTGTCTTTCCGTTTTCCTGTTTTGTGGCTTTTCTTTTTTATCTTCTCTTCCTCCCCTTCTACTTCTTTCTTTGTGCTCCTGTGTGTTTAACACACACACACACACACAAATCCATTTTCTCCTAACAATTTAGTCTTACTTCATTTTATAATGGATTTGGGGGCTGTTCTACCTTCTTGCTGCACTAAGCTCTAGATCTATATATAACGTCCTATCCATTTTTGTTATTACCTTTTTTAGTTGAAGCTATTTTATCAGATATGACAACAGCAGCCCCTGTCCCTTTCTCTTTCTCAGTTGACTTAGAAGTTGGCTCTGCTTTTTGACTCTGAGCTTAAGTGGTGCTCAGGACACTCCCATGCTACACCTGGTCAGGGACCCAAGTGGTGCCAGAGATCAAACTGTGTTCAGCCTCATACAGGGCAGGCACTTTAATCCCCATTCATCTCTTTGGCCTGGATTGATTTCTTGTCTTCATAGGTGCTCATGCGGCTAGGTCACTCAAAGTAACACAGATGTTCATGCCTGGCAGTTGGAGGTGGGGGTACTGTGTGGGAGGAAGCACGTCATGACAGAGAAATTTTTCAGGCCCTTACACATACCAGGCACATGCTCTGCCACTTGAGCCATCTTGCCATCCCCGGTTTGAACATCTTTTAATACCTTCAGTCTCCATGGCGAAGCTTTCCCGGTATTCAAATAACTCCTCTTTGGTATCTCAGTATTTAATTAAGAGTCTCTAACTTTGTTACATCTTGTTATGACAGCTCTCCTCCATCGTTCCCTCCTCTGACACTCTGTTCTTAACATTTGCCCCTGGGCACTTGCATTTTCTTCAAGAAACCTGTTTTCTTTTTACAGCAGCTGTCTGCATGACTTTTCTGCTTACACACGTGTGTTGTCTTCTTTTTCTGGCAGGTGATATAGTCATGTTGAGATTCCTCTGTGCTTCTAGGGCCTTGAGACTGAAGGAGAGGATCATGACAACGAGATCAACAAATCACAGGACTACAAGCAGGGGACTGGCCAGGAGCAGCTGAGAAGTGAAAAAATCCATGCTGCCTCTGTTCCTGCCAGGAACCCTCGTCTCCTTCTCTACCGCTGGGCAGGAGATGAAAGTTGCACTGTTTTCTAAGAGTGGGAGAAGAGGACTCCAGCTCTGTGGCTCTGAGACCCCAATGAACCCCAGGGCTCCTGTGTTCTGTTTTGTTTTGTGTTTTTGGTCCCAGAGCGCAGGTTGCCAGTCGGGCAAGCCGTCTTTCACCACTGACTGAAAGAGAGACTGTTTCTTCTACAATCTTGTCCCCACTCTTGCTGGATC
This sequence comes from Sorex araneus, assembly GCF_027595985.1. Lineage (NCBI taxonomy): Eukaryota > Metazoa > Chordata > Mammalia > Eulipotyphla > Soricidae > Sorex > Sorex araneus. Next base: position 65,802,304 of record NC_073306.1, read on the forward strand.
AGCTGTATCGGGATTAATGGAAGCTGATGTACACCGCACAGTTCAGGGGGTGGATTGAGTCATCCCTTTCCATTCTGCTCTGTAACACATACAATCACCTGCAGCAAACTGAGTGCATGGTGTTTCAGGCAAACCAGGCTGTGCAAGGAAAGGGCTCTTCCTATGATCTGCAGTTGATTTTTGGTTGTAGGAAGCAGGGAGATTTGCTTGCCAAAATCTATGCCACCATTTCACCAGAAGTTCTTCTGTTCTAAACTCTTGTATCTTTAAAACTATCCTTGATATATATATTTTTTGTTTTGTTTTTCCTTTAACAGTTCAGCTAGGCAAGCAAGTTTTAACTAACAGGTATCCTCTCAAAATCAACTACCCTCAAATAGATCCAAAGTCTTTTGTCCTGACCTTTACGCAAGTTCTAACTCAAAAATCCACTTAATTATTATGTAGGGAACTTTGCTTTCTATGGTTATTTAATCATTAGATTTTAGCTCCTGGGGCATTTTTTCTCCAGGGATTTCCATGTTTTGAGGCAAGTGAGTCTTTTTTATTGAGAGCCACTGTTCCAAAATGGACCCCTATATAAATCTTTTTTCTCAGAGAGAAAGAAGAGCCTGCAATGGAATAAAAGACAGAATCCCCTATAGAAGCGTATTTGAACCGAAGTACGGCTGAGTTGGTTCTAGGAGAGGGACCCCACCCACTAACTTCTTTGAGGAAAAGAGATTTGGGGTCCACTCCCAGTGGTGCTTGGGGGATTGTGCAGTGCTACCCCATGGAACCCTGGGCTCCACAAGGAATGACACCTGAATACAGAGCTAGGAGTAAACCATGAGTACCACTGGCTGTGGTTACATACCCCAAAAAATATGTTCTATAAACTACTGAAGTTAAAATGAGACTGATCAAACTCACTGAAAAAAATTTCTGTAACGGGCCACAGAGATGGTATAGCAGTTAGGGCACTTGCCTTGCATGTGTCCACACAGGTTCAACCCCTGGCATCACCAAAGGTCCCCAGAGCACAGCCAGGAGCTATCATTGACCACAGAGCCAGAAGCAAGCCCTGAGCACTCGTGGGTGTGGCCTAAACCCACCCTCTCCCGAAGTTCCTAAACAGTTACATATTTCTCTTAGTGAATACCTATTTAGAATAACATGTCAATTTCACCAAAGAAAGAGCAAAATATGAAATATATATCACTGGACATGACAAAAATTTTGTATACATGAATCTCAGTCAGAGAAAGATGGAGATCAATATAATTAATCAATGCTGATTAATGCATCCAAGAGCTCAACTAAATATTGTCAACATACTTTTTTACTTCATGCAGAAACATGTCTTCTTCCTCATACAAATAGTTATTATATTACCAGATATGACCAAAACTAAATTATTTTTCAGTCATCTTTATTCTCATGAGAAATTTAATCATAAAATAAGCATTAATAATTACATTTCTAGATAAATTATAAAATTTATATTATCTATAGATATCAAATACTGATATTACCTATATTTATCCACTACATTTCTAAATAAATAACTAATATATACCATATCCACTAAATAAAAATTATAAAAATAACTTAAATTGCAGGTTTTAGGTAAAATTTGGCTTTACTTAAAAATTATCATGAGGAGACTAGAGCAATAAATAGCACATCGGGTAGGGCGTTTGCCTTGCACGCAGTCAATCTGGGTTTGATTCCCAGCATCCCATATGGTCCCCCAGCACTGCCAGGAGTAATTCTTGAGTGCAGACCCAGTGCATCGCTGGTGTGAGCCAAAAATAAAATAAAAATAAATTAAAAAAATTATCATGAAAAGGGTCAAAGACAGTAAAGTAGGCAGAGCTCTGGCCATGCACACGGCTGACCCACGTTCAATATCCACCATCCCATATGAACCTCTGAGCCCCACCAGGAATGAGCCCAGAGCTCAGAGTCATGATTAAGCCCTGATTACCACCGAATGTGGCCAGAAACAAGCAAACAAACTATCGTTAAACTTCAAATTACTTATTAGTCCTGAGAAAGTCACAGAACTTAAGACATTTAAAGGTGTGCTCCCAAATTACATTAACCATGAAAGATACTGCTAGCAACCCCATTATTGCCTATCCCTCTGTTGGCTTATTTCCCCTCCACAATAAAACCTACAGGTAGTTTAAAGCCGATACTATGTTAGATTTGGTAGGCTACAGTAATTACATAGCGATTATAAAATAATAATTAGTAAGATAAAGATGGGGCTGGAGCGATAGCACAGCGGTTGGGTGTTTGCCTTTCAGGCGGCCAACCCGTGTCCGATTCCTCTGCCCCTCTCAGAGAGCCCTGCAAGCTACGGAGAGTATGGAGCCCAAGAGGCAGAGCCTGGCAAGCTATCCATGCGTATTGGATATGCCAAAAATAGTAACAATAAGTCTCTCAATGAGAGATGTTACTGGTGCCCGCTCGAACAAATCGATGAGCAACGGGTTGACAGTGACAGTGACAGTGACAAGATATAGATACAATTAACTAAGCATAAAGTCCTGAAATAAAGTTGCTAAAACATGAGCATCACAGAAAAGTATGGGAAGCCCAGGCCAACAGCAACACTGGTCAGAATGAGCAATTCATGATGTGGCTGATAAAAATGCAAATCAAGCACACAGAGCTAAAGCATAGCAAAGAAAGATGGCAACGTTTCCACTCTACCTTTTGCCTGAAAAAGAGCCGTTTGACTATGATGATTTTTACATGTACTCTTAAAAAAGCATTGACAAAATAAGCTTGGATATACATTATCTCCAACCCTCACAATAACTGAACACAGAGAGTAGATCACCCTCTTATAGATAAAAATATCTGAGTTTCACAGAGATTAAATAATGTGCCTGAAGACATAAAGCAAGGAGCGGAACCAAATTTTGAATTTAAGTCCATTCAACTCCATTCACCTCTCTCTACTAGATTTAGATTTATAATACAATTATATTGCCTTAAAGTTCTTTCAAGCATTAGAAGGAACACTTTGGCAATACCTCACCTGTACAATACTTGAAAAACAAGTAATTTGGCATACTATGATTTTAATAGAAATTATAATATCTGAAATGGGGTTATAGATCTATATCAAGAAGTTTTCTACTTCTGCAATGGTTATAATGCTGATGGATCACATATATATCAATTTTTTTAAAACTTAATCACTTTTTCCACTGAAAACTGCTTTGATATTAGCAAATCATAAATAACCTTCACACATATCTAAAAACATCTAAATATGTTTTTGTACCTTATTTTTTGTCTATTTAGTATGCAAACATCTTACATTTTGATTCTTATTCTTATTTACAGAAAACAGGTCATAAGGGCAATGATTCAAAAAGATTCTATAGATTTACCTAAATTTACCTATTTTATAGTGTAAAATCCTTATCATTAGGTTTATTAAAGCCATGACAACATAGAGTACATTTTTTCATCCTTCTTCAAACTGACAATTCAATATCAAAAATATTTTTTCCTGTCAGTAGTCTGAAAAAACAAATACATATTTATTTGAAGGTACAAACTACCACTCTCTTTAGACTTAAAAATAAAAACTTAATTCTTCTGCATCTGCAACCATGTTATTCTACTGCCACCTTCTGGCAAAAAGTAACTTCCCAATTCCTTACAGCAGCACAAATGAGAACCCCTCCAGATACGAAATAATACTTTATTTAAAAAGCAGAATGGTCAAAATTATACCATAAATATAATTCTAATTAATTGTTACATTATATATTTCCTTAATAATGTTATAGAACCAAAAGATTCATAAGCAAAATTAAAAGAAACACTTTAAATAACCTTATTAAGTAGTTATTATTTCCATGTTATAGATAAGGTAACAGATCAAAAAAGTCAAGTTTTGTTCTCAAGGTTCTAAAGCTAGTTAATGACAGAGTCTGTGAATTTAGGAGCCAACTGACTCCAATTACCCTACCTTTGATTTGTTATACTGTAATATCCTCTATCTAGTCAGATAATAGACATTAATTCAATTTTTTTACTCATTTAGAATATTAAGGTCTGATTTATTGGAATAGAGCAATAATATTTCAATAAGAAGAGTCCAAGAGAATCACAGAACATAGACTGAAAATTCAAAGGTCCTATAATCCAATTGTCTGCTAAATTTCCTAAACAACCCAATGAACTGGATTTTAAGGTTCTAGTATACTAACACTATAATAACATTTTCAGATTTTTCACACTAAAAAATTTAGGTTTATAGTTCTAGTGCTTAAATTAAAATAAACTGATATTATTTAAAATATTAATAAACACAAATTGAAAATCACTTTCTCTAGTGAGCTTATTTATGAGTATATCTTCATAGAGCTTTTAATAATTCAAAAATATAGTACTATATTCAGTTCTATTATTTATATACACTGATTTCTTATGTCATTAACCAACTGAATTTATGTGCTTGTTAATTGTATGTGGTTCATTTAATGGCTTTTATAAAAAAATCAGCAAATTATTTTGAAACTATAATAAATTTATACATATAAAAAATTTAAAAATATATAAAATAACTGTTAATTGCAATGTATCTATAAATCAAATAATTACACATAACTTATGTTATGAAATCTAGAATAATAAGATCCCGAATAACTTGTCACTAAAACAAATAATAATATAATAATGCTTTATATTTCTGTTTTATAATATAAAACTCAACAACTAATATCTTTATTATAATACAGAATTATATGAGCAAATTAATCACTTTAAATTACATAGGATTATGCACAGAAGCAGAAATGCTATTGTCTGAGCTATTCTGAAAAATCTAGGTTCATAAAACTTTATAACTGTAGCAATTTACTTTAGGCAATTGAAACTAAATCATTTGATGACAAACTTTCATAGTTTTCACATGCATAATACATGCATCAAAATTTTATTTAATTTACCACTGAAAATTACAGTGAAAATTCTATGTTCAAAGTTATTGTAGGTTGCTCCGGACCCGAATCGGGGCCAGCAACACCGGGGGACCGGAAGGAGGAGGTGCCGTCAGCACACCTTCTCCAGATGGAGCCCTGGCAACACTGAGCAGCAACTAACACGGCTCCAGGATTCGGGACTGGGACACATCCGAGCCACAGGGGGGCACTGGAGTGGGGTGGCGCCAGCCCAAAACTCCAAGTGGTCCCGGCCGCCGGAAGTCACGCCCTCGACCCACCCTCGGCGCCATCTTGCCACAATCCACAGAGAAGCAGCAGGCATTCTGGTGAGCAACGCGGCCCGGACAATGCTCCGGACCCGAATCGGGGCCAGCAACACCAGGGGGGCCGAAGGAGGAGGTGCCGCCAGCACACTTTCTCCAGATGGAGCCCTGGCGACACTGAGCAGCAACTAACACAGCTCTGGGATTCGGGACTGGGACACATCCGACCTTTTCTAAAACCTGAAAACATACAATCTTTTAATGGAAAACTAATTATCAAATGCCTCCTTATTAGGGTTATCTTGTTTGGGGATATAACTCCCACAACAATAGTGAGTTTTGTGTTGAAATATGGAACGTAATCAAGGTGAAGAGAAAATGAAGTAAAATTCATCAGTTATACAGTTGGGGTGGGGGGCGGGGGGTATACCGGGGATTTTGGTGGTGGAATATGGGCTCTGGTGAAGGGATGGTGTTAAAAAAAAAAGTTATTGTAAATTTTAAAATAAATTTGTCAATCTCTATAAAAATAATCTAGTTGTAATTTAATATGGACTGAGTTAAAAAACACCAAAACCAGTAAGAATATAAAATACACTCAAAATAATCAACTGTATTCCTACACTTGAGCAATACATGTGAAATAAATTTTTGAAATATCAGTTAGTACATTTAAATTTAATTAAAAGGACAGAAGGCACACATTAAAAAAATAGAAGTTTAAATAAATTTAGAAATATATTCATGAATTAAAGATTCATCCTTATTAAAGTGTCACTACTATCAAATTAACAGTTGATCCTATCCCAGTCAAAATCTTAGTAGATTCTTTGAGAAATTAACAAATTGACTTTAAAAATGTATGAAAACACAAAAAATCTAGAATAACCCAAAGAACCCTGAAAAACAACTAATTGGTAGAACTTATATAACTTGAGATATACATAAAGCTAAAATAAGGCAACTACATATGTACTCTAAAGCTAATATATATTATTAATATAGTATACAATAAAGCTAAAATAAACTATAAGGCTAAATAGTCAAGCTAAAATTATCATGATACTGGTAAAAAAATATGACTAGTGCAGTACAACAAAATAGAGCCCATAAATAGACCAACAATAAATGATTGCATGGTTTTTGATAAAAGTACCAATATAACTTAATGATAAGTTCATTCATTTTAGTAACTGGTGCTGGAATACACTAGATATCCACATGGGAAAAAATTAACTTCAATTTATATTTGATACTAGTCTAGAAAAATCAATTCAAAATAGATCATAAACTTAAAAAGTAAAGTGAAAACTGATAAATAAACTTCATCGACACTAAATCTTCTACTATTCAAAAGACACTAAGATATAAAATTTAACAAGTCAAAAACTAAAAAAAAAAAGAAATACAAAGAACTTCACTCCAAAAGAGAGAATCCTAACATTTATTAAGAAAACAAATGAGTAAAATTTTAAAAAGATATTTCATAAAACATCTTTAATGATCCATGAGCACATGAAGTAATGTTCAACATCCTTAGTCAGCAAAAGTATATTAATTAAAATCAAGAGATGAACTGAAGAGATGGTACAGCCTGTCTTGCATGCAATCCACCCCGTTTGAATCCTTAGCACCATATATGGTCCCCTGAGCTCTAATAGGAATAGTCTCTGGGCACAGACTCAGGAATAAAATAGCTAAACTTAAGATTTAAAAAAAAAAAAGCATGAGGGGCTGGAGAGAGAGCAGAGCAGTACACTAGCCTTGTACAAGGCCAACTTGAGTTTTAGCCCCAGCATCCCATATGGTCCCCAGAGCACCCTCGGGAGTAATTCCTGAGTACAGAGTCAGGAGCACCTCCTGAGCATCACCAGGTATGACCAAAAACGAATGAACAAAATGACAATAAGCATGGAAGGATGGAAAATTACTACTGATTTGAAGGTAAAGTGGTAACCAGAACAACTCTGGAAAACAGTTTCAAAGTTTCTAATGAAGTTAAAGATAAATACACTTCTTTAAGACACAGCAATTCTCTTACATATTTACTCAAGTCCAACAAACACTACATTTGTATACAGCAGCCTCATTCATAACTCCCAAAACCTGGAAAGGAAAACAAATGTCCCTTACCTGGTGAACAAATCACAAGTATCAACAGGAGTCAATCTTAATAACATATTAAGAATCAATCTTAATGTATCATACGATAGTAAAGGAAAGCAGACTCAACAAGATACAGAGGGCCTGAGCTGTAGTACAGCAAGTGGGATGCTTGCCTTACACATGGCCAACCTGGGTTCATTCTCCAGCACCCAATATGATCCCCTGAGCCCCAACAGGAATGACCCTGAGCTCAGAGACAGGAATAAGCCCTGAGCAATCATAGATGTGCTCCCCCAGCCCCCGCAAAAAAAAAAAAAAAAGGCACAGAGTGTGATTCTATCTCCATGACATTCTCAACATGGCAAAATCATGGGCAGAAAAACAAAAGTAGTTTCCCAGGCACACGGGTAAGGAAGTGGATAGCAGGGCATAAGGAAATTTCTCACACTGATAGATCGGCATGGTGATTATTCAAGTGTATGCATTCGTCAAAACTCAGAACTATTCACTAGAGAGGAGGATTTTATTTTAAGTGCATTGTAAGTTGTTTTTAAAATTTATAAACAAGGGGGGAGAAACTCCAAATCAATAATAGTGAATTTTTTTGTTTAAATATTGAATGTAATCAAAGTAAAGTGAAATTTACCAGTTAAAAAAATTTATAAACAGAAATAAGTATAATTACCTATAACATAATAAATTCCAAAACTATATTTGTAAAATAATCCAAACAGTTGTGGTACACATGCTCAGGAGATAAAACTAAAATAAAAAGCAAGAAGGTAAACTACTAAAAGCTGGGGGGGGGGAGGGAAAGGTTAACTTTGAAGCATAGGGAGAAGGTAGAAATTCGGAATGAGGAATACGGAAAGAGAAACTTCTAGAGGATAAAGAATATATTGTTTTGCTTTTCTGGGGGCAACATGAGTAAGTGCTTTGTGAGAGTTCACTGAGCTATCCTTTATATTGCATATCCCTTTTAAATAGAAAGCAGCCAACTCAGGATAAGCTATAAAAAATACAAGAATTTTTTTCTTCTCCTGAATTCTTATCTTGACTTTACTACTTGTTATGTATGTGACTTTAGGAGGCTTTCTTAACCATTTTCAGTCTCAATTTAGTCTGTAAAATGACAAAAATAGAGGACTGGAGCAATAGTATGGTAGGTAGAGAGTTTGGCTTACACACAGCCGACCCAGGTTTAACTCCCAGCACTCCATATAGCCCCCAGAGCACACAGATCAGGAGTGATCCGTGAGCACAGCACCAGGAGTAAGTCCTGAACACTGCCAGGTATGGCCAAAAACAAAAGAAATTTAAATTTAATGACAAAATTATACCTCTCATAAAATTATCATAAATGAATTGATACAAATACCCCTAAGGGTATGGGTTTAGCTCCCACATCCCTTTTTTGAGGTTCATATGAGGTGGTCCCTTGGCAGCCATACTTTTGAGCTATGAGTCTACTATTGTCCTGGTGAACCAGGATGGGCATCTGACCACAGCTGGGCTTATTGCAAAGCCTGTCAGAGTTTAGAAGGGAGAATTAGCAAGTTCATTCTCTATCTAGTATCTATTGTGAGCAAAATAATACACTGTCATCCCGCTGCTCATCAATTTGCTCGAGTGGGCACCAGTAATGTCTCCATTGTGAGACTTGTTACTATTTTGGGCATATCGAATACAACTGTTCTAAACAGCAGTGTGTGTCCTAAACAGTAATGGGTAGTGGGGACACATTCTAGCCACTGCCAGCAAGAACAGCAAAGAGAGAAAGGACTAAGTAAGGCAGGGAGATGGAAGAGAATGATGCTTGCCTTTCTGATTGGTTTCTACATGCTGACTCCAGTTCCTGACTGAAGTCTGCCCTTAAGCTTCACATAGCACAGAATACTATACAACAAATGTCCGTAAGAAAATAAGGAAAAGATGGATTCTATTATATACAACCTAACAGTTCTGTTAATGCATTATAGAAAGTGTGAAGGACTTAGGAAAGGGCTTAAAATATGATGACTGTGCAAGTAGCAGACATTTGGCCTCCTGTGCTAGGAGGGCACATCAAAATAGGTCAGCCCTGATGAGCTGTGCCAGAGCCTCTGTTGGAGGTCTATAAATAATCTGTGAGAATCCAACCCACTCAGGAACAGTATTGGAAATCTCAGTGTCTAAAGGAAAAAAAAAGAAAAAAGGCAGGCTGGGGGTGGGAGGGAGACACAAAGGATGGATGCCCAAACTGTATGCCTGAAGCTCAATTATGAATAACTTCATAACTCACAGTGATTCAATATTTTTTAAAATGCAAAGAATCTCACAGAAGTCAAACAAAATAAATTTTTAAAAAATACAAAATTTGCCACACATGTGTAAAAAGAATTCTTTTTTTAGAAGAATCCAACTTCAATGTCGCGCTAGACTCAAAAATGTTCAAAGGCTTAAGAATACCACAAAGGAGAAAGACATTTTAGTAAACCAGAGTTAAAGTACAACAATAAATATTCGTAGATAGGATCACCTGTCCAAATTCGAAGCCTAAAGACTACTTAAATTTTCATATAACTGACTAACACAAAAAGTGGATTACTGAAGCTGGAGAGATAGTACAGGGGTACATGCCTTGAACGAAGACAGTCCTGGTTCATCCCTGGCACTACATTGGGATCCCCCGAAGCCCACTTGGCAAAGAATTACTGGTAGTGAAGCACTGCTGGAACAGAATCTCCCAGAGCACCACTTGGGCAGTCCCTCCCTCCACACCACCAGAAAATGTTTATTACCTGCAATTCATACTGCACTAGAACTTTTTTTTTGGCAATGTCCATAAAACAAACATTTCTACATTTTGTAACCTAAAATGCACATATATTTTTATAGCTATGGCAAAAGGCTACTTTACCTAATATCACTGTATCACTGTCATCCCGTTGCTCATCGATTTGCTCGAGTGGGCACCAGTAATGTCTCCATTGTGAGACTTGTTACTGCTTTTGGCATATTGAATATGCCATGGGTAGCTTACCAGGCTCTGCCGTGCAGGTGGGATGCTCTCGGTAGCTTGCCAGGCCTTCCGAGAGGGATGGAGGAATCGAACCCGGGTCAGCCTCGTGCAAGGCAAATGCCCCACCCGCTGTGCTTTACCTAATAATAGCACAATATTAAAAGACCAGCTTTTTGAAGAGGGCAGACTCAATCTGCATAGTCATCAAAAGGAGTTAGTTTGGGGATTAAGGCACATGCCCTGATTGCAGTTGATGCCAATTCAATCCCCAACATGACATGGTCCTCTTAGCATTGATGGGTACAGTCCTGGAGGTCGCCCCACCACCTGAGCTGAATACAGCACTAAAGTCTTCTAAGGACCATTAGAGTGTCCAGGCTAATCCCCAGCACTGCAGGGCCAAGCAGTCTCATCTCCTTAGAGCTCACACTCAACCACTGGCCTCGTTCCGTGAGAACGACCAGAAGTGGCCCCCAGGTCCCCTGAACACTAGGAAGTGCTAACTCCCCCAGCAAAAAAATGGATATTGGTAGTATGTAGGTGCATTATGAAAAATAAAAGGATAGAACGCAAAAGAAATCACTTAGTGAATAGTACTGCCATAGATAAAATACACTTCAATTTAAAAAGCCTACTTTTATATATACTCAGATGAAGCAGCTAAGAATCAAGTTATAATATGGCAAGCTTGCTGCAAACACTCTATTTTACCTCATTTGTTCTTGCAAAATGAATTTATTACAGAATTAAACACTTGAGGAAACAATGTTGCTACTAATTATGTAATTATATCCCACTAAGTTTCATAAGACAAAATAATTTCATAAAGCTACTTCAATTTTATGTATGAGTACTCTCATCACTTCTTTTGGTCCAAATGTTATAGACCAAATATAAGAAGTATAAATAATCTGAACCAATTGGTAGCATTGTTATCCTAAAAAGAGAGGTAATATTTTTTTTTTAGTTTTATTTATTTATTTATTTATTTTTGCTTTTTGGGTCAGACCCGGCGTTGCACAGGGGTTACTCCTGGCTCATGCACTCAGGAATTACTCCTGGCGGTGCTCAGGGGACTATATGGGGTCCTGGGGATCGAACCCTGGTCGGCTGCGTGCAAGGCAAACGCCCTATCCGCTGTGCTATCACTCCAGCCCCAGAGAGGTAATATTTTTTAAAAATCACAACTACCTGGGCATTTTTTAACCTAAGAATCTGGAAAAAAAAAAAACCACCTCTATATTCATTTAGCCCATAATTTCATTATAAGATATCTGACATTTGATCTTTAATGAATATATTTTTGTCCACATCCCATCCTTGCATACAAAAAAATAACATTTAAAGAGTCCAAATAAAAACTCCTGAAGTATATTTAGAATTTGATCCTCCTTAATCAGTAAGGATACCAGTAACTGTGAAACATCTGTGATATTTAAATAAAATTACTTATCAACACTAGAGGGTGCTGTAATTCAATATGCCTGGTATCTGAATGAGGCTTTGAAGAATTTTTTTTCCCTCCACTAAAGGTAAGTTAAGATAATCTTTAGCACCAACAAATGTTGTTTGTGAGAATAAGGAAAATATATGAAATGAACTATTCTCTCTCTCAACTCTCTCTCTCTCTCCCTCACACACATACACTCACACAAAACCTACTTCCTAAAAGGAAAGTGCCCCACTTATTGCTTATTCTATCATTACGTTTCCTAATGAACTGCTAAGCACTGCAAAGGAAATTTAAACACGAGTACTAGCTATTTTGTAGTGGCTTTGAGGGTCACTACAAATTTACAGAAGACCCAGAAAAACTGCTCCAGATTACTTCGGCTATGGAAAAACCGAAGATATGACTCAACCGAGTTCACAGTCTCCCAGACTAGGAAAATGACAGTCAGAATTATTCAGATTGCTGAAGCCCAGAGAAATTCTGAACATGTAAACATTGTGTTTTAAGTGTGTCTTTGGGTGCCTACACACACTTTCCCTTCTGCATTTAACTGCCGGCATCTATTTGTCAGATTCCTAGAACCCTTATTATACTCTAAATACCAGGTTGTCTACATTACTATTCAATGCCTCATCCTTTGATATTTCCTATTGCAATAGATGACAGCACACGCCCACTAAATCTTATCAGTGATGTGAAATATTCACATAACTGCTCTTGTTAGGGTCCTGAACCAATACATGTACTTTCATATGACAGAAAAGTATGGCTTTAAGTTGGTCAATTATGAGAAAAACTGTAGTTCTTGTTAGAAAGTCTCAATCATCGTGAGGTTTTATTTATCAACACAAACTAATCTCAGTAATAGGTTATATAAAATTTTCAAACTGTCAGAAAAGAATATCCTATTTAAATAAACTAAGGAAGATACCTGCTTTCCATGATTCTTGAATCTGTCTGCAAACTAACAGTTTCTGTTGTGATTTCCACCTTCCGTACACTTCCAAAGAAATCAGTTATCAAGACATTTTTAGGATCCCTCTGAAAAAGATCAGTACGATGTCCAGGAGTAGACACACACAGGCTTTTGGGGCAAACCTGGAACTGAAAAGCATATTTACATGTAAATATATAAATAAATGTATACCACCATACATATATATACAACTTTATTAAGTGCAATTAACATTATATAATAATTCTATAGTGTATTTTCAAAGCTCTCTCATCTGAAACAGTCTGCTGATACTATACATTAGAAATTCATTCTAAACAGAATGCTAAGAAGGATATGCAGATATTTTAAAAAGATATTTTAAAAGGGAAGATGGTTAGAAGGTGAAAAATGCATATCATAAATTATAAAGTACATTTTGAATCCTTAAATCTGTAAGAACTAACAAATAATACTGTGACAGCAGAATTGCCTCTTCCTGCACTGATGTGAGGCTCTCAATCAAAATGGCTTCATTTTGAAATATGAACCCTTCATTTAAATTTGAGGCAAATTTGAGTACACAATAGCCCAATATGTAAGAAAACAATGAAAATAAAGCTGCTCTCCACTGTAGGAAGTTGGAAATATAAAGCCTCCCTCCAGAGGTCCCCTTTTCTCCCCTGATATAAATCTATGTGACCTAGTCTGTAAATCAAGTAACTTTCTTAATCTTAATCTTAATCTTAATCTTAATCCCTGATGAAAATAAAAACTAAGTACCTCCTGACAGTACCTTGTGCTCTGGTAATTATAGTCTAGTGCTCTGATAATTACAGTCTAAAAACAACTATTTCATCACTACTCAAATCTCACAAGTTTTTGTTGATCATATATCTAATACATACATACTCATCCACTCAGAAAAATATAAAATATCTAGCGTACATAGTCCATAATGTTACTTTCCATGGAAAATACAAAGACTGACAAAAGCACAGCCTTATCTTCAAAGCTTTAAGTGTCATCAGAGATGAATAAACATAACAAGGTAGGGGGAGAGGTGACAGGTTATATGTAGAAAAGAATAAACTCTTGATAGTGTCAGAGTAAGATAAAATAGAGTGTGGCACTGAGCCTTTTTTTTTTTTTAAGGTAAAGGCAAATTACAGAGGGTAAACATGAACATTTCTAGTGATCAGTGGTTCCAGAGAGGTATAAGGCAAATAACCTAGTTTGGCAGAAGCACAGGATATGTTTAAATAAATAAATAAATAAATAAATAGAATTGCAAGTGTGCTAATAAGGGTCCAGGCCCAGAGCATGTGCCCATCTCTGGAAACAAGACCAGTCATGTCGGTGACATCACTGTGACAGGACCGAGTTGGGCAACAGAACAGCAACTCTCTTTTATTCCGAACACTGTGCTTAGCAATTGTAGAAACTCAGTTAAGCCTAGAGACAACATTTCAGGTATTACAAAAATTATCATTTCCACTTCAAACTGAGGCTCAGAGAACTTAAGTAATTTGCGTAACAGCGCATTGATAGCATTTCTTCCCATCCCTGTTCAAGAAAGCAGTGAAAGAAAATACAAAATCAGGAAAGACACTACAAAGTCAAGAAGGAAAAGAAGGTCTGAGAGGGTTCAAGGAGAGAAATTGCTAAACAGGAAGAGAAAAGCTGATGGGTATGTGAAGAAACAATGTAAAGGTAAAACAGCATAAACAAAGGTATGATAGAAATCCTCAAAATTTTGAAATCCTCTTGGGATACTCCTGGGTAAGCAACTTTGTAAATTTTGCTAGATACAAATAGAAAAAAGCAGTAAATACATACTCAAATGAATTTGGGGAAAAATAAGTATTAGTTTCTTTGATACTAAAATACCACATGCCAGAGCCTGGCAAGCTACCCGTGGCATATTCGATATGCCAAAAACAGTAACAACAAGTCTCACAATGGAGACGTTACAGGTGCCCACTTGAGCAAATCGATCAGCAACAGGAGGACAGTGCTACAGTGCTACTAAAATAATCATATTTCCACTTTTCATGAAATCATCAACAAATTTTAGTAGAGTGATTCTATTTTCTCAGCAATCTAATGATGTACAGATGCTGAAATTAACTCACTTTGATTTTAAAAAAACTGCTTCACTTATAGATTCTCTATACTCTGTTATAAAATTACTGTCAAAGTCAAGAATCACTTACTACTACACCTATATCTCTACAGGTATTCTGTTTTCCTCGAGTGGGTAATGCTTATCTTTCAAAATTCTTTGAAGAAAAATTTCAATCACTAAATTCTACTATATCTACAGGAACCAAACTAATGTATATTGTCATATTCTTTCAGATATTCAATGAATATTCACCAAGCATCTACAAATACACCAGATACTACAAGTAAGTTCTACCAGCAGTAAGATGCTTGCAAAGCCTCAAGAGAACATCATTCAAATAGTTAGAGTGGTACTAAAAGTAATAGTAATAATAAAACATATAGCAAGTAATAGGGTTCACACTAGAAAGACCATTTATCCGAACAATCCAGAGGCAACATATAACAGATGATACTCTAAAAACTTACACTTCAATTCTTATTGCAAGCACTAGAAATGTTTAATAGGCTAAGTATAAGTTTCTGCTCCTAAAAGACCTAGTCACTATACTAGCAAACTTCAAGAAAATGGACATTTCTTAACAGAAAACATTTAAAATTATCACTAAGTGGAAAGAATGGAGGTAGGAGATGAGAGATCAGGGAGGAATATTTACTAAAATACAAGCACTGGTGGAGGGATGGTGTTCGAGCATTATGTATCTAAGACTTAAGCCTTAAACCTTTGTAACTTTCAACATGGTGATTCAATAAAAAAATAAATTAAAAAAAAAAAGAAACTTGCATTTCCTCAGCCTTTCCTATAAAGTTTCGATGTAAAAAAGGTTTTACAAAATCTATTCTACTTTTAAAAGTGTGAAATGCATACACTTAAAAGTTTAGAGATAGCGGCATATATCATATAAACAATTTAATGTCTAATCAAAACATGAGAATAAACTTTAAAATTAAAGTAACTGTCACTGTCATCCCGTTGCTCATCGATTTGTTCGAGCGGGCACCAGTAACGTCTCTCATTGTGAGACTTAGTGTTACTGTTTTTGGCATATCGAATACGCCACGGGTAACTTGCCAGGCTCTGCCATGTGGGCACAATACTCTCGGTAGCTTGCCAGGCTTTCCGAGAGGGGCGGAGGAATCGAACACGGGTTGGCTGCGTGAAAGGCAAACGCCCTACCGCTGTGCTATCGCTCCAGCCCAAAGTAACTATAGATAAATTAATCCTACTTTTCTTCTGGTTAAAGTAGCATTATCACAAACTTGCTTTAATATGCACATCAAGATACAAGAGGGACCAAAATACATAATCTTCAAAATGTATTAAGTTCTATTTTGACAAATCTGACTTCCCATAATAGTAGAGGCTATAATTTTGCACTAAAATCCATTTAATAAATAAAGATTTGCTTGAGAAGTTTCTTATGCAGAAGATCAGTGCAAGTTTGCCTGGATACAATGCAAGAGTTCAGATTCCTGGTGACTCAGTTCTCCCTTAGCTGACCTTCCCCTTACCTTCTCCTTGGAGTTTTGGAGAGATGGTACCAACCTCTTTCACTACAGCAAAGACAGTGTCTAACTCTTAGCAAAAACTCAAAAAAATTTTGTGAATAAATGAGCAAGGAATAAATTAAGGGGGAAATGGAGAAAGTCATTGGTACATAGTAATTATCCAGTTAAAAATGACTTCAAGTGCTCTTATGATGTCTACAAAAGTAGGCATTAAGAAAAAATTCATTTCAAAATAAGTTTTACAAAAAGGACACAGCACAGAAAAGCTGAAGGAAAAAAAATGAAAGCTAAATCCAACAAGGCACTTTAAGCCACCACACAAGAAGTTGTGGGGCACACAAAAATATGTAAGAGAAGACCCCTCTCCTCTATAAACTTCTCACTAAATTAGAAAGATACAAATACAGAGGAGGGGGAGTTTCTAAAAGATTGATCTTTATCTTATATAAATTCCACAGGCAAGAAAATGAAATTTTAAAAATTCCTGGGAAGAAAAGATCTGACTCCAAAGAATTTTAACATAGGAATCTTCTCAAAAGTCCATACCTGTCATGGGGAAGAAAACAGGCAACAAACCAGAGTATCTCAGAGAACAGCAAGTCAATCAGGCTAACTTTTAGACCTCTTGGGTTAAGAGAGAAAGATGTGCAAGTCGATTGGAAACAATTGAAAAGGCCACTCTTCAACATATGAAGTAGCATCCTTGAAGTCCAGGGAATAAATACACTTCCCAACTCATTTATGTACTATAAATCAGGCAAATACTTACAAGATCATTCATATTTGTTTGGCTTGCTGGATTAATTTCTTCCAAAAATTCCAAGACATAATATGTATATCTATCCATAAGGTGGACTCCAATTGCAGGATCAGGTTGATGCTGTTTAAAAAAAAAAAAAAGGTTTTAATAAAGCATCTTTTAAAAATGTGTCTAAAAATATTTCACTGTAGCACCGTCATCCTGTTACTTATCAATTTGCTCAAGTGGGCACAAGTAACGTCTCCATTATGAGACTTGTTGTTACTGTTTTTGTCATATCGAATACACCACGGTAGCTTGCCAGGCTCTGCCGTATGGGCAGGATACTCTCAGTAGCTTGTCAGGCTCTCTGAGAGGGACAGAGGAATTGAACTCGGGTCGGCCGTATGCAAGGCAAATGCCCTACCCGTTGTGCTATCGCTCTAGTCCACTAAAACAAAATGTTTATTATATTATCTATGCCCTTCTAAGGTTACAAAAAGACAAAAATTAGAAATAACAAGAATAGGGCCCAGGACTAGCTCAGTGGTGCAATACCTGCCTTATAAGCATGAGGCAAGCACATGTCAAATCCCCAATCCCACCGCATGCTGAGCAATCCTTGAGCACTGCTAAGTGTGATCCCTGCACCACAAGACCATGATCTCCGGTACACTACAACCAAGAGTATGTAAATTTTACAACTGCAGTACAAGACACCCTGGAGTGAGGACCACAATTAAGTGTAGGAGCACTACAACCAGAAGTTCAACGTATGCTCACTGCAACAGTGACAAAGAGGAAAGGGAATGGATTCTTTGTAAAGCAGGGGAGGGACAGAGAGCACTTGCTCAATGATCTGGAGCTTTGCATTCAGGAAATCCGGGTTCAGTCGGGCACCAGATGGTTCCCTGAGCACTGCCAGGAGCTTCCCTGGAACATCAAGCTGGGAGTACCTCTGAGCACCACTGAGTTGTGGCCCCCAAATAAACGCTGATTGTTTCTGGCCACACTTGGCTGTGCTTAGGATTACTCCTGGATCTGTGTTCAGGGATCACTCAGGGTCAGAAAACCAAATACAGGAGACCAAACCCAGGTTAGCAAGTGTGCAAGTCAAGTTCCTTACCCACTGTACTATCTCTCTCAATTTTTTTTAAATAAAAGAAAGAAATGTTCATAAAGTACATGAGCAATTTCAATAATGGTTACATATTCAAAAGACAACGAAACAGAAGAATGGTAAAAAATGCACCTACCGAGAGAGAATCTTCTCCCACTTGGCTACTAGCTAGAGCCATTATATTAGGAGAATAAAACCGCTCATACATGGATGCTCCTTGACAAGTATCAATAATAAAAAGCAGCTCATTGTAGCTGAAAGAAAAGAGAGAACATCTTTGGCATGATTAATCATTAGTCACACACTAATATTCTTACATTTCCATAACATATTTAAGCCACTTCTTATTTTATTAGTTTATAAAAAAAGTAGGGGAGAAGGAAGTGGGTTTGCAATAGACTTCCCAATACAAATCTAGTATTCCAAAAATTAAAGGTATAATTCTGTCAAGAGGAACACCTCAACTCCAACACTTTACCCTTTATCTATGGATGTCACATGGTGCAGAATCCAGATGAAAATTCAATTCAACAGACACTGAGTTAGCATCTACTACTCTGTCCAAGAAACTGAGTTAGGTTCAGAAAAAAAAAAAATCAATCATCATACTCAGTGAGTTTAAAATCTAATTGGAAAAAAGACATAAATGTAACTAAATTGGAATGTGAGTTACAAGTATTTATTGAGACCCTACAAGACACCTGACATTATTCCAGAGATGCAAAATTTCTACCCTAATAGTTTTGAGTTTATTTGGGTCCAGGTGCTCTAACAACTCTGAGAGAAGAACAGGGAATATTAAGATAGGGTAGTCAGAGAGAGGGGGTGTTGTTTAACACGAGCACTGAAGGGGGAGTATTAGTTTACTGAAGAGATTAAAGAAAAAAAAAAGATAAGGAATCACATTTCAGCAGAAAAAAAACCCTCTTTCAAGGTATCTTAAAGAAAAAATGCCTACGGAAAGGGCCAGAATAGTGTGCTATTATTTCTAGAGTAAACTTGAGGGATTGGGGGAAAATAAAAAGTACAGACTTATTTAAAATCTGGATCTTACCTTTTACAATTAAGGAAGCCACAAAAGGCTTGTTTTTAACTAAAAAAAAGAATATAATCAGCTCTCTATTTTAGAATGAGCTGGCTATCTGGTAAAGGTAAAAGTAGGGAGCAGCACTGGAGTGAGAGTATAGGAGTTAAGGCAACTGCTTTGCACTCTGCTGACCTGGGTTTGAATCCCAGCACCAAACTGGTCCCTCAAGGACAACCAGGAGGGATTCGTGAGCACAGATGCATGAATAATCCTTAAGCAATGTGGGTGTTGCCAAAAACTAATATAAATAGGGAACAGACACGTTTTCTTTATTTTTTTTAAATGACAGACCTTTATTTATTCATTTATTTATTTTTATTTATTTTTGTTTTTTGGGGGTCACACCCGGGGATGCACAGGGGTTACTCCTGGCTCTGCACTCAGGAATGATTTCTGGCAGTGCTCAGGGGACCTTATGGGATGCTGGGAACACGAACCCGAGTTGGCCACATGCAAGGCAAATGCCCTACCCGCTGTGCTATTGCTCCAGCCCCAGACACATTTTTGTAAAGATGTCCCTAGACATTATATGTAAGTAAACAGTTCAATCATGCAACCCTAAACCCCAAAATTAAAGAGATGGCAAAAGGCACAAGTTGTGTGACACACTGTTACGAAATATCTACGTGAGATACCTTAGGATAAAAAAATCTAAGGCTCTAAGTAAGAGGCACCACAGTGAAAACAACTAAGAGAGCCTACTCAAACCCTGACCCCTGGGTATGAAACTTAGGATGGGTACTTTCAAGCTATGTAAAATTCGGCAAGTTATTTCATCTATATGTACCTCAATTTACTCATTTGTAAAAATGGGAATGATAATAATATCCACTTCAAGTTATTAAAATTAAATAAGACAATTCAAATAAAACACAGTACCCAGTACCTAGTACACTGTCACTGTCATCCCGTTGCTTATCGATTTGCTCAAGCGGGCACCAGCAACATCTCTTATTGTGAGACTTACTGTTACTGTTTTGGGCATATCCAATACGCCACAGGCAGCTTGCCAGGCTCTGCCATGCGGGCGCGATACTCTCGGTAGCTTGCCGGCTCTCTGAGAGGGATGAAGGAATCGAACATGGGTTGGCCGCGTGAAAGGTGAACGTCCTACTGCTTAATATTTATAAATCATGAATAAGTCAGAATAACAAATGTGTCCTCCTAATCTGACTGAAATGACTGAAACAAATTGAAATGTCATAAAGAACTATAAATCCACGAACCATGGAAAAATTAGTGATTTAATAAAAAAGTAGTTATTTCTGAGTTATAATTACCGTCTTTTCTGCCACATTTGTTCAAAAGCATCTGCAAGTTCTATGTTGGTAATTTCTTCAGAATCTTGAAATTTTAAGAATCCATTTCCACCATGTCCTTGGAGGAGTGAAAAAGATCAAACAGAAACATTTCTAGTGAAAACTCATATAAACAGAAATAGGCTTTATTTATTAAAACATTTCAATATCATGTCAATTTGTACTTAAAATAGAAAATACTGTGAAAAAAATTATGTAATTTTATATTAGCACTGTAGCCCTGTCGTCCCATTGTTCATTGACTTGCTCAAGTGGGCACCAGTAACATCTCCATTGTGAGACTTGTTGTTACTGTTTTTTGGCGTATTAAATAAGCCACGGGTGGCTTGCCAGGCTCTGCCGTGCAGGCAGGATACTCTTGGTAGCTTGCCGGCTCTCCGAGAGGGATGAAGGAATTGAACCTGGGTCAGTTGGCATGCAAGGCAAACCCCCTACCCACTGTGCTATTGCTCCAGTCCAATTTTATATTATATAAATTGAAAAGAGAATATATACTATATAAAACTATTGTAGGCATATTTTTAAATTTTCCCTTACTCAATTCTAGGAAAGCATATTTATACATTTCACTATTATATCTGAAATGCTTTTCCATAAATAAAACTTTCTCAAAAACTTTCACAAACTTTTTTTTGGTTTGTTTTTGGGTCACACCCGGCGATGCACAAGGGCCACTCCTGGCTCTGCACTCAAGAGTCACCTCATGGGTCACCCCTGGCGGTGCTCAGGGGACCATATGGGATGCTGGGAATTGAATCCGGGTCAGCCGCATGCAAGGCAAACGCCCTACCCCGCTGTGCTATTGCTCCAGCCCCTCGCAAACATTTCTAATGGAAAAATAGTTGAAGACAGTAGCTAACTTTCTCAAATACCAGGAAAATATTTCTAATGAAAAAGGAGTTGAAGACAGTAGCTAATCTCATAGTATTCTACTGCTATTTATTGGAATCCTATATTAGTAGGAAGTATAAAGCTCCCCCCCAAAACAATGGTGCCAAACTTGGCCATTGTAGTGCAAAAACATTCATAATTTCTCAACAAAAGATGTAAAATATGCCTAATATCACTTTGTTTCCAAACAACCAGTCATTCATTCCACCAGATATTTATCAAATTCTATCTTAGATTAGCAGAATTTCTTCCATACCTGAAGTTATCCTGAAAGACAAACAAGAATCACAGAAAAAGCTATAAAAAAAATCTTTAGCATATTAAATGGGCTGGAGCAATAGCACAGCGGCAGGGGGTTCGCTTTTCACGTGGCCAACCCAAGTTCGATTCCTCCACCCCTCTCGGAGAGCTCGGCAAGCTACCGAGAGTATCGTGGCCGCACGGCAAAGCTTGGCAAGCTACCCGTGCGTATTGGATATGCCAAAAACGGTAACAATAAGTCTCACAATGAGAGACGTTACTGGTGCCTGCTTGAACAAATTGATGAGCAACGGGATGACGTGACAGTGACAGTAAACAAAACAAAAAGGACTTCATTATAATAGCACAAATACTTGAAAAGTTCTTGCATATATTAGATCAAGAAAATTTGGTCCAGAGTGATAGTACAACACTTAGGGCATTTGCCTTGCACGAGGCCAATCTAGATTCGATCCCCTGTATTCCATATGGTCCCCTGAGCACCGCCAGGAGTAATTCCTGAGTGAAGAGCCAGGAGTAACCCCTGTGCATCGCCGGGTGTGACCCAAAAACCAAAAAAAAAAAAGAAGTTAGAGAGGCTAAAGCAGGATACTATGTAAAGGGGATAGGCTTTACCAGAGTGGAAGTGGAAAGAATAGAGACAGAAAAATAAAAAACAGCACAAAATGTTTCCAGATATAATTTTCAAATTGTTGTGTGCTGAGGGAAAGAAAATTACATAATAAACGCAGCAAAAATGAGTTAAGGTATTTAAATTTCTTGCATATGAATTTTACTTTGAAAAGTGAGATATTCTGTTACGAAATTACCTGTCATATAAATAAGAATATTGCTCCTATCATCAGAAAGAAGACGTTTTGACCGAGGAGTACTAGGTGGGACCCTTCCAGTTAATACCCGTAAAAAATTCTCCACAGTTACCTAAAAATATAAAAGGAGAAATCAGATGAAACAGAAGAACACAGAGAAACCTATTTTTTAAAAAAACTTCAAAACATTCCATCTTCTTGTCTAAGTATTACTCAGCATAAACTGATGATACAAAGAAAAAAATAACTTAAATATATTTACTTAAATATATATCACCAAGAAGTTTTTATTCCATTATTTAAAAAGAAGAAGGAAAGAAGGAAAGAAGGAAAGAAAGAAAGAAAGAAAGAAAGAAAGAAAGAAAGAAAGAAAGAAAGAAAGAAAGAAAGAAAGAAAGAAAGAAAAAGAGAGAAAGAGGAAGGAAGGAAGAAGGAAGGAAGGAAGGAAGGAGGAAGGAAGGAAGGAAGGAAGGAAGGAAGGAAGGAAGGAAGGAAGGAAGGAAGGAAGGAAGGGAGGAAGGAAGGAAGGAAGGAAGGGAGGGAGGGAGGGAGGGAGGGAGGGAGGGAGGGAAGGAGGAAAGGGAGGGAGGGAGGGAAGAAAAGAGAGAAAGAAGGAAAGGACGAAAGAAAGAAAGAAAGAAAGAAAGAAAGAAAGAAAGAAAGAAAGAAAGAAAGAAAGAAAGAAAGAAAGAAAGAAAGAAAGAAAGAAAGAGAAAGAGAGAGAGAAGGAAGAAAGAAAGAAAGAAAGAAAGAAAGAAAGAAAGAAAGAAAGAAAGAAAGAAAGAAAGAAAGAAAGAAAGAAAGAAAGAAAGAAAGAAAGAAAGAAGAGAGAGAGAGGAGAGAGAGGAAGGAAGGAAGGAAGGAAGGAAGGAAGGAAGGAAGGAAGGAAGGAAGGAAGGAAGGAAGGAAGGAAGGAAGGAAGGAAGGAAGGAAGGAAGGAAGGGAGGGAGGGAGGGAGGAAGGAAGGGAAAGGAAGGAAGAAAGAAAGAAAGAAAGAAAGAAAGAAAGAAAGAAAGAAAGAAAGAAAGAAAGAAAGAAAGAAAGAAAGAAAGAAAGAAAGAAAGAAAGAAAGAAAGAAAGAAAGAAAGAAAGAAACTAAAACTTCCTTGAGAAAAAAAGTACTGTAAATTTAAAATTCTGACTGTTTGTTGGGCTGGAGCAACAGTACAGTGGGTAGGGCGTTTGCCTTGCTTTCGGAAACCAGGGTTCAATCTCCAGCATCCCAAATGGTACCTGGAACCCACCAGGAGTAATTCCTGAGTGGAGAGCCAGGAGCAAATCCTGAAGATGCTGGGTGTACATCTCTCCCCTTCACTCCTAACCCCCCTCCCCGAAAAAGACCAAACTTTTCAGTGCATTGAACGTATTGTTCCCCTCCAAATCATAAATATGTCCTTCTAAGAAATTCTTTTTACTTTTATAGGGTTATACCCAGCAGTATATAGAGCCTGGAGCCACACCCAGCAGTGGCAAACAAGGCTATACCCGCTGGCGCTGGCAGTAGGAGCAAGCAGCAGGCGGTACAGGCAATCAATCTCAGGACCTTGTACATGTTAGACAAGTGCTCTTCCACTTGACCTATCTCCCCAGACACCTAATAAGCACTCCTTTAGGAAAATAAAAAATATAAACATTAAGCTGGAGCAGTAGTACAGAGGGCAGGGCATCTGCTTTGCATGAGGCTGGCCAAACCAGATTCTATCCTGGCATCCCATATGGTTTCCCACCCCATGCCCCTGGCCCAAGCACTGCCAGCAACAATTCCTGAGTGCAGAGCCAACAGTAACCCCTGAGCGCTGCCTGCTGTGCCTTCTCTCCAAAGAAAGGATATTGCAAAATGATAAATGCTTTAATTGTCTTTAATTGTATTTCTTATTGGTTAACTAGAAGGAAATTTTTTATCTATATTTTATAATGACAAAATTAAAAAGTCAGCATTCATACACATTTATTCACAACGCTTACTGTTTCAAAGCAAATAAGTATATTTTTTCTTCAAAAACATGTCTAAGAGAGGGCTGGTGGGTAGGGCTTTTGCCTTGCATAAGGCTGACCCAGGTTCGATTCCCAGCATCCCATATGGTTCCCTGAGCACTTCCAGGGGTAATTCCTGAATGCAGAGACAGGAATAACCCTGGGCATTGCTGGGGTGACCCAAAAAGAAAAAAAAAAATCTAAGAACATGGGAAATTACTTTTGGTTAGGCTTAGGGAATAACCAAGGAAGAGTTCAACATGTAAGGCTTCACACTTCATATATACATAGCCAATTAAATTTAAAATAAAGTTTCAAAGGGAGAAAATAGTCCTTTTTATTTCAAATTTACTTTTTACTTTTGATGAGAAATATGAATAAAACACTGGAAGTACATTAAAAGAAGTTGCTTGAGAAGTAGACTATTTTCTGCTGGTCATTTAAATCTTTCCAAACTAATAAATTTATTAAAAATAGAAAACTTGAAATTTTAGACCATATATGAAACAAAAAATTATTATAAAAAATTGATAAAGAAACCTGCACAATAATAACAGAACCGAAGGTAAAGCTTTTCTACCCTAGATTCACATACAAAATCTTCTTATTTAAAGTTTTACTCAATTATGTTGTTTTCCTTAAACCAATGCCAAAGACAATTATATCAAGACTTCAGTGACAATTATGTACAAAGTTTAAGGGGTACTTTTAATGTACCACTATTTTACAGCTTACAATAACAGTTATATTTTTAAAGTGCTGTTAAATTAAACCATTTACCTCATAGCTTCTATAATCCACTTCCACATCATCTCCATATACATTTAGCTCCATATTCTTGTGACTAAACACTGTGGCTGGTTTGGGATTCCTGGGGTTGCATGCCATATCATCTGCAAGCATCAGAACAATGTGACTAGGGGAAAAAAAAATTCCAGTAAATATACAATGTAAATAAAACCAAAAAGTGTAAAAGGATTCATTATATTTTCATCATGAAGACACAGTTCACTCTTTTCTTCATTAAAAATATTTTTAAAGGCTGAGATGATTTCTCAAAGGGTTGGAATACCTATTTTGCATTTCAAAGCCCTAGATTTAGTCCCCAACAACACCCCATTCCCCAAGCACTACCAGAATCAAATCCCTAGCACCAAGTCAGGAGCTCTAAAAGATTTCCAGGGATTATGTGTGTGTGTCTGTGTGTGTGTCTGTGTGTGTGTGTGTGTGTGTGTGTGTGTGTATGTGTGTGGGGGGGAATAGAGGAAAGGATTTATTTTTATAAAAATAAAATTCTTATTCATGTAAGTTTTAAAATAGAGAAACTAAAGCAAGAAGACACAAATATCTACAGAATTTGAAATTACTAACAATTTTTTTCCTATAGAGCACAATTCATACTTTACATGTAGCAAAAGGAAGTTAAATTAGTTCCACTATTCCTCAAAGCAACACAAAATTTCTTAAGACTTGTAGAATCCATACTAAACTGTGATGGCGCAAAGAATTTTAACATTCAGAATCACGAATGCTCACATATGAAAACACACACTCCATCAACAAGCAAAATCCAATGTGCTGACTGGCGCATAACTTCAACCCATCACTCACCAGGGTCTCCACTGAGCTCTCTAATACTAGTCACCACCCACCATTTGTTAGTTAGATGTTGGGATAAATACCTCTTGGGCTAATTTCCTGCTTCAGCTCTTACCTTCTGACAGTTAAGACTAAATTTCACCCAAGTGGTGAGCTTCCTTAAAAAGATCAAATCAGCATTTTCCTGTCCAGTAATTAACACATAACTCTATTACTGGGTCACATCCCAGTCCCAAATCAGTAAATTTTTCTAATTTAAAAACCTTTCAGTTCTCCCATTAAACTGAAAGAAAAATCACAAATCCTTATGTAGTCAAAAGACTCAATGACTGTGGCTTTTCTCTCTAACTTCATCCATGGATGACATCCCAGTCATCCGTGCTTGCAGAATTCCTTTAACACTGACATTTCTCTCTTTTGTGAAATTCTCTTGTGTGAATCTGAAATCCTTGTCACTTCCCACCACAACACTAAAATATAAGCACTCTGAGAGCCTGGCTCTGTCTGCCCTGTTCAACAGGGTATCACTCAGGCTTAGTGACAAAGACTGGGATATAGAAGGCATCCAATGAGTATTTGTTAAATGAATAAAAATATTTTCATTTCTGAATACATTTTGAGAGAAATTTATAAAAATTTTTCTTAAATGCCTCTCATTAAGACTAGTGAACATGAATGAATCAAGCAATCTTTATTATACTATACACTTGAGCTTCCCAAACATAAGAAAATTAATGCAGTACATGTAATTAGTTTGGCAGGAGACAGCAAGATGAAAATGTTCAACTGCATATGTTTCAAATGCATTAAAGTTCAAACTGAAACATTGTGATTTTTCTTGAAAATTGGCTTGATTTCTATTTTGAAAAGGTTCCAACCCTGCCACATTCAAAGATCAGATCCTCAGCTGCTACTGATTCATACCCACGAATGGTGAAATTCTATGTATTTTCTCTTAAAATAGAGAATACATCTTCATACTCTTTTTAAATCATTTTTTAATTAAAAATTATATTGTTCTTTAAAATACGGTGACAGAGTGACAGTACAACAGGTAGAGTGCTTCTCTTGCACACAGCTGACCCACACTCAATCCCCAGCATCCTATTTGGTCCCCCGAGAAATAATTCCTCTGTGCAGAGCCAAGAGTAACCCCTGAACATCACTGGATGTGGTCCCAAAAAACAAAATAACAATGATATATTAACATATAGACTGGATCAATAGTACAGCAGTAAGATGCTGGTCTTGCACACACCTGACAGGGTTCAATCCTCAGCACCACATAAGGGTCCCAGTACCCCACCAAGAGTGACCCCTGAGCTAAAAGCCAGGAGTTAGCCTGAGCACTGCCAAATGTGGCCCAAAACAAACAAAAACCTAAGGGCTAGAGTAATAGTGCAGTGGGTACGTCATTCGCCTTGCACGCGGCTGACCCGGGTTCGATTCCTCGGCCCCTAGAGTCCGGCAAGCTACCAAGAGTATCTCACCTGCATGGCAGAGCCTGGCAAGCTACCCGTGACATATTCAATATGCCAAAAACAGTAACAACAAGTCTCATAATGGAGACATTACTGGTGCCCAATCAAGAAAACTGATGAGCAACGGGATGACAGTGACAATATATTACATAAATTATATTTTGGGCTATCCATTATTAAGCAAGATTAAAGTGAATTCCGAATCTCAACATAAAAAAAAAGAGCATGCCTCAGGTCATGTTTTTGGTTTAAGGTTTAATTTTATTCCGTGAAATTAAATGATCACTCAATATTTATAATGTTAGAATTATAACGTAGTAGAGTAATTTCAGGTTAAATGTATAAGTTTAAACATTCTTTCTGCAAATAAATTTGTTTCTAGATAAGCACTAGAACTCTCAATTAATATAATCACTATCCTAAATCAAATCTGTAGGGCGCGAGAGAGAACTTCGTGCATGTTCTGCATGCAGGATCCCCAAGTCCAATCCCTGACACTACCCTGCTTCCTGAGCACAGCAGGAGTTATCCCTGAGCACTGTGATAGGATCCTAAGCATATTCATGGATCAAAGATAAAAAACAGGTGATGACATGGACTGAATTTAAAAGTTAGAAGTCCAAGTACATATTCTCATTCACATTTTCTAAAATCGAAGAAATGTTCATGACTATTTCTAAAATAAAATAAAATTTCACTTGGTCCAAGTTTTAAATTATTTATAGAATGACAGTGAAATATATGTGTAGCAAATAAACTCTCTAATCTTATAATTCTCATAAAATCATAAAACAAAAACAAAATTACACATTAAAGTCTAAAAAAACTAAATTCCATTTGAAGGATGCCATCAATTTTATTAGTAACTGTTATTTATTCATCAGGAAAAATAAAGAGCATCAGACCTACAGCTTCAATTTATTTTTCCTATATTTTGATGACCATACTATCACTTGTATCACTGTCATCCTGTTGCTCATCGACTTGCTCGAGCAGGCACCAGTAATGTCTCTATTCGTCCCTGTTGCATCCTAGTGTAACCCTATGGCATCTGCTCACTCCAGGAACACAAACAGCCTCAAACTGTTCGTTCAGACTTGAGGAAGAAGTCTGACTATCTTGTAGGTGGGCAGCCAGGCATTCTTTTGATGTCCTGTGGAAACCAGTCGGTAACAGCTCTAGTCTAGCGGTTGTCTCCAAATCGCATTACGTGTCCGGCCCATCTGATTTTTAACGCCTTGGCAAATGAAACAACATCCCTGATTTTCGATCGTCGACGAAGGTCGAAACCCAGGATTCCCTCTCTCACTTCAGTGAAACGTGATATTCCAAGCATAGCTCTCTCGATTCCTCTTTGGGAGACCTAAATAGCGTTTTTATCCTGTTTTCGTAGGGCCCAGGTCTCTGAGGCGTATGTTAGTGCAGGAAGAACGGTGAAGTCAAAAAGATATGCCCAGAGCCAGAGGTTCTTTGTCCTGAAACAACTTCTTCAATGCTCTTGAAGGCGTTCCATGACACTCTCTTCCTCCTGCACGGCTCAGGTGCCAGGTAATTTGTCATGTTGAGTTCTCAACCTAAGTACAAATGATGACTGCTGCATTCGGAGATGTTTGTTCCACTGAGAGTAAATGGAACGTCAGGAACTAATCCGTTACTAATGAACACTGTCTTCATGAGATTCAGCTGCAGTCCGACTTTTCCACACTCACAGTCGAAGTCGGCCAGCATTCATGCCGCTTGGCTAATGTTTGGTGTTATGAGAACGATGTCATCAGCAAAGTGGTGGTGGTGTAGTTGCCGACCGTCTATCTTCACTCCCATTCCTTCCCATTCCAGTCGTCGAATGATGTTCTTGAGGGTGGCACTGAAGAGTTTCAGTGAAATGGTATCGCCCTGCCGAACCCCTCTCTTTACGTCGATGATCACTTCCTTGTAGAATGGTGAGATCCAGGTGGTGAATCTATAATACAGCTCAAGGAGGATCCCGATGTACTGAGTTTGAACGCCCAGTTTGGCTAGGGCTTCAATGACTGCTTCAGTCTCAACAGAATCAAAGGCCTTCTTTAAATCAATGAACACTAGACAGAGCAGCATCTTGAACTCTCACAAAACCTCAATGAGCTTGGTCACCCTGTGGATGTGGTCAATCGTGCTGAATCCTTTTTGGAACCCGACTTGCTTGCATGGTTGTCCTTCGTCTAGTGTTCTGCCAATCCTTCAGGATGACTCAAGTGAATAACTTATAGACTTGTAGAATAGTTTGTAAAGGCAAACTGGGTAATAGCTGCCGATGTCGTGGATGTCTCACTCCTTGTACAATAGAATGGTCCTGCTGGTTTTCCATTGGGACGGAACCTTGCATTCAGACAGGTAGCATGTGAAGAACCAAACCAGTGTACTGACGAGTACTGGCAGCAGATTCTTCAGGTGTTTGGATCTGATCTTGTCTGGGTGCTTTACTGACGAAATAGTGTGTTCTCTTCTTAAACTTTGCAGCCCTTTCTCCCTGCTCCGTGAAGTAGAATTTCGCACAAAGGAGATTGTGATCTGATTCCATTTATAGTATAGCCATGCTATAATATAATTTAATGATACAGAAATGTCTATTCATAAAACTGTGTTGTACAAAATGTGATTCATAAATTCCCAATTCTGTTTACTGTTCAGGACAATCAGCCTTTATAGCTAACTAAAGCCTTTCCCAGTAAACAATCTCCAATCACCAACTAAAATAAGATCTAATTTGTTATGGACTTAAAGTACATTTTCGCTTGAACATCAGATTAACATGAACACAGCAGAAATTAAGTCTTCAATAAAGTCAAGATTAAAACATTTCTACACTGGGGCTGGAGTGATAGCACTGCGGGTAGGGTGTTTTCCTTGCACGCAGCTGACCCAGGTTCAATTCCCAGAATCCCATTATCCCTGAGCACCACCAGGGGTAATTCCTGAGTGCAGAGCCAGGAGTAACCCCTGTGCATCGCCAGGTATGACTCAAAAAGAAAAAAAAAAATTCCTATTCTGAAGACATTATATATTCATATACGTTACTTTGAGTCTTATTAAATTTAAGATGAAAGTCTTGCAATGTATTCATTACCATAAGAATATGATATTCTAACAGCAATTTGATGGCTTGATTGATCAGTGTGATGACTCAACCTTCATACTTTACTCAAGTCCCTGCAAAACCAGCATCACACAAGTCATCAATATAGTGAAATATTAAAGAAAAAGATTAAAAACAAACAACTAGAAAAGGAATGTTGATATGCCTCATAAGTAGTGTTTGTATAATTTAATACTTGATTTACTATTATAAGCAATATTCTAATAATCTTACAAAAATTACCACAGTCCATCTTCGGAGAATTCTCCTACAATAAGCTTTCTCTAATGCTGCCTATCTATTTCAACTTAAAAATAACTAGAAATTATTTTTCATTTCCACATTGGTATTCCTAATACAGTGAACCTATTGGTATCATACATCTAGTATTTATGTTCAAATGTACAATAACTTGATTTCCATTCGGGATGGAAGGACCTTACTGAATTCAAAACAACTGAGGGGGAAGTTGTTTTGGGGGGTTAAATGGTGTGTATGTGGAGGGGTATATCAGGCCAGCGCTTACCCTTGGCTTTGGACTCAGCGATCACTACTAGAGGTGTTCAGTAGACCAGGGATTGGACCTGGGACTGACACATGCAAAACAAGTGCCTGACTCATTGTACTATCTCTCCAGCCCCTAAATACCCTTTTTGAATGACTGTTTTTAAATCAGTCATAAGCCAGGACTATTCAAATGTAAATTTAGATGGAAAACAGTAAGCATATAGTTTTAGAATATAAACTCTTAATTGTCACTTTTGACAATTAAATTGTCACTAATATTTACAGATGAGATGATATTATACACAACTTGCAAATATCCACTAAAGACCCTGTAAATAATTTTTAAAAAAATAGTGAATCATGGAATACTATGCAGCTGTCAGAAAAAAGGAGGTCATGAATTTTGTATTTAAGTGGATGGGCATGAAAAGTTTCATGCTGAGTGAAATGAGTCAGAAAGAGAGAGACAGACATACAAAGATTGCACTCATCTAGGGTATATAGAATAAAAGAGTGGGAGACTAACACCCAAGAATTGTAGAAATAAGTACTAGGAGGTTGACTCCATGGCTTGGAGGCTGGCCTCACATTCTGGGGAAAGGGCAACTCAGAGAAGGGATCACCAACTACATTGTAGTTGAAGGCCATGTGGGGGAAGGGAGTTTCGGGCTGAATGAGGGCTAGAGACTGAGCACAGTGGCCACTCAACACCTTTATTGCAAACCACAACAGCTAATTAGAGAGAGAGAACAGAAGGGAATGCCCTGCCACAGTGGCAGGGCGGGGTGGGCGGAGATGGGATCGGGGAGGGTGGGAGGGATGCTGGGTTTACTGGTGGTGGAGAATGGGCACTGGTGAAGGGATGGGTTCCCGAACTTTGTATGAGGGAAGCATAAGCACAAAAGTGTATAAATCTGTAAATGTGCCCTCATGGTGATTCACGAATTAAAAATAAATAAATAAATTTAAAAAAAAAATAGTGAATCACCATGAGGTAGAGTTACAGACTTACAAACTTCCATGCTTGCATTTCAGTCATATAATGGTCAAGTATCCATCATTCCACCAGTGCCCATTTTCTACCACCAATGGTCCCAGCATCCCTCCCACCATCCCCACCCCATTCCCCCTCCTCCAACCCTGCCTCCATGGCAGGGCATTCCCTTTTGCTCTCTCTCTACTTTTGGGTGTTGTGGTTATCCTATAAATAATTTTTAAAATTCAGTAAAACTACAGTATATAGAATCACTAAAAATAAGTTACTATATAATAATAAAAATTATGAAAGGCAGAAACTTAGGGAAAAATTCTATTTATGATTATATAAAAATAATAAAAAGAAAAAACATGGGAATAAATGTAACCCAGGAGGTAAGATACCTGTAAGGAAATACTGATGAGAGACGAGAGCAATGGGCCAATTCAGTGAATAGGGCATTTGCTTTACATGGAGCAATCACAGGTTCAATCCCTGATCCACTAAGCACTGCTAGGAGTAATTCCTGAACACAGAGCCAAGAGTAAGCCCTGAGCACTGCCAGGTATGGACCAAAAACAAAAACAAAAAATAGTGATGAGAGATAGACTTAATACCACAACATCATTCTGTGAGTCTAAAACTCAACTGGACTGCAAATCAAAATCCCAAGAAGGTATTAAGAACTTGACAAGCTACTACTAAAATTAATATGAGAATACTATGGTACTAACAGAGGAATAAACATCTCAGGATTCTTCAATACCCCCCATATTTTCCTATGTACTTACAAAGCAATTTCCACTCTGTTCCATAAAACCCTTCAGTCTTCTTAGTCCTGCAAATTACTCCTACAAATTGTATAAACACACCCTAACGACAGAAGTGGTCAAAATGATACTCTTTCTACTTTTTTATCTATTCTCTTCCCTAAAGACTGGAGTGATAGCACAGTAGTAGGGCGTTTGCCTTGCACACAGCAGACTGGGGTTCTATTCTTCCATCCTTCTCGGAGAAACCAGCAGGCTACTGAGAGTATCCCGCCCACATGGCAGAGTCTGGCAAGCTACCCGTGGCATATTCGCTATGCCAAAAACAGGAACAACAAGCCTCACAATGGAGACATTATTGGTGCCCGCTTGAGCAAATCGATGAACAATAGGACGACAGTGTGAGAGTGCTACAGTGCTCTTCCCTACAGCACACCCCAGCTTCTTCTGGGGGGAGGGAGAAGGAGGAATCATTCACTGCAGTTCCGGGGAAACCATGTGTGCTGCAGGGATCACATAGGCCACTGCAACTTGCAAGGCAAGCACCTTACTGCCTGTACTCTGGTGTAAGAAGCCCTACACCATGGCTTCTTAATTATTCTCAATTCATTATGCAAGATTTTATAGGCAACTTTCCAGAAACATCAGGTGGGATGGCAGGCAGACCAGCTGTCAGTATTAAAACAAAGTGACAGACTGTTCATAATACGAAAGTATCCATCTTCAAACACTAATATTTTATACTTTTCACAAAATGTAAAGAAAAACGTATTTTGCAGGGACAGGAGATAAAACAACAAAGGTATGAGGTATCTTTACCATAATATATTTACTATAATATATTGCAAATTACTAAGGATATGCTAGTTTCACACCTTTCACGCATACAAAATAAGGCAACATCATAAAAGTAACAACAAAATAAAATATTAAACTTATTTAAGGAGTTAGAATTGTTTATATATTCATGAAAACGGTTAAAAGGGAATTACTCAGAGGCCTCCCTGTAAGGACACTCTACAAAGATCTAGTGATGAAAGAAAGCTCTATGGATAAGAATGTAGAGCAAAGAGAACATTGCAAGTGTTAAAATAAGTGGTTTTAAAAGACTTAAGTACAAATGACTAAATATTATGCACCAAATGTGATAATAAATCAACAACTAAACATAGTAACTTGGAATTAAAACTGCAATTAAAGACTGAAATCTAGGGGCCAGAGAGATAGTACATTAGGCAAGGCACCTGCCTGGCATGTGGCTGATGGGGCTTCAAACCCCAGCATCCCATAGGGCCCACTGAGCCCTGCCAGGAGTCACCCCTGATGCAGAGCCAGGAGTGAGCCCTGAGCATGGCTGGGTGCTGCACATAAAAAATGGGGTGGGAGGAGAAAAGACTGAAGTGTACTTGGAATTTTTTTTATTTTTTTCAGAAAGGCAGAAAGGCAACAAAATTACTAAAAGTCCTTGATGATGAAAAGAAAGCAATGTGTGAGAAAAGGAGTTCTAACAGCTGTGTGTAGGATGAGCTGGAGAGGCAAAAAGAAAGTAGAGACAGCATAAACAACTACAAGCTATTACAGTGCAAAAGCATGCACCATGGCTAAAAGCATAATGAAGCGTGAGTTTCATGAAACAAGAAATAATGAAAACGAGACAACCATGGGAATGAAAAGCAATGGAAAAATAAAATGTACAAGTAGGAGAGGCTTTCCTTATATTTACCAATTATTTTCACAAAACCCAGAACTACACGCAACATGTAATTAACATGTAAGATATAATTTAGAATTAAATAAGGCTATTAAGTGATCTCGTGCAGAATCTCTCTAGGACTGTCACAGGATTAAAATGAGATATGTATATGGAAAGAATTCTCTAATTATAAATGCTTAAGTGTTATATAACTAATAATCATTGCAATTTCTTAAGGATGAGAGCCGTGATACGACAGAAGTGCTCTTGGCTCAGATAGTTAGAGGACCTGAGTTTAAATTCTAGTTAAATTATTTAAAAGTAGTAGACTTTAATCAAGTCACTCCGCCATTCTAAGCAACTTACTCCGGGCTCTGTACTTCGGGATCACTTTTAGTGAGGGTCAGGTTACAGGTGGTACTAGAAACCAAATCTGGGTCAGCTGCATACATGGCAAGTGCCCTACCCACTATACTATTTCTCTAGCCCCTGAGCAACAATTTTTAATATACAAAATGAGGGGGGGGAAAGTCATTCATAAAAAAACCAGGAAATAATTCATTATTAAATCCCTAATATAGCGTCTAAATTCAATGAGTGGTGAGTGTATGTTGCAGAAGTAGACTAGGAAGTCGGAAACAGAAACCCATTTTGGAAACCTTATTGGAGAAAAAGCTACAAGCATTTTCAAAGAGTCATGACAGTTATACCCGGCTGCACATCATAAAAGGACATAATGCCAAAAATTTATTATACCAGAAAATTCTCGAAATATTAACAATCCTAGATGCATTATTCCTCACATTAAAGATGAAAGGGGAGCTATGATTCTACATTCTTTTAGCTGATTCCCACCTGCCTCTCATAATATGAACATTAAAGTTCTGGTGTTAAAGATGAACATATTTTCACCTCTAAGGATGAAAAAACTCCGAGGCCAGAGAGATAGTACAGTGGGTAAAGCTCTTGCCTTGCATGCGGCCAACAAGGGTTTGATCCCCAACATCCCATATGATCCCCAAGCACTGCCAGGAGTAATTCCTGAGTGTAGGGTCAGGCATAAGCCCTGAGAACTGCCAAGTGTTATCCCTACCAACACTCCCCCCCCCCAAAAAAAAAAGAAAGAACAAAATCATTCAATTTTCAGCAACATAGATGCAACTAGTCGACATCATGTGCTGAGTGAAGTCAGTCAGGACAGGGATAGATCCAGAATGATCTCTCTCATATGCACGGTAGCAACAAAGGTTCAAATGCAACGCAACAGGAGAACTGATCCCCAAAGTTGAGTTGCTGAGGGGTTACTGAGAGAAAGGAATGTTGGGGGCCTTAGGGGAGGGAAGTGAGACACTAGTGATGGGTGTGGTGTTGGAATTTTATTCACAAGAAACCACTATTAATAGTCTTGCAAAGCACAGAAACTCAATTAAAAAATTTAAAAAACAAAATTCAGCGTATATTTTATCTCTGGTCTTAAGTATATAGCACTTCATCAAGTTCTCAACAGAAAAAAGTTATCTGCTCCAGCACTAGAGGCAAAATAGCCAATTTTCCTCACCTCTGCTCGATGCCTTTCCTTTCTCATCTTAGTCATATGTTATAAGCCTACTGGAGGCAGCTGTACAGGAATTTCAACCAAAACGATTATTTGGAGGTAGAAAATTTTCTTATGAAAGTGAAATAGTTCCTGACGCTGCAACCAGGCCAAATCTCTGGGACTTGCTAAGGGTACAGAGAGTGTACAGGCACAAAGTGAATACCTGTCTTCCATGGAGTTTGGGTATGAAAAGACTGGCTGGAGAATGATTCTGAGGAACATGGGATCACGTCATATATTTTTCCTCAGAACCAATAAACACTGGGAATCCTACCTGGGAGCCCCCTCACACTATGAGAGGGATCCTGCCCTTCTCCCTTTCTTTCTGTTCTCTAAATAAAACAGCAGAAATAGTATTGGAAAATTCTGGCAACCCACATATTAAAATACATCTTTAAATTTCTTATTAAAATAAAATATAAAATTAACATTTACTTAATATATATAATATTGGAGGGGGGGAGTGAGAGCAATGGTATAGCGAATAGGGCACTTGCCTTGCACATCACTGACCCAGGTACAAACACTAGCACATAGTTCCTCTCACCCACTAGGAGTGATCCCTGAGCACAGGTCCAGGAGTAAGCCCTGAGCACCACCAAGTGTGACTCCAAATCCAAAAATAAGTAAATTTCAATGTTTAGTATTAAATTAACATTTGCTAAAAACTAGATTAACAGACTATAGACGAGAACAATAGCTATCTTATTTTTTTAAATTTGCGGACCAGTCAGTGGTGCTCAGGAGCTACTCCTGGTTCAGTGCTCGGGGGACCATGTAAAGCAAGGGACTAAACCCAGGCTTCTTACATGCAAAGCATGTGCTCAGCCCATTCAGCTATTTCTTGGGCCCTCAAAATTCATTCCTCCCTCCCCACTTCTCTGCGCCAAGGATTGAACCCAGGTCCTTACATCATGCAAAGCAAGTGCTGTACCACTGAGTCACATCTCTGACCTCTTTTTAAGGCACACCCTTATGTTTGCTTTTTGTAACTGAAAAAGTAAACACCCACTGAGTCCCTCTTATATGCCATCAGGCACTCTGTTAGAAGCTGAAATAATAAAGCGAAATAAAAATAAAATCCTATTTCCTTTGAGGAGCTTACAGACTGAGACACAATATAATTAGCACAATTGTGTTCTAATAAAAGATAACACAGGATATCACAGAAGCAAAAAAAAAAATAAAAGGGTATTTCTGAAGGACAATTAAAGTGAATGTGAAAGAATTTGAAAGATCTGATAAAAGTTAAAAATGAATTTCCATATATAGTCTGTGCATCAGAATCCCGAATAGAGCTGATGTCCGGTTTAGTGTATCAGAAGCTCCAAGGCTGGAGCCAAGAAATTTGAATTTTACAGGGGTCAGACCCTGCAGTGCTAGGGGCCTTGGAGTGACCCCGGAAAAAGCTAAGATCAATGCCTAGCATCCCATATGGTCTTCAAGCACTGACAAGAGTAATTCCTGAGTGTAGATCGAGAAGTAACCCCTGAGTATCACCGGGTGTGACCCAAAAAGCCAAAAAAAAAAATAAATAAAGGAAAAAGCTCAGGTCAGTGGCCCTTGGGGTGAAATGCACCTTTAAAAAAGTCAACAAGGGGCTGGAGCGATAGCACAGCAGGTAGGGCGTTTGCCTTGCACGCGGCCAATCCGAGTTCAAATCCCAGCATCTCATATGGTCCCCTGAGCACTGCCAAGGGTAATTCTTGAGTGCAGAGCCAGGAGTAACCCCTGTGCATTGCCAGGTGTGACCCAAAAAGCAAAAAAAAAAAAAAGTCAACACACTGGTAGAGATCAACAGTGTTGGGCACTTCAGTGGTAGTGGGTGCTACTCCTTGGTATGTCAATACCATAAACATCAACACTGTTGTAACTGTGATGCCTAAACTATAGTAAATAAACATAAAAGAATCAGAACTCTTCATGAATTTTATAAAATATTAGTCATCTTCAGAATTCAGTTTTGGAATATATCATTTAACTTGAGAATATTTTATAATATATAGAAAAAAATAAAATTGTGTTATTTTGTTTTATTTGTTTGCTTTTTAGGGCACACCTGTGGTACTCAGGGCTTAATCCTGGCTCTAAACTTAGAGATCACCCCTGGCAGGGTTTGGGGAACCTTTTAGGTGCTAGAGATCAAATCCGGGTTAGCCACATGCAAAGCAAGCACCCAACTTGCTATACTATCTCTCCGGCCCCTCAAACTGCATGTTGAAGTTCAAACTATAAAACTGAAAATTGCTCCTAATGCTTTCAACTTTCCAAAACTGTTATTTCATAATAACTTGTAACTTGCGATTTAAAACTGCCATTTCATAGTAACTTTCTTCTTTCTGAATAAAAGTTTATTGCTCATTGTAATTCCAGGTAAGATTAAATTGATACAAGTCACTAAAAAAAAAGGAATATTCCTTACAATGGACAAAAGGCCAAACAATCTTTTCTATTGATTTCTATTATTAAATAACAAATGGTTTAAATCAACTGTTTCAACCCCCAATTCTCTCTTCAACAAAGACTGTTCATAAAATGAGGTAGAAAGGCAATTATCTGAAACAGAAATAAGCTTCTGAATAACAATCTTCTGAAACTAAGGAATAAGCCCACTAATTATGACCTATAGAATACATTCTATTGCATGTTTTATTTCTAAAGAGACTCTATAACTTACTTAAACAATTTAAATGTATGACTCATACACCAGACAAAGATTTATTTACCAAAGTGAAAACTACTGCCAAGCCATGCATAGCAATTCCTCGGAGGAGGACCTCAGGTATAGAAAGCAATAGCAGTTAAAAAGCAAAGGGATAAATCACACAGAATGATTTCAGGAAACCTAATCAATAATTATAATAATTATCTAATTAAAATAATAACTGCATGCTTAACAGAACAAATTATTTAGTCTCAGCCTCAATTTAATGTGACTTTTAAAGGTAGTATTACTGAATTGCCTTAATTTCCAGATGAAGTATAGGAATTAAATTATAGTTTTGCCAGCTTCTCAGGGTAAAATGATCTATTTACATAAAATGTAATATAACAATACTTCTGGAGTCATTAACTGCTTCCTTTCTGCTCCTGCCTGCAGCTCATTAAGCATTTTTCCTTTTATTTCAAATACCCAAATCCTGCCCAAAAAGGTACTATTAAACCGTGTACATAAAAAATGAGAGAACAGGCACAGTAAGGAAAAGGGACTTAGCCAAAATCACCACTAACGGATGGACATGGAGAGTACCATGCTGAGTGAAATGAGTCAGAAAGAGAAGGAGAGACACAGAAGGAATGCACTCATTTGTGGACCATAAAATAATATGAGACGAACGTCCAAGGACAGTAGACACAAGGGCCAAGAATATTGCCCCATAGCTGGAAGCCTGTCACATGAGCTGGGGGAGAAGGCAGCTGGAATAGAGAAGGCATCTCTAAGTCAATGATGGTTGGAGGAATTGTTCGGGATAGGAGATTTGTGTTGAAAGTAGATCAAGGACCAAACATGATAATCTCTCAGTATCTGTATTGCAAACCATAATGCCCCAAAGCAGAGAGAGAGTATGGGGGAAATTTTCGGCCATAGAGGCAGGGGGAGAACTGGAAAGGTGGGGGAAGCATACTGGGGACACTGGTGGTGGAGAATGTACACTGGTGGAGGGATGGGTTTTTGATCATTGTATGATTGAAACTCAAACATGAAAGCTCAAACTCAGACATGAAATCTCACAGTGATTCACTGAGAAAAAAAAAAAATCACCACTAAAGTCAGAGTTCAAACTCAGATCAGTCACTTTAAAGATCTTCCCACACAGGGGCTGGAGCAACAGCACAGCGGGTAGGGTGTTTGCCTTGCACACGGCCGACCCGGGTTTGATTCCCAGTGTCCCATATAATCCCCCGAGTACTGCCAGGAGTAATTCCTGAGCAGAGAGCCAGGAGTAACCCCTGTGCATTGCTGGGTGTGACCCAAAAAGAAAAAAAAAAGATCTTCCCACACAGCCTCCTTGATAGAAAGCAACAAAGTCAAAAAGGTCAAACTTAGTTAACTGATAAAGGACCTTTTCCTGCCATAAATCCTTTGGTAATAGTAAAAACAAAATTATGACATTCAACAAACTATATCCAACAAACTTAAAAGACAGATATCTGGATATAAAGAAGTAGGGTCCTTTCACCTGAACCTCCTTTTTATCATTAGGAAATAGCTTAGCTTGCATAGTTTAAAGGTAAGCCCATCTTCCTATATAGAAGCTAAGCTAATGCCAGTCAGGCATGGTCTGGTCTGCAGCAGAACAAGGACATTCAATCTACATTCTGAGGCCAGAGAGATGGTACAGCTGAGAAGGAGCTGGCCTTGCATGCAGCAGGCACGGGTTCGTTCTCTGTCACCACACATGGTCCTTTGAGTACCTCCAGGAGAGAGCCCTGAGTGCAGAGCTAGGAGTTAGTCCTGAGCCCTCCCACCAAAACCCAAAACAAAACAAAAACAAATACCAAAAGAATATGACACCCCTTATCCAGGACTCTCAATCAAAAGCTGGCAAGAACGAGAAAAATTCAATTAGCAAGGGTGGATTTGGACTGTCAGCATCAGTAATAATTTTCATTGACACCAGTAACTGCTAAGCGATGCCTAAACCTAGCCTTCAGTAACCTGAGGCTGTTTTATTGTCACTGAACTGGTTAATGTCATATTTTCAGAGAGGTCTTTACTATTAGTCATCCTAGCTCCTGACTATTTAAGGTTACAACCTTTCACCAATCTGGTGAACTAATCAATAAGCTTTCAAAAAATTTCTTTCCTAATTGAATTCATTCAAAATGGACTTCTGTTTTCTGCAACTTAAAAACTTTCCCAAGATGCTTAATAATCAGATGACACTAAGCAAATACATCTTATCAAAACTTTTTAGCATGGAACTGATTATTGATGTATATAATTTTCTGTTACATTCTTAAGTAAAGTTACTCTATGATGCTATGCTCTAACAAAAATAAACACTTTTAATCAGAGCTTATCATTTGAAAAGGAAACACAAAAATACAAATATAGCAACAATCATCTAAGAATGATTTTCATTATGACTCAGAGCCACACTTTATTAAAATTCCTTACCTGTCAGGAATACCTAGCCTCTTGACACTTCTATAAACAGAGAGAGTATTTGCAACATGTCGATAATTAAACCAGAATCGAGATGTACACACCTAAAATATTAAACAAATAAATTATAGTCATAAAATAAGTCAAGGAGTTAAAGAATTATTTCTCTTGAAGTAATGCAGAAAACATCAAAATGCATAAAGAATTGTCAATAAAGCCAGTCTCACTAGATAGACATTTCATAACTAGTATTAAATTTAAAAGACCATTTGGCTTAATAAAAATATCACAGGGCAAGAAAGTTGCTCAGAGTTTGCCTTGCATGTTGGATGCTCTGAGCTCCCTGTGCGGCCCTGAATTCGATGCACTGCAGTATAAAAAAAGAGAGAAAACAAGTAATTGGGAAATTCAATCATATGGTAAACAAACTGTCACTCTCAATTTTGTGATTCTATTATGTTTCTATTTCCAAAACATTAAACCTTTACAATCAAAAATAAAACCTATCATCTCTTCAAAAAAAAAAAAGTTAGCTATCTTGAGTTATAGTAATATTCATTTTGCTTTAGATAGTTTTATAGTTTTAGTTGTATAAAATATGAGATGGACTAAACTATACAAAATAATTCTATATGCACATAAAAAATGGAAAGACGGTGTTGAAGTGAACATAAAACTAGAACCAAATCAAGTAAATTTTATTGATGTGGTAATAAAATTACCAAAAAGAAAGAAAATGGAGCTGGACAGATAGCAAAGCAGGCAGAACACTTGCCTTGTACATGGCTGACTCAGGTTCAATGCTGGGCAAAAGTATCCCTGAGCACTGCCAGGAGTGATGTCTGAGCAGAGAGAGAACAGAAGGTCCTCATATCTGCTGGCTAGGCAAGTAAAGGGAGGGAAGAAAGGAGTGGAAGAGAGAGGAAGGAGAGAGGGGAAGAGAGAGTGAGGGAGTAAGGGAGTCTTGAGGGAGAGAGGGAGGGATTCTTAAAAATGATACCAATGGTACCAGAAAGTTTTATACCCTGCCACAAAAATCAGTTCGCATGGGTCACAGAGAGAATCTCGGTGTTTAGGCACAGGTCTTGAATGCACCTGATCCCAGTTCAACCTCCAACACCACATGGTCCCCAAGCATCATTCAGTGTAGCACTAGTGTTTCTTGAACACCAGCAGATGTAGCTCTGGCAGCCCCCAAATATTGCTGGGGTGGCCTGGGTAATACCTACTGACAGGAATGTAAACACAGTCAAGAGGATAATCTGTAATATATATCAAATTTTAAAATGTACTGATCTTTTGCTTTAACTCAAAAAAGAATGCAAGAATATAATCCAAGGGTACAAAAAAAGCACAGTAGAAATGACATATGCACCTATATGTTCATTGCAGTATTGTTCCCAATAGCCAGAATCTAGAAACAACCTGAATGCCCGAGAACAGATGACTGGTTAAAGAAACTTTGGCATATCTACACAATGGAATACTACACAGCTGTTAGGAAAGATGAAGTCATGAAATCTGCTTGTAAGTGGATGGACACGGAGAGGATCATGCTAAGTGAAATGAGTCAGAAAAAGAGGGACATAGAATGGATGCACGTATCTGTGGAATGTAAAATAACATATGAGACTAATAGCCAAGAACAGTAGAGACAAGAGTCAGGAAGTAGACAGGAAGATTGCTCTATGGTTGGAAACCAGCCTCGTGAGCTGGTGGAGAAGACAGCTGGGATAGAAAAGGGATCACTAAGTCAATCATGGTTGGAGAGAGCGCTTGGGATGGGAGACGTGCGCTGAAAGTAGATAAAGGACCAAACATGATGGCCTCTCAGTATCTGTATTGCAAACCATAATGTTCAATAGTAGAGAGAGAGAAAGAAAGAAACTGTCTGCCATAGAGGCAAGGGATGGGATGGGGTGGGTTTGGAGGGAGGGATACTGGGGACATTGGTGGTGGAAAATGTACACTGACGGAGGGATCATTGTATGACTGAAA
The DNA here is from genome assembly GCF_027595985.1 of Sorex araneus. Taxonomy (NCBI): domain Eukaryota; kingdom Metazoa; phylum Chordata; class Mammalia; order Eulipotyphla; family Soricidae; genus Sorex; species Sorex araneus. The sequence goes on from NC_073306.1 coordinate 65,845,695, forward strand.
GTCAAACATGAAAGCTTTGTAACTGTATTTCACAGTGATTCAATTAAAAAAATGGAAAAAAGTATGTGAGAAATATGTATTCAGGGCTTTTGCTATAATGTTCAATGTATTAGTAAAATTCAGAAACAAAAAGCTGGAAACAAAATCACTACAGTATCAGTAGCAAAAAATCTGCAGATTCCATAATTTGAGCAGAGTATAATTATAGTGGAATTAGTCCTAATGAAAACCTGTGCACCCGATGCATTTCACCACAAACAAAACGCTTTTTCTCATCCACTACAACGGCATTCTTCAACCTTTCAACTCCTGCACCTAGCCAACACACTAGTGCAAAGACTGGTGGTTGTAAAGTTATAACTAAGGTGCTTGACCAGTGGTTTTCAACCTTCCCACATCTGTAGGCCAGCACCTATCCAGGAACTGGCAATTGGAGACCGCTGGATTACAGAATTTTGTGAGTACTGACCTAAATATCTGCTCCCATTTCTCTAGCAGTTAGCAATTTCTGGACTAGAAGGCAAGACCAAAACAAACAAACAAACAAAAAACCCTTAATAAATCTTGTCACATACTCACTGGATCAAAACCAAAAAAAGACAAACCCCAAACCTAGCAAATTATGAAAGAGCAAGCAACAAAATCTCTCAGACTTCTTAAGGAAAGGAGGGGTGGAGAGACCACTGTATCACTGTGTCACTGTCGTCCCACTGTTCATCGATTTGCTTGAGCGGGCACCAGTAACGCCTCCATTGTGAGACTTGTTGTTACTGTTTTTGGCATATCTAATATGTCACGGGTAGCTTTCGAGGCTCTGCCGAGCAGGTGGGATACTCTCGGTAGCTTGCCGGACTCTCCAAGAGGGACTGAGGAATCGAACCGGGATCGTGCAAGGCAAACGCCCTACCCACTGCACAATCACTCCAGCCTCGAAATAAGATTTTTACATTTACATAAATAACTTCTTTTGTTAAATAATGGCAAAAAAATTTTTTTTCAAAGTAGATTCTGATAAGGAAATGGATTCACCTTTCCTATCTTTCTCTGATGGCAAAAGTCTCATTCAAGCATTACTGAGGTGGCCTGCGTAATCCCACAAGCTTTAGAACTGCACTGCAGAGAATCACAAGGAGTGCCCCCAAATCTCATGAGCACTGCTTGGGAGGCCCCAAAAGAGAGGAAAAAAATAAAATATACTTTACTGATGAGTCACCAAGTCTGAGTTAGTGTGCAAAACAGCTGGTAAAATATGAAAAAACTGCAATTGTGAAATGTTCCAAAATAGTTCTTTTTTCACTTACTATTTTTCATCTCAGATCCAGGTCACTAAGATGGAAGAAAAGCTTGACTAAAAGTCCCCCCCTCCAAGAGAAACTTTAGTATGCGTGTAATATAAGCAACAGGCTCTAGTTCTAAAGGATAAGCCCTTCAGCAGTTAGTACTAGGCACACAGGCAGTTAGTTCCTCTTTTGAAAATTCCCATGGACAAATCACAGTGACTAAAATAAAAATTTTAAAAGAAAAAGAATAGAAAATTTCCACAGAGAGGCTAATCATGGACAAGCCATTGTTTCCCCACGGAACAAATCACCTCAGATTGGTAGAACTCAGTCCGCATCCTGATACCTCCATTTTTAAGGGCCACCAAAAACCTGTCCCCTAATTTTGAGCAGCTCTTGTTCAATTTCATCAAAAAAATAAAATAAAATTTCTTCTGAGGGACAGCATATAAAAGATATTCTTTCTTGGAGAACAAGACAAAAAGCCATGACCCATCATACAGTGCTCTAATACCAATACAATTTTATTTACTACAATACACATAACAATGGTCATCACCCTTGATTTCTTCTAGAAATTTCTAATTACCTAATTACAGACTTTTATGAAATGATTCTCAACAAACTTATAAGGCTTCAAGGGATAGAGAGATACTAAAGTGGGTAGGGCACTTTCCTTGCAAGCAACTGACCCAGGTTCCATCCCAGGCACCATATTTGGTCCCCAGAGCCTTGCCAAGAGTGATCTCTGAACACAGTCAGGAATAATAAACCCTGAGCACCACCAGTTGTGGAAAAGAAAAAAGAAACAATTTCTAAGACTTTATTTATTTATTTATTTATTTTTGCTTTTTGGGTCACACCCAGCGATGATCAGGGGTTACTCCTGGCTTTGCACTCAGGAACTACTCCTGGCGGTGCTTGGGGGACTATATGGGATGCCGGGGATCGAACCCGGGTCGGCCGCGTGCAAGGCAAACGCCCTACCCGCTGTGCTATCGCTCCGGCCCCACAATTTCTAAGGCTTTAATCATTCAGTTACTCTGCCTTTGGGCTTAGAAATGTAAATTCCATCTTAGATACTTGTTCTGCACAAGTTGAATTACTCTAACCAATTCCTTTACAGCTTCCCCACATCCACACAATTGACATTTCCCAGTTAATATCCTTTGCTTGACATGCTATCTATCCCCTTATTTTTCCACAAAAATCAGCTTCCTTTCTTGCCTCTAAATTTTCTCAACCTTCTTCCTCATTGACTGGAGTAACAGCACAGCAGGTAGGGTGTTTGCCTTGCACTCGGCCAACCCAGATTCGATTTCTCTGTCCCTCTCGGAGAGACTGGCAAGCTACTGAGAGTATTCCGCCCGTGTGGCAGAGCCTGGCAAGCTACCCATGGCATATTCGATATGTCAAAAACAGTAACAACAAGTCTCACGATGGAGACGTTACTGGTGTCCACTTGAGCAAATCGATGAACAGTGCTACAGTGCTTCCTAATTAATCCTTTCATAACTTTATACAACTTACTGCCTTCTAATTATGAACATGTCAGTAAATGAAACCCAGTGTAAATGAAACCCCAGTATTATCCAAATATTTTTTAAACACAGGCAAAGCAAAACTATATTCTATTTAGGAAATTGAAAATACAAACCTGGGAACTCATAATTCAAGAGCAAAAAAGAATAAAAAGGGGGGAAAATGGCCAATAAGTAAACCTTACTAAGAATCAGAACCATACAATTATAAATTAAAACAAAAGCAGCAGTCAGAAAGAAAAGAGAGGGCCAGGGGTGTGCCTTCACTAGTAGCACACATTCCTTGTACGTGGAGGTCCTGAATTCTAGTCCAGCCCTGCATTCATGCCTCCAGTACTAAGTGATACTTCTTTTTTCTTTTGGGGGTCACAAGAGGCAGTGCTCAAGGGGTTACTCCTAACTCACCGACTCCTGACAGTGCTCAAGTATCAAAGCACATGCTCTTGCTCTTGGCCTTTGAACTCTCTCTCCAAATCCAAATCTCCAAATCCTAATCTTTCATCTTTTAAACATTTATTTTTTTTTTGGGGGGGGGCATGGTCTGAACTCTCTACAATGAGCATTTATTTTTGTGCACAGAAAAACAGAATGTTTAATAAAAACAAAATAACATGAAAAGTATTAAATTCATGACAATTATTAGCATTGTTGAAACAAGCCAACATCTCATCAAAAACTTCCTTGAAGAATATAGCACCCTTCGACGAGAAGCAATCGTACAGCAGATAGGGTGCAGTCTAGCACATAGCCAATGGGGTTTGATTCACAGCACCCCAGATGGTCCCCCAAGCCTGCAAAGAGTGACCCCTCTTTGAGCATGAGTCAGGAGTAAACCCTGAACACCACCAGATGTGGCCCATTCAGAAAAAAAAAAAAAAAGAAGAGAACAGAATCAGCATCCTTAACTTATTCTATTCATATGACCACTTGACAGATGTTCTAAAGATAAAGAACATAACTAGTCCAAGTAGTGAATTAAAAATATTAACCAGAGACCAGAGAGGTAGTATAAAAGATTGAGAAGTTTACCTTGTATCCCACTGACTCTTGCTCAAATCCCCAGTACCTCATCTGGTCCCCAAGCACCAACATGGGTCTGAGCACAGAATCAGGAACAGCTCCTGAGCAGTACAGAGAACATCTAAAACCTTCCTTTCCCAAATAACAAAATAAAATCATCATCATTATCATCATCACTGTCATCAATTTGCTCAAGCGGGCACCAGTACTGTCTCCATTGTAAGACTTTTTGTTACTGTTTTTGGCATATCTAAGATGCCACGGGGAGCCTGCCAGGCTCTGCCATGCGGGCGCGATACTCTCTGTAGCTTGCCGGGCTCTCCGGGAGGGACAGAGGAATCGAACCGGGGTCGGCCGCCTGCAAGGTAAACGTCCTACCCGCTGTGCTATTGTGCTACTCGAGCTCAATACAGTTAAATAAAACTCGAATATAATAAATATAGCCAAATCAACAAGTTTATTTGTTCTAAAAGAAAATAAGTTTTATTCTTCAGGAAAAAAAAAGATTCAAAAATTTCCAGAGATATATCTAAAGTAAAAAGCTAGACATACCTGTATAAAATACACTTACCAAAACAGCCCAGTTGTTTGTATGGCCACTTCTAAAGAACTCCTCTGCTTGATCCTATCAGCCAAATAATAGCAAAATTGATTAGCAGAAAAGAACACATTTCCCAGCATAAAGACCAATGAAGGCCAGTAAAATAATGCAGTTTTTACAACTGTATTAACAATAACTCATTATTAGGCAAGTTCATAAAAATTCTAGTACTTAACGTTATGAAAGATAAACAAAATTTTTCTTAAATTTTAGTTTGGGGCATTATTGGGAGGGAACTATTTACTTTTGAACAATGATCTTAAACACAGTCAGTTCTTGTTCCTAGTCCTCTAATTTTCTATCAGATCAAATTGAATGAATCCTTTCATGTTTTAATTTTATACAAAAAAAAAATACCCTGATTGTTGAAATTTCTTTTAACATTCATCCCTACTCTGTGCTAGCTGCTTCTCTGGAACTCACCAACACTCACCAATTATTTCATTTGATCTCACCAATACACCTGCCTAAGCACATTCTCTGGCATACTATCATGTACCATTTCATTCATTTTATTTGCCATCAAGGAAAATTAAAAATCTGAGTACTCAAACCCATTTAGACACCCAATAATTTTAATTATATACCAAAATAATAGTATTTATAAACTATAAAGTAGATCTCAGATCTATTCCCAAACAGAATTCATAACTAGAACAGTGAGAATGAATTTAAATTTGGGTCCTACTACTTCTAGCTATATAAACTTAAAAAATCTTTTTAACTTCTTTATGCTTTCATTTCCCCAGCTATAAATGGGTAATATTACCTGGCTCAAAGAAGTTAGGAAGGGTGACTGAAACATTTACTACCTAACAAATGTTAGCTGTTTTAATTTTCAGGTGAAATTTCAGGAAAATTTCAAGAGAACCGAAATGTTAAAAATCATTCAACTGCATTATTTATTTACACATACGTATACACATTTTTCAACCTGTCACAACAGCTTCCTAGATCCAAGAGAAAAACAATGTGCTAGGATGTGGGCAGTGGTGCTGTGTGGTGTTGGAACTATGTCCAGGAAACCATCATGAACAACAGCATTGCAAGTCACACAAAATCAACTTAAAAAAGTTAAAAAAGGAATGAACCAAAATAAAAGTAGAAAGGGAAAAAAAAGGAAGAGATAGGAAAAGAAAAGAAAAGAAAAGAAAAGAAAAGAAAAGAAAAGAAAAGAAAAGAAAAGAAAAGAAAAGAAAAGAAAAGAAAAACAATGTACCATATTGAAACAAGAGAAGTTTAGAAATTTATAGATTTGTGTTAGGCCCAGATCCCATCCTTCTGGCCATGAGACAGATATATTACCTAGCTCTTTAGACTTGAATTTAGTCATATGAAACATGAGTTTGTCCAATAATCTTTAATTTCAGCTTCAAAATTATTATATCACTATCTTTAAGTGAAAAAATTGAGCTGGCAAGACTCTTCTGTGTTTGCAGGCACTGCAAAGCTATTCACTCAACATACAGTTAACAGATCACCTGTTATGCGCTCAGGTACAATGTTAAAAATAAAGTGATAAAAAAGCACCACTAAAGCAGACTAATTTCTCTCAAGAATCCCACAGGAAGACAAGCAAGAAAACTTATCACTGAAAGGTGAAAATGTTCATTCATCAAATCCATTGAGCATCATCTGGCTGCAGTCTGTTCCCCAGGCAGTCAATATTTGCCTTTAAAGAAGTTATTACCCATCTTGATAGAAAGACATTAAACAGGTAAGGGCAAATCATAAAGTCTATAAAGGTGAGATACAGTGTATCATGAAAGAGTTTAATGGGGCAACTGACCTGACGAGGTGGGTAGAGGAATGTCAGAACATTTGCACTAAAATCCAAAAAATGAAGATAAATCCAGACAGAGGGAATATGTGCCCTAATGGCAAAGGGCACATAAAGGTTTTGAAAAGCCAAAAGAAGATTAGCAGAACTATAAACTGCGGGAGGAAGGGAGTGGGAAGAGAAAATGTGAGAGGGAGGGAGTACAGAAGCAGGAGAGAGGCAAGGCCAGGGAGAAGGGGAGCAAAGGGGGAAAAAAGGTGGGAGGGAGACCCAGGAAAAGTGATGGTGTAGGGGGGAGAAGGAGGAGACAAAGAGACAGAGAGAGATATAAGGAGAGACAGAGAGACAGAGAGAGAGAGAGAGAGAGAGAGAGAGAGATGGTATATGTAGAATGGAATCAAAGTATACAGGGTTTGTTTGTAGTTTGGTGATAAAAATTTTGTTCCTTATGCTTTAGAGCAACATGTAAGTGTCTAATGAGTGATACAATCAGATTTACTTTCTTTTATTTATTTACTCTGGGTACAGGCTGGAGAACAGACTAGAAAGAGGAAAATATGACAAGATAACTAAAAACATGAAAGGGTCATAACAGGTAAATGCTATACTAGTCAACTGTACAAATTACAACATTAAAGGCGGAGGTAAACAATTCATAAAGATGATAAGAGGTTATACTTCTATTTTCCCATTAAAGAGATAGGAAATGGAAGGAAATGTGGCAATGTGGAAAAAGCACTGCACCTGTGAAACTACAAAAAAGAGTAATAATATTTACAATAATGTACACATGTTAGAATAAAAGAGGAAAATGGAAGAGCTTCTATTCCTGTCATCTTTATAAATACTAAATATACAAGCTAGCAGTAATTCACTGACACATAGAGGCCATGATCAACAGCTTTTTTTTTTTTTTTTTTTTTTTTTTTGCTTTTTGGGTCACACCCGGCGATGCACAGGGGTTACTCCTGGCTCTGCACTCAGGAATCACCCCTGGCCGTGCTCAGGGGACCATATGGGATGCTGGGATTCGAACCCGGGTCGGCCGCGTGCAAGGCAAACGCCCTACCCGCTATGCTATCACTCCAGCCCCTCAACAGCTTTTTTTAGAGAAACTTCTGGAAAAGGGTTGGGACCCTTTTAAATTTGAGAGTCCTCTGATCTAAACTCAGGATACTGAAGTGCTGGGTAAAATGAGCTCCAGTATGAAAAGTAGACACAAACTTTATTCTGTGTGCAATGGAAAACCATTAAAAGGGTTCAGAAAAACCTGATCTGGTTTATATTTTATGAAGATGAATGTAGCATCTAAGTAAGGGATGGGAAAACAAGTAAGTAAGCCTGGGAAAACAAGCTGAAAGTAATCACATCAGGGTTGGCATTAGAAAGGCAGAACTGGGAAGCTGAAATCACTGTTTATGTGTTCAACACAGAATTTGGTAATAATTAAAACGTAGGAGTAAGAGTAGTTTATTGAAAATACCCAGATTTCAAATTTGAAGACATCCTCATAGAACATAAGGCAAAAAGAAGATAAAAGTGCACACAGACGCATGGATAAAGAAACCGACATGTACACACAATGGATTATTACTCAGCTATAAGAAAAGATAAAATCTCCCAGTTGGCTGCAACTTGGATGGGAACTGGAAGAGGCTGAGTGACGTAAGTCAGAGAGAGAGAGAAGGACAAGTACAAGATGATCTCACGTATTTGTGTTATACAGAGACAAAATAAGTCAATAGTATGGAATGAAGACAAAATTGGGGACCTTGACTGACGAAATTGACATTACCAAGCAGTAGGGAGAGAGAGGTAGACCAGAGGTAACATATGGGCAGTGGTGGTGAGTCTCGGGCATTTTGTTGGTGCTGGGGGTGGGGGTGAAGGTGCAGAAACTGTGCCTCAAAACCAACCATAACACTATCGTAACCATGTCACTGAAACTGGAATGAAAAAAAAAAAACTAACGAATCAAAATAACAGGCTTCTTGAGCGTGCACATTTACAAGGCGAGGGTCTTGCCTAGGACGGCCGGCAGGCACCTGTGAAGGCGCCTGTCAGATGCCCACGGCCTGCGTCACTCGCTGCAAGGAGCAGGAGGGGCTGCGTCCACCTGCCTCCTGGCCCGGACCCGGTCGCAAAGGGCCGCCACACCCCGAAGCCTCCCAGGTCTGCGAGCGTTTCCTCCTCTGAAAAGGAGGGAAAGGCTGGAAGGGGCCGACGCAGCCCCCTGCAGGGACCCCCTTACGGTGGCCCCGTCCGCCCCTCGCGGCCGCGGGTGGGCACCTGCGCTCACTGCCTGGGCACAGCCATCTGCCCTCCCAGAGCCCTGGCGCTCACAGCAGGAGCCTGGACTCCTACCTCGATCTCACTAGTAGCCAAGCTGCCGCAGGACAAGAGCAACATCCCAGCCGCGGCAATGAATGCCGGGCTGGAGGAGCAGGAAGCCACCATGTTTCCAGGCGTCAGTGCCAGGAGGGGCGGAGCGAGTGCCGTAAAGCAGCCTGTGTTGTGTTTTTTTTTTTTTTAAATCTATTTTGCGACGCCAACTCCGCCGCTAGGAGACCGCCCCCCGCCTACCTTTGTAAATCAGCGCTTGCAAGGGCCAGAACTTCCTTCTAAAAAGCTGGGGAGTGGCCGGTGCTTTGATCTTGCCCTGCCTATTTTTATGTGTTTATAGATATATTTATATAGATGTATTTAGTGGTGAGGCAGATATACATGTTTAAATTTGTTTTCAAAAGTGAACGAGAAAAAGCTGTGATCGCAGAAACTTCCAAAACTATTTTCCTTATTTGCAAAAGGCTGCCAGTCCTCTAAAAAGCATGAAGTGGAGGAAAGAGCTCACAGTGAGAGACACTTAAAAAGACCATCCATCGAATCGATTTCACAAGGGAACAGTGTGGGTGCTGCAACCCTAATGAACTCTATTAAGTATGAACATAGAGGAGTTTCTGTAACTGTGGAACAAACACATCTCGACTGATGTTTAATATGCTCTCCTGTGTGTTCATCCGAATCTGTTCACTGTATGCGGTCGATTTTAAGGATTTTTTTTAAGTCTTTTTAATCTACCATAACAAAACATGTTCTCTACTGCTTTATGTTCTTTCTGATTTATTGCATAATGGTTATAGGGAATTTCATCTTTGATGCCTCTGCCAGATATCCACTGTACTATATAATGCAACATGTCCAAATTTCACTATAAAAATAATGTAACGAGGGCTAGAGCAATAGCACAGCGGGTAGGGCGTTTGCCTTGCACCGCGGCCTACCCAGGTTCTATCCCCAGCATCCCATATGGTCCCCTGAGCACTGCCAGGAGTAATTCCTTAGTGCAAAGCCAGGACATGTAACCCCTGTGCATTGCCGGGTGTGACCCAAAAAAGCAAAAAAAAAGTAACGAATATTTTAGTGTATACCTGTTTTTTTTTTTAATTTGCTGAATTATTTTCTATGGACATTTTTTTTTCTGGAACAAGAATTTTGGGCTAAGAGATATAAAAGCTTTAGTGCTAATCGATGAAGTTGTACAAAATGTACAAACTTAAAGTGTATAACCTAGCACAGTATTTAACTCTTATTTTAGCATCTAAACTCCTTGGTAAGTTTCCTCAAGGTTGTTAAACTTCTTGTTTTATTGCTGTAAGAACCTGATGTCTCACCTTTTAGTTATAAGCTGTGTATTTATGCTATCATAAATGTCCTTACCAAAGCTTTGTTTCACATTTGAATTATTTCTTTTTTTTTTTTATATTTTATTTTTACTTTATTTATTTATTTATTTTTTGCTTTTTTGGGTCACACCCAGCGATGCTCAGGGGTTACTCCTGGCTTTGCACTCAGGAATTACTCCTGGCGGTGCTTGGGGGACCATATGGGATGCCGGGGATCGAACCCGGGTCGGCCGCGTGCAAGGCAAACGCCCTACCCGCTGTGCTATCGCTCCGGCCCCTGAATTATTTCTTTACAATACAGTAAACTGACCTTTCCCATACTTCATGCTTATATTTTTCCATTTTCTTGTCTCTCTTTTTATCTGTTTCTTTTATGTTAGTATTTTGTAAGATATTTAAGGTTAGATAATCAAATTTCAGGTTTTCCTTTGTGGAGCTAAGAAAGTTAACATACTACCAGAATGTGTTTATTCATTCTTTTATTCATTAACTTATTTTTTGTTATTTAACAAGAACCTTCTGATTACTGATAATGTACCAGGATATTATTGCAAATAAAGTTTTTGCTCTGATGAAGTTTACATGCTGGTAAAGTAGACAATAAGGAAAAGAAAAGAAAATATAAAAGTGAACATGATCATTTATGAATAAGTAAAATTATAAATTTTGCAGGGGGACAGTAATTCACTGGGTTAGTAAAGAAAAAATCTTTTATAGAAATAACACTTGATCTGACACACAACTTTCTACATAAGTTTGCATTTATTTGCCATTTATTAAATTTATTTGCATTTATCAGCTCATTTATTAAATCCTGGTGGAAAGATAATATTTCTAGCCTTTCTCTCCCATTGGCATACATATTCATTTAGAAGCCAGCACCATGTTACCTAATGTTATGTTGTTTAAAGCTAATGGGAGTGGTACCTTCAACCTCCATCCAATGGGGGTTTGTCAAAGAGACTGAAACAAACAAATATATAAGGAGACAAATAAACACACAGGGACTGTTCAAGCTTCACGGTCACGTGGGCAGCCATAAGTGAATGCACACACTGATACAACATTGCTTTCCACCATGGCTGCCAGCATGCTTAAACCATGCTTAAACCATTGTTTAAGTTTCAAGAGACCATTAAGAACATGGTTTAAGTTGCTAGAGACCATTAAGAACAATTAATAAACACATCAAAATTCAGTCATTACAAGCAAAGCAGAGGCTAGGATATTTCATAGAGTCATTCAGTAGACATCCTTAACATATAAAGTTAAAACAGTTTCCTATCCATTGTTGCCTGTTTCCCTCTACATCTAGAAAATCTTAAATTGTTTATATTCTATAATTTCCTGGGTGCATTTTGGCTTATTCTGTAATCTAGTCTATTTTTTTCTTGGACACATTTTTATTGACGGTTTATATTCAAAGACCTAATTTTATACGCCAAGAATATAAAAATCCAGGATACTATCTTGACCTTAGGATTGGGTTTTTGTTAGGGGGGATGATCTCCCACATTATGTTTATTATTATTATTTTGGGGGTTTTTTTTCTTAAAAAAATGACACCCAACCATGTTCTACCCTGTAGTTTCCAGTGGGGACTCTTGGATCTGTGCTCAAGGGCCAACTCCTGGAAAGGCTCACAGGGTTCTAGAGTTCTAGGGATCTAGGGATCAAATCTGGGTCAGCTGCATGCAAGGCAAGAGTCTTCCCTGGCCCTAAAGTTCTTGTAAATATTTGCATAGAGCAATTTGGAAGATGAATTTGTAAAAAACCTATTGTAAATACTTTCGTAACAAAAAAATACTATTACAGATACTTCACCTTGTAACAGTGATTTTCCCATAAAATATGAGATTGAGGAATGAGCTCTTAGAGGATTTTTACTTTCCACTCCTCAGAATTGCTTGAACTCTTTTTTCGTTTGTCCTGAATTTATATTTATCCTGAAATAAAATTAAAAATAACTATTTTAAAAATTAGCTCATGTTACATTAAAAGACAGTAGATAAATTATTTATGGGATAATTCTGAATCATGAAAGACAAAAGAGGAAATTAACAAAATCTTACTCATTTTCATCCCAGAGTATTGAGATTATGGATAGTCTATTTTCATATATTCATTCAGTGATTATTCATTGAACATCTATTTTGCTCAATAGTCTGCTAGGAAATAATAGTGCAGATGGGATTAAGACAGATAAAATTATAATCCCTGTCCTCATAAAACTCAGTAGAAAAAGTATAAAGAGATAAATCTTATAAAGTATTAATATACTATACTGTGACAAATTCAACAGAGTGTTGGTACCATTATCAGTTACTGGGTCAGTTTAACCTTGTAAGGTAATACTTGGTTGAAGAATTTCAATTTACTAAATTTTTCTAAACTTCAATTTTTTACTAAATTTTTCTTAACTTCAATTTTATTACACTTCAATTTTATTACACTTCAATTTTACTAAAATAAAGTTTGCTAGACAAAGATGGGAAACAAAATTACTTTGTTTCTACAAAAAGCATATACCACATTTATTATAAAAATCACTGTATCACTGTATCACTGTCATCCTATTGTTCATCGATTTACTCGAGCGGGCATCAATAACATCTCCATTCATTCCAGCCCTGAGACTTTAGCAGCCTCTCCTTATTTGTTTTTCCCAACGATTGGAGGCTCTTTTCAGGATCAGGGGAATGAGACCTGTTATTGTTACTGTATTTGGCATATCGAATACGCCACAGGGAGCTTGCCAGGCTCTTCCATAACCAAATAAATCACTGTCATCCCGTTGTTCATCGATTTGCTCTAGCAGGCACCAGTAACGTCTCCATTGTGAGACTTTTTTTTACTGTTTTTGGCATGCCAAATACGCCACGGGTAGCTTGCCAGGCTCTGCCGTGAGAGCGAGATACTTTCAGTAGCTTGCAGTAACTTTCAGGGCTCTCAGAGAGGGCCAGAGGAATCTAAACTGGGTCAGCTTCGTGCAAGGCAAATGCCCTACCCACTATGCTATCACTCCAGCCCAACCAAATAAATAGACAGATAAAATGTTAATAGTGGTTCAGTGTACAATGTCTGCCAACAGCAGCCTCCTGGTAGTGTTAGCAGCCTGTTACTGGTAGAATTGCCCTAAGGGACCCGGTGACAGTTCTGTGTGATAGATTTGTCCTATTACTATGCCCATATTAAGGCTTCAAACAAAGTGGGTAACATGTGGTTGAGGCTCTACAGTGGTCCTAGTTCAAGTCCCTGGCAACCAGAGATCCATTATCACCAGGAAAAAGGGCTTTATTGAGTTTAATGTGGATAACATGGTGGCTGACAAGAGGCTCATCTGAGATAGCTGTGGGGTTAAATACATCTCTAACTCTGGGCCTCTGGACAAATGATGGGTACCTCAACACTCCTGAGAGTGCAGGTGCTGTCCCTCCTGAATTCTTCCTCCCCGCAATGCCCCAATATATCCTTCCAATCATATATATCACAGTATCAATGTATCACTGTCATTCCATTGCTCACAGATTTGCTCAATCGGGCACCAGTAATATCTCCATTGTGAGATTTGTTACTGTTTTTGGCATATCAAATACGCCATGGGTAGCTTGCCAGGCTCTGCCGTGCAGGTATTGTAAAAATGAATATTTTTATTTTGAAAGAACTTCCTCCCTTTATACAACTACTCAATGTTAAAAGTGATCTATTCTATTTGCTTTACTCAAATTTGATAAACCAGACTCTCTCTCTTTCCAGTCAAATGAAATATTTAAGTTAATAACTTGAAGCTATCGGACAAAAAGATAAAATAATGATTAAATAGGCATCATCTTAGAGTTTAAGGGGGATTATTATTAGATTCATTAATTTATTTCAAAATTATTAGATTTATTAATTTTGAATATCAAAAAGGGTTTATGTGAGATGCTTACAGTTGATTTTGAGGGAAATATGATTCAATCTCTTTGTCAGTTGAAGATGGGTTTTTTTGTTTTTTTGTTTTTTTGCTTTTTGGGTCACACCCGGCGATGCACAGGGGTTGCTCCTGGCTCTGCACTCAGGAACTCAAGAATTACTCTTGGCAGTGCTCAGGAGACCATATGGGATGATGGAATCGAACCCGGATCAGCCGTGTGCTATTGCTCCAGCCCGAAGATGGTTTTTATAGAACCAAAGTGAAGAAGCAAATAAAAGAAAAAAATCATTTAAAAAATGAACAGAAAATTTATCACTAACAGATTTTTTTCCTCAAGGAAATTTCATAAATCAAAAGCCAGATACTAAAAAATAAGGATTAAAAATTTCTCAGCATTAGAATCTGGTAACAGCTATAATTTCCAGATGAATAGCAATGTGTCAAGTTATAGTTTGATAGCACTTTCAAAAAGCAAGAGTGGAGGAGAACATCTTCATAATTAATCTGGCCTAATGGTGCTTGTAAAACCAAAACAAAGAAAAATAGAGAGCTATTAATAAATACCATGCCACCAAAAAATAACTAAATGAGTAAAATATAATTTTATTTAAGTGATCCATTTTATTTGTTCACTTGCTTGCTTCTCAATATTCGTGTTTATAGCATTTTGAATAATAACATCCTTTAATGAGAATCAGCATAAATATCCTTGTTTTCAAGAAACAGTATCATGATATAAAACAAATAATAGTGACATAATAAGAATTTATTATTGACAAAAGATATTTATGTTAGCTGCATTTCAAAAAAGTCTATAAATAGAAGAATCCATGTCATTTTAAAAATAAAGACAGACTTCAGATATTCTTATTATCAATGAAATAAAAATATTTAGACTTTTTAATGGATTCAATAGCATACTGTAAAATGTATGAACAATCAGAAACTCAGAATGTAGTCTGAGGTGTTGGAATGATAGTACAGCAGGTAGGGTGTTTGTCTTACACCCTAGCAGACAGGTACCCTGGCACCCTGTATAGTCCTTCCAGGAGTAATTAATAAGATAGTAATTAGTAATATACTTCTTGCATGAGCACTTGCAGGAGTAATTCCTAAAAGCAGAGCCAGGAGTAACCCCTGAGTATCAGCCGGGGTGGCCCAAAAAACAAACAAAAAAATATAGCCTGATTGGAAAGAAGTTTTTTGCAGATGTAGTTAAAATAAGGATCAAGATTAATTCATGTTCTATTAGGATAACGCCTTAAATACAGTAACTGTGTCCTTATCGAAACAAAACAAAACAAGCCCACAGAAACTCTTCAGACAAGAAAGTCAGATAAGATGGTGGAGTGAAGCAATGCCAAAAATTTTTAAGGAGAGCTAGGAGCTAGCAATCCTTCTTAAGGCTTTCAGAAGGAAACACAACCTTACTGACACCATATTTTTGAATGTTTTATCTCATTTCATAACTGTGTGAGAGTACACTTCTAATGTTTCAGAAACCCAGTGTGTAAGAAATTTTGTATGGCAACGCTAGAAAACTGATGCAGGATCTAACATGGCTATTTGCACAACCCACCACATATGTTTTAGTATTATACTGCCTGAATTTGTTATTTTCTCTATTTCTTAAATTCTTTATCTGTAGAAATTGAGATGAACATAGAAAAGTTTGTTTTGGGATGATTAAAGCAATTATATACTCATCCCATTAACAATTATGAACATGCTAATCCAGATTATTTTGCTCAAAAGTAATGGAAATCTGGCAGGGAAAATAGCTGAAAGGGTTAGTGCTCATATCAGAGTAACAAGCCAGGAGTTGCTCCTGGGCACCATCAGGTGGCCCAAAACAGAATAAGAAAAAAATAATTAACAGGAATTCCCACTAAGACGATTCAAATCATAAGGATATTTAATTTTTGGTAAAATTATCTATCTTCTAAAAAGTGGTCTTACAATTACATTGCAGCAGATTTCATTGCAAATAGTGATAACTCATTGTTTAAATGAGCATTTTTCTGAGTGCTAGTACTTTTATGCGTGTCTTCATAGACTTAGCTTTTCTGGATTTTCTCTTTTGTGGTTTTTATTTGGGGGGAGAAGTAAACTATTTTTATTTAGAAAGTTAAAAATAGGGAAACATTGTTCAAGAAAGAACACAGACTTCTCCAGAGTTGACAGAGTCTAGAGAACACATCTTAGGCGGAGATCCGGGTGAATCTCCAAGATGGAGAATCTGCTTTCTAGTAAATTTCATGCTCACACACATTACCTATTTTAAGTCATATTTTATATTTTCACTTGTGTAGGATAACATTGGTGTGTCCTTCCTCCCTGGCTGCTGGTGTTTGTATTTGGTGATTGCCCCCCAACTTGTCAATTACCTTTGTCTCCTGATCAGATTCTGACTTGTAAATATTGTCTTTCTCTTCTCCTTAATGTCCCTTGCGTGGTTAGTTATTTCAGAGCAATTGTTTTTCGTATAGTTACAGGAAGATAGTTAAAAAGACAAGCCTGTGTTAGGGCGCGGATAGAGATCTCCCTTTAAGGACAAAGAGACTCCAGAGACCGCAAACAGCAAGCAGGGTTTACTGTAAGACTGGCTAGCCAGGGTCGAGCTGCCTACGCGGACACGCAGGTCCAGCAGGTTGGGCAAGACCCCGAGCTTCTCCAAAGGAGATCTTATATAGGCCTTCACTGGCCGTTACAGCAGAGTCTGAGATTTTCATAGCCAATAGATTTGTAACCACACATACTTTCCTAACCAATCTGTTTAAAAAGACATCACTCCTTAGCCTATAGTTTTAAAGATCAGCATTTGCGTCAGTGCTTAGGAACGTCCTGAGTTTTAGGGCAGTCGTGGGTCTTGTGACATGGGTCTTGTGAGAGACATCTGGTTACCTGGTCTGACCATCACCCTTCTCATGACTTGCAACTCGGGGTGCCTGTATCCAAGTTCCTTGCTCAGGGGCAGAAAAACCAGTTATTTTGCGATGCAGATTCCGGTAAAAAGAGTCTTGAGAAAGCTAAATTAATTCCTGTGGTCCGTTCTGGGCCTGTTCCTCACAGCCTGTGCCTTGGGAGTTGATTGACTCCAGATAATATTACCTCCTGGACATCTGCTCTCTCGAGTTAAGCTTCAGTTGCCTTTACTTCCTAGATCCCCAAAAGCAGGGTCCAGATGAGGGACTGGATGGACCCAGGGCAAGGGTGAGCTATGAGCTACCCTGGCATCAAAATGGGCCTGGCCAAAGTGCCCTAATGCTTAACTATAAGTTAAGAGCTTGGTCATGGATAAATTCTGTCATGATCCAAAGGTAATAACTAGATTTGGAACCTGCTGGGATTAGGAATGATCGATCCAGCCTGAGCACTGTAGTCTGAGTCTGTGGTAAGATGTCGCCAGGAGAGTCACCCTATAAGCCTAAAAGTGTCTATTACTATGTCCATACAGATTGGTAAATGTTAGGAAGAATTAAAGGTGCTAATTAAGTTGTAGGTCTAAGGAGAGGAGAAACACACCTTAAGGTCTGTTTCACCCTTTGGGCTGCATGTGGTCAGGATGTCTGGAAAAACATTTTTGATCACACTTCCCGTGGGGAGGCATGGTTGGATGGACAAAGGAAGAATGGGGCCAAGCTGGTTCTGATTAGTTGCCATTTATTCAACCTCTCGTCTCTCCCAGCTCTCTCCAACCCTCTCTCTCTGTGTCTGCCTCTCTGTCTCTTTGTCTCTCTGTCTCTCTCTGTCTCTTTCTCTCTCTCTCTCTCTCTCTCTCTCTCTCTCTCTCACCTCGCAATTCTTTCTTCCCGCTGTATCCGTCTGTTGAGAGGATAAAAAAGAGTGGCTGCAGGGAGAAAGGGGGGTTGATTGATGGATTGGTTGAAGGAGAGGAGATTGAAGGAGAGATGGTTACGGAGACAGCAGAGAGACAGAAGAGAGAGAGATAGAGGAGACGGATACAGCAAGAAGAAAGAATTGCGCAGTTAGAGAGAGATAGAGAAAGAGAGGGGGGGTAGGAGAGAGCTGAGAGAGATGAGAGATTGAACTAATCAGCAACCAGCTTGGCCCTCATTCTTCCTTCGTTCGTCCAAGGCAACAGCCATCCCGGATGGATAAGCTGCTCAAGAGCACCAAACACAGGTGGTGAGAGAGAGCCTCCCAGAGATCCCGCAAACATCCTTTCACATGAAATCCCCAATTGCGGGAGAGGCTTACACAACCCAAGAGGGGGATTTACACAGCTCTGTATGTGGGATTCTCACACACTTGCTTTATTATTTTTGAAATACCTCTCAAAATGCAGATATTGATTTTGTATTGATTTTAGAAATTTCAACTAGGTTCTTCCTCTCCTGTTATGTTTGTGAATGCCCTACAGAAAATAAATCCTTACCTTAATAAAATGAAAGTATACAAATTACAGAATTATTGTGAACTTTATTATTTACACACCTATTTCTTATGTGAACTTTAAATATTGCTATAGATATTATTCATTTCTCCCTAAAACTCCCAGAAGAGTCTTAACGTTCTTCCATTTCTATATGCTCAAAATATTTATCTATTTTATCAATTGTTTTATTGACTCTTAGACTGAATAGAATTGTACATTTTGATATCAAGAATCAATCCTTACTCATCTTGTTTTCCCATGACTAATTTATTATTGTCATGCCAAAAATCTACCTTGAATCAAAATAAAATTGAAGTCTCAAAGAAATTCAAATAAGAAAAATACTAGAGTATAGCATAACTATAGAAATCACAAAAAGTTTTATATTAAAAAGTTAAATAGGATGGCATAAAGCCTCAAATAAAATGGAATAGAAAATAATTTCAAAAGATTTCTAAGAAAGAACTACTATCCAAAATATATGAAGAACTCTAAAATTCAAGAATAGAAAGCACAATCTCTAACCTGATTAAAAAGTGTGTAAAAGAGATAAAGTGACACCTTAACAAAAAAAGATATACAGATGGCAAATGAGCATATGAAAAAATTTTAATATCATATGACATTAGGGAAAATCTAGTTGAAACAATAATGAGATATCACTACATACCTGTGAATGGCTAAAATCCAAAACACTGGCATTACCAAATGTCAGGGAGAATGTGGAAGAGGAACTCTCACATGTTTCTGGTGAGATTTAAAAAATATATAGTACAGTAATTTTGGAAGACAATTTGGAATTTAATGCATTCTTAACTTACAGTCAAGCAACTATAGTCCTTGGTATTTACCCAAATGAACCGAAGGCTTAGGCCCTTAAAATTTCCCCCAGAGATTTTTATATTAGCTTTATTCATAGTTTCTAAATCTTGGATACAACCAAAATGTCCCTGAAGAAATGAACAGGTAAATTGTGGTGCATCTACATAGCTGAATATAATTTAAAGCTTAAGAGAAATGGGATGTTAAAGCAAGGAAAAAGAGAGAAAAATCTTAAATGTATTTGTTACTAAGTAAAAAGATGGGCTGGAGCAATAGCACAGTGGTAGGGTGTTTGCCTTGCACTCGACCGACCCAAGTTCGATTCCTTCGCCCCTCTGGGAGAGACCGGCAAGCTACTGAGAGTATCTTGCCCGCACGGCAGAGACTGGCAAACTACCCGTGGTGTGTTCGTTATGCCAAAACGGTAACAACAAATCTCAAAATGGAGACATTACTGGTTCCTACTCAAGCAAATCGATAAGCAACGGGATGACAGTGACAGTGACAAGCAAAAAGATATTCTAAAAGGCTAAAAACCACATCATCCCAATTATGCCATATTCTGAGAAAGAAAGAATTATGGAGAATGTAAAAAAAATCAGCAATTGTTAGAGATTGGGAGAAAGGAAAATTAATAGGTCAAGCAGAGAGGACTTTATGACTGTGAAACTGTTTCATATGAAACTACATCCTGTTGTTCATTGATTTTGCTCAAGCAGGCACCAGTAATGTCTCCATTATGGAGACTTGTTACTGGGTGTTTTTTCTTTGGCATATTAAATATGCCACGGGTAGCTTGCCAGGCTCTCTGAGAGGGGTGGAAGAATTGAACCCGGGTTGGCTGCATGCAAGGCAAATGCCCTACCCACTGTGCTAACGCTCCAGCCATATATGAAACTATAACAATAGATATGCTTCGTATATATTTGCTAAAACAAATGTATACAACAGAATGTATACACCAAGAGTGAAATCTAATGTAAACAATAAATTTTTGGTAGCAATAATGTATTAGTGTGTTTGTCAATTATAGCATATATACCCTGTGGTGTGTGCTATTGATTGTGAAGGAAGTTGTATATATATTGAGATATAAATGGAGGGAAAGTATTATTGAGAAATTCTACTTTTTTCTCAATTTTACTGAGAACCTAAAACTTTAGTAAGAAATAAATTCATTCATAGTAAAGGAATGTAGAGGGATTCCACATAGTAGAAGGATATTGACACATGATGTAACACTGTGCCCCTAAAACATATAAATATTTATTGTCTTATAAATCAACAATACCTCAATCAAAAACTTACTAAATAAAATTCTTTGTACCAAAAAAACTAACTCCCTAATAATTTTATGTTTTATGTATGCTAAAATGATATTTGGATATGTTGGACTAAATAAAATATATTAAGTCTCAAAAAATAAAGGCTTTAAAAAATAAGATGCCTCAATAAAAAATAAAGGCCTTATTATTATATAAAACATTACTGAGGACCACATTCAGTGAATTTATGTCAAAGTATTTTCAAAGAAAAATGAGTCTATTATTAATAAGAAAAACGGGAGCAATTGAACAAAAATCCTGATTCTAATTATAGGCTGGAAAGAGAAGTTTCCAGCAGCACTGTGTCCTTTGGTCCTTGCATTGAATCACCAGCCCCATTGGTTGAGAATTGCCTGGTTGTGAAGCTCCCAGACTCCAGAGCACCACTTTCAAGGTCCCCCACAAAACAAATATTATGATTACTCTATGAGTTACATATCATTTAATTTTGATTAAGTATTGTTTTAACTACAAGAAAATGTTTTAGACCTCATTCATCAGCTAATAAATAGCTAGGTAGATACATTTTTAATGCAAACAAGCCAAGTAACAAAATAAAATAAACTCTCTGAGGAGAAAAAAGTTAAAGAGTGGATATAATACCTAGGTATTTATTATAACCTAGACCTTTGGTGTGAGCTATAGAGGACTAGTTAAGCATTTTGTCAACTAAAAAATATTTTCTGAACCATAAATTTTTCACTAGCTTAAAAATTCTTCCTAATAATAATGGCCCTGAGTTTACCCAAATGTCACAATGTCTCTGCAGAGTTATTCTAGCATTTTGAAGAGTTCCCTTGAATGTGTATGGTGAACAAATATTTGCCATTAATACTCAAGAAAATTAGGGGGATAAATTTCAGATTAATTGATTACTGTTAGATATCAGAAACTCACAACCATGATGTTTTTAAAAGAACTATCAGCTGGTGAAGGGATGGGTATTCGAGCATTGTATAACTGAGATTTAAACCTGAAAACTTTGTAACTTTCCACATGGTGACTCAATAAAAAAATTAAAAAAAAAGAAACACCACCTAGGGGTGTTCCTCTTCCCTTAATCCAATAACTTAATAAAAAATAAATAAAATAAATAAAAAATAAAAGAACTATCAGGCTAGCTCCTCTGGAGATGTTGAAGGTCATTGTAAACATTGTTTTTTTAATAATTTGGGCAGAAAGTCCTCTTCATATGGCATCAAAAATTATGTGACTTACGTGCACATATATCCCTCAGCCTTCTTTGTGTGTTTAGGTATTAATGTCTAAAATATAGCGCCTAAAATATGGAGCTCCTTCCAAGGTTCCCAAGATCACTAGTGTCAGTTTGCCTAGAAACGTTTTTCTTAGCTTGCTATTTATTAAATGTCTTTGGTTAAATGTTGCATGAAGTGATCAATCAATAGGTCAGAGGCACAGAGATATGACAGGTGAGAGGAATGTAAAAAGCACAAAGGGCCAAGGCCCGATCTGGCTCGAGGCAAAGACCAACTGCCAGAGGCCTCCTTTTATCCTATTTTTTATCAGCTACATCCTAATGACTTCATCACAGAAAAAGACTCTTTTTCTTTTGTGTATTCAATGTATGTTCAATATATACCTTGATGGTATATTCAATGTATACTCTGATGGTATATTCAATGTATACCCAGGGTATATTCCATGTATACCCTGATGGGAAGGACATCAGGGTATACATTGTCTTTTTAAAGCTATGCTATCAAAGCTATGTTGTAATGATTAAAACATCAGAAGAAGATATGGAGCTGGATACATAGGTTCTACAGATTACGTCCCCCACATTCTTGTGGTTGGTTACAATTGGGCAAAGAGAAAGTTTATACCGATACTTGAAGGTCAATCCAGATTAAGGATGTGTAAGAGAGGGGGAAACTGCTGCCTTGTACTGCCAAGATAAAGTATGACTAGGCGAGTGTATGAGAGTATGCTGTACTTCTCCAGGTCATCAGACTCACGAGTTTTTATCTTGCGCACTTAATGTGAAAGTGGGGCCTCGGTTCTGCTTCCTGCTTGCAGGGCAGCATCCAGAGGCTCATCCTAATGTTCTGACTTAGCACCAACAGTTAAATCTAACATCCTATGTGTAAGCGCCATGAATTTGCTATTTATGGAGGCTAAAGTGAAACACAGACCTTCTAGAACCCATCCTCAGACCTCCTGAGTTGGTTATCTTCAAGTGGCTGAAAGTGCAGCCACTGCAATTAGGGCAATCAGAGATGCGTGGGGAGAGATTCCTTCTAGACAATACTAGCTGTGTCTCCCTGCACCACTTCTATAATTCTTCCAGCTTTGTGGGTCTTTTTACAACCCATAATGTAGAAAATAATAAGGTCTACACTAGGAGATATTCTATAAATATATACAAGTTAAAGTCCTTAGCTCAGTATATGATAGGTAAGGAGTATGCAATTGATGATTGTTATTAATATTTCCTTCTTTTTAATAGACGGACAGCCCCGTTTCTTGACTCTGGTGAGTTTTCTCTTTTGGGCTCTGCCTTCTCAAGAAAATATCACATAGCAGATATTTGGAGGCAAAAATTTCTCTGGTAGTCTAATTTATAACTGTGCTGCAAAATGTATTAACTTCTGAATTTCACTTAATTAATCCCAGAATTTTAAAAGAATCTTGGCAAAATTCTAATATTAGCATTTCTAATATTTCTATCCATGACCACAGTAAATTAATTGGCAGATCTAGCTCTTGGTAGTTGCCTATTCAGGCAAAACCATCAAGCAAACTTTTTATACAAACTATTTTTTCATAGAATTTCTAATTTTATCTGTCAGTTTTACTGAAAAGGCCTAAACTTTTGATGCATAGTTTCTTTTTTTTAATTTTACTTTTATAAAGTTGTTGACAACAATTCATTACAGTTAGTATTCAAACACCAATCCCACCACCATGCACCTTCCCACCACCATAAGAGGAAAGTGTATGAAGATTGTTGTTCATGTATCGTTTTAAAAGCTTCTTGGTCAATACAAGATAGATTGTTTATTGAAAAATACCAATTATTGAAATAATTGGTACTCCTGCACCTGGCTATCTTCACTGGGGCCCCTGGGAGGGGACAGGTTGCGTTTCCCTCCCCCCAACCCAAGCAGATCCTCAACAGTTGAGGACCTCCGGAACCCAGCCACCGCCATGCTCAGGGCCACTTTCCAAACATTCGGATGAGCCTCACGCACAGGGGAACCGGCGGAGGAACCCAGGTGTGCAGGACCCAGGACCAAGATCTCCAAGGCTGCTTGGGTCGGGACTGGGCCTCTTCCACCCAGATCCCCCATTTTCCAGTAGCTAGGCAGTCACACCCAGAGACTGCCCCTAATACCGTGTAATCCCATCAATGGCCAACATCCAGAGACTATGAAACCAAGCTCCTGAAAGCGTGGCCACAGTGTGGCTGCACAACATCTAATAGCCTAGTGGTCCCTCTTGGAGAATCTGACAAGCTACTGAGAATCTATTGACCACTTGGAAGAGCCTGGCAAGCTCCCCATGGCATATTCATATCCAAAATACACTAACAGATAGATGCATACCTCTTGAAGAGCCTGGCAAGCTACCGAGAGTACTCCGCCCGCACGGCAAAGCCTGGCAGCTACCCGTGGCGTATTCGATATGCCAAAAACAGTAACAATAGGTTTTTGTTATTCAGGGTCATTCCCCTGACCCTGAAAGAGCCTCCAATCATTGGGAAAGACGAGTAAGGAGAGGCTGCTAAAATCTCAGGGCTGAGTATAATAGAGACGTTATTGGTGCCCACTCAAGTAAATCGAGGAACAAAGGGATGACAATAATACAGTGATACCAATTATTGAAAAATAGGTTATTATGTTGTCTAATTATACCTGCATCCCATTGTTTCAAGAAAGTACAAACTAAAATTACTCCAACATGTTTTGAGGGGAGGGGGAAGCCTCTCCAGGAATTCTGGGCCAATCAGACCAAAGTTTCAATGTGTCAGAAGATTCAGTGCAGCTCGACAGTATAAGGTAAGTGATTGTCCAGACCACTCTGAGTGCTGGTGCTGGGGGACCTCCGGGGATGCATCCTGTGATCCTCTGGGGTCTGTGTGAGGCCAGGGATCAACCAGAGTTAACCACATAAAAAGCAAACACCTTAATGCCTGTTCTCTCTGGCCAGCCCCTAAAATTACTATTATTCTTAAGATTTCTTTCCATCATTAGATGTGGAGACTTCAGCACCGATTTAATAAAAGTAAAATACATTTTTTTTATTTTATGTCAGTACCACAAATGAATCTAAATGCTTTGCTTACAGAATTTTTTTTTCTAGTTTGGTCTTTTTAGCCAAAGTTGACTTTCAAATATGTGAAGCAAATTTTAATATACTTTTATATATACTCTCTTTAGTTTTCTCTATTCCCTAATGATAGGAATCCAACCCACGGTTTGATACAATACATGTGATATACCTTTGAGTTCAAGCCCCACTCCCTGTCTTTTTGTAAGGGCCACACACCTCAAAAGATTCAGGCCACAAAGTGACAGGAATCAAATTCTACACATGTGATCCACCTCTTCAGCTATTTTCAAAGCCCTCTATTCCTTCTCTAAAAAGATTATAATTATTTAAAAATGTAAAGGGGCCATTTTAAATCAGACTCATGCATTCAAGGGAAATTTTAGTTATCAGGAGGTAACATCATCTAAAATAATGGCAATGTCATCTGAAAGAAATTTTGACTGCTTTAATAAGTTTCAAGCCAGGTAAAGCACTTTCAGAATCTTATGTGCCAGGCATCATAATGAATACCAGGACAAATATAGGATAACATAGTTTCTGATTGTCAGAGGCTCATTTTGCTGGGGTTTGTTTGTCAATGCTTTGAAGTTTTAAATGTAAAGACTTTGTGTCAGGAGAGGACCAGAGTCACAGCAGTGGGTGGAGAGTCCAGAAGCCTAGCGGGGACTGATTTGTGCCCATTTGCCCAGCTTCCAAGGCCAATCCCATACTGCCAGGCCTGAGACCCTCTGAATATGTCAAGAAAGTTTCCTATGAGAAAGATGAGCATGAGCTAAAGGGCCTGGACACACAGGTCCCTAGCACTCATGCCTTTCCTTAGAGCCGCTTGCCTCTTCACACTAGGGAGTGGCAGAGGGCTCCATGGTAGAGGATGTGTCGGTGTGGAACGGAGAGGGATGGTGACTTTGTGCTGATAGGCCTGCCTGAGGGTTTGTGCTGAGACCTATGCAGACACTTTGCAATAGCTGCTGTTGGAATAGGAGTTTTCACACAAATGGAAACAAATGCTTTGGGGATTAGATGCTGCCTGAATCTGATTTGCAAGTGATTAGGGGGTGCTGCACTTTGCAGTAGACCCTTCTCAAGGACTAGGGGTGATGTGGTACTGGGGGGAAAGGAAGGAGAAGCTGAGGAACAGTTGAGGATTCTATCAGAATGGGTGGCTAGAAGTGAGATTCTTTCTATCATAGATAGCGTATATAAGAGGAGGAATTAATTGGGTTATGAGGGCTCATGGGAAGATCAGTTTGAAACACTTAGAATTTTATGATTTAAAACCTCTAAGCCAGGAATATCTAAACTAACAGATCCATTGTCACCGTCACTGTCACTGTCATTCTGTTACTCATCAATTTGCTCAAGCGGGCACCAGTAACGTCTCTGCTGTGAAACTTGTTGTTACTGTTTCTAGCATATCGAAACATGCCACGGGTAGCTTGCCGTGCAGGCAAGATACTCTCGGTAGCTTGCCGGGCTCTCTGAGAGTTGCAGAGGAATCGAACCTGGGTCGGCCGCATGCAAGGCAAACGCCCTACCCACAGTTCGGTCACTCCAGCCCAACAGATCCATGAATATAATAAATTAGAGATTACTGTAGCAGAGTATATGAGATAAATCTAGTAGATTAGAGCCAGAAATATAACACAGAAGTTAAGGTGCTTTTCTTACCTCCTGCCTACTCCAGCACCACATTTGATTCCCCAAGAAGCTACTTGAATCATTCCTGAATATTGAGCCAGAAACAGACCCTGAGTACAGCCACCAGGCATGATGCAAACCTCACTCCTCTCCAAACTAATAGACTAGAATAAAAGAAGAGCCTAGGATTAACCAATGTGTTTGAGTCTTAAGCTGGTCCCAAGGTCAATGATGCCTGTCATCCGGGGAACACCTGCAGATCACGGTTTAGGCAGAGAACAGTGGAAAACCAACCTAAAAAGGGGTGATGAGTTGTTGAGGTCTCAGTAGCCAGTCTGAGACTTTGACTAAGCCCCTGCCCCTGAACGCAAGAAATACTGGCCCTGTTACAGGGGCCCAGGGGCCCTGCATTCCACACACTCCTGCATTCCACACACAGACACTCTGGTTGAGGAGACAATGGGATGAGGGGTGTGACAGTTAACATTTACCTGAGCTAGTTAACCCGGCCCTGAGATAGGGGAATACAAATCATTAACTGGCATCTGTACTGCGCTCCATGAGATAAATGTGATACATGCGTGGAATGTCCCCCCACCCCAGATTGTGTGTATAAAATCCCCTGTGTAAGAATCAATAAACGGAGTCTGCCTGACCACCAGGCTTCCCTGCTCTGCTCGGTGACCTTCTTGGTTGGCTTCTTTCTCGGCAGTAGGAATCTGCGGTGAGCAGACGGCCAGGGCAGAGGCTTCTCCCCTTCCCACTCCCTCTCCCATAGGGAGTAAGCCCGGTGACTTCAGGGCTCATACTCCAGTGTGCCAGGGTTGACTGGCCAGGACCCCGGCAATCAGTAAGGGAAAAGATGGCTGGAAAAGGAGCCAAGTGTGGAGATCAGAGTGTGTAAAGAAGATACATTCAATAAGCATCAAAAGGGAAAGACCTGGGAAAAGGGAAAGAATTGGGAATTCAAAAGTCATTACAACCTTCTCAGAACAATTAAAAATAATTTCTCATTTTCCTCAGAAAGCCCCTCTGAGCCTCTTCAATGGATTTGTTGTAGCAAATAGTAATTTTACTTGCATGTAATTGTCATATATAGATATCTTTATATTTTATATCTATTGATAGGATTATAATTCATTGTTTTAATTCCTGATTTTTTTTGTTTCCAGTGAGAGAGATATCACAAGCTGGTAGAAACACTTCAGGACAAAATTTAAACTAAAATTTTAAACAAGTTCAAGTTTCCCTAGACATAAGAAGGGAGGATTTCAGGTATGTGAAAAAGTACAAATAGTTGTAAATGTGTAAAAGAGAAATACTGGAGAGGTAATAATTGGACCATGTTAATGGAATCTTTAAGACAGTTATCAGTTGATGATGGCAGAATACAGAGAAGGTTAAATGTACCCCTCAATAGTTGAATCTTCTCTTCTAAGTAATGAAGAATCCCTGAGGATTAGGAAGGAATGAAGAAACTGAGTAAGACTATTAATCTGAGTAAGGTGTTCAGCAGACTGCAAAGTACAAATTAATTTGAAGCCTTTCCCAGTTCTGTAGGGGTCAGGTAAGGACTAGACACTATCAAGTGGAATCCTCATCAAGCAAGACATCATGCAGGGTTGGCAGGCATAACTGAAGAACAAATATCCTGAAAAAATCTCAGAATCAAAGCCAGCTAGTACATCTATATTCTATTCCCGTATAGAAGAAGCAATGTGAGGGCCAATAAAGTCAAAACAGAATCCAAAGAGATCCAAAGGGATTGGGCATGTCAGGAAAAAGTAAAATTAAAAGAAATTCTGTAGTCAGTACAGGACCTGAGATAATTAGCTGTCACAGTCTAGTGTCAAGTCAGAATAGTGACAGCGTTACAAATAGACAAGATATTTCAAGTAATAACATAGGAGATTGTTAACATTAGATATTAAATAGGGGGAGTCATTTGGATAGAATGACGATTAAAAAGGTGATGAAATTAATAAAAATGCGAAGTTAATTGGAGTTCATTTTGAAAGACAAAAGGAAAATAAAGAATTTGTTTTTAGATGGTTATTTTGATTGATGCATACAAGAGAGACTTGTGTGCAAAGTCACTGAAATGTGAGATTAGAGGTCAGGATTAGAGATTGCCACTGTGTACCAGAAGAAAGTTCTGAAATGCATGAAATTTTGAGAAGATAAAGGTTACAGAAGGGGATGGAGTGATAGCACAGTGGGTAGGGTGTTCACCTTGCACTGCCACGAGTAATTCCTGAGTGCAGAGCCAGGAGTAACCCCTGAGCACCGCTGGGTGTGAACTAAAAAGTTTACAGAAAAAGAATCACCAAGAGCTAAAATCCAGAACCTCTTTGAGAGAAAAATGAACTTATTGTAGAGGTTGGAAGAAAATTAAAATAGACTGATGCCGTAGAATCAGCTTACATATTGTGGACTAGTAACTTTAGGTGCTCATCAATGGGTCTCCCAACTTTCTCCAGAACCTCTTCCTAGGCCCATTTTTCAGCCCTTCCCTCAACCCTGAGCATCCATAGTCTGCAACAGCTTCCAGGAACATAAAAAAATGGTCAACACTTGTGTTTTGAATTGCAAAGTAAGGTCTTCAAGCTGGGAGGGTTTTGCATTTCAAAAGGTTGAGCTATTGGGGCTGGAGCAATAGCACTGAGGGTAGGGACTTTGCCTTGCACACCAGACCAGGGTTCTATTCCCAGCATCCCTTATGGTCCCTTGAGCAATTCCAGGAGTAATTCCTGAGTGCATGAGCCAGGAGTAAACCCTGTGCATCGCCAGGTGTGACCCAAAAACCAAAAAATTTTAAAAGGTTGAGCCATAGATGAATTAATTGAACCAGAGTTACATTGTATTATTTCAGAAAAGAAAGCTTAATAGATTTAAAGATAAGGAGAGGGAGCGTTTCAAAGTACCGATTTCCTCATATTCAGGACTTTGAATGCCCTGTCTGAGCTCTGAAATAGCTAATTACATTTTTAGTGGATTCGCTGAAAGAAAGTACAGCAGCAACCAAGAACTTTAATGCCAAGCTTTAAACTGGAGCAGATTTTTAAATACGCATTAGAAACTTCAGAAAGAAGGCAGATCCTAATGAAAATAATGTTCTGTCCTTAGTAGCAGGAATGGAAGCACACTAATAATAATGGTTTCCCCACTGTATTATCCATCCTACTTGGAAAGGATGT
Organism: Sorex araneus; assembly: GCF_027595985.1. NCBI lineage: Eukaryota > Metazoa > Chordata > Mammalia > Eulipotyphla > Soricidae > Sorex > Sorex araneus. The sequence continues at coordinate 65,875,190 of NC_073306.1, forward strand.
CTTGGTTTCCTTCTGTAGTAAAAAAAAGAGGTATTGTAAGTAGGAGAGATAGGCACATAGCAGGTATTTTATGCAGGACCACATAAATGTCCAGAGAACGCTAGGAATATATGAGAATTGCACTCATAGAATCTTAAAATTTGGCAGGGTATGCAGGTTAGCTAGATTAATAGTTGCCAGACTGCGTTCTCTTAAACCAACGCAAGAGTTAGTAGAAGGATGAGGCAAGGCAGGTGGAAGCAAGATGAGTGACTGCTGGTGGTGGACTATTGCAGGCTGCCCTATAACCCATTTTTGTCAAGGTGCTTTACATTACTGGAGTGATAGCACAGCAGGTAGGGCGTTTGCCTTGCACGAGACTGACCCAGGTTCAATTCCTCTGTCCCTCTTGGAGAGTCTGGCAAGCTACCGAGAGTATCCCGCCCGCAAGGCAGAGCCTGGCAAGCCACCCGTGGCATATTCGATATGCCAAAAACAGTAACAAAAAGTCTCAGGATGGAGATGTTACTGGTGGCCGCTCGAGCAAATCAATGAGCAACAGGACAACAGTGCTATAGTGCTACTATCTCCCAAGAGAGAAGATCTCAAAAATAAAGGGGAGACCATCACCGTTCAGAACCAATTGGACAGAGAGGTAGGAGTTTGCAGTGATGGGACGGGATGCATGGGGAATCTTGCGATGGGGGAGGCAGAACCGGCCCTGCCTCCTGCCCAAATGAGACCCCGAGCGGTTGCCCATGTACAGCTCCTCCGCTTTTGAACAGCCATGATCCCAGCGCCACAGAAACCAATCTCAGAATGCAGCGGCTGCTGGCAGAAATACCTCTGGACTTAATACCAGAATTCCAAATCCGGGCAGCTGCTTTCGAGACTGTGCAACATCTTATGCTCTTTGTTACCAAAAATAGAAAACATACAATCTAATGATGCCATTCCAACAAGTCTGACTTTTGGGGGGGAAACTCCAAATAATGATAGTGAGTTTCCTGTCGAAAATTGAATGTAATCAAAGTAAGGAAAGAGTAAAGTGAAAATCATCTGCCACACAGGCAGAGGGGGAGTGGGAGAGGGGGTATGCTGGGTTATTGGTGGTTGAACATGTACACTGGTGAAGGAATGGGTGTTTGAGCATAGTATGACTGAGACTCGATCCTAAAAGCCCTGTAACTGTTCTCACGGTGACTCAATTAAAAAAAGTTTTTAAAAAAAATAACACTGGGGAAAAAAGTGGGGGAGAACTTAGATTCTAGCAGAGGTCTTTGTGAGATGACTTTTTCCTACCCCCTTTAAGGAGTTGGTCTTGGAAAAGGGTAGCAGATAACAAACCAGCAAATACACTTTGGGGAAAGTCCTATAGAAGGTATTAGTGTCTGTTTCACTTATGGAACTCTGGGAATAAATCTCAAAAAGATGCCAAATAAATGTCTCAGACTATGGTCAATGGAAAGTCCTGGTGATAGAGAAGCCCAGATACATTTCTAGGGTACTTGTAGCCCTGAAGGAGCGAGAGTCAGTGGCTCTTCCTTCTCCCTTATGTCAGAGAATAAGATATACAGGCAGAAGCCCACAGAGAATTACATATTTTGAAAGACATTGCTTCTGAAGATCAGTATGAACTGTGCAAACAGGAAAGTTCTAGTGTATACAGACTGACTATATGTCAACATGAGCAATTACAAGTCACCTCAGAGAATTCTAGACCAGAATTCTGTTTATTCAAAGCCATAATGCCCTCTATGACCTTTTCACCACAGGCTCATTTTCTTTCCCCCTCCAGTAAGAGGCTTCTAACAGAGAGGAGAAGGCCAGCATTCTGAACAAGATATTTAAACCCCAATGACTAAGAAGTTATTGTATTTGAATGTATTTCAAGTTACATGATACTGTTTTCTGCCACAAAGTGAAAACAAGAGCTAGAAGTAGAAGCTAAATTTAATGATCGGGGACCAGAGAGATAATACACAGGTTAAAGCCTGTATTGTAAATGCAGTTGATCCTGGGTAATCCCAGCACTGTATATGGTCCCCTGAGCATTACCAGAATTGATTCCTGACCCAAATTCCCTTCCTGAATAAATAATATTAATTTAATTATAAGAAAATAAGGGGTGCTGTCATAAAATTGTGTCTGTGAAAGTTGCACCTACTACACACATACATCTAAAAATTATTTTGTCATGGTAGCCATCTCTCTAGACTGAACTAAGCTATATCCCCACGCCGGCTGAGAAGAAATATCCTTCTTTCTCAGGAAGAAACGTGGCGTGGTGTCAAACATAGTGTGATGTCCATTAAGCAAACAGACCTGGTGACGTGGGAATGGGAAATAAGGGGAAAAATTAGGTACATGGACCAGCGGGACGCTGGTGGTATCTCGAGCCGGAGCCGATATCAGCGCAAGAGCTTTGGTTCCGGAAACTGCTTGCAGACACTCTACTAGACTATCAACTAAGCCAGAGCCCCACGCCGGCTGATGACGGGAAATAACCATCCTCTTCGGTTTTTTTTCCCTTTGTCAGACAGCGTGGCGATTACTAAACAGGCGTGAACTCGGTGGCTCGGGGCAAGGGGGAAAAAGAAAAGTTATGTAACAAACAGCAGGACTTAATATCTCTATATGCTTAGTAATGGAGAATTATCAAATGCCTCATTGGCAATAGGACTGTCTTTTTCTTTTTGGGGGGAAACCCCAGCAACGGTAGTGAGTTGTGTGTTGAAACTTGGAATGTAATCGAGATAAGCGCAAATGAAGTGAAACTTATCACGTACAAGGGTGGGGACTAGGGAGGTGGGAGGGGGCGGCAGATATACTGGGGGGGTTGGGGATGGAAGATGGGCACTGGTGAAGGGAGGGGTGTTTGAATATTGTATAACTGACATAATCCTGAGAACTTTGTAACCCTCCACTTGGTGATTCAATAAAAAAAAATAAAATAAAAATTATTTTGTCTTGAATGATTATAATATTCTATTTAATGATTCAGGCACATCAAAGTACAAAAATGTTCAAACTTCAGAACAAAATTGAACTAAACAATACGTAAGACTCCCATAGGATTATATATGAGGTTGAGGATATTAGAGGGAAAAGAAGTCTTTTTTGCATTGTATATAATTAAGTGATAGATCCATTCAATTTTCATTACTGATCTTCTAATAATGGCTATAAAAATGTCAAATATAATATGTACAGCCTAAGTACATATTACTTATGTCAAATGCTATTAAGTTTCTATTCTAAGAATGTAGAAATGGAATCTTTCAGAAAGAAGTCAAATGCTTTTGAAATTGCTTGGACAATGCATCAGTTTTTACCTCAAAATATTATGTTGGGGAAGAAACTGCTTTTTAAAGTCCATTACATTATTCCAGCTGAGGGATGTGAGTAGAGTGCTGTGATGATTTATTTTAATAAAAATTATTTATAAAGAAAATCTAACTCCATTAAGAAAAATGACACAGTGTGCTGCTTGATTGCCAAACAAAAAAATGATAAATTTAAGATATATACAGTCCTGGCTTTCTCAAGAACCCAGACCAGGTTGTAGAGCTATAAAGCATTAAGCATCATAAAAACTCAGTAACAAACATGATCTATGGGTCTGCCTTTTATTCAGTATAATTGATGGACTCTATCAGTGCTGTACTACCAATGTTTCAAGTTTCATCTTAGTATTCTATTGTCTAATAGGGGACTGAATAAGAGGTTCAGGAAGTCTCTGTTCCCATGTTTACTTAATAGGTTAAGTTTTAGGGGGTTATCATCAAAATATTAAATGGCTCTCTATTTTTGATGAAACTCTTCAGGTATCCATTAGAGAAACCTACAACCTGGTTTACATGGACCTAAATGTAGAGAGCTAAATCCTAGAGAGAACATGTATTCATTCAAAACTTCAAAAGGCATTCTGATTTCAAAAATCATATATACTGTTAAAGCAAATTCATGATTTACCAAAACCTGCAAAGGTCTTTCCCACTGAGCAGACTCTTAGGTAAAACCACAATTCCCAGTCTTAGTTTTTTTGTGGAGGAGTGAAGAAGAAGCCTTATACCCTCTCGGATTCACAAACAAGTAGCAGTAAATTTTCTTACTCTCTCAATCTCTCTATCTCTATCTCTGTCTCTCTCTCTCTCTCTTTCTCTCTCTTTGATTTTTGGGTCACACCCGGCGATGCTCAGGGATTACTCCTGGCTTTGCACTCAGGACTTACTCCTGGCAGTGCTTGGGGAACCATATGGAATGCTGGGGATCAAACCGAGGTTGGCTGCGTGCAAGGCAAATGCCTTCTCCACTATGCTATTGCTCCGGCCCCTCTCTCTCTCTCTATCTCTTCTCTAGTCATTTTTCTACCCTCTGGTTTTATTGTAAACCTGGCTTTCTTTTGGGACCCTCTTACTTGGTGACTATTTTACTTCCATTTTTGTAGAAATATTGGATCTGCGGGTAAACTAAGCTCTGAGATGGGTTTTCTTGCTTTATCTCCAGGTTATTCTCTTTCCACTGCCCTTTAATTCTCCAACAGAGAAACCAAAAGTCTCTGACTCTACCACCTGCTATTCCTTTCTTGTTATAATCATTCTTCAGGGCTTACAGACACTCTCATCAATGCTATTGCTGTATAAATTTTTCTTATTATTTGAAACTTTTATTGGTTGAGATTCTATGGTTTACAATACTATTAATATTAGTTTCTCATGCACTTAATTCCAACACCATAGCCTTCACCAATGTACCTTCCTCCCTCTCTCAAGGACCCCAATATCTCTCCCTCTCAACCCCCCTCCATCTTGTTTAATGATAATAATAAGAAAAATATAGATATAAAAATAAAAATGAGACACAATAGCAAGTTAATGAGTTTAGGGCACAGTCAGAGAAGAGAGTTTTACTCTTCTAATGACTATAATAAGAAAAAATATAGATATAAAAATAAAAATGAGATACAATAGCAAGTTAATGAGTTTAGGGCACAGGCAGAGAAGAGAGTTTTACTCTTCTACATAAGATTGTCACAAGATGGAGTGCCAGTACAGTGTGTGGGCACTTGCCTTGCCTGCAGTTGACCCAAGTATAATCCCTGGTACCCTAGCACAGGGATATGGTTCTCCTAGCACAGCCAGGAGTGATTCCTAAGCAGAGAGCCAGGGGTAATCTCTGAGTACCACTGGCTGTAGCCCAAATATCAAACAAGTCTCACAATGAAGACATTACTGGTGCCTGCCTGAGCAAATTGATGAGCAACGGAATGACAGTGATACAGTGATACAGTCAATATAATTTTCAGGGAAGGCATCCCAGAGAAGATGCTATTTGGAAAATGTCAGGAAGAAGTGTGAAATGATAAACTGCATGATAAACCACTTGTCCAGGCAGAAAAAATTGCAAGCCAAAGGACATGCAAAATAGCATACACAGAAGAACTGGAGAATTTCGAGAAGGCACAATGCTCAAGGTAGAGAAGAATGGGGTCAATATGAGGAAGTCTTGAAAGAAATGTAAAGGTTAAGGTTCAGAGTTGTGTGTGTGTGGGGGGGTGGTCTTACCTAAAATCCCTGTACATTTTATTCAGATAAAATGTATAAGAATAAAAGTGGATAGATGAAAATGTATGACAAGAAGCCAATGGGCAGTACTGAGAAAAATATAACATGATTGGACTTAACTTTTAGCGAAGTCACTTTTGCTGCCCTGCTGCTATGTTGAGAACAGAAATGAGTAGCCGGAAGGCAGTGGGGAGATCTATCAAGAGGCTATTCTAATAACACAGCTGAGAAATAATGGCACTTAGGCTGCAGTGGTAGTGGTGAAAGTGAAGAAAAGTGATTGGCTTCTGGATATATTTTGAAGCTAAGGGTATGGAAGATGAAAGAGAGAGGAGTCAAGGATTACCTAAAGCTTCTGAAGATTGAATAGCCATTAACTCAAATAGAGATGAGTTTGAGAAGAGAAGCAGATGGTGAGACGACCAAAAGGTTGGAATGGGATATTACATTTGAGAAACCAAATAAATTTCAGAGTGGAGTTATCAAATAGGCCATTGTACAAAGGGGGTTCTGTAATTCGGGGACTAGCCTTGGTTGGGAATATACATTTGGAAAAACTAAAGCTTTGAGACTGGATGAGATCATAAAAGGAATGGATACCCTTAGGAAAGTAAAATGGGATCCTAAAGCTTAGTCCTTTCGCCCCCTATAATTAAGAGTGTATATAAAGAGGAACTAACAAGAAATGAGGAATTGGAGTGGAGAGAAAGTACAGCAGATAAGGAGCTTATCTTGCACCATGAGGCTACAGACCTCCTCCACCTCCTGATGCAAGCACGTGTCAGGAGTGACTCCTGAGCAGAGATCAGAAAAGTAAGACCTGAACACTATCAGTGTGGCCACCAAAAAAAAATCCTAAAAATTAACCAATTAATTTTTTAAAATAAAAATATAGAACACAAATTAAATTTTAATATTTCAGGTCAGAAGAAAAAAACCTACTGGCTGAGAGAGGAAAGAATAAGAAGCCTTTCATAGCCCAACTGGCCACCTTTGAGGAGCAAGGAAAAAAATTTCTCCACATGTCATTTGGGTTGTCTAAAAAAGAAGTCACAAGAATCTCATTGATTTCAAAGTCAATTTTCTGCAGTTTATTCTGATTCATCTTAATGTGATTGAGGTCACTGTGTTTGTAAGTATCTCTTAGGTCTCTTGTAAAGTTGTGGGATATGCCCCTCTTCCTGAATCCTCTTGTTTTCTAGTCAAATCATCTTGTCCCAGTTTTCTCCCCTCATTTTAGTGGCTACAGGATAGATCAATAGGCACAGACAACCTCCAGATATTTAGATACCTGTCTGTTCTTTTCCCAGATACCCCACAAACTTTGGGAGGGAGTCTTTTTGGCCCTCCTTCTGACAACTGAAAGAAAGAAATCATGAGAGCACTTCTTTTCTTTTCACCCTGTGAAGAGATCCTCTCTAAAACACTTTTTCCCAGGTTCCCATTTTCTGTAATTTGTTTCACAGGTTGATGGGAAAGGCCATCAAGTTAGTTTCCCTTTTAGGTGAGAACAAACCAGAATTTTCTCTCCAAGGATGAGGCCCTTTAAAGACTCAGCATTGGATAAATTTGGCAATTTTGTTTCAAGAAGTCAAACTTTCTTTTATTTTATATGTCAACCAAGGATACATTCTATTGTCTTATATTTGCAATAAAAGGTGTTATAAATGGAAAATAAGACAGGTAAAAATAAGAATAATACATAAATCAGATGTTAACATTATATGTATACACAGGGTTTTTTTTTACTGAATCACAGTGAGAAACAGTTACAAAGCTTTAATGTTTGAGTTTCAGTCATATAATGATCAAACACCCATCCCTCTACCAGTGCACATTTTCCACAACCAATGTCCCCAGTATTCCCCCATTCCCAACCCTTCCCCTGCCTCCATGGCAGGCAATTTCCCCATATTCTCTCTGTACTTCGGGGCATTATAGTTTGCAATATAGATGCTGAGAGGCTATCACATTTGGTCTTTTATCTACTTTCAGCACACATCTCCCATTCCGAACGATTCCTCCAACCATCATTGACTTAGTGATCCCTTCTCTATTCCAGCTGCCTTCTCTCCCAGCCCATCAATCAGGCTTCCAACTATGAAGCAATATCCCTGGCCCTTGTGTCTACCATCATTGGATGTCAGTCTCTTATTATGTTATTTTATATTCCACAAATGAGTGCAGTCATTCTACATCTGACCTTTTCTTCCTGACTCATTTCACTTAGCATGATACTCTCCATGAGTATCTACTTACAAGCAAATTTCATGACTTCATCTTTCCTAACAGCTGCATAGTATTCCATTGCATAGATGTACCAAAGTTTCTTTAACCAGTTATCTGTTCTCATGCACTTGGGTTGTTTCCAGATTCTGGCTATTGTGAACAGTGCTGCAATGAACATACAGATACAGATGTCATTTCTACTCGGGATATATTCCTAGAAGTGGTATTCCTGGGTCATATGGAAGCTCAATTTCTAGTTTTTTAAGAAATACCCATATTGTTTTCCCAAAAGGCTAGATCAGTCAACATTCCCGCCAACAGTCAAAGAGTTTTTCATTTTACCCACATACATGCCAGGACTGGTTGCTTTTATTCTTTTGAATGTGTGCCAGTCTCTGTGGTGTGAGATGATATCTCATTGTTGCTTTGATTTACATCTCCCTGATGATGAGTGATGTGGAGTATTTTTTCATATGCCTTTTAGCCACTTGTATTTCTTTTTTGAGAAAGCTTCTGTTCATTTCTTCTCCCTATTGTTTGATGGGATTGGAGGTTTTTTCTTGTACAATTCTACTAGAGTCTTATATGTCCTAGATATTAACCCCTTATCAGATGGGTATTGGGTAAATATTCTTTCCCATTCTGTGGGCTCTCTCTGTATTTTGGTCACTGTTTCTTTTGAGGTGCAGAAGCATCTTAGTTTAATGTAGTCCCATTTGCTTATGTTTGTTTCCACTTGCTTGGTCAGTGGTATTTCATCCTTAAAGATGTTTTTAGTTTCAAAGGGAACACCAAATAAATTGTGAGTGGAGATCCCAAGTGGTAAGGGAAATGCACGCTGAAAGAGACTAGTGTCCAAACATGGTGGCCACTCAATACCCCTATTGAAGACCACAACACCCAAAAGAAGAGAGAGAGAACAAATTGGAATGCCCTGCCACAGAGGCGGGGTGGGGAGGGGGGATGGGACGAGGGGGGGGTGGGAGGGATACTGGGTTCATTGGTGGTGGAGAATGGACACTGGTGGAGGGATGGGCTCCCGAACACTGCATGAGGGAAAAACAAGCATGAAATGTTTGAATCTGTAACTGTACCCTCACTGTGACTCACTAATTAAAAAATATATATATTTTTTTCACTTTACACCACTAATTTAATCATCAGAACCTCACAGTTGTTGATTTTTCCCTCATGTATCTTGCACATCTATTGTTATATCAAACATCCCACTTTGGAAGGAGGTACAAATGTGATTGTGCCTTACATTGCAAATTTTACTTGTTGATTATTGGTATATAATTAATCAATTATATTTCAACTATTGAGTCTGTATACTCAAATGTTTTTGTAATAAAAACAGGTTATTTCAGGTGTGTAGCGAAAACTTAGGTTGTTTATTTCTTCTTTTCTAGTATACACAGTGTTTTAAATTTCCAAGTAAGAGCTGCTTTTGCTGCATTTTCTACATTCACATTGTGATTTAATCAAATAATTAATAAATAATTTTTATTTTTTTCTTTTTGACTAAAAAAAAAGATGCTTTTAGCTTCAATGTCATGGAGGGTTCTACCTATATTTTCCTCTGTGTACCTTATGGATTCAGGTCTGATAGTTAGATCTTAAATCCACTTTGATCTGACTTTTGTGCCTGGTGTTAGACAGAGATCTGATTTCACTTTTTGCAGGTATCTGTTCAGTTCTCCTAGCACCACTTATTGAAGAGGCTTTCCTTGTTCCACTTTACATTTTTGCTCTTTTATCAAAGATTAAGAGATCATATATTTGAGAGTCTGTGACAGAATATTCAACTCGGTTCCATTGGTCTGCAGGTCTGTTTCTAGTCCAATACCATTCTGTTTTAATTACTACTGCTTGGTAGTGCAGTTTGAAGTTGGGGAAGGTGATGCCACCCATCTTCTTTTTCCCAGGGATTGCTGTAGCTATTTGTGGGAGTTTATTGTTCTATTGAATTTCAGGAGCATTTTGTCTATTTCTTTGAAAAATGTCATGGATATCCTGATAGGCACCACATTAAATCTGTATAATGCTTTGGGGAGTATTGCCATTTTGATAATATTAGTCCTCCCTATCCATGAGCAGGGGATGTGTCTCCATTTCCTAGTGTCCTCTTTATTTTCTTGAAGTAGTGTTTTAAAATTGTACAGGTCCTTCACCTCTTTAGTTAAGCTTATTACAAGGTACTTGAATTTCTGAGGTACTATTGTGAACGGGATTTTTAAAAAATATCTCCTTCTTCTCTTGTATTATTTGTATATAGGAAACCATGGATTTTTGGTGTAAGAACTCAAATTTTCTGTTATCTTCTTACTATTGCTAAACTGCTATAGCTAGAACTGATTCAGTTAATAGTTTATACCATTTTGTTTCCCTGGGGCTGGAATGATAGCACAGCAGGAAAGGCATTTGCACTTTTTTTCAAATGTAGAAGTAATGCTATTTATTCAGCCATTGATTAAGCTGAATGAATTGGGCATGAACTTCACATTACTTTTAATTTTTTTAAATTTTAATTGAATATCTGTGAGATAGACCATTGCAAAGCTGTTCATAATTGGGTTTCATTCATACAATGATCCAGCACCCATCCATCCACCAGTGTACATCTCCCACCACCAATGTCCCCTGTTTCCCTACCTCCATCCCCCAACACCCCACCCTTACCCCCCCACCTCCAGTCTCCCTCTATAGGAGGCACTTTCCTTCTTGCTCTCTTTCTCTTTTTCCTATTGTACAATATGGTTTGCAATACAAGAGGAACTGCTCTTTAACAAGGCTGTCTTGGGCTCAATACCCAGCACCCCAAATGGTCCTAGACCCCAGCTCTGAGAACAGAGCCAGGAGTTTGCCATGAACAATGCTGAGTATGTCACAAAAACAAACACAAATATATAATCCTGGGGCTGGAGCAATAGTACAGTGGGTAGGGCGTTTGCCTTGCACGCGGCCGACTTGGGTTCGATTCCCAGCATCCCATATGGTCCTCTGAGCACCGCCAGGGGTGATTCCTGAGTGCAGAGCCAGGAGTAACACCTGTGCATTGCCAGGTGTGACCCATAAAGCAAAAACAAAAGAAAAAAAAAGAAAAATATATCACCCTATCTTCATCAAAATATCAAGATATTTAAGTTAAAGATATCTTGTTTATCTTCCTTTAAACCTTATTGCAACTGTTTGCTTTTTTTGGGGGGTGGGGTCATGTTTTGTTTGTTTTGGTGCATTCTTTACTATTTTTCTGTGTGGTGAGCTTCCCACATTGAGTGTAGTCCTGAGACCTTTAAAATGTAGAAAGTGAACTTCTAATAATTGTTACTGGTTATTATTTAATGAATAGTTTTCATCATCTGCCTTTTATTAAGCATATTTATTCACCAAGCAAGCTCAGAATTATAAAGTTCAAATCTAAAAATTACTTTAGACATTAAATCACTCAAATGATTTATTTCACAAATCAGAAAACTAACTCAGAATGGTTAATTTGGTCAGGGTTGAATAGCAGGTTAATTATCAATTTGTTCCAGATTATAGATCCTTTTAAACACCTATAAATATTAGAATTAAATTATTTGTGTAATTTCCTCAGTATATTATGACTAATCACACACTTAGCACACTAAGGTAAGCTCTATCAGGACAGGCACTGTGTTTTTTATCAGTTGCATCCAATGACCTACATAGGCTCTGTAACAGGTGCATAATAAATATATACTAATTTAAAAAATAAGTAAATGGATGAATTGATCCAATGAAAATGTGTCTGAATTCTGCTATGATTTAGACAACAGTGTTTGGTTTGGATGAGGCAGAGGTGGGTAAAACAGGGCACAGAAAGAGAGGGAGACGCAGAAATCTATAGCTACAAGAGTCATCAGGAGTAATTCACCTTGAAAGAAAATTCTTCTTCTGGATGGAGCTCTTCATTAGCTTTTGCAAAGTTTGGAACATAGCTCTCCACTAAAGACCTTGCACACCATTTCCCACAAACAATTGCATATCTGTTAATTTTTAGTCTAGAAAAGTGGCTCATAGTAAGTTAAAAATATAACAGTGTGTCTACAATTTAAACAGAACAGATGACTCAGTTCAAATCACATGAAGAGAAATGGCTTTAAGTCAACAGTAAAGTTCTTGGTTCCAGACTAATTCAAGGCACTGGCTCATGAGTTGAGTACAGCCACTCATAGACCCTTTTCCATATCTGGCTTCCAGTCATGTATAGAATCGATTTTTCTGCTTACTTAGAATTCTTTTCATGTCACGGGATACTGAAATAGTACAAGTAGAAAGAAGTGTCTTCTCTATGGACAGAGCATGATGGCCACTTAGTACCTATATTTTGAACCATAACACCCCGAAGAAGAGAGAGAGTGAAAGGGAATGTGCCTGCCACAGAGGCAGTGGCGGGGGAGTGGGGGGTGGCGGGAGGGATACTGGGAACATAGGTGGTAGAGAATGGGCACTGGTAGAGGGGTGGGTACTTGATCATTGTAGGACTTAAGCGTAATCATGAAAGTTTGCAAATCTGTAACTATATCTCACGGTGATTCATTAAATTTTTTTTAGAAAGAAAGAAAGAAAGAAGTGTCTTCTAAGCTCACATTAATCACAGAACTCATTATTACCTGAGTCTTTTCTCTTAATTACTCATGATAAAAAGTGGTAAATGACATTAAAGAAGGTTGAACTCTATCTAGTGGCATCAGTTGTTCCCATCTATTAACTCTGCTTTCTTCATTTCAGGAGGATGTTCATGCTGGGAGCTACATCATAAGGCTGTGCTGGAAACAAACATGAAGCAGCTTGGTCTGTATATAGTTTGAAGAGAAAGCAGATTTATATAGAACTATACTGCCAGTCCCTGACACTATTGTGAATCAAGTATTTCAAAAATGAAATGCCTTATATAAACATGCAGCAGTAAGTAATGGCCATCAGCAGATGGTTATCCATGACTCAGTTAGATAATGCACGCCTTCTGTATAAAATGAAATAAATTAGAAAAATTCGTGAGATAACGAAAGAAGAACTAAAAAATGGTAAGTCAAATCTTTGCTGATATGAGAAATATGCCACAGAGACATATAATTTTTAACTAACATCAGATAAAAACTCTTAAGAATTTAGAAAGTAAGTAGTTTAAAGTCTCTGGAAGATTTGAGAGGGGGGCGAAAAAAAGAAAGAAAAACCTATGCTCTGAAGTCTGAAGCCTAACTGACACAGAACAGAGATGACCAAGATTTTATTATTTATTTATCTATTTAAATTTTTATTTATTTTAATTGAATTGCTGCAGTGAAATATACAATTACAATGTTGTTCATGATTGGATTCCAGTCATATAATGTATCAACACATGTCCCTTCACCAGTGGACATTTCCCAAAATCAGTGTCCCCAGTTTCATTCCCACCCTCACCCTCTACACTTGCCTCTATGGCTGGCATTTTCCTTCTGTTTGTCTGTCTGTCTGTCTCTCTCTCTCTCTCTGTCTCTCCATTCTCTCTCTTCCTTTTGGGCCTTATGATTTGCAGTACAGATACTGAAAGGTTATCAAGTATATCCCTTTACCTACTTTTAACACTCAGTCATGTCCAAAATGATAATTTCCAGACTCACAAATGAGTCTCAGAACTGAGCAACTCACTGCAGAGATGGCTCTGGACCCCAGTTATTTTAAATTTTAGAATTTCAGGACCAGTTGCGTGACATCTAATGCTATTCATTAAAGTAATACAAAATAAATTATCTAGCATCTGTCTATGGCAGGCAGGCTTGAGTGGTGGTGAGAAAATTAAAAATAACGATAGTGAGAAGGTGTAATGGTGGTGGGATTGGTGTTGAAATACTGAATGGAATCAATTATTGCGAGCAACTTTATGAAAATAAAATTAAAAAACAAAAATCCCAATCTTTTCTTTATTTCCATCTATTATTGTTATACTGGTTTCTTTTTCACTTTGTCCCCCAGTCTATGGCAAGTTTTCAACCATGGACCAGAACTTCTGGCCACTGTTTTCCCTGGCCTTGGATATTAGTTTTATACTAATATCCATACAAATATATATGTATATATATATATCCCACATATGAATGCAGTCATTGTATATCTGTTTCTCTATTCCTTCTATCTATCTATTCTGACTCATTCCACTTAACATGATACTATTCATGTCCATCAATTTATAAGTAAATTTCATGGTTTCATTTTTCCTAATGGCTACATAGTAATTCATTGTATAGATGTGCCACAATTTCTTTATCCAGTTGTCTGTTCTTGGGCACTCGGGTTGTTTCCAGATTCTGGTTATTGTGAATAGTGCTGCAATGAACATAGAAGTGCAGGTGATATTTCAGGATATATTTCTTAGGATATATTTTAGGATATATTTCCAGAAGTGGTATTACTGGGTCAAATGAAAGTTCAATGTCTAGTGTTTTGAAGAATTTCCATATTGTTTTCCTAAAAGGCTGCACATTAGGCATTCCCACTCACAATGAAGGAGAGTTTGTTTCTCCCCGAATCTGTACCAGGATTTGTTGTTCTTGCTCTTTTTGATATGTGCCAGTTTCTGTGGTGTGAGATGATACCTCATTGTCATTTTGTTTTGCATCTCCCTGATGATTACTGATGTAGAGCATTTTATTATGTGCCTTTTTGCCATTTGAATTTCTTCTTTGAGGAAGTTTCTGTTCATTTCCTCTTCCCATTTTTTTGATGGGATTAGATTTTTTTCTTGTAAAGTTCTGCCAGTGTCTTATATCACTTTTATATTAACCCTTTATCAGATGGGTATTGGGTAAATAGTTTTTCCATGGACTGTCATTGTATCTTAGACATTGTCTCTTTTGAGGTGTAAGAGCTTCTTAGTTTCATGTAGTCCCATTTGTTTATTTTTACTTCCACTTGCTTGGGATGACCAAGATTTAAAAATCAAATGGTAGTATTATAAATAAACAGTGTTATAAAATTTCAAGTAATTCCTGCCCGCATGGGAGAGCCTGGCAAGCTCCCTGTGGCATATTCATATGCCAAAACCAGTAACAATGATGGGTCTTATTCCCCTGACCCTGAAAGAGCCTCCAATGCTGCACCATTGGAAAGGACGAGTAAAGAGAGACTTCTAAAATCTCAGGGCTAGGACAAATGGAGACATTACTGAGACCACTCAAGAAAATTGATGATCAACGGGATGATGATGATGATGATGAACTAAGCAGAAACAGTGAAAGGAAGGAAACAAATAGTTTGTTGACTTCACTGCATGGACTATGAAAGTATATCTCTTAATTAGGATTAATCATGCCAGACTACTCAGAGAGTTAAACAAATGTAGATATTCAAAGGCACATATATATAGTACATATTGTATATAAGTCAAATTCATATTAATGGAAAAGACCTGATAGCTATTCCTACAGAAGAACTCAAAATTGACATAACAGTGGATATGTAAACTATCCAGATTTATACACTGGAAACATTCCAAAATCTCTGACTCCTGCCTGGATATTGGTGATCAACGTGAAAGTAGTGCTAGTTTAACTTTAATCCATATTTCTACATTCAAGAGCCCTTGAATTCAATAGACATCTACAAGCTTCACTACTTTTTGCACAAAACCAGAAAGTTATTTTGTCAAATGAACCATTTGACTCATTCATTTACAGTATTGGGTACTAAATTGCTTCTGTGGAAAATATTTCTTATGAAGATTCAGCATTTTTAATTTTTTTTTATTTTTTAATTTTTTTTTAGTGAGTCACAGTGAGGGTACAGTTACAGATTCACACCTTTTCGTGCTTGTTTTTCCCTCATGCAATGTTCGAGAGCCCATCCCTCCACCAGTGTCCATTCTCCACCACCAATGAACCCAGTATCCCTCCCACCCCCATCCAATCCCCCCTGCCCCACCCCGCCTCTGTGGAGGGGCATTCCAATTTCTTCTCTCTCTCTCTTTTTGGGTGTTGTGGTTTGCAGTAGGGGCACTGAGTGACCCTCATGTTCAGTCTCTAGTCTACTTTCAGCATGCATCTCCCTCCCCGCGCAGGATCTCCAATCACATTTTACTTGGTGTTCCCTTCTCTATCTGGGATGACTTTCCACCAATATGTGAGGCCCGCTTCCAAGCTATGGAGCCAAACTTCTGGCATTATATACTACTGTTCTTGGGTGTAAGTCTCCTACTCTGTTATTTTTATATTCCACAGATGACTGCCTGTCCCTCTCTTTCTGGCTCATTTCACTTTGCATGATACTTTCCATGTTGATCCACTTATATGCAAAGTTCATGACTTCATCTTTTCTAACAGCTGCATAGTATTTCACTGTATAGATGTACCGAAGTTTCTTTAACCAGTCATCTGTTCTCGGGCACTCGGGTTTTTTCCAGATTCTGGCTATTGTAAACAGTGCCGCGATGAACATATAGGTGCAGATGTCATTTCGACTATACTTTTTTGTTTCTCCAGGATATATTTCCAGAAGTGGTATTGCTGGATCAAATGGAAGCTCAATTTCTAATTTTTTGAGAATCATCCATACTGTTTTCCAAAGGGGCTGGACCAGTCGGTATTCCCACCAGGAGTGTAGAAGGGTCCCTTTCTCTCCACATCCTCTCCAACAGCGGTTGCTTTTGTTCTGTTAGATGTGTGCCATTCTCTGTGGTGTGAGGTGGTATCTCATGGTAGTTTTGATCTGCATCTCCCTGATAATTAGTGATGCAGAGCACTTTTTCATGTACCTTTTAGCTATTTGTGAAGATTCAGCATTTTTAGGGGCTGGAATGATAGCACAGAAGGTAGGGCATTTGCCTTGCACACCACCGACCCGGGGTTCAATTCCCAGCATCCCATATGGTCTCCTGAGCACCGCCAGGAGTAATTCCTAAGTGCATGAGCCAGGAGTAACCCCTGTGCATTGCCAGTTGTGACCCAAAAAGCTCCCCCCCAAAATTTTTTTATTAGTGGATGCATCTAATGGCATATGAAGCAAAAGAGATTACTAGTGAACTCCATTCTTTTTCAATAATTAAAGTAGTTTAAAATTCTAAAGCAATATTTATGAACATTTCCTTGATCTGATTCTTTACTATGTCCCCCTGCCTTACTGATTATCCCTAATTTCATTCCTATAGCATTACATTTAAGCAATTTTACCTATGCCCTTCCTTGGAATATCCTGAGGACCCACAGGGGGCCTTTGACCCCCCAGTTGAGAAATGCTGCTCTAAAGAGTCAGATCTTTGCAAGTTTTCAAAAACATATTTTTGCAGATGGTTAAAGGGGGGGGGGAAGTCAACAAATCTGACATTACCAAGTCTACCAGAGTAATAAGTAAAGTTTTTTAAAAATGCCCATGTTGAAGTTGTTCATAAAGACAATTGTTCATCAGTTGTTTTTTAATGCCTGGTTGATTACCATAACTTTAATATACTTTAAAGTATACAAGCAGAGGCTAGAGAGATAGTATAGGGGCATAAGCATTCACTTTGCATGCAGCCAACTGGAGTTTGATCCCCAGCACCACATGACGGTCCCCAACCATTTTGAGCAGTGATCCCTGAGGATAGATCCAGGAGTAAGCCCTGAGCACAACTCACAAAAAAATTCATTAAACCACATCATCAGATTTCTGCAAACAATGGGAAGAAAGTAAAAGTGGTGAATTGAAATAGCAAGGGAAAACCAAATATTAGGAAGCATTTCTACTCCATACACCATTCATTTCTCTTCAATCCAGAGATAAAATTGTCTCCTCACTCTATCTTCCTCAATCTTGAATAATAAATTATTTCCACAGTTATACTATTTCAGTTCATTTAAATTAATTCCTAGTCTGGTTCTAGTACTCAATACACTTTATCTATAAAAAAATATATAACTAGAGGGATCAGAGAAATAATACAAGGTAGAAAAGGCAGTTTATTTGCATGTGGCTGATCCCAGTTCGATCCACATATGATTCTCCATGCACTGCTGAAAGTGATCCCTGAGCACAAATCCCTGAGTACAACCAGTTGTGATCTGAAAAAGCAAAAATACAAAAATCATAATTATAAAATAGAAGATTAAACAAAATGCCACAGAATTTTATGGGAAGCAGACACTTCATGGTAGAGAACAAAAAAAAATGTTTTGTAAAGACAAACGAATTTCAAAGAGTTTTGAAGGAGCAAGAGTTTGGGAATGCAGAATTGGGAAACTATTTCAGAATTAGGCAAAGTCAAGGAAGAGGAAATATATTGGCTTAATCTGAGCAGAAGGAATCATTGATAATTAAGATGGGGATATGAAATGACAGAACAAGAGACTCAGTAGGCAATGAAATGGAATTGAAGGCGGGACTTGAGCTTAAATTCTGCACTTATCAGTTCACTTAACCTTCAAGATATTCAAATTATAAATTTATATATTCATTTTTATAAGGTAGAAAACAGAGGCTCAGACTGGCTAATAACTTATATCAGACAGCTTGGTAAGAAATAGATAATCTGGAAATTATGACTCCATAACCGATGCTCTTCACACTCTTATATTATCCCTTGCTGTATCGTTGTCTTGGTTTTTTTGTTTTTTTTTTTGTTATTTTCAGAAAACAAGTTTATTAAGTTTTGAATACTAATTCTGCACTTAAAGAGCCTGCTGGTAGGTTGGTTATGAAATCAAGACCAGAAACCCAAGGGAAGGCTGGGAATGTAAGGGGACAGGACTCTGAGAGGGAACTTTATAAACTAAAGGTAGGGCCAGAAGCAGAAGAAAGAGGTTAGGGACAGGCACTTGTGTAGCCCATTCATAAAATAGCAAGTAACAAGGGCGACAAGCAGCAAATGACAAACAAGGAATGACAAGTGACAAGCAGAAAGCAACAAGCAAGCAACGGTGACGAGACAGCCCCTGTGACAACCTCCCTGCAGTAGCAGCGGTGTCTTTGATTCTAGTAGCCTTTACTCCATGGTGAACATGAACAAAATATTTTGCTCTGCTGTGTCTTTGTTACCTGGAAACCTAGCACACTGCTTGGCAAAAAATGTGTGATCAATAAATACTATCAGGATGGGGTAGGTGGAGCAGAAAAAGACTATTCAGCAACCTGTCTTCATAGAAGAATTGGAACAGATAAGAAAGACCAAGGTTGGTATTCTATAGATGAAGAAATAACCAACTGAGAAGTCATTGATGCAGTTGTCAGATAACTGAGTAGAAAAAGCTTACGATAGGAGAGGGGTAAGCGGAGGGCTTAAGATATAAGAGGGACAATAGTGGAGGGAAGTGGACATCCTGGGGATGGGAGTGGTGAGTAATCAGCTGAGTTATGCATGAAACCCTATCATTAATAGTTCTGTAAACCACAGTGCCTACATATTTAAAAATATGTTCAAAATAAATTTAACGAAAAGGCTGACTTCAGGTGAACATCAGAATACTTTCTCGGGGCCGGAGCAATAGCACAGCAGGTAGGATGTTTGCCTTGCACTTGGCCAACCGGGGTTTGCATCCCAGCATCCCAAATGGTTCCCCAAGCAATGCCAGGAGTAATTCCTCAGTGCAGAGCCAGGAGTAACCCTTGTGCATCGCTGGGTGTGACCCAAAAAGAAAAAAAAATCCCAAAACTTTCTCTTTCCACTTCTATTGAATATTACCTATCTAAGTTCAAAAATATTGGGAATACTATCCCCCAGATGTCACCAGAGTCATGTCAGGAAACACCAAACACCGTCTTTGAAATTGGATGCTCAAGATAACAGAGATATGTGGAAACTTCCCGTCTTTTACTTGTGTTGTCGTAATACAGACACTCCAAATCCTCATTAGCATAAAATAATTTTCACAAATTACACCTGGCAATTTCTGAAAATTACAAAGAAGAAATTTTGTGGAATAAAGAGAACACAAAATTTGACATTTCCTTAAAAGGAATGTGTCATCCATTTCTTCTAGAGATGAGACAGGAATGACGTCAGGAAATCCATTTGGAGCTCATAATTTGAGAACAGATTGACGAGAGATTTTGTTTTGCTGAAGGGACCATTATGACAAAGATAGTTGGAAATGATCACCCTGGAGAGGAACTGCGTGCTGAAAGTAGGTAAAGGAACAAACATACTAATCTCTCAGTATCTGTACTGCAGACCATAAGGCCAAAAGGAAAGGAGGAGTGGGGGTTGGGGGGTGGAGACAGAGACAGAGAGAGAGAGAGAGAGAGAGAGAGAGAGAGAGAGAGAGAGAGAGAGAGAAAGTGCCTGCCATAGAACCATAAAGGCGCAGGCTGGGGTAGGGGGGTTGCAGGAGGGAAACTGGAGTCTTTGGTGGTGGAAGTGGACACTGGTAGAGGGATGGGTGTTGGACCATTGTATGACTGAAACCTGATCATGAATAGTCTTGTAACCATGTATCTTACGGTGACTCAATTAAAATAAAAACTTGAAATTTATTAAAAAATAAGTAAATAAAAAAAAATGACTGAAGTGTAGCAATGATCAAGTTTTTTAGAAAGACATGAACAAAAGTTATCATCATAATGATTTCTGATGATTGTGACCCGAGAGAGCTGAAAGAGAAGGACAAAGATGAAAGAGAAAGATGAAAGCTGAAAGAGAAAGATATCATTAATTATCAGGGATGGTAGAAACTCTATTTGTTCAGTTTGTTCTACTAATTCAAATTGCATCCTGTTTTCTCAGTACAGTCACGAGAAAGAACAGTACTTTAGCATTTCAGTGAAGTGCTAGAGCACTGAATTACAGTTGTGGAAAGAGAAATCTGGTCTATAACTGATGCAATTAGTCTCTTCCCATCTAGGACAAGGGCTTGAACATGATTATGTAAATAAATAATAGGGCAAATCCACCTCTAAAATCAAAGCATATCAAACAATAGAGCAGCAAACATGCACAGAAATAATATTTAAAGTTATTATAAATTACTCACATTATTATTTTAAAATATTCATTATATACACAACATTGTGGAAAAACTGTATGATAAGAACCATAAAAAACACATTTGGGGAACTGGAGCAGATGACAGAAACAAATGTATATAAATGAGGTAAAAAAATCTCGCCAGAGATACAAGATTGTTCTAGATAGCATAGGAAAAGAAGTCACTTAAATCCATTAGGGCTGAATAAAGATGCTTTTAAGGAGACTCCGGCAGGGAAATAGCTTGAAGGGCTATGCACATGGTGATGCTTTGGACACAGGAGGTCCAGGCTGATGCAATCCCTGACACCAAACTGTCCCAGAGTAGCACCCCCATAGCCCCAGAGAACCAAGCAGGAAGAAGCCTCTGTGCACTGAAACTGTGACCCAACACCATCCTCCCCAAAAAGGAAAGGAAAATAGGAAGGTTCATATAAGTGTAATCTTAGAAATATGGTATTATTTCACTAATTGGAGAATAGAGGAAACTAATTTTCAATTGACAGTAATAAATAAAGGCTCATAAATAGGATCTGATACTTAGGCAAACTGAAATAAAAACTATAACAGGTTCAAAACTCTATGTCCAAGAAAAAATTCTTCTTAGACCAGCACTTTCTTTTTTAAAAAAATTTTATTAGTGAATCACCATGAGGTACAGTAATTACAAACTTACAAACTTTCATGTTTGCATTTCAGTCATACAATGATCTTTTACCCATCCCTCCACCAGTGCCCATTCTCCTTCAACAATGTTCCCAGTATCCCTCCCACCACCGCTACCCCATCCCCCACCACCCTACCCTGCTTCTGCCGCAGGGCATTCCCTTTCGTTCTCTCTCCTTTGGGTATTGTAGTTTGCAATAGACATATTGATAGACCAGAATTTTCTTTTTTTTTTTTTTTTTTTTTTTTGCTTTTTTGGGTTACACCCGGCGATGCTCAGGGGTTACTCCTGGCTCTGCACTCAGGAATCACCCCTGGCGGTGCTCAGGAGACCATATGGGATGCTGGGAATCGAACCCGGGTTGGCCGCGTGCAAGGCAAACACCC
This sequence comes from Sorex araneus, assembly GCF_027595985.1. Taxonomy (NCBI): domain Eukaryota; kingdom Metazoa; phylum Chordata; class Mammalia; order Eulipotyphla; family Soricidae; genus Sorex; species Sorex araneus. Next base: position 65,896,955 of record NC_073306.1, read on the forward strand.
TACCCGCTGTGCTATCGCTCCAGCCCCCAGACCAGAATTTTCTGATACAGCTTTCTGTGACAATAGAAATCCTCTGTATCTGTAAAATCCAACTTAATAATCACCACGTAAACATGACTGTTAATTGGGGTGTGGCTAGTTCAAACCGAGAAACTTCATTTTAATTTTATTGTAACAAACTTATTATTGGATCATTAATATATACATTCAAATAATCACCATTACAATCTACCATATGTAATGGTAAGCACTGGAATCCACTAAAATTTTTGCTAAAGAGTCTGGACTGACATGATAGGAGAAATATTTGAGTACTATTTCATTTGCATTACCTAGAGGATGGTTCTAGGGATGGAGGAGAGAACTCTTTAATCACTGTTCATTTGTCTCCACTAACTCTTCAGTTTTATGATTTAAGCTAGTTAGTAAAAGAGTGTGAATGTGAATTGCATTGTAGAGGATCAATTAATAGAAAACACGTTGTTAAATGGAATAGATTGGAAAAAAACAGTAGCAGATGGTAAGTTCTGATGAGTTCAAAAATTTTGAGTACACCAAGAGTTCTTGTGACTGTTGAGAAAAAAAAGACACATTTTATTCCTTTTCTTGGGTGGAAAGATTTTATCTTACTCATCCCAAGCTGATGAATATATGTATTACTAATAGATGGTTCATGAGACCTATAACAAAAAAAAAAATACCTCAAAGAAAAGTAGACACTCAAAAAGGCATGCTGGTTCTGACAACAGAAGTTATTTTTGAATCACATTTAAGCCTCTAGACTCACAGAACTGCCATTTATCAGTTATGATTTTTTTAAAATTCAACATGCTGTATGCATTCGACTAAAAGTTAAAATATTAATTGGTGTCATATGTTTGCTTTTAATAAGGATTAGTTATGTGAAACTCCAAAAATGAGCTTTTAACGGCAAAGAATATGTTTGAAGACTGTTTTAAGATAAAATGAAAATGTTTCTGTAGTGTTTTTAATAGTAACTTTAAAATTTACAGCCTCCTTGGATTCCAAGTTGGTTTAATGAATCCAAATTAGATGACTGATTAAGACTAAATATGAAGGAATTACAGATTTCCCACTGGTAGGTACAATATTTGTGCAGATAAATGGACAACAAAATTTTAAAACATTAAGTTCCAAGTATTTTTCTGAGGCAAGTGGAAATTCCTTATTTCTATTTGCACATGAGGTTGATTTTGTATAAAGTGTAGTACACCTAATACAGTATTCACTTTGGAGTTCAGTTGGCTGCCATAGACCACAGGTTGGAAAGAAAACAGAAATGAGAATTGGAATGGAGAATACACTTTGTGCCAATACTCTGCCTGAGTAGCTAAGTACTTTTGGTCAATTATTTAATTGCCTCTTACCAGTCTTAGCCAAAAAGCATGAAATTATCTTTGATATTTTCTCTTTCTCTTACACACCTTATTCAAACAATCCTATACATTTTATCCCATACATTATATAGGCTACATTGACATCCTATACATTTTCTCTTCAAAATATCTTAAGTACCTAACCAGTTCACAGCACAACTACTGCAATGTCTCTCATTAGCACCACAAAACAATCTTAACTATTCTCCCTGCTCCTGGCTTTGCAATTTTTTATCCCTAAATCAGCACTGAGTTTCCTTTTTAAAGTCTGATCCCAGAACAGATATTACTGGGGTTCAAGATATTGTGTATGGTCCCCAAACACTGCAGAATGATTCATGAGCACAGAGCCCTTCCAGCACCATTCGAAACAACTTGAAAAAATAGAGTCCTGGCTCAAAATCCTTCACTCAGAATGACCCACCAAAGTTGAGAAAAGTCTTCGAGACTTGGTCACTTTCCTTTCTACCCTATTCCTTCTCATGCACCAGTCACGAGCTGGAGGGGTAGCACAGCGGTTGGGCGTTCGCCTTTCACGCAGCCAACCTGAGTTCGATTCCTCCGCCCTTCTCGGAGAGCCCAGCAAGCTACCGAGAGTATTGAGCCCGAGCCCGCGCTGCAGAGCCTGGCAAGCTACCCGTGTGTATTGCATATGTCAAAAACAGTAACAATAAGCCTCTCAATGAGAGACGTTACTGGTGCCCGCTCCAGTCTCACTGTCTCCAAGCTTCTACCAGACCTTGTAAGGCAATATTTCTGAGAAATTTGAAGTGACTCTTCTCCATGACATCGTTCCTCTATTTAAAATTGTAACTGGCCTGTGGCTCCCCTTACTTACTTTCCCTTACTTTTTCCCCTATGGCCTTTATAAGATAACAACCTACATTATACATTTAGGATATTAGTTGCCTGCTACTTCCATGGAAGTACTTATTCATCTGAGTGTCTAATCACGTAGCAGTGCCACTAATGTTTTGTATATAGTACTTTTTAAAAAAATTCACTAAATGGACTAATATAAAACTTTTTAATTTTTGTGTAAAAAATTAAAAAATCATATATCAATATATCATATATCAATCATATATTTATAAACTATTATATTTCTGGACAATGCAAAGATATTGCTGGAGCTAGATTTCCTTAGCACCTAAAGATACTCTCATATGGTAAATCAAGAATCTTCATAAATAGAATTAACTCTTTCAGATCCTCTTGGTGTGATTTTATTTTATTTATTTATTTATTTATTTTTTTGCTTTTTGGGTCACACCCAGCAGCGCACAGGGGTTACTCCTGGCTCTGCACTCAGGAATTACTCCTGGCAGTGCTGGGGGACCATATGGGATGCTGGGAATCGAACCCGGGTCAGCCACATGCAAGGCAAACGCCCTACCCGCTGTGCCTCTTGGTGTGATTTTAAAAGGCCTCAAAATTTCTGTTTCTTAAAAATGTTAGAGCATTTACTTTTTCCAGCTAGGCTATCTTTCTAAATTCCTGTGACTGACTCCTAAGCATTCCACAGATACAAATATAGATAACTCATTCCTGTGTTCGTGTGTATCTATTTTAGGCCAAGCATTGTTCAAAGCACCAGGAAAATAAAAATTTCTAGGACATGGTCCCTGTTTATAAGTAGGTTGGAACTTCACAGGGAGGGAGAGAATAAGCTGTAAATAAATTAGTACTTCACTGTCACTGTATCATTGTCATCTCGTTGCTCATCGATTTGCTCGAGCGGGCACCAGTTACATCTCCATTGTGAGACTTGTTACTGTTTTTGGCACATTGAATACACCATGGGTAGCTTGCCAGGTTCTGCCATGTGGGCGGGATACTCTCGGTAGGTTGCCGGGCTCTCCAGGAGGGACAGAGGAATAGAACTCAGGTCGGCTGCATGCAAGGCAAATGTCCTACCCACTGTGCTATCACTCCTCCAAATTAATACTTACATGTATCAATTTGATTTTAAGTGCAATCATACTCAAGATAAGAGCTATGTACTGCAAATTCACTTTCTACCCTCTTATTACGTTGTAGGACAGCATTAAACAGCTAAGAGGGCATGATTTTTTTTAAAATCAGTTTTTTTTTTTTTTTTTTTGAGAAGCAAGAAAGTTTGTATTGAAACTTATTTAGAAAGATGTCTGAGAGAGAAGACAGGCTTCTCCAGAGTAGAAAAAAAGCAATTAAAGACAGAGGCAAGCAAGCTAAATTCATGTTCAAAGGAGAATATGGGTTTGAAGAACAAACCAGAGTCTGGATTTTAATAGTGAGTCTTGAGTTTAAATCTGTTATTGATCACCTTTTTTTAACCTTTAAAGATATGACTATTAAAGTATAATAATATATGCAGAAAAGCAAATGTCATATTTATACAACTGAGTGAGATTTCACAAGAGGAGCATGTCCATGTAATCACACCCAAATTGAGAAACAGAGCTTGAGCAGGATCTCCAAAATCCTCTGAATTTTCTCTGTTACTTCCCTCTCCTATGGGTAAACTGCTATTCCATTTTTAACTAAATAAATTAGTCTGCTTCTGTACTTTACACAAACAAAATCATATAGCTTGCATCCTTTGTTTCTGGTGCTTTTTTGATATATTATTTATGAGACCAATTACCTACAGTGTTATTACCTACAGTGGAAGACTATTGACTCTCACTGTTTATAGTAGTCCATTTTGTGAATAGAGCACAATTTATACGTTCTACTGTTCGTGAACATAGGGTAGTTTCTAGTTTGAAGATACTTTAAACAGTGCTTCTATGAAGATTCAAAGCCTTTTTCAGTTAATATAAGTGTACGTCTACTCAACTTTAATAATTCTTTTTCTTTCTTGGTTTTTTGGGCCACACCAGGAGGTGTTCAGGGCTTACTTTGACAGATACTCAGGGAAACATCTGTTGTCAAGGACCAGATCAGGATTGGTTGCATGCAAGTCAAGTTTGTTAACCACTGCATTATCTCAGGATATTTCCAGTAGTTTCCCAAAGTTAACATTCTTCCAGCAGCATGTGTGAGTTATTCTTACTCCATAGGCTCATTAACATTGGTGTCTGGTGGATGTATATTACTATTATATATTTATTAACAATTTGAATTATTTATTGGGAGGCCTGCCAATCTGTGCTGAGAGGATGCAATACCTCACAGTAACTCTAAGCTAATCAGGACTGTGGTTCATGAGAAATCCTGAGGTTCTGATGTTCCTTGCATCCTTGGGTTACCGGGCTCACTCAGCAATGCTCTGTGCCTCCAGGGATATACCAAGTGATACTTAGGGGACTCTGTGATACCATGAATCACTCTGGTGTTAGTCGCAGGCAAAGTATGCACCTTAACTCCTGTACTATCTCACTGGTCCCAGGACATTTCAATTTAGATTGAGAGATCCTATTTTGTAATGTGTCTGCTCAAATCTTTGTCTGTTTTTCTATTAAATTGTCCTTTTAAAAAAATCATTTGTAGAACTTCTTTATAGTTGTCCAACATTGAGCATATGTATTGCAAATATTTTCTTCTACCCATTAGAGCACTCTTTCATTCTCTTAATGGTATATTTCAAGAAAAGGAATATCTTGTTCTTGATATAGTCCAATTTCTAAAAGTATTCCTCTATTCCAAATACCTTTCATGGACTATCTAAAAAAATTTGTTTTTAATTTTTGGGTCACACCCGGTGATGCACAGGGGATACTCCTGGGTCTCCACTCAGGAATTACTCCTGGCGGTGCTCAGGGAACCGTATGGGATGCTGGGGATCAAACCTGGGTCAGCCGTGTGCAAGACAAACGCCCTACCTGCTGTGCTATCGCTCCAGCCCCTATCTAAAAAACTTTACTCCTTGGTTTCAAACACATTATTTTGTTTTTTACTAAACATTTATGGTTTTACCACTTATATTAAGATCTAAAAATTCTCTCAGGGGGCTGGAGCGATAGCACAGTGGGTAGGGCATTTGCCTTGCACACGCCCGAACCGGGTTCAATTCCCAGTATCCCATATGGTCCCCCGAGCACTGCCAGGAGTAACCCCTGTGCATCGCCGGGTGTGACCAAAAAGCCAAAAAAAAAAAAAAAGAAAAATTCTCTTAGATTGTTAAATATGTATTTCAACCAATTTTTACATGTTCATATTTGATTTAAAATTTTGTTTCTTAGCTTACAATGATGCAATTTCTGGCAGATATTTCTCTGGATTTAGTTACTAAAATACTAAAACACAGAAATCCAAAACCGTGCGGCTGCTAGTGTGGCCACTCAACCTCATATCTCTTCATTCTTAGCAATGGAAAACAAATTATCAAATGCTTCCTTTTCAGCAGGTCGACTTTAGGGGGGAGAAACTCTAAACAATAATAGTGAGGTTTTTGTTGATATATTGAATGTAATCAAAGTAAAGGAAAAGTAAAGTGAAATTTACCAGTTACACAGGCGGGGTGGGGGGTTGGGGTGGTGGTGGTGGGGGGAGGTATACTGTGATTCTTGGTGGTGAAATATATGCACTGGTGAAGGGATGGGTTATTCAAGCATTGTATAACTGAGACTTAAAACTGAAAGCTTTGTAACTTTCCACATGGTGATTCAATAAAAGAATAAATTAAAAATAAATAAATAAAATTTTGTTTCTTTTTCTTCTTATCTAAAAATTAAAAAAACAATGCCTACTTGTAGATATTAGATGAATGAAGTGAGACAATGTGATAAAGTTCCTCATACATCAGGTTTTACAATGCATATGATACTGTGCTAAACACTGTGACAAATACCATGACAAATGCTTTCCCATTTAATGTGAATCATTAAAGTACACCCAGTTTTGCTAATAACTATTAAAAAGTTCAGAATATAGCAAAGTCTTTCATAGAGTCATAAACAAAAGCATAGTCCTGGAGGAGCTGCAAAAGTATAATTAATGGGGGGAAAGGGAATTATAAAACAATGACAGAGCATAGAACATAGTGAGTTGACTGAGAATTAAAGTTATAATTTTAATGTGTTTTTTTAATCTAGCAAGGTAAAAATAATAATATTAAAATGTAATTCCTTCTTAGAGAGTGCAATAACATTATAACTCATCCACTCAAAATATTGTTTTAGCTATAAATGAATTAAACTAATTCTGGAAATTGTATCAGTGAACCAGAGTTACAAAATGCATTTTTATTTCAACCAGTAATACAACTTTTGGAAATTTTTCTAGGGAATAGCTAAAATCATAAAAAATATGCACAGAGTTCTTCAACCCGAGTTGCTTATGGTAGCAAAATAGTGGAAGCACAAAAATGCACAACAACAGAAAAAAATGGTTCTGTTGTTTATTGTCAAAACTTCTCAATCAACCCTTAAAAAGCCATTTTAAAAGAAGGCTATGTGGAACATGAAAATATATGCAATTACAGTTTGTACAATATTTTTAAAAACTGTATCTGGGGTAAAAGCTGGGGAGAACAGCTTAAAAAACTAATCAGTTTCTGGGGGTGGTGAAGAAAAGCTGAAGGAATGTCTATTTTTAAAACTTTCTAAGTGCTTTATCATCATATACATATTTATATGAGTCATGCATGTATTTCTGTGTCCCACCATAACAAACCTCCAAATCTACTTCTATTATTAAAATATACCTATATTTAATGATTGCAAATCCATCACCTCCCTACTTGATAGTGATTTTATTTTGTTTTAGTTTGTTTTTCTTTATTTTGAGGGTGACACCCCATTATGCTCAGGATTTACTTCTGCCTTTGCACTCAGTGATCACTCTTGGCAGGGTTCAGGGACTTTCTGGTGTTCCAGGCATTGAATTTGGGCCACTTTTATGCAAGGCAAGCACCTTATCTGCTGTACTATCTCTTCAGCTCCAAGACAGTGATCTTCTTGAGTCTTGTTCTTTGTACTTCCAGCTTCAACCATGGATCTGGAACATAAAATATTATTCAACAAATGCATTACTAGATAGGACTTTTCTTTTCTTTTCTTTTTTTTTTTTTTGCTTTTTGGGTCACACCCAGCTATGCACAGGGGTTACTCCTGGCTCATGCACTCAGAAATTACTCCTGATGGTGCTCAGGGGACCGACCATATGGGATGCTGGGAATCGAACCCGGGTCAGCCACATGCAAACGCCCTACCCGCTGTGCTATCACTCCAGCCCCCAACATAGGACTTTTCAAATCTTAGCTATTCTTAACACAAAGTATCAACGTGGAAGCTTGTTTAATCCTTTTATACATTATGGAAAATATTTCATTCTCTTACCTTTAACCCAAGAATTTCCAGAAGTCCTTGAGATTCAGAATCCAAGTGTCTGAGCAAAGGAAGTTTCTGTTTTGACTGAGGCATTGTATTATACACCATTTTCTAAACTTCTTACCCTAATTTCATAGACCAATATGAATATACCACCTACATACCCCCTACCCAGCAAAAGTCTCAGAAAAAAATCTTCCAAAAGAAAACATGCATTAGAACAATTTATACACATACATGGAAGGAGTTATATATTTCGTTTCTCCTGGGAAAACAAATATTTGCTTTCAAATAAAACAATGACCCAGTATATACAAGTGACCTAGTTGTTGATTATTGAGATATAGAATCAACAGGAGAGAGAAATCATTTTCCGCATGAGCACTGAATTCAATATTCAAGAGTTCTGAAAATAGAAATGGTGTGTATTGTCATTTCAATCTCTGAACCAAGCAAAAATTTTAAAAAAAAACACTTACCCCCATATACAAAACAGTAGTTGTTTCAAAAAATTTTAAAAAGAAGTAAATAAAGGGAAAAAAGAGAAGGACACTTGGGAAACATGAAAAGATGCAAAGTGAAAATAGCCGTGAGCTTTTGTGAACATGAATGCTGCTAATGACAGATGATCAACGGAAAGGGAGAGACTAGGTTTTGCTGCTAGAGTCATATTTATTATTAGGATAACCCTGAAATCTCTCTCATTTAATATTGAGAAAAATATAGATCTCATAGATTTTACAATAGGGCATCAACACTTTATGCTTGCCATAACACCTGATTTATAACAAAGAAATAATCAATTTTTATCTTGCATGATGGTCAAACTTGCCATCACATCATTACTAGTAACTGCAGTAGTGTTGTGGCAAATCCCATCAGGCTCCTCTCCTGAGGCAAGAAGCTACAACATGAAAAATACTTTGCACCTCATTGCTAAAATTTCCCATAGTAAAACTGGCTCTAGAAGTACTCATGATAACGTATACACACACACACACACACACACACACATACACACATGCATGAACCCCAAGTGAACACACATATGAACATATATTTGTATATGCCATATGTATGTGTATATATACATATATATGATAGAAGGGAAAGAAAATAAAAGTTTAGGCTCCAGCCAACTCTTGAGGCTTAGAGGAAGGGCTGTCTTAGGTAGAGAACTCTCCAGCATTCTTTGTGTAGAAGAGGCAATTTGTTGGGGCAGAGCAAACTCCACCAATTATTAACACACTTTCTGTACATGAACAGTGATCCTTGCTATTCACCAAGTTCCTCGTCCTCAAGAATATACAGACCTTTGGAAAGTTCTAGCCTTTGCACCAATGTAATTCCCATTCTTATTTCTGCCACCTCTTGCAAACAAATCTGGACAGTCTGTCCCCTTGCTTCAAACCCACCTATATATCTATTTCATTTTCATCATTATATTTATCATTAGCACTTGCTTTTATCCAGGAGGCTTTTTAAATTGAATCACCTTGAGATACACATTAACAAAGTTATTCATGGTTGGGTTTTAGTCATACAATGTTCCAACACCCATCCAAGGAACATTTTTATTTATTTATTTATTTAAATATCAATTTTTCATTGAATCACCGCGAGATAGAGCATTACAAAGCTGTTCATGATTGGGTTTCAGTCATATAATGTTCCAACACCCATCCTTCCACCGGTGTAATTTTCCAGCATCAGTGTCCCCAGTTTCCCCTCTCACTCCCCGAAATCTCCTCTCACCCACACCTACCTCTATGGCAGGCAACTCTTTTCTCTCTCTCTTTCTCTTTCTCACTCTCATTTTAGGCAATATGGTTTACAATACACATGCTGAAAGGTTATCGTGTATATCCCTTTACCTATTTTCAACTCTCAGTTCTTATCCAGAGTGATCATTTCCAACTAATGATCTTAACTACCTCCACCCCCTACACCCTTGTGGTAATTTCCAACAATCAACCAGTCTTCTTGACCCATTTTCCCTGGCCTTGGATATTAGTTTCTTCCTTTTTTTTTTTATATCCCACAAATGGATCATCCAAGGAGCATTTTAAAATTGTTTGTCCTTTACACTATTTGATGTTGATGTTTACATTTTTTTCATTGCTTATTATCCATCTGTACTTCTTAGATGCGGTAGAATGTGAGTTCCTTGACAAAGGGATCATGCCTTATTCACTGCTGTACTTCAGAACCTACTTCACTCTGCCAACATAGGAAGAAAAGGGATTCTACACCAGATATTCAATAATTATCTTGAATTGTTAGTTTGTAGGAATACATTCCCAAGTGAACAAAAGACAGAAAGCTGTAGGGGCTGGAGTGATAGCACAGCGGGTAGGGCGTTTGCCTCACACGCAGCCAACCTGGGTTTGATTCCCAGCATCCCATATGGTCCCCTGAGCACCGCCAGGGGCAATTCCTGAGTGCAGAGCCAGGAGTGACCCCTGTGCATAGCTGGGTATGACCCAAAAAGCAAAACAAACAAACAAACAAACAAAACCTGAAAGCTGTAAATATTTCCTACATTCAACCTTAGAATTCACATCATTAAGTGATTAGACTGCTTTCCCATGGATGCATTTTGTGTTGCATCCTTATCTTTTCTTTTACTTCTTCTGAATGATCAGCCTACCTTCTTAGACAATACTTCACTCATACTTCATACTCATACTTAACTGTTAGGCCACCACTCAAAATTATCAACATCTTTCCTCTTTCATCCTTTTCTCTCCACTCTAGACATAAGACATAAGCACAGCACGTGAAAACTCTCATATCTCCAGTTACTATATTTTTGTTAGGTAATCTAGATTTCTCAGTACATTGTCTTATTCATTTTCTTTATACAAGCAAGTTACCAACCTTACCTGACTACACTGGAGTGCATTTAGAATTAAATATCCATTCAGAGTACACCCCCCCCCGTCCCAGGGGAGAAGACGTGAGCTAAGCGCTGGCAGATTCTTCTCTGCAAAAACCAACCTTGGAAGTTTCTGCAGAAAGTGACCTTTTCCATCCTAGGTGCATCTCATCAACTCTGCTTGTAAGTTTTCTTATTCTGGACCCTGGCACTTTTCAAGCATTGTTGCACAGGGAGATACAATACTTTCCAATTGCTGCAAATGTAAGCTCTTAAGTAAACTCATAAATAAGGTGTCAGAAGTAAGACTGTAAAAGACAGGGCATATTCTGAGGGCAGAAACCAGTTTCCACAAATGAGAACACCTAAATAGTCACCATATGACACAAGAGCCCTAAAAACTTCATTCATTTTTAAAGCTGGAATTATTTCTTGAGTTCCTGGAGCCCTAGGTAAAATTAACATGCAGCTATACTTAATGTTTAAGTAGCAGTAGCCTGTAGAGCAAGAATAGAATATAGAATTCCCCCCCCCCCTCCAATCTGGATAAACATGAAATAGAGCTCCAGTTTTATGAAGTGGTTGGTTGCCGTGATGTTGCTTTCCTAGGCCAGACCTATCAGAGCGTCCTTTTTTTCTCCTACTACACCCTCCCATCGCCCACCTTACCCGCGTTAGAGATCAGAATCTCGGAGTGGCCAACGCAATCTTTCAAACTGGCAATGAAAAGATATGTTAAGATGGAAATGCCACTTGGGGAGCTGGGAGAAAGAGAAAGACTCTACCTACATTTCTGCTCTCAGACACCCAAGCTATACTCACCCATAAGCACTCAGGGTGTGAGATGGCCTCTGACAACTTGACTGCACTCTTCAAATCAGAGGACACAAACCTCACCTACCAAGCCCTTTTCCAATGTAAGTGGACTCCAGCTCCCCGCTGCCGACCCTCTTCTCCTCTTCCCACTCTTCTCTAATGAGATCAGTAAGTAGTGACTAGTCTCATAAGTGAAAGAACAATGCCCCCATTACACTGAAATCTGGAAGGATTTGTGACGCTGGCTAAGAAGATACGCAAAAAACCGCTATAGCAAAACTTTCCAGAAGGATAGAAATAAACGAGGTACACAAAATAATCTTGAAGGGGGTCGGTCTCCACTCTGAACCCGCTTTGCTCCATGCCCCAGGCGCCTTTTCTCTGCAAGATGGCAATGCAAGATAAATCCTGGGACAATTAGGTGTCTTCCCCGGAGCTCCGTGGGGACTCCGGAGTGTGCATGCACGCGCGAATATGTGCGTGTGTGCACACGAACGCGTGCAAAACGTCTGGAGAAGTGTAAAGGTCGCAGCTTACTAGAGGAGGACACCCCTAACCCCCAACACACACACACACACACACACACACACACACACACACACACACACACACACACACACCTTGGCCACCTAGCGGGGTGTCTGCCCATCGGCTTGTCAGTGCGGGCAGCAAGGCGCAGCGCCGCGCTGGGGCGGTGGTGCGGCACGAAGGGGTGTGACCGCGGGCCCCCCGCGCGCGCCCGTCCCCACCCACGCACCCCGCGCCCGCCCGCGCAGCGTGACCGTCCGCCACCGCCGCAGCCCGGGCTCGGGAGGCGCAGAGCGCGGAGCGCGGTTTGCTGCTGGGCGTCCGCCTCCCGGTCCTCCCTCCACCTTCCCTGTCCCCTCCCTCGACCGCCGGAGAGCCGGGGAAACCGCGGCGCGGAGCCCGCAGCCGTACGGACGCGTGGACCGGCGCGGCGGCGACCTCAGTCCCGGGAGAGGTGCCCGCGGGCGCTGGCCGCGGCCGGCCGAGAGCTTGAGCTTGCGAGGCTGCACCGGGGTTCGGCGCCCGCCCCCTCCAGCTCGGGTCCCGCTCGCTGCAGCCGGGAAGTCTCCCCGCCCGGGGCACGCACCGCACAGCCATGAACACCAACGAGGCCAAGGAATATCTGGCCCGGAGGGAAATCCCTCAGCTCTTCGAGGTAGGGGGCGCTAGGGCTGGCAGAGGGGGCCGGAGGAGGTGGGGGGAGTGTGGGGTGGGGTGGGGTGGAGAGGAGGACGGCATCTGGGGCGTTGGTGCCGAGCCAGTCGCGCCCCGTCCCACCGTGCAGACGTGGGGCGAGGAAGTGAAGGGGGTTCGGGGAGCCCCCTCGTCCGATCGCTGCGGGGGGGCAGCCGCTTTTCCTGCGCCCCGAAGGCTGGTCTCGGGAGCCCGCAGCTCGCAGGGCAACTTTCAGGGTGCTCCGTGCGCGCATCTCGGAGGTGGACGCTTGGGGGTGGCCGGCACACCGCAGCCGACCGCACTGTCCGGGGCGCGCGCCTGGCCAGGTTGGGTGCGTCGGAGCCGCCCCGAGCGAGCCAAGACTCGGATCCCCAAGGGTCTGGACTAGATCCCCGAAGGATCTGGAGTGCTAAGACCCTGTGTGTGAGACCCGGACTCCCCTCACCCCCCGCAATGCGGGGGTAAAAGGGGACTGTGGGTCAGGATGAAGATGCCAAAGGTAGCGGCCGGTGGGGAGGTGCTGATCGGGGAATACCATCAAGAAATCAGAACCTTCTAGGGTGCCAGTTACTTCCGTGCCCGGCTCAGCGCTTTCGGCGAATGTCGAACTCCTGAGCACGTTTTCCCAGGGCTTTGGAAGGGACGGTTCCCTGTCCTAGCCTCGCTGCCGCCGCGCGGCTCCTGTTGCTCGGGTCAGACAGCAGCGCCGCAGCTGCTGCACCAGAGGCCCTGGGGGTGGGGACGTCCGGCCTGGGTGGGAGAGGCCACTAGGACCAAGTCTAAGGGAACCTTGTTCAGCTCGAAACCACAAGCCTCCGTCGCCTTCTGTTTGCTTTCCGTCTCTCCATATTTGAACCTTAAAACATTCCTGAACCCTGGGTGCTTTTGCTTGGTTTGTTGGGGGGGGGGGGGGGGCGGAAGGAAGTGAGCCAAGCTTTATAGCGCTCTGCGAGGGCAATTTCATTCATTCATCCCAACCGTCCCTCCCTACAACCCCACCCCCAATAGCTGAAAGATGATTGATTGTATTCTTTGGCCCATGTGGGGTTTTTTGTTTGTTTGAGAGCTGGGTTTTGCTCTAAAAGAATTTTAGAATAGCTCTTAGGAAAATTAATTTACCCCCACCCCTTAAAAAAATGGTCCAAGTTCATCTTTAAACTGGGCTGCCTGAATTAAAGATTTTTTTCCCCCTCACCTCTATAAGCCACCACTATTGAGTCTTCCAGAAGCCAAAATTTCCACTTAAATCCTCCGTTGAGCCTGTTTTTTAAAGCCCAAATCTAGCAAGTGTGATACTCGTGCATTAAAAATAATTAGGTGGCGGCGATTTGGGGAGTTTTTCTGTTTTTTTTTTAAGCTTCCAGAAAAGTAATTCTGTAGATAAAGAACTGCATATTTTTGTCATAAGACCCCAACTGAGGTTAATTTCATTTCTACTCTTCTAAAAGAATTCTAAGAAACGTCTTCAGGATGTTTGCAAATTCATTGCAAATTGTCACTTGATGGTACATCTTTTTTTGTTTTTTAAACGTGGGCGTAATGTTTTCCCAAAGAGGAAGAATTTTGGTAGTTCAGAAAAATGGGTACAGTGTATGCAAATAAGTAATGGCAGGCTTTTGCAACCCCAACCCCACCCTCGGGTTTTTTACATTTCATTAGTTTTTTTGCTTGTGAATAGGATGTTTCAAAATAGGGCACACCCAGGAAAGAAAATCAGCTCCCTTGGGAGAAATGCAGTAATGCGGGACACTTAAATGCACTTAAATCCCAGGAGTAAGGGAAAATGGAAGGTGACTGCTACTGGCCTCCCGAAGTTTCATCCTTTCAATGAGAATCTGTGTTGTGCACTGCACAGAGGGAAGTAAAATCGGGTAGGTCTCCATGTGGTGAGTATACACTGCAAAACTCACTGCACTAAGTTTTCAGACTGAAATTTTTTCTCAAAGCAAAGTTTTTGGGTATGCAAAGTTTAACAGCTAAATCAAGCATTAATGTAAACAATGCTTACTTAATGTAAACAATGCTTGATTAATGTAAACATTAAATCAAACATGGATTGTGGATGTTGACACTGTTATAGACCAAGCAAATGATTTTTGACCCAAATTTATCATATTATCACTAGGTGTATTTAAGTGTCCCTTTTATATTTTTCTCTAACTTGACACATCACATAGGCCAAATGTAATCTCTCTGTTATGTTCAGATATGAAATATATTTCTACTTTTAGATTACATTTTATTTATTTTTTGGTTTGGGGGTCACATCCAGCCTTTCTTGTTACTCTCTCCTGGCTCTATACTCAGGGATCACTCCTGGAGGCACTGGGAGTAGTAGGAATAGAATTCTAGTCAGTTAAGTGCAAGACGAGTGCCCTACCATCTTTTTACATTTAAAAAAAGAACTGCAGAGATAGCACAGCGGATAGGGCATTTGCCTTGCATGCACCAACCCACGTTCGATTTCTCCATCCCTCTCAGAGAGCCTGGCAAGCTACCAAGAGCATCCTGACCACATGGCAGAGCCTGGTACGCTACCTGTGGCATATTTGATATGCCAAAAACAGAATCAAGTCTCACAGTGGAAACATTACTGGTGCCCGAACAAATCGATGAACAACGGGGACGACAGTGCTATAGTGCTACTTTTCCTTGACTTTGTTGTGAGATCTTGAATCTAGAGGTATATTTATATTCTGATCTTTTACCTGAAATCAGAGACTTAGCAATACATTCAAATACTGGTAAAAGTCACAGTAAATCATTCAGTTCTCAAAAAAATAATGAAGAAACTGAGTAATACTGTCCATTGGCTGTCTGTAGTCACAGATGGTGCCTGACTACTCAAAGAAAGTATTCAAATGATCCACAAAAGGGAAGTCGTTACCCATTTCTGGGGCCAGTAACCTTGGAGAGACCCTTTTGTTTAAAGTGGATAGGAACTTATATTTTTTTCCAATAAAAATAAAGTCACTGAGTATTTTTTTTACCCTTTCAGGCAATAATAAGGAGTTAAAAACTAATCTAGAAACTAAATTCTAAACTGTGACCACAGAGGGGTTACATTACTGAATATGGAGGTCAATAGTGAAAGGTTTCTGAACACACGCTGACCAAAAATTAATTCAATTGTTGTAATGAATCCAAGGTGTTTCTGGCATGCTCACTGGAGTTGCAATTCTTTTCCAGCAAAAAAAGGTTTTTCTGAGTGGAAAAAAATTAAGAAGCACTGATTAAGAGTGATTCAGATTGTAGTGGACTATGTATGTGTGGGGCATAGGTTATCTGGCATTTTCTTTTTAACTTATAATTTTTCAAGCTGTGGAGCAGAATACATGGATTTTAGAATTAGAAACATAGAATTGTAATTCTGGAGCTCTCACTTTCTATCTGTGAGTAATCTTGATCCATTCACTGTCCCCTCCGAGCCTGGGTTTCCTAATCTATAAAAAGGAGATGACGATGCCACATAAAAAGGAAAATGTATGGACAAGCAATGGAAAAACACAGAAGAAGAAGTCTTATTCTAGTACTAGCTGTATTAACTAACATAGGACAAACGTGGGGCATTGTGTGTGCAAGCGCATGTGTGTGTGTGTGTGTGTGTGTGTGTGTGTGTGTGGTGTATCTTTACTTATACAGATCTTTAAAAAAACTGACTGTGAAGGCACAACTTAATGTTTCCCACTCCCGGAATCAAATTCTTCTGACTGAACACTCTAACCCACGTTATTTAGGATTCTAGAGAACAAATGTACCCAGTGAGAACTGCTAATCTCCAGTGGTTTTTCTATGAAACTCTCTAAAGGAAAATGTTTTGCACCTCAGTTTAGTTCCCAGAAGTCAGCTTTTCCAAATTTGTAGCGATTTTACAAATGAGTCTATGTGACATCAGTCACTAGGAACAGCCACAATAATTCAGGGATCCTGCTTTTTTATTGTTGTTGTTCTTCTGTGAACCTCAGTGGATATTATGGTGACTCTTACATATCAAATAGTAATTGTTGTCTTGTATTTCTTTTTTGAATTATTTTTCCCCTATTTAGAGTAGCTTGGGTGGGGCTGGAGTGATAGCACATCTGGCAGGGCGTTTACCTTGCATGCAGCCCACCTGGATTCGATTCCCAGCATTCCATATGGTCCCCCGAGCACTGTCAGGAGTAATTCCTGAGTGCATAAGCCAGGAGTAACCCCTGTGCATCGCTGGTTGTGACCCAATAAATAAATAAATAAATAAATAAATAAATAAATAAAGTAGCTTGGGCTAAGAAGATATCTTAATGGGCTGTAATGCATGCTTTGAGTATAGGAATACATGACTGGGAACTGCATGCTCCCCAGAGCACTGAGCCAGAAGTAGCTCCTGAACACTATCAGGTAAAGCACGTCCCCCTAGTAAATAAATATGTAAAGATAGAGCGATAGCACAGTGGGTAGGGTGTTTGCCTTGCACGTGGCTGACCCGAGTTCGATTCTTTTGCCCCTCTTGGAGAGTGCAGCAAGGTACTGAGTATCTCGCCCGCACAGCAGAGCCTGGCAAGCTCCCCGAGGCGTACTCGGTATGCCAAAAACAGTAACAAGAAGTCTCACAATGGAGACGTTATTGGTGCCCACTCGAGCAAATCGATGAGCAATGGGATGACATTGACAGTAACAGTTTAATATGCACTTCTGTGGCTCAGGAAAAGTGTAAGGGACAAAAAAAATGGATAAGACCCACACTATTGGTGAAGAGTTTATAGAATTGCTGACTGACACATAAGCTGAATCTGACAGTGTTTTATCCTGGGTACCAAGGACAGTGAAGGCGTGGTCCATAAGTCAGCCTGGGGGTTTCAGGGAAAACTTTCTGATAATAACAATAAGTCAACACAGCAACAATTTTCAGAACTTGGCACTGACCCTGTGTCAAATTCTTAATATGCATTTTACAATTACTTGAATGTTGAATCCTTAAAGAACCTTCCAAAATGTTATTACTCTCTTTATATAGATGAAGTAACTGCAACTTAAAAACTTTAAGAGTAGGTAGGAATGAGAGAAATAATGACTGGGGCATTTTTTACATTCTGTTATTTAATTTATTTCCATTTAAAAGGGTAGACTTGCCTGAATTGCTTATAAGGCACAGGTTACTTAGCTGAAAACTAATTGATCAAGTATTTCAGGGGATATCCTAGCCAGGTCATAGCTTCAAGTGTTTATTAAATGACTAACGGAAAGAGCAACCGAAGTTCAAGTTGACCATACATAGGTGCTTGTTAGTGCTGTAGGCAGCACGTCTCTCTTCTAAAAATGACCATATCCTGTCTTAACAAATGCAGTTTGAAAACGTAGTATAACTGGACATATTTTGTTGTATTTCAGAGCCTTTTGAATGGACTGATGTGCTCTAAGCCAGAAGATCCAGTAGAGTACTTGGAAAGTTGTTTACAGAAAGTAAAGGAATTAGGTGGTTGTGACAAGGTGAAATGGGACACATTTGTCAGCCAGGAAAAGAAGATCCTCCCACCTCTCAACGGAGGACAGTCACGGAGATCCTTTCTCAGAAATGGTAATGTATTTAAAGAATAATCATTTCTAGTCGTGCTACAGTTCTAATGTTGATGTCCCCTATTGCCTGTAGGCAGTGATCTAATTTGCTTAGTTTCCAAATACCCTGGAAGGATATTTGGATTTAAAACATGATTACTTGCTTTCTACTACTAATTCTAATCACCTCTGTGATAAAACAAACAAGATTACATACCATCACTCAATGCTTCACTAAAGGCATAATAGAATTGTACATTACTGATGTCACTATTTTTTTCACAGCAAGCAAGGCTTTCCCAAGTAAATCAATAGCACTCTAGCACTGTCATCTCATTGTTCATCGAATTGCTTGAGTGGGCACCAGTAATGTCTCCATTGTGAGACTTGTTGTTACTGTTTTTGGCATATTGAATATGCCACGAGTAGCTTGCCAGGCTCTGCCTTGTGGGCAGGATACTCTCGGTAGCTTGCCGGGCTCTCCGAGAGGGACAGAGGACACCCTTCCCGCTGTGCTATTGCTCCAGTCCCAAGAAAATCAATAACAAAGAAAAATTGGTAATGATTATGTAATAATTCAATATGTTCTGGCTAGCTGGAAAGATGCGACATTAATATTTCCAAATTCAAATTATTTAATGTATCTGCAGAAATGCACTAAAAGTTTATACAAGTTAATTGACAAGGATTTATTAAGTAACTGCTGAATGTGCTAAATGAGATTAGACATCTGGGTGCTATAAAAGAAGTAGAAGACATAAACTTGTCTAATAATTTGAGGAATAGTTTAGAACAAACAATAGGAGTTTGCTGGAGGAGATTCATGGTGTTCTGATAGCTCCTTAAAAATACTAATTATCAAAATCAGTGATTCAACATCATTCACTCAGCCTCGAGACTCTAGATAAAATTGAGAAGTATTAATGGTATGTGTAAAATGGAATCAGTTCCAGTCAGGGAAACTAAATCAATTCTGTCCCAGTGGCAACGATCATCATATTTTCAAATTTTACTTAAAATGGCAACTTAAAAAAATCTGCCACGAAAAGTTTTAGCTATATAGTAAGGAATTGAAGTGTAAGTA
Source organism: Sorex araneus (assembly GCF_027595985.1). Classification (NCBI taxonomy): domain Eukaryota; kingdom Metazoa; phylum Chordata; class Mammalia; order Eulipotyphla; family Soricidae; genus Sorex; species Sorex araneus. The sequence continues at coordinate 65,916,119 of NC_073306.1, forward strand.
ATTTTATTCATAATAAATACAAAGGGAAAATAAATCTTTGTTTTAATCAGTCATGACCCACTTAGATTTTATTTAATTGCAGTGGGGGGGGGGGAGTCGGATTCTGTTAATTTTAAAGACACACAAGCAGAAACATTTCCTCAAAACACCTTGAGAGAAGAGAAGACTCCTACCCTATCCAAACAGGAATTGTTAGGTGATTCAGACTTGGGCATGTGAGAGAATACATGGAGCCAGTTACTTGCTACAGTAACCACTTAGGAAATTACAGCTATCATCAAAACATCACTGTCACTGTCACTGTCACTGTCATCCCGTTGTTCATCGATTTGCTCAAGCGGGCACCAGTAACGTCTCCATTGTGAGGTTTGTTACTGTTTTTGGCGTATCAAATACACTACGAGTAGCTTGCCAGACTCTGCCATGTGGGCGAGATACTCTTGGTAGTTTGCCGGGCTCTCCAAGAGGGATGGAGGAATCGAACCCAGGTCGGCTATGTGCAAGGCAAACGCCCTACCCGCTGTGATGAAAACATCATTTTAAAAAAATTATTCATTTATTTATTTATTGCTTTTGGGTCATACCTGGCACTGTTCTACACCCAGGAATAACTCCTGGTGATGCTTGGGGGACCACATGGGATGCCAGGGATCGAACCCCGGGTTGACTGCGTGTAAGGAAAATGCCCTACTCACTGTACTATCACTTCAGACCCCTTCAGGGGTCACACTCTGCGGAGCTCAGGAGCCAGTAGGACTGCTCCCTGCCTTACTCAGGGGACTATGCAGTGACAGAGAATCAAACTCGGGATGAAACAGGCTAGGCATGTGCTCCGCTATGGGCTGTCTTCTCAGACCCACAAAATCATACTTTTATGGTTCATGCAATTCACACATGTTCTTGTGGCTTAGGTAGTGTTAAACGGTTTTAACCTGGTTCACTGTTAAATAGATACTTTGCATCTTTGTTAGATCAAATGAGATACATATCCACAACTGCTTTCTAAAGCTTTAAGCTTAAACAATCTCTGATATTACTGTATTTAGTCTCAGATAGTATTATATTCTTTCTTTTAAATCTAAGCTAATCTCAACAAGGCATAAAAGGCAAATGACTATTTTGTGAGACAAGCTCCCCATGGCATATTCAATATGCCAAAAACAGTAATAAGTCTCACAATGGAGACGTTATTGGTGCCCGCTGGAGCAAATTGATGAGCAATGGGATGACAGTGACAGTGACTATTTTGCAATAAAATGATACCCTGTGTGATAAATTTATAATTTCTTGATTTGATTATACCTAGAAGCCAGGCAGCTCGGGTGCATATAGAGACAAGACTTTGATCAACCTAGAGATCAGAACTGGGGAGAATGGTCATCATCTAAAAACAGTTCAAATGCAGATTTCAGGAAAATGTTTGACTGAATAAATAATATTTATGAGGCTTTGTTGGGCCCAGAGATACCTCACAGTTTAGAATGCATGATTTAGCCTAATAAGCCAAAATAGGAATGGAAAATGTAGTTTTAATTTTCATTAGAATTAGAATTGCTTTTTAATTTTAGCATCTCCATACCTGCCAGTACTTGACCAGAATTCCCACTCAGAGATCTTCCAGTTAATTATTAAATATAAATTTTCTATATCTCATGGTGACAAGATTGTTCCATATCATTGTCTTATATCTAGGGCAGCATTTCTCTGCCAAAGGCCATTTGACCCCATATGGGATGACAGGATATTCCAAGAGGGCTGCAGGTGCAAATGTAAACCTGGGGTTATAGCGTGAGACTTGGGGGCCCACCGGCAGGATAGTTGGCTGCAAAAGGAAACACGATGGGAATAGATAGCAATGGTCAGAGGAAGGATGAGTAACAGTGATGTAGTATGCTAAAAGACAAAAATGATTTTTAAACTGATCTATCCTAATTTCATTTTGTGAAATGCTTTACACATTTGTGCTTTGTAGGTTTCAGCTGTAATTTGTGGAATAGGTTGTTAAATTTAATAAATTTGCTCACTTCTTAGTAATTTGGAGCATTCTTATTATTTTCAGAAATAACGAATGATGTGTTCATTTTTTTGCTGAAAAATTATACACTGTGCTGTTGTATAATTACCATAAAAATATTCCTTGAAATAAAGCATTTTAATCATCTCAGTAAATTACTTTCCTGAATAAAACCATGATAAAAGCAAGGATGAATTATTGTCTGTCAGGTCTTTAAACCATTTTGTAAAACTATGAGATGAACATTTCATTTTTTCCTCTGTGTATACATTAGAGCACATAATTAATCACTCATGGATAAGTATTTTATTTCTCTTTGACAGCGGAATTTCACATCTAGACTACCTCATTGTCATCTTACATGCAGCATGTCTAAAATAAACATACCAGGGGCCAGAGCGATAGTACAGTGGGTAGGGCGTTTTGCCTTGCACACGGCCAACCTGGGTTCAATCTCCGGCATCCCATATGGACCCCCCAAGCACTACCAGGAGTAATTCCTGAGTGCAGAGCCAGGAGTAACCCCGGAACATTGCTGGGTGCAACCCAAAAAGCAAATAAATAAATAAACAAATAAATAAAAATAAATTAGAAAGATAAACATACCATATTTACTTCAAAACCTGTGCTCTCTTTTCCTTCCTCTATTTTCATGAAGCCAGCCAGTGGCTAGCTGGTCAATAAAACAATCAGTTTACTGAGTATTGTTATGTATTGAGCACTCTCTCAGAACTGAGGATGTAGCCACAAAAAATAAATACACAAACTTCCCTTCTGTGCTCATGAAGCTTAATCTGGCAATGAAGTTAAATCTTACGTATGTAAGATGAATTAGGCTGGCTTAGAGGGAAGACTTCCTGGAAGAAGTCATAAGCTAATACTTGGGCGCAGAAAGCTGAGTAGGTGTTCGCTTGAAAAGGATAGAGACTCACGGTACACCAGTGAGCAGAGAACAGAGATTCCTGACACAAAGGCTGTGATATGTCAGGAAAGAGGGACTTCAGTATTTCTGGAGCAGAAGAGAGCACAGAAAGAATCTTTGTGTTCCTTATGCTTTTTGGACTTGAAACATAGCAGGTATTTTTTAACTGTCACCTCATTTCTTTTCTGAGTTGGATTAGTATCCTACTTCCAATCACTCTCTTCTCATCCAACCATTCATTTCCATTTCCCTACTACCCCTCAGAGTTCAGTTTTCACCAGGGGATCATTTCAACAACTTTCGGGTAGTTACTCTTCCTGCTTCTAGTCTCCTCTTTCTCAGACCTACTCCAAATACCACCAGATTACTTTTCCTCAGAATCCACATCTCAGTTTTTGTGGTGTCATTTCTCTACCTGCTACAAAAACTTTCTACTAGATTTTGGATAGATTACAGCTTTTCCCATTGCCCACTCTGTCTACCATTTTTTTTTTTTTTTTGCTTTTTGGGTCACACCCAGCGATGCTCAGGGGTTACTCTTGGCTTTGCATGCAGAAATCACTCCTGGTAGTGCTCAGGGGACCATATGGGATGCTAGGAATTGAACTTGGGTTGGCTGCATGCAAGGCAAATGCCCTACCCGCTATACTATCACTCCAGCCCCATCTGTCTACCATCTTATCCTGTTTTTTTTTTAATCCCAGTGGAAATTATCCATTGTCTCATTTCTAATTAATCAGATATTGATTGCACATTGACAGTCCCAATCATAGATCTCAAGATCTCAAGAATACAGTTTCATGTAAAAAAAGATTACTTGCTTTTAGGGAACTTAACATTCGAATGGGACAATGAGTGAATCGCAGGCCTTTCAGATGAAGTGCTATGTGCTATGATGTCCTCAGATCAAGCCCAAATTGTTAACTCTCTGAGCTTTTAAGAAAAGCGCTGATGGCTGAAAGGTGGATCTTCCAGCTGAAAATAGAAGTTCTAAACTTTACTTTTTATTATTTTACTTAAAATATTGGGCAACACCTGGCTGTGCTCAGGATTTACTTCTGGCTCTTTACTCAAGGATCAATCCTAGCCGGCATAGGAACCATGTGGAATGCTGGGAATTGAAACCAGGTTAACTAGGTGGGTAAGGCAAGCACTTACTTTATCTCTGGCCCCAGTTCTGAACTTCTTCTACTCATTTGTTAAATGAAAGAAAAAATGTTTATTGTGCTTTTTGTCCCGTTTCAAAGTTATCTTACTTTTTTGCAGTAATGCCTGAAAACACAAACTTTCCCTACCGGCGATATGATCGGCTCCCTCCAATTCATCAATTCTCCATAGAAAGTGACACAGACCTTTCTGAGACTGCAGAGTTAATTGAAGAGTATGAAGTTTTTGATCCTTCTAGACCACGACCAAAAATTATTCTTGTCATAGGTATGAAGATAAAAATCAAAAATTTTATTTTGTTACTAATTTTGTATGTGCCTACATTTCAAAAAATTGTGTGAATTTTGTATCACATTGTAAATACTTAGTTGGATAATGATGACAAAAAACAAGAAATTTTAGTAAGTGTGAACTCTGGTATGATTTTGTTATATAATCGAATGCTTCTTGCAGTTTTACAGAATCTCATTACAATGTCACAAAAATTCTCTGCAGTGAAAGTAATCTCCTCTTTATCATTTATTGCCCTGTGGCAATTAATTTGTCTAAAATTTCACATGGATAACTGAATTCATTACGAGTTGTAATGCATGGTTTTGCTTTTAACCCACAAATTGAATTTGTATTCATTTTTACTTGGGAGGAAAAAGAAATGCATGTTCAGGAAAAACTTGTAAAAATTAATGTCCCATAAGGCAGACTAGCACCTACAAACAAAATATAAATTGCAATCATATGAGTTAATCAACTCTAGTAACATAGCAAATAGCATGAGTTTCATCAGAATCTTAATAGCAGATGAATTTTGGAGGGATCTCGCAAGTGAGTCTCAGTTGGCCTGGGAGCCTCTCCCTGTGATTCTCAACCAACCAGATCAAAGGTACAATGCAAGGGTCTGGAGAATGAGGTGCTGGTTAGGCACTGCCGTGCTGGGGATTACCTGGTCCTCCTCAGTGGTGTCCTGTGCCTACAGGGCTACACCTGGCAACTCTTAGAAGCCTTTAAGGCTGCACCTATGATGCTCAGCAGACCATATGGTACCAGGGATCAAATGGGCCAGCCTCATGCAAGACATGCCCCCTTAACTGTGGTAGTTAATAGTTACTCTTTAAATGGCCACTCTGAATCTTTTGTTGGGCATAAAAAATTAATCTGATGCTATTCCCAATGAACAGGTATTTTTAGATGTTAGTATTTTTGCAGAATGATTATTGGATGCCTCTTGCGAATTCTGATTTTGTGAGTATAAAAAAAAATTCATGAAAACCATTACACACATCATAGCCATGATTTCCCTTTCCAGTTTTGGGTTGATTTTGTTTGTTTGTTTTGTTTGTTTTCTGGAGGGGTGTCTTATCTAGAGGTGCTCCGGGCTGCCTCTTAATTCTGCATTCAGGGATAAATTCCTGGAGGGCCCATGGGACCATTTGAAATCCCAGGAATCAAATGCGGGTCAGCCGTGTGCAAGGCAAGTGCCCTACCCACTGCGCAATAGCCCTGGCCCTCCCTTTCCAGCTTGAGTCAGAATCACTGAGATAACCGAGAGATGTTCAGAGCTAGTCTAAGCCGGGAAGTTAACAGAAGGCAAAATGCATACGGCACTCAAACTAAGGAGTTCAGGGAGGAAAACCTGTGATATATAATATAATACACTGAGCAATAATAATGCTTTAAAGCATGTGGGGGAGTTTGGGCCATACCTGGTTGTGCTCAAAGACCAGTCTTGGCTCTTTGCTTAGGGGTCACTCCTGGCAGTGAGTAAGGTAAGGGGACCACATGCCCTGCCAGGGATGGAGTCAGCTGCATGCAGGGTAAGTACCTTAACCCTTGCACTATCTCTCCAGTTTCTTTAACAAGTTTTAAGATCCCCAGACTTGAAGGAGTGACATTTGTGCATATCTCAATGTAATGAAACTTAAACTGTAAATTTGTTTAGACATAAATTATTTGAAATCGCAACTAACAGGAAGACAATACAGATACAGATTTATTTTTGTTTGTTTTGGGGTGGGCTGGAGCAATAGCACAGCAGGTAGGGCGTTTGCCTTGCATGCAGTCGACCCAAGTTCTATTCCTGCGCCCCTCTTAGAGAGCCCAGCAAGCTACTGAGAGTATCTCCCCTCTATGGCAGAACTTGGCAAGCTACCCGTTGTGTATTTGATATGCCAAAACCAGTAACAAGTCTCACGATGGAGACGTTACTGGTGCCTGCTGGAGCAAATCAATGAGCAGTGGGATGACCATGATCGTGACCGTGTTTTTGGGTTACACTCAGCAGTGCTCAGGAGTTACTCCTGACTCTGCACTCAGGATCATTCTTGGTGGGCTCAGGGCACTATAAGGGATGCTGAGAATCAAACCCAGCTTAGCCACATTCATGGCATGCACCTACCCACTGTAGTGTTTCTCTGGACCCCAGAAATCGGATTTCTAAAAGTGAAAATTTTCTTATAGCATCTGGTGGCAACTATGATGCCATAAATATATATGTATTCTTCAAATGGAATTTTTTTTCAGGTTTAAAATTTTGTATTCATTGCCTAGAGAAAAAATGCTTTACCTAGATGGTTTATTATTATTATTATTATCATCATCATTAACATTATTATTTGGTTGTGGGACCATACCTTGACATGTTCAGGGTTGATTACTTCTGCTTGTTGAACAGGATTTGCTCCCTGCAGTGCTAGGGGACTATGGTACCAGGGTTTGAACCCACACCTCCTGAATGCAAAGCATAACTTCTAGCCCTTTGAGTTAGCTCTCCAGCCCTAAAAGATGGATTTATATTGAAAGGTAATTGAAAATTAATTTACCAGTATATGGTGAAATATTCTTCAAACATTTTCTTCTTGTTCTACTAGTAGAAGATTGGTGGTTAATTAGAGGATAACAAAAGACCATATAAATCACCCATTTTATGGTGAAATCGTCCTGGGTGTTTATTTTTCTTGTTGCTGTTAAATAAAATATTGGTGATTTTTAGCAGGATGGATAAATAGTGGTTTGATGTAAAAGGTACAATGCCAAATTGCTTCTGTGTGAAACAGCACAAGAATGAATTTGGGGAATTGCAAATTTTACATGCAATGATTAAGCTGTTTTAATAAATTAAGACATTTGGAGAAGATATAAATGTTAACAATTCCCTCACTTTATAGTTCTTTTACCCAGTAAAATTAATTTGCTTCTCAGGAGTGTGATTCTGATTATAAATTCCTACAATGTGTTGTAACATTTTATGTATTACAAGAATGTTGCAGGACCAATGAGTGTAAATAATTTTTAGAGGGTTGAGATGGAATAGAAGGGAAACCCAAGCATTAAGGTTATTTACAAAACTTGAGGTAATTTTATGACTTCTACAATGAAATAGTTTCTTATTCTTATGAATTTCTATTATTTACAACTCTTACAACTTGGAAAGGAGATGGAAAAGATATCCACACACTACATTCAGATAAGCAAAATTTTTTCTTCCGTAAATAGGTAATTTTATTTGAGGAGGGGCCCACACCTGGCAGTGCTCAGGGGTTACTCCTGGCTCTGCACTCAGATTAAGCCCAAGTCAGCTGTGTACTAGGCAAACATCATACTCGCTATACTACCACTTTAGCCCCAGGGGATTTTTTAAGTGGGCACTCTTGGCCTAGATAGGTACTATATTAGTTTAATAAAATCTGAGAGTTAGATGAGTTCTAATAGTTGTACTAAAGATAAGTATCACTGTCATCCTCTTATTCATTGATGTGCTCAAGCGGGCACCAGTAACGTGTCCATTCGTCCCTGTTGCATGCTATTATAGCCCAATGGTGTCTGCTCGCTCCAGGAACATGAAGAGCCTGAGATTTTAGCAGTCTCTCCTTACTCATCTTTCCCAACACTGTTGCACTGGGAGCTCTTTCAGGGTCAGGGGAATGAGACCTGTTACTGTTTTTGGCATATGGAATGCGTAAGGTATTCAGGTAGATTGCCAGGCTCTGCCGTAGCATAATATAAAAGTGCTTAAATTTTAAAGATAAGTAAAATAAACCAAAATTAATCTCACTGTGACTTCAAACTTATGCTCTTGCATTTTTCTATTATCTGCTATGCCTCCACAAGTTGGCGAAAAATTATTTTTCTTAAATACTCCATAATTTTCTTAGTTGTGTTTGGTTATTTTCTTTTAATTTTGTGGAATTTAAAATAATCACTGTTTGATGGTTTGTGACTTTCACTGTGGGAAGACAACCTTTACTCTCTAGGAACCATATCGCTTTGAGTTTGTTGATCACGTAGGTCAGATTGCTTTCCTTCAGTCTAATTCACGATTTGCATATATGAAAATAAAAATAACAATCATTTATTTAGGACCAATATTTATTTCTGTCTGCCAAAATAAGAGATTTAGTAATGTTAGTTTAGGATTGTGGTACTATCCTCCCTTTGTTCATCGATTTGCTCGAGCGGGCACCAGAAATGGCTCCATTGTGAGACTTCTTGCTACTGTTTTTGGCATATCGATTATGCCACAGGTAGCTTGCCAGACTCTGCCATTAGGGTGAGATACTCTCGGTAGCTTTCCAGGCTCTCCAAGAGGAATGGAGCAATCTAACCCAGGTTGGCCGCGTGCAAGGCAAACGCCCTACCCACTGTGCTATCGCTCCAGCCCATTTCATGGTAAAATATTAATCAAGTGTTAGTTTACAACATTAAATCTCTTAGAATAGAAATCAGAGTTTCTTAGAGAACAGTGAATTAAAATTGTCAACGAGTTCCAGTTTTGTTTTATGAGACAATGAAAAAGTAAAAGGCAGGTATTATCAGATGCATTATCTGGGATTAGGACAATAACTTTAAAATTTTACACATAAAACATTTTAGTGGAAATAATCCCTGGCCAATTAAGTCTATCTCAGAGCTCTTCTTGCAGAAATAAAACAAAGCAAGACTTTTAAATAACTTATTTGCAACAAGACAAATAAAATTATGGGCTGGAGTGATAGTACAAGGGGTGGGGTGCTTGTTCTGCATGCAGCCAACCCAGGTTTGATTCCCAGCATCCTATATGTTCCCCAGAGTACTTCCAGGAATAATTCCTGAGTACATAGCTAGGAGTAACACCTGAACATTGCATAATATGACCCCAAAACAAAAATGAATAGACAGAAAAATTAATATACTAAATAGTTAAATAAAGATGATTTAAATTCCTCAGAAAATGATCTATTTAATTTGCTAGGGAAAACATTAATTTGCTTTTCTGTTAAATTTAATATTGTTTGATAAATTATAACTTTTAACTACCACTAACAAAATAGTTCACTACTTCTTAATATTGACTTTTTAAGTTATTTTGCCTGTATTCCACAATCCATACTTAAATATTTGCAAATATTTTATTTTCATGATTGCCAGCAAGTAATTATAGATTGACTGATGCTTCAAGTTTGTTGCGATAATAGACTCCAATTCAGCTAGGTTGTTTAGAAATAGATATTAACTAAAATAGCAACATAGGCTTGGAAATAAAACCCCAAGCATATATTTTAGTTATTTTTATTACTTATACAATTAAAAATAAATAATAATTACTGATTATTATTGAATTATGTTAGAAAATGTTGATTGTTTTGTGCTAAATGATCACAAACTTGTTTTTCATGAATTCCATGATGTTGTTCTCCCTTAAGGACTATTCCATCAACTGTGCATATTTTACGAGTTTAACTTCTTTTGAATTTTTGTGGGGACCTCCCCAGCAGTACTCAGAGCTAAATCACTCCATGTGTTAAATCACTCCATGTGATACTTGACCCACTCATGCAGGTCTGACTTGAAGTTAAGTGTTGGGCCTGCTGCTACTGAGGGCCTCCAGGGGCCACTTTTGAACTAAAAAAAAAAAATGGATAGTCAGGGATGTGAATGAACAGATGCAGTTTACTAATTTATTTATTTATATATTTTGTAAAACGATAGCACAGTGGGTAGGGCGTTTGCCTTGTACGTGGCTGACCCAGGTTTGATTCCTCCATCCCTCTTGGAGAGCCCAGCAAGCTACTGAGAGTATCCCACCTGCATGGCAGAGCCTGGCAAGCTACCCGTGGTGTATTCGGTATGCCAAAAACAGTAACAATAAGTCTCACAATGGAGATGTTACTGGTGCCCACTGGAGCAAATCGATGAGCAACAGGATGACAGTGATGACAGTGATGATGATGATCACTGTGAGATAGACCCTTTCAAAGCTGTTCTTGATTAGGTTTTTGTCATACAGTGTTCCAATAGCCTTCCCTCAACCAGTGTATGTTTCCCAGCACCAGTGCAGATGCAGTTTAAAGAATGATTTCAAGAAGTTCTGTCTATATCGGTGTGACTTGATTTTAAAATAATGACTCATTTCATTAGATTGCACATTAACTCTTCACTGGCATGAATTATACTTTAGCTATTTTGATCATTGTCTTTCATATCCCAAAAATATCTCTTTGATTACAAAAAAATTGCTTAGTTGTTATAGAGAAAAGTTAAGTTTCTTCAAATGGTAAAAAAGTAAAAGCTTCATTCATTTTTGTTTGGGGCCACACCCAGCAGTGCGTGGGTCTTGTTCCTGGCTCTGTACTCATGAATAACATCTGACTTTTCCCAGTGTGGGGTGTGTGTGTGTGTGTGTGTGTGTAGTGTGTGTGTGTGTGTGTGTGTGTGTGTGTGTGTGTGTACCATATGTGGTGCCAGGGATTGCTCTTGGCTGATAGGTGCAAGGCAAGTGCCCTACCAGCAGTACTATTTTTCCAGCCCTTTTAAAAAATTTTAATACATAGACATTTCCTAAAGTAGGGAGACAAAACATTACTTTCATCTAATACATTTGTTTATGAAAATGTCCTTGTCTTGGCTATGTCTACATTTGCTCTGCATTTACCACTATCAAGCATGCTTCGAGTGGAACCATTACTCCCTGCTACTAGGAACTAGTAAAAAAGGAGTAAAAAACTAGTAAAAAAGGAACTAGACTACATCTCAAGGTTAAAGCAGTTGACTAAAAGGGAATTTCTTGTTATAGCAGAAGGTCACAGTTTTGTGTTTTTTTAAATGATAGGTGGACCAGGAAGTGGAAAGGGTACTCAAAGTTTGAAAATTGCAGAACGTTATGGATTCCAATACATTTCCGTGGGAGAATTACTAAGAAAGAAGATCCACAATACCAGCAGCAATAGGAAATGGAGTCTTATTGCTAAAATAATTACAACCGGAGAATTGGCCCCCCAGGTACTTCTATGTAATGTGCTTTTGTTCAGCAAAGATTTTCATACCAGTTATAGTCATCAGAAGCAGAGTACTAAATTTTGTGGTTGTTTTTCCATCCTTTTTCTTTATGAAAGGAAACAACAATTACAGAGATAAAACAGAAATTGATGCAAATACCTGATGAAGAGGGCATTGTCATTGATGGATTTCCGAGAGATGTTGCCCAGGCTCTGTCTTTTGAGGACCAAGTAAGAATGTCTCCTTATATTTTTAATTCTGATGGGCTAATTTGGTGGAATTCAGGGGACACCAAGGCCACATTTGGTGGTGGGAGCGGATTGTTGAGGTGGGGAGGAGGAGCCTGTTGGGGCCTTACCATACTGGGCAGGTGATAAGCATTTGCTCTACCACTTGAGTCATATCTCTGGTCCCTCTCCTTACCTTTTAAGTGATGCATTTTTTTGTCTAAAAATCTGTAATTAAAAAAATTAATTTCTTGGAAGACTTGCTGCTATTCTGAATAAAAACTGTCTGAAAATGGGCAAGTACATTAGTATGGGTTGAGAGGAGATCATTTCCTTGGCACACTTACTTAGAAATTGAAAACAGTCTCTGCCAAAAACAAAATAAATAAAAGGTAAAACCAGTTATGGAATTTATTGATTTTATTCCAAATTCACTCCCTCTTATCTTGACTTCAAAATTCTTCCCCGAAGATTTTATTTTTAATCTTAAATTGCTAAAAGCAAGCCTAATGCATTACTTCCCAGGGATGTAAAATATCATATCATTCTGTACTTATACCGTCACTAGTTATGGATCCCCTCCTCAGGGCTTCTGTGAAATACTGAACCACCTACACACACAAACACACAAATACACACACATATATACTTTTGAAATTTAAAAAAAAATTTTAAAATGTATTATTTAAAATATTTGATGACAGAATAATACATGATCACACAAATTTTAAGTCCTTGTAAAAAAGTGAAAGTCCATTAATACCCTCATTTTGTAAGAAATGTTAGTTATTTTCCTGTTCTCCTTTCATTCTTGAGAAATGTTATTAGTTGTTCTATATCCTTCCAGACTTTTCTGTGATACCACATGCTTTCATGCACATCATATCTGTGCACAGTTAGAACACATATTCACGTGCAAATGCATTTTAAATGTTTGTAGCTATTTCCAGACTTTTCTCTTAAAAGATTTTCTATGGTTATTATCCCATCACTGTTGAATGAGAGTGCATATTTCTCTAGAGTCTTTCCAGCCAAATATAATTTCTTTGCCAATCTGATAAGTATTAAACAGCATTTTATTTGTTGAACTTAAACTCTTTTTTGTTGTTGTTGGGCACCTCCCAAGCATTACTTCGTCATTCGGGGCCACACCCTAGTATGGACTGAGGGCTCAGTACTCTGACCTGGCAGGACTGGAGTGCACCAGAGCCACAGCTGATGGTATTTGTAGAGCCATGCAGTGCCAGGGAGCAAACATGAGGCCCTGTGTATGTCACTCATGCATTCTTTGAGCTATCTCCCTGGCCCCTCAAATGTACACATCTTGCCTTGTTGCTAAGGGTAAGCATATTTTCATATACTAAGTGACAATTTGTATTTCTTTTTTGTGTGAATTACCTGCTTTCTATTGCCCATATTTCTACAGAAATTATTTTGCTTTTTCTTATTATTTTAAAAACCTTTCACCACATTATTTACCTCATATAGAGGAAATCTGGCCTTAGGTCTCGTAAGGCCAGAAGATGGCTTCTTAAAGCCTGTCTTTTGAATGTTCCCGGGAGCTGTTTGGGAACACCCATTATGTTGGAATCTCTCTGGCTGCTCCTTAGATTTCTCCTTCCCACTCTAAATCTAGAATCTCTGGTGCTTACTCAATTCTGGTTGTCCCGCCTTTGAAAAAGAAAAAGGCAGGATAATAAAAATTGGGCAGTTGCTATGCCACCACATATTCTTGTTGTCACAAATGGCTGTGATGTTAGCGTTTCCCGTGGTTCTTTGGCTGTTGTTATCAATCTGAGTGCCAGAAAGTCTTCCCATCATATCTGGTCCCCCAGCGTGTGGAACGAGATCTGCTTGATGGGTACAAGAAGTCTGAGCCAAATCATTATCTGCGATGCTTTTCAAACGTGCTGTCTTGTCTCTCTCTCCTCCATATAGTAATTTGGGAAGATCCTTGACTTGACACTTTTGTTCACTTTTTTTTTCTTTTTTGGGTCACACCTGGCAATGTACGGGGGTTACTCCTGGCTCTGCACTCAGGAATTACTCCTGGCGGTGCTCAAGGGACCATATGGGATGCTGGGGATCAAACCCAGGTCGGCTGCGTGCAAGGCAAACGCCCTACCCTCTGTGCTATCGCTCCAGCCCTTTTGTTCACTTTTAAAACATGTACATATGATCTCTTTTTCAAACATTAAAAGGTCTGTCCCACAGTTAAATTGCAATAAATCAATCGGGAGGAGGGTGGCATTGAAAGTATTGGGGGGGGGGGGGAAACCAGGTTCAGTCTGACTCAAAGCTTCAATTTCTCATTCTGTCTAATGCTGTCCATGCTGTCCTTGGCTTGGGCTTGGTTCAGGCTCACAGACCTAACAAGTTGTCAGAATTATGAAATTCTTCCTTCAAGGGGCTCGGGTAGATGGGAAGGGGCAGAATATGTGCACTAATGCTCTCTGGGTATGTAATCAGTCCCCACTTCTTCTTGCATGACCCTGACACAGGTCAAGAACAAAGATCACAATACTGGCTTGGGGAAGCAAGTTTGCAGTTCTCCAAGATGGACTCGTATTGCTATAGAACGGGTCGTCCCTCCTCTGTGCTATTCTCAACCACATTCCGGAGGCTAGAAGGGTCCCATGTGATGACTTCCTCAGGGGTGGGTGTAGCAGCCTGGAGGTTGCTTATTCACTGTAAGTGGGACAGTGGTCCCCGAGGTGAGGCACCACGATTGCTGAGCTGCAGGGATTCATGTTGTACAACACAAGCTGAAGTGTTTTGATGAAGTCAAGGGCTAGGGTCAGCCATGTTTATTCCACATTCTGTGAAGCACCTTTCCCCCCTTTCTTTTCCTTTCTTTTTTTGGTTTTTGTGCTGCACCCAATGGGGATGTGCTAAGGACATAATCTGGGCACTGTACTCAGTGCTGTCAAGGATCAAACTCAGGTTGGTCAGATGCAAGGCAAGTGACCTACCTGTTGCTGTGGCCCCTGCAGTTTCTTTCTTTTTTTTTTCTTTTCTGGGTCACACCCGGCAATGCACAGGAGTTACTCCTGACTCTACACTCAGGAATTACTCCTGTCAGTGCTCGGGGTACCATATGGGATGCTAGGAATTGAACCCAGGTCGGCAGCATGCAAGGCAAATGCCCTACCCACTGTGCTATTGCTCCAGTCCCTGCAGTTTCTTTTTTTTTTTCTAGTGAAAAATCCTCCAAAAATGTGTGGATTTTTCATGTTAATCTCCAATTTTGGGACACAGTTTACTTAAATTGAAGTATCTGGAGTTCTCCCTGACCCCCAAGGACAAGGCTTAGTCCACAAGTCTGCCCCCACTGCAACTATCTGTTGCAAGTAGAAGGAGTAGACTGTCAACTATTATAAATTCAGGGGTTCCTATGATACTATTCTCAGGCTTCATAATCTATTAGATCAACTAAAAAAAAACAAAACAGAGAATACTGATTACATTTACTAGATTAGTATACAGGACAAAAATCTAGGAACACCGAGACAGTGGTGGATAAACCAGACACTCTCGTGGAGATGTGGTTCTGGAATGTGTGCGCATGAAACTCTATGAACAGTATTGAAAATCACAGGGCCCCAAATAAATGTTCTCTTAAATTCAGGAACAGTCATGCTTAGATCAATGGGGTTGGGGAAAAGAGACCCAAGGAACTCTATGCCGTCTCTGAGAATATACCATCCCCTCAGCCCTTGGTTCAGCAATACAAAAGTACCTCAAATTTTACTATTGGATAGTTTTTGTAATCCATTGTCTAACAACTTTTTCAAATCAGGATTGTGAAGCCAAAAAGTTCCTATCTTTTAACTGCTTGTTTTGTTTTTCTGGTAACCATCCCCCATCCTGACACTATTTAGCGACCCCCATCCTGACACTATCTGTGATTGACTCACATCATTGATACAGTCAGAAAGTGCTTGTTATGAGAAAAAAATAAAACATGTCCAGTGCTCAGGAAATTCCAAGCGTTCTAGAAGCTCTGGACCAAGAACCAGGGATAAAACTAGATCTGTTTATTATACCTCAATTTTTATGTTCCTTTTAACCAGCTTTCTGATTTGAGTCACATACTAGTAATGAAATGACCACTGGAACATAAAGAACATATACTACATAGCTTTTAGTAGAAAGTATAATATTTTTTCTCTTAGGAAACAGTCTTAATGTGAACAGCTGCAAATATCTTGTCAGAATTTTGGGAGACCACACCAGCAATTCTCAGGGGTTACTCCTGGTTCTGTATTCAAAAATCACTCCTGGCAGTGCTCAGGAGACCATATGAGATGTCAAGGATCGAATCCAGGTCACATGTGTGCAAGACAAATGCCCTACCACACTGTAATATCTCTTTGGCCCCTCAGCATTTTTCTTTTTCATCTAGAGACCCTGGTTCCTTCTAAGCTGCTGTTCTGTTATCTTCTAGAACATTGTCACCAGCTTTGTGACAGGATTGTATTGCATAGGAGTGCCAGCTGGCATGTCAGGAAGGGCAGAAAGTGCAAAGCTGAAGTCATGGATCTGAAAGTGGCATCTATAACTGTGTTCACAAGCTGTATTGAAGATATAGTCACATAGTAATTGTTCCAAATGCTAGAAATATACGACTGCTGGGCGGCCAGTTGCCTAACGCAATTCTAGCACATCGAGAGGATAAGAGAACTAACTTACGTCGGTCCTTTGCTCTGGAAAGGGTTGTTATTAATGGAGTCCCTGGTCTCTGATTCTTTGGGAGTATGGAAGCAATTGACTCTGTCAGTCTTGTAAACATAAATTAAATTACTGGATTTATTCTTTATTATTATGGGGTGGAGCTCTAGTGCAGCGATTAGGATGTTCGCCTTGCACCAGGCTGACCCGGGTTCAATTCCTTCGACCCTCTCGGAGAGCCCAGCAAGCTACCAAGAGAATCTTGCCCACATGGCAGAGCCTGGCAAGCTACCCGTGGCGTATTCGATATGAGAAAAACAGTAACAACAAGTCTCATAAGTCTTGTTACTGGTGCCCGCTTAAGCAAATCGATGAGCAATGGGATGACAGTGACAGTGACAGTGATTCTTTATTATAATTTACTGTCTTTATTATTTGCATATTGGCCAACTGTTCAGTTAATCATGTTTCTTAAATGTTGTTGGATGTAATGAAGTGTATCACTGTATCACTGTCATCCCATTGCTCATTGATTTGCTCGAGCGGGCACCAGTAACATCTTCATTGTGAGACTTGTTACTGTTTTTGGCATATCAAATACACCACGGGTAACTTGCCAGACTCTGCCATGTGGGTGAGATACTCTAGGTAGCTTGCCAGGCTCTCCGAGAGAGGCGGAGGAATTGAACCCGGGTGGACCTTGTGCAAGAAAAACGCCCTACCCACTGTGCTATCGCTCCAGCCCTATGTATTAATGTCCTAGGTCCTTCTAGCTGTTTCCTCTCTAACTCTGGACTCCATAGGAAAATGGTCTGCCTTTTAAGTTACCACAAATAAAGAGCTACTTCAAATATTTTGCAGTGATTTAATAAAAAGGGCACCAATGCTTCATTCTGAAATGACTGTGTTCATCTGCCCAAACAAACTGATACCACATATTTAAATTTTTTTATATTGTTAGCATCCCCCTTATGTAATTATTATCTATTATTTAGAGTAAATTCAGGATTCTTGAATGGTAAAACAGAGTCATACAGTGTACAACCTGAGAGCATTTCTTTTATATACACCAGTATCTTCATGAATGTGGGCTGACACCTCACATTCATTCAGAAATACAGGTTATTTTAAGTCACTGTCCTGCCAACCTCTTGAGCAATGATTTTCAAATATTTTGATAATAATACCCATTGACACTTACAAAAATTGTTAAATACCTCAAGCAATGTTCACTTCTGTTGGTTTATACTTATGACTGGACCAGAGAAATTAACATAAATTTAAAAGTATTGACCATTAAAATAATATATATGGGCTAACATGAATGATACATAACTATTTTTTTCCAAAACTAAACAGTAGTGATGAGAGGCATTGCTTTACATTTTCTTAAACTGTTTAGCTTCCGAATTAATAGAAAATAGTCAGATTCTAATATCTGTCCTATTCAAATTCTAATTTGCATTATAACTGCTTCATACTTTATAAAACACTGGAAACTCTATTATAGGTCATGAGAGGAAAAAGAAAAAAGGACAGATAATATTTTAGTGCTACCATTAAGATTGTTTTGACCTGGTCCTCCCTGAAAGAGTCTTGGTCCTCAAAATGTTTCTTCAAAACCCATCCCACATCACTGGGATGCGGTTGATGATAGCCAGGGTCATGGCCATCGATGCATCTTACCTACCTGGAGGGAAGAATTGTACAGAAGATGCATGCTCATTTTATTCATTCCTAAAACCTAGGGCAGCACACATCACGTGTCACTTAAGTCACATGCTGTATCTGAAGTACAAGGAAGACTGGAAAAAAATGTAGTCAGTAGCCAGGAAGGAGCCTGGCCACAGAATTATTCTTTGTTTTAATTTTTTTATTGAATCACAGTGAGATACACAGTTACAGTTGTTCATGATTGGGTTTCAGTCATATAATGTTCCACACCTAAGGAATGTCCCTTTGCCAGTATACATTTCCCACCACCAAGGACCTCAGTTTCCACCAGCCTGCCTCTACAGCAATCACTTTTTCTTTTTCCTTCTTTTTCTTTCTTTCTTTCTTTCTTTCTTTCTTTCTTTCTTTCTTTCTTTCTTTCTTTCTTTCTTTCTTTCTTTCTTTCTTTCTTTCTTTCTTTTCTTTCTTTCCTTCTCTCTTTCTCTCTCTTTCTTTCTTTCTTTCTTTCTTTCTTTCTCTCTCTCTTTCTCTCATTCTTTCTTTCTTTCTTTCTTTCTTTCTTTCTTTCTTTCTTTCTTTCTTTCTTCCTTTCTTCCTTCCTTTCTTTCTTTCCTTCTTTCTCTCTCTCTCTGAGATAGATTGAATTATTCTTAGTGAAGAGGGTAAAACAAAATTGAGAAAGAACCAGTACTTTTTTTTTTATCACAATGCTCTTGTGCTTTGCACTCTGTTCTTTCAGCTTGACTTCTCAGTCTCATAGTTGAACTCTCTAATTTGCCATAGCATAGGGAGAGACGAGATTCTTTTTGCCAGAGGATAGCTCTTATGCTCCTCTTTACATTTTTGTACAGTTGTTGCTTTTTTAGCTGCGATTTCCTCCATTCACATTTGGCTTGATGGTTGAAAAGAGGTAACAGACTTTTGAGGGGAAGGAAATCAACGTGGCCTGGGGTGGAGGGGGCAAGTCTAAGCTCTCTAGCCAAGATTTTTATAACATAACCCACAGTCCATAGTTAGAACCTAAACAAGTGTTTTTTAGAATTGTAGAATTTTATACTCTCATTGCACAGGAACAGAGAAAAATGCTATATTTGTATAATGAGGGTTTATTATCTGAACTGTTAAGGCTGAAAGCAGTCTGAATCTATGCTTTCATAATAATAATAATAATAATAATAATAAGGCATTATTATTGAAAATGGAAAGGGAAACCTACTCAGAATCTATTTTAGTGGCTATAAGGAACAAAATATTTAACACTTTGACCCCAGATAATTTTCTATTATTTATCTACATTTGCATTCTACATGCCAGACTACTTTGTAGTTTCCCCCAGTGACTTGCTCCTTCTTTGTCCTTGACGCTATTTATATCATTCATCTCTCACTCTTCTTGCTCTATATTCTGTTTTTCACTTTGTCATTAGTGATAGAAATAGACCTAGCTCCTTTCTTATTCTTTTTGCGATTCGAAAAGATATTTTTATTAATGGGCATTTTGATTGCTTTAAAGTTTCTTCTCTTGGGGCTGGAGTGATAGCACAGCGGGTAGGACATTTGCCTCACAAGCGGCCGACCCGGGATCGATTCCCAGCATCCTATATGGTCCCCTGAGCACCACCAGGGGTAATTCCTGAGTGCAGAGCCAGAAGTGACCCCTGTGCATCACCAGGTGTGACCCAAAAAAAAAAAGCAAAAATATATAAATAAATAAATAAAATTTCTTCTCTTACCAACAGTTCTGTGACCAACATCTTTGCCCACATTGCTCCTGGCTGTGCAGAAAAGCTCTCTTAAAATTATGCCCAGGAATGGATTTTCTATAGTAAGAGAAGTTGTATGTGTTTGCATGTATGAGTTGAGTTTTAAATCTTTATCTTAGATTTTAAAATTATGATGTCAAAATGGAAATCATCAATTTATGATTACCTCTTCCCTGTATACCCACATTGGCCCCGTATCTAGTTTTAAAACTTTTGATTTTTAACTTTAAGCTATTGACGGATTGGAAATGCTTTTGTTCTTGTCATTATTGGTTTATTTGTTTTTGTTTGGGAGCCATAGGCAGTTGTGCACAGGACTTACTCCTGACTCTGCACCCAGGGATCACTTCTGGCAGGGCTTGGGCAACCATATATGGCCCAAAGATCAAACCCGAGTGAGCAGTGTGCAAAGCAAACTGTGCTCTCGTTTGGTCCCAGAGGTTTGTTTAATTCTTCTCAATTGATCAGGACATTCTAAATACTAATCCATTCTTTACTATCTTGATAATATTTTCTTCCATTTATACTTTTTCAATCCAATATTCTTATAGAACTAATATATTTATAAACATTGCCTGTTAGTTCATGTATTTGGACTTTATTCATGTTTTTAGTAAATTTATAGTTTTTCATAGAAAATTTATACATTCAGTATTTTTGCTTTTGTTGTCTTTGTTTCCACCTTTGCTGCTACTGTGAATGAGTTATTGTTTTCTTATCAATTCTTATCATTCAGTTGGGCATAGAGACTTCTTGTTTGGCACTTATCTGCCTCTAGCTCAGTCTGTTCTGCTCTTCTCCTTTGGGAAGAATCATCTTATTCATGTTGTAAACTTCTTTTCATTCTTTCTTTCTCATCACTATTGCTACTGTGACCCCATACCATGCTAACCTGGGGCATATTCCTCTTTCACATTGGAGTCTATAAAATGTTTGTTGGTTTGAAGTGGGCAATAATTATTAATGTCACAGATACCCAAGAAAGGAAGAATGTCAGTGACTCCTAAAATGGGGATTTTGAATTCAGTTGCTTGGGTCTTTGTAAAAATCAGCAGAATTTACTATAGCTGTCAGTCAGGTATGGGTTTTTGAGTTTTATTTTCAAAGTTATTTTGGCCAATTTATACCCTCTTAAGACCAGTGTTTTCTTTTCAAGAACAAGGATGGCAAATACCTCACAGAATTATTATGAAAATTTTATGAGATATAGTATCTACTGTCATTAAGCACAGTAACTGATAACAATAAAACTCAATGGAAGGAAGTGATTCTTACTATTGGACAAGCGCTCATTAGATTTATACAATGGAAGGGTCCTTGTCACCTCTTCCTTTCTTTGCATCAGACTTGAATGGTGAAAGGGGGTTTAGTTTCCTTCTAGGAGAAGGAACTTCTGTTTTTCAGCATGATTAATGGAGACCTTAGAAGCCACTTGGAAGTTTAAGGCTGGCCAGAAAACTTTGGCCTTGTTTTTTGTTTGGGAATTCTAGGTAAGTCTCAGTTGGAAGAAATTTTTCTTCTTCCAGAAATGGCTGGAAGCACTCCAGTGATATTTCAGCCAGAGTTCTGGACATTTACACTGTGGGCAGAGGCATTTGAAAGTTATTGATTAGCGGTGATTCATTCTCAATACATATTTCATATAAACAACACAAAACTCCCTTTATTATTTTCATATCTTTTTTTGTTCCACCCAGTGCTCCTCCTGTTTTTCCATCCTTGGGAATGATCCTCAGAGATACCTGCTTTCTTCTTTCCCTACCCCAGAGGCTTCTGTAACCCCTTTCTGTGATTTTAATGTGGGAGGCTATTTGGTGCCTCTGTCTTATTTGGGGGTCTGTGCAGAACCTACTTGATATCATTGGTAATATGTTTTCTTTAAAATGTATACTTACTTTTTTTTAATGTTTTGTAGTTCAACTATCCCAAAGAGTCATCCTTTTACTTTGGTATTGAATTATCATGATCTTCATAGTTTTGGAATTTTTTAAAATAATGTCCCTCTCAGAGAGCTCGGCAAGCTATGGAGAATATCCCGCCCACACAGCAGAGCCTGGCAAGCTCCCTGTGGCGTATTCGATATGCCAAAAACAGTTACAACAAGTCTCACAATGGAGACCGTTACTGGTGCCCACTCAAACAAATCGATGAACAATCTGATGACAGTGCTACAGTGCTACAGTACTTCTATTTGTCCAGCCATTGATTAAGCTGGTTGAATTGGGCATGAACTCCACATTACTTTTTTATTTTATTTTATCGCTGTGAGATAGAGTTACAAAGCTCTCATGTTTGAGATTCAGTCGTACAATGATGGAACACCTATTCCTCCACCCAGTGCACATTTTCCACCACCGATATCCCCAGTAACCCTGCCTCACCCCGCCCCCCACATCCCAGTCCTCACCCTGCCTCTATGGCAGACAATTTCCCCAATACTTTCTCTCTCTTTAATTTTGGGCATTATGTATTGCCTGAATTTTCCCACTACCGCTCAAGCCTGCCTGCCAGGGGCAGATACTAGATAATTTATTTTCCATTGCTCATTTTGAGTATCATGAGAACTCGCGTGGCTATGATTGTAAATGTAATTTCTAGATTGTAAGTGGTTGGGTTCCAGAGACATCTCTGTATGGCACTAATCCATTTTGGGATTCAGTGGGGAGTCTCTGGGCCAGGGCTACTGGTGTGCTAACATGGTGCCCGGAGTCAAACTATGGGCATGACAGCCTGTCTTCTGGGCAGGAGGGGACACAGGGAGCGACAGCCTAGGTCCTCTGCCACCATGTGGCCTGAAGATTTAGTCCTAGAACCTAGGGCCTTGCTTATGGAAGCTCTTGGTCACTGGGATTCCCCCTGGAGTAGGCGGGGAGACTGCACCTGCTCTATCTGGGTTCCCCCGGTGATATTGGCTTGATAGGGAGCCCAGAGAGATCTCCAGCACTTCGGTATCTTCCAGGCCTCACTGCTGTGTCTCCAGGTTGTTGGTGCATGATCTTCATAGCTATTATATTTTAAACTGTTCTGCGACAGCAAAGATTATTTCTAGAAATTTTTATCTGAATGTGCATATCTTTTTGTTTGTGTGCTACCCCCAGAGGCGCTCAGGGATTACTCCTGGTGGTGCTCTGGGAACACTATGGGATGCTGGGGATCAAACTTGGGTATACCACGTGAAATTGGCCTACCAGCTGTTTATTGCTCTAGCCCCCTAAATAGGTATTTTTTTTTCTTTTTGGGTCACACCCAGCATTGTACAGGGGTTACTCCTGGCTCATGCACTTAGGAATTACTCCTGGCGGTGCTCTGGGGACCCTATGGGATGCTGGGAATCGAACCCGGGTCAGTCGTGTGTAAGGCAAATGCCCTAACCACTGTGCTATTGCTCCAATCCCTAGATGTGCATTTCTTAAAACGTATCTCCATTCCCCCTTAGGAGCAAATCAAATTTCGCCCTTACTTTACTGTGTTCTTACTTTACTCTTCAACAGTAGCCATTGTTACTCCACTTTACAGGTAGGATCCTAAAGCTCTGACAAGTCACTTGCCTCAAGGTAATCCCCAAAGAAAGCCAGAGTAGTGCTGAGCCTAGAGGAGATACAAATACTCTAATCTAGATCATGAGCTTCCTAATATTTAGGTCATAAATTGGCAGCTGCCAGTCTGAGTGTGGCTTTAGACATTTTTTTTAAAAATGTGTACTGAGAAGCCAGAGTTATAGTACAGCAGGTCAGGCATTTGCTTTGCATACGGCCAACCAAGTTTGATTCCCAGCACCCCAAATACTCCCTTGCCAGGATTTTAAAATTTTTTTATTTTATTAAATAATTTAGTACTATTTAAAAAATAATTTTATTGTTTAATATTATTTATCAAATTATCAATAAATCTATACTATAATATTAATTATATGATATTATAGAATTATCATATTATATAATGCATTATGTAATAATTGTATAATTATTAAATAATGAATACTAATTGCATAATAAATAGATTTATATATTTAATAATATTTGCTATTTAAATATTATTTAGATACTTAATATTTGAATATCTACTACTAAATATTAATATATTCAAATATTCAACATTATTAAATATTATTTATTAGATTCTTGGTAATAAATGAATATAATAATTATAAATAATGAATATGGTAGCTATATAATAAATATAATCAAATTATTAATGATTTAATTTGATGTTATTGTTAATTTAATATTATTTATTAAACAATTGTAACCATGTGACAGTTACAAGCTTTCATGTTTGAGTTCCAATCATACAATGTTCAAACACCCATCCCTCCACCATTGCACATTCCCCACCACCAATCGCCCCCTTTCCCACCCTCCCCCTGCCTCCATGGCAGACAGTTTCCCACATACTCTTTCTCCACTTTGGGGCATTATGCTTTGCAACACAGATGCCAAGACCTTGCCAGGATTAAGCCCCAAGTGTCATCAAAGCCTAGAGAATAAAGTATGTGTATACTTTATTTTTTCGAATTTTGAATTCAAAAATGAGGATTTTCACATTAAAACATTCTGAGCTTTTGAGGGAAAATTTGGAGGTTTGGTAGTTTGCAATCTTCCCTGTATCTTCGTGGTGCCTTGGCTGTTGGGCAGTGTGGTGCTTTGGGGTTTGCGGCACTGTCCACATTCCCACCCCACCAGCATGCCAGGTTGCCTGGGCACTGGAGTTCATGCCTGCTGTGCATCATGTCCTCCTTTTGTCATTACTGTAGCTAATTTTAACTACTGTTTTGCCACAGAACATACATAGATATCTAGACTCTAAATTGGTGATATAGGACCACCTGGCATATTGGGGTCACTTTGTCACTCTATATTAATGACAAGTAAAGTTTAATTTCTCCTGGCCAAATTAAAAAAAAAATTACACATAGATCTAATGTATCTTGTTGCATTCAATTCATCATCTTGAACCATAATCCTGGGGCTACTTAAGAAATCATATACTAGGGGACAAAATAGGACTGATTCCTGACATGAAGAGATTGAGGGACAAATAGGGATAATGGCTTCTTTAACACAAATTCAAAGTCTTACTCAAAGTAGAAGCTCATGATGGCTTTGTTTCCTGATGTGTATTTGTCATAGTTTTGAGGTGTGATCACTGTAT
The DNA here is from genome assembly GCF_027595985.1 of Sorex araneus. Taxonomy (NCBI): domain Eukaryota; kingdom Metazoa; phylum Chordata; class Mammalia; order Eulipotyphla; family Soricidae; genus Sorex; species Sorex araneus. The sequence continues at coordinate 65,940,955 of NC_073306.1, forward strand.
CACTGTCATCCCATAGTTTATCGATTTGCTCAAGCGGGCACCAGTAACGTCTCCATTCATCTCAATTCCTGTTGGTGGAGCCGGCACCTTTGAGGTGTGATGTTCTTGTTAAATTAATAGCAGGCACTGAGCTTGCTGACTCGGGTGGCAATGGAGCGGTCAAGAATGGGTAATGTATCTCCTCATTCTCAGCAATGGAAAACAAATTACCAAATGCTTTCTTTTCAGCAGGTCGACTTTAGGGGGGAGAAACTCCAAATCAATGATAGTGAATTTTTTGTTGAAATATTGAATGTAACCAAAGTAAAGTGAAAGTAAAGTGAAATTTACCAGTTACACATGCGGGGTGGGGGGCTGGGGAGGTGGGGGGAAGGGGGGAGGTATACCGTGATTCTTGGTGGTGGAATATGTGCACTGGTGAAGGGATGGGTGTTTCAGCATTGTATAACTGAGACTTAAACCTGAAAGCTTTGTAACTTTCCACATGGTGATTCAATAAAAGAATAAATTTTTTTAAAAAAGAATGGGTAATGTGGAGGAGATACCCTAGGTTTTCACCAATGCTTGGAAATACTTATTTTAAATACTGTAATGTGTCCAACATGATCATAATCGTGATACCATTCTTATTCATTTGCGTTCCTCTGACTTCTTAATAGATAAATGATCCCGGGAATTCTGCTTCTTGGGGTTGTGGCTTCTGAGTGCACACAGCCTTCGTGAATTCCATGTATCATGTGTTGTGTGATGGAAGAGAGGAAGACCTCCCAGAGTTGACCTAAGTCACTATCTGTAATTTATCTTCTCTAGTTGTGATTTTCTCTAATAATTATAACAGAGCCTCACCTTTACCACTGAAAAGAAATCTAAAAATAGAAAAATTCAGAGTGAGATTGGATATGTGAAAAACATTTATCAACAGTATGAGCTTTTTAAAAAAGCTTTGAAATGAAAGAAATCAATTCTCAAGGGATTGTCATTCTACTTGTGCAGTGAATTGATTTGACAGACTCATAATTTGATTTGCTATTCCTAAGGGGGAAATTTGATTTGCTCCTAAGGGGGAATGATTTAATTTTAATTATACATTTTTAAAGCATTCACACTTTCATGCAAAATATTAAAAAAATGTTGGTGTTTTCCCATGGAACTACTGACTTAGAAGCTTGTTTGTGACTAGTAATTTGGCTTTGAGACTTAAAATATAGAAGATTATTTGTTTATTTTTATTATAATGTGCTGTGATATTATTTTTAAAAAGTAGAGACTGATGATTCCTATATGTAAAATGAAATGAAAATACCCAAATTTTATATAAAGATAAAAGTCATCTTTGGGAGCTATAGTACAGTAGGTATGAGGCCAACTCCGTTTTCATGCCCCCACCACATATGTTTTCTTGAGCCCCTCCAGAAGTGCTTCCTGAGCACAGAGTTGAAAATAAGCCCTGAGTGCTGCTGGCTGTGACCCCCAAACAAACAAAACCCCATAAAAGTCATCTTTAGCTTTCCCATTTAGATTATGTACTGTTGATGCATAGGAAATCACTTAAAATATCGTCACTTAAAACAATAATTACTTATAGTTTGACCTGTTTCCAATGTGTTAGGAAATTCAGAACTTCTCAGCTCCAGCTGGAGAGAAAGTACACAGGCTAAGGTACTTGCTTTGCACACCACCGACCCGTATTCAGTCCCCAGCACCTCATCAGGAATAATTCTGTTCAGAGCACAGAGCAAGGAGTAAGCCCTGATCACCACCAGGTGTGCTCCACCATCCCTCCCCACAAAAAATGAGTTTCTTACCTGTTTAATTTTGATGCTTGTAATATGGCATAGAAATGACTTAATTGGAGTTAGTCTTCTGTACTCCCATGCCTGATGCCTTGTTGGGAAGATTCAAGCAGCTGGAGACTGCAACATCTGGAGTTCTTTGGGCAGCTCTTATCTTTACCTGAAGGACTCAGAGTAGCAAGACTTCACAGCACCTCAGTGCTTCAAACGTATGTAACTCAAGAATAATGGAAAGAAGCCCTAGCATCTTTGAAAAACTAGTACTGGGGTCAGAGCGATAGTACAGCAGGTTTGTTGTTTGCCTTGCACGTGGCCAACCTAGGTTTGATCCCCACCATCCTATATGGTACCCTAAGTCCAGGAGGAGTGATCCCTGAATGCTAGCAGGTGTGGCCCAAAAATTAAAACAAAAACAAACTTCAGTGCCATACATCACTTCGACCACTTTCTGTTTGTTAGGGGAGTTACTAAGATCGGCCCACTTTCATGGAAAGGGGATCCAGAATTCACTATGCTTTTTTGTAGGAGGAGAGAAAAAAATATATATCAATATGTTTAAGCCACTATTCCCTGATATTAAATAAATGAAATCTGTTCATTATTCACTTTTCCCCCATAAGTCTGTTCTCTTTATTTCTTTTTATTTCTCTCTTCATCTTCCTGCAAGATACTTGCTCCCTTCTATTTGGATTTTTTATTGAATTTTTTATTGCTATTGTTGGTATGGGGGCCACATCTGACAATACTCAGGGGTTACTACTCCTGTCTTTGCACTCAGGAATCACTCCTGGCAGTGCTCAGAGGACAATATAGGATGCCAGGGATTGAAATCAGGTCAGCTGCATGGAAGGCAAATGTCCTACCTGCTGTACTATTGCTCTATTTGAACTTTTGAATTTATCATTTAATTTACCCTCTTTGTCCTTATTCTCCTCCAATCCAATCTGTATCAAGTAACTGATTAATCTTTCTAAAAGATCACTATTATCAACCCAGTTGAAAAGTCTTCTGGATAAAAGCTGTCTGTGCCAATTATTGTCCACACTTATTTCTATTTCAATGGTTTGTATCATTGGATGCATACCTTACTTTGAAATGTGAATTATTCAGATATCTTTGCAGATTACCAATTTTTTTTGGGGGGATCACACCCAGCTGTGCTCAGGACTTACCCCTAGCTTAGTGCTCAAGGGACCACTAAGGAATGCCAGGAATCAAATCCAGGTTGGCTGCATGCAAGGTGAACTCCCTACCCACTGTACTATTGCTCTGGCCCCTGAATTAGAAGTTCTGAAGGATGGAACCCAAGAATGTTCAAGTTAACAACCTTTATCAAGTTGATTCTTAAGCACACTGAGTGTGAATATTAATCTAATGTTTAATAGCACACCGCAAACATTCTCAGCCAGTGTGTTGCCATGGTTATGGAGCAAATGGACTGTTGCTAATAATACTTAGGTACTGAAATGAGAGAGCACATTTATAGTTATCTCAAGAATGTCATCTTCCTTCTCCTCATACTTTCTTAGGTGGAAGAGAAATTCCATAGAATGTGGAGGACTTTTATATAAGATATTGCTACTACTGTCATTAGTTTTCTTACTTTTTTATGAGATCAGTACCCATTAAATCTAATCTGTGCCAGACTTGCCTTGCCAGTTGCCTTCTTACAAGTATTTTTTCCTTTCTCCCTTTCTATTTTCTTCTTTAATGACATTTTCCCCTTACTGCTTGTTAGATCTTACAGTCTCTAGAATACCTTCCCTTAGGATCCCAAGCCTTGGAAATATTTTCTCTACTCTGTGCTTGTTCAGCAGACTATCTTACTGACTATAATTTTATATGTCACTCATATAGTATCACTGTATCACTGTTATCCCATTGTTCATCAATTTACTCGAGCGGGCACCAGTAACGTCTCCATTAGTCCCAGCCTTGAGATTTTAGCAGCCTCTTTTTACTCGTTTTTCCCAATGGTTAGAGGTTCTTTTCAGGGTCAGGAGAATGAGACCTGTTATTGTTACTGTATTTGACATATCAAATACGCCATGGGGAGCTTGCCAGGCTCTTCTGCACTTATATAATACCTTAAATTATTAACTATTAGCTCATCAGGTTGCTGAGTCAGTCTAGTTTCTTCAGGAAAGATTTGTCACACTCAAACAGGCTAAACATCAGGGATATTGTTAAAGAAACTATTTAAAAGGTGTGATCAGAATAAGAGGAAACTGCAAGGGTAGTTTAATATCACAGGATGAAAGTAGGAACTGTTACAGATTAAAAAAGGGATAGCAGTTCCTTGAATCTAGAAAATAATTTTCTTAGAGACTAAGGTATCCAGTTTATGATTAACCTATAGATGAGAGTCAACAGAATAAAGGAACCTTCTCTTCCTTTCTTTGGATCACCTGCTGACTTATAATTATAGACTAAAACCAAGAAGACATTGATCATTCTAGAGGAGTCAGTAAAGCAGGATGTATGGTTGAGAAGAGAATGGAGGCAAACGAAGTTTGAGAAACAAAGAGAAAATATACACACAACTATTTCTTCATTAAAAAGAGAGAATTCGGGGGCTGGAGTGATGGCACAGTGGGTAGGGCGTTTGCCTTGCACGTGGCCAACCCGGGTTCGATTCCCAGCATCCCATATGGTCCCGTGAAGGACCGCTAGGATTAATTCCTGAGTGTAGAGCCAGGAGTAACTCTTGTGCATTGCCAGGTGTGACCCAAAAAGCAAAAACAAAACAAACAAACAAACAAACAAACAAAAACCCCCAAAAACCAAAATAAAAAAAATTTTAAAAAGAGAGAATTCTAATCTCTACTGTTTTTCTCATACATCTATGATAGAATAGATACCACATGTAGTAGTTATTCAGGAATTACATCTTTATTCTTTGATGCCGAGGTTCATTGGCTTCATTTACTATGAATACTTAACAGGGATGAATGATAAAAGTCATTCTCAGTGATACTATTTTCAACTTTTTGTTCTGTGAGTTACTCAAACATAAAACTACTGTATTTCCTTCATTTCCAGGCCCAATTCCCTTAATGTCTTTAATTGAAAAGGCCAGTTCCTTGAGAAAATGCAGATACTGCTATAATGTGAGTCTCCTAAATAATTACCAAAAATATAAATTCAAATTAAGCTGAATTTCATATATTTTGGAAGCTTGAGACATTCTCAGCTCCCACCAATTTAGCCTGACAAATGCTAAGCTTATTATATTCCAGAAAGAGTAAATATGGACAAAACTGTGTCCTGGGTTCTGAGAAAGCAGGTACAGAGATGCTGACTTCTAAAATGAAAAAAACAAACAAAAACAAAAAAAGGGAAATTGTTTCCACTGCTTGGGGAATATTTGCTTCTACTTGTTTCCACTACTTTACAGCAATATTCTACTTGAATTTGTGTTGTTTGGTAGAAAAAACATTTTCACAGGAGATGCTTTTTTATTTTTTTTAATTTTTTTTGCTTTTTGGGTCATACCTGGCGATGCACAGGGGTTACTCCTGGCTCTGCACTCAGGAATCACCCCTGGCGGTGCCCAGGGGACCATATGGGATGCTGGGAATCGAACCCGGGTCGGCCGCGTGCAAGGCAAACGCCCTACCCGCTGTGCTATTGCTCCAGCCCCATGAGATGCTTTTTTAAAAATGGATGCTCCCAAGTAATGCTCACTTGGGAGCATCACTCCTAGAATGTACCTGGCCAATCTGGCCCAAGGGTTCCCTACTCAGGCCTGGGGGTGGAATGCAGCAGTGCTGAGGGTCTCCAGGGCTGGTACCCAGTGATTTTCAGGGCAGAGATGGAGGCATGCAGTGCTAAGAATCAAATTCCTCATCTTACACCTTCAAGACATGTATTCCAGCTCTTGGAGAGTGTTGAACCCTATGAAGAGATGCTTTTATGGTGCCAGTGCAACAGTATAGCATGTCAGGCTCTTGCCTGGAATATTCCCAAACTGGGTTCAATACCTGGCACTCCAGGCTGGAGCAATAGCACAGCGTGTAGGGCGTTTGCCTTGCAAGCGGCTGGCCCGGGTTTGATTCCTCCGCCTCGGAGAGCCCGGCAAGCTACCAAGAGTATCTTGCCCGCACGGCAGTGCCTGGCAAGCTACCCGCCGCATATTTGATATGCCAAATACAGTAACAATAAGTCTCACAATGCAGATGTCTCACAATACACAAAATGCAGATGTCTCACAAAATGACAATAAGTCTCACAATACTGGTGCCCCCTCGAGCAAATCGATGAGTAACGGTATGACAATGACAGTGACCTGGCACTTTATATGGTCTCCCAGCCCTGCCAGGAGCAATCCCTGAGCACAGAGCCAGGAGTAGGCCCTGATCACTGCTTGATGTGTGGCCCATAAACAAACAAAAACATATGATTGTATGACTGTAATCCTGTTGCTTATCAATTTGCTCGAGCGGGCACCAGTAACATCTTCATTGTGAGACTTGTTACTGTTTTTGGCATATCGAATATGCCATGGGTAGCTTGCCAGGCTCTGCCATGCGGCAGGATACTCTCAGTAGCTTGCCGAGCTCTACCCTCTGTGCTATTGCTCCATCCCAACAAAAGCATATACTTTAAAAAAATTAGGACACAGCCTGGAGCTGTGTGTGTGTGTGTGTGTGTGTGTGTGTGTGTGTGTGTGTGTGTGTGTGTAGCAGGGGGAGGTAGAGATGGGGGTAGGAGAAGAAACTTGAGAACACTGGTGGAGGGAAGTTGACACTGGTAGTGGAATTGGTAATAGAAAATTGTATGTCAAAAAGCCAACTATGAATAGCTTGGTAATTCATGTTGCTATAATAAAGTAAAATTTTGGAAAATAATAAAGACAGATTAAAACTAAGACAGAAAAACATATCAGTGCAAGTGCTAAATAAAGCTGGAGTAACTTTACTGATACTAGATAAAATAGACATCAAAACCAAGAATATTTTCAGAGATAAAGAGGAACATTTTATATTGATAGTTTATCTAAAAGACATAGAAACTATAATGTTTATATATCTGACAAAATGCTATAAGAAGTGTGAGTCAGGGGCTGGAGCAATAGCACAGTGAATAGGGTCTTTGCCTTGCATGTGGCCAACCCGGGTTTGATTCCCAGCATCCTATATGGTCCCCTGAGCACCTCCAGGAGTAATTCCTGAGTGCATGAGCCAAAAGTAACCCCTGTGCATCGCCAGTTGTGACCCAAAAAGCAAAAAAAGAAAAGGGTGTTTGTCACTTGACAGAAAAAATGGACCAACCAGACAAATCCACAAAGTTGGAAATAATAACTGTTCTTTCTAGCATAAAAGCTTGACAAGTAAGGATCCAGAAGCTCTGAACAACAATAGACATTCTAGAACACGATGCCCAACAGTTGCACAGTGAACACTGTTTTCAACTACATGGTATCAAGAAAAAACATATACTAGGCCATGACACAAATATTAATTCACTTTAAGAACTTAAAATCTGGTAAAGTGAGTTCTTTGACAATAACAGAAAGAACACTTGAGAACATTCAATATAAGTTCATAAGAAATGCTCAGCCAAGTGGAAATAGGAAAAAATTCTTAAAAACTCACATGGAACATCAGTGAAAATATTATCATTAATATTATACTTAGGGATGAAATAGCATTTTCCCCTTTATTTTGGAAACTGCAGAGCTACCAATTGAACACTAACCTTGAAGTTCTATATTGTATACTAAGACAAGAAAAGTAAATTGAAGACATAAAATGTAGAAAGCTGAAACTGTCCTACAGTTTTTTACTGATTGTTTACAAAGACAATCTTGAGGAATCTATAAAATGACCACCAAGACAATAAATTTAGCAAAGTTACAGATTAATGCACAAATCAATTGCAGTGCTATATATTAGCAGCAGATTTTATGTATTCTAAAAAAGCATGGTGAAGCTAACCTAGGCTTATTGTTTAATTTGACTTCTCACAATGATTCCTTTATTAAATACTAACTTTGAAGGAGAGCATTCTTTTCTAAAAACAATATAGCATTGTTTAAATATGTAGTCATTGGTACTTGTCTGTATTTGTGGATGGCGGGATATATGGGGGATTGAGGGCAACATGCTGAAGCTTGCGTCTGAGAAGTAGGTAGTGACTAATTTTCTAAAGTGTTTAGGAGTCCTTGATTACTGCCTTTATTGGAGTATGGTCCTCAGCTCATTATTTTCCCCCATGAGTCATGACCAAAGAGTATCTTCACATTCAGACTTTAATGTCCTCCGTGAGCACCTAGTTTCACAGAAGCACATATTTAAGAGTTTCCTTTATCCTACATCTGCTTCTTCTGCCTACTGAGGCTTACTGACTCATTGCAGTGGCAAACAGAGTGAGGAAATGAAGAATTTTTTTTGATCAGTTGACAGCAAAAATATGTTTTCATTATCCGGAAGTTCTTAAGATTGTTTTCAAAAGGACTCTAAAAGATTCTTTGAATTAAAAAGACTTGCCAACAACTGATTTCACTTGTGAATGAGAAAAGGGAGGTCCTTACATGTTGACTGTATAGACTTTACAAATCTAGTAAATGTCTTCCTTAACAGTAAAATTGGTCATCTAGTTTCAGAGAACTGAGATTTACCATCCAAAAGAACTTGTTGGTAGTTCTATCTGAAAGGTAGTTTCCAAAAATGGTTCAGAAAGGATTAAACAGTGCGCATCTTATTATAGTAATTTTTTAATTTCCCTAGTCTCTATTTTTTCAAAAAGAATACCCTCAACCTATTCTTAGATTCTTGCATATGCGTAGAGTGTTTCTTTATTTTTATTTTATCTTACTTCAGGAACTGTAATTTACAAAACTATTAGTATAAGGTTTTGTAATATAAATTAACAGTAGCCAAAAGATTTTATCTGGTATACCATATTAGGTTAAATAGTAATGGCTCCCTGGCCTGTTATATATGTGAAGCATTTTAAAGCCAAATTCAGAGTACTTTGATCATTGGCTATGCTGACTCCTTGCTGATTTCAGATAGAATGTCTCCTCTATGAATCTTAACTGTAGTGTTTAGCTTGGAGACCATAACACTTTGATTTTCCATCTCATATGTTCTAGAACCCTGAATCTACCAAGCCATGTTTTGTATCACTGTAGCAATAAAACACAAATACTACTACTTTTCTTCTGGAAGTTAATAATTATAAGCTGACCATCAAATGAATCTTCTGAAATGAATCTTGAATTTATCACCTCTGTGTTACATTAGAACAATTTAGAAGTAGTGGTCATTTATGAGAGAGATATGTTAAAATACAACTACAGCTATTAGGCTTCTGGTGGTTGCAATACTAACAAAATCTCATTAAGTGTATAGTGGAAAAATAATTTTACTTTATCTGCATGGTTTCTCATAGTTCCATTTTTGCCCTCTAAAACATAAAATTGTTTATCATGTCTTTGTTTCTTCCTTGTTCTACACACTTTTCCCCCAGAAAATCAGAGCCATGGAAAGCTTCTGGGTATGATAACATCCCATATGACTCACACACACAAAATACAAGTATCTAGAACCTCAGGCCTATTTCTGTCTTTTATTAGAATAAAAATTGGCTTTTATTTGGGAATTGTACATTTCCATACAATTTCACAGTATTGAAATGATGTTTTATGTTTTTGCTTTCACTTCGGATTAAAAGATCCTTTTGAGTAAGGACCTTGCCTTGTCCAATTCGCATCTCTTTCACTATGTATGGTACTTGGTTCATGGTAAATGCTCAACAAACATTTGTTAGATGCTCAACAAGCCATTTTTGAGCATCTCAAACTCAAGTGGACTTGTACCAATGCATTTCCAAGAAGTGTTAGAATCTACTTTACAAATGTTTTTTTAAATTATATTAATGCAAGATTTATGGCCAGGTTCAACCACTTGTAGGCACCCTTTTAGCAAAGCTTGTGGATTAAATGATCACAAATACAAAGGAATTTTTCTTAGTAATTTATTTGCATACTTAGGATATGTTGTCAAATTCTGGTTGGAATGTGAGTCTGTTATAATGCCTCAATTCTCTAAGCATGTGATTTTAAATGATTTTCTTCATTATATATATGAATAAGAAGTGTCACTCAGTAAAGGAATATATGTGATAACGTTTCAGTATCTGTATTGCAAACTGTAATACCCAAAAGGAAAGAGTGAGAGAGAGACAAAGAGAGAGAGATAGAGAGAAGAAAAATGCCTGTTATAGAGACAGGCAGTGGGGGGTCAGGGTGGGGAATAGGAGGGAAAGTGGGGTCACTGGTGGTGGGAAATGTAAACTGGTGAGAGGACAGATGTTGGAACCCAATCATGAACAACTCTGCAACTGTATCTCACTGTTATTCAATAATAATAAAAAAAACCCTTAAAAATTAAAAAAAAGAAGAGCCACTCTAAGATAAACAAAGAGATATAGTAGTGTCTAGTTAATAGCATCTTTTCTCCAGGTATTAACAACATAATAGTCTTCTTAATTTTCTAGAGACAGTCTGTGTTTAATTGAATGCTATGCAATCAAAGCAGATAAATGTAAAATAGAACTACATTAGGTATGCACCCTTTTTGATAGATTCTTTCAGCAACACAAATCAGAATAATTCATATGTAAGAAAAGGGTAACAGTTTCACTACATAATGACACCATTACTAATATCTTTTTTAAAAGAAAAGAATTTCTATGTAAAGTTCAAATGGAAAATATTAATATTGACAGTTTGTGAGTATTCAGTCTGTTTTCCATTCAGCACCTATGTGAATGGAGTATTAATGGATCTATCACAGAATTTCTTATTTGTTTTGTATTCATATAATATCAGTTAGCATTTAATATACTTTTGAATTTTTCTTTCTTTCCAGATATGATTTTAAAAGATTTGAGAATGTGTTTCTTCCTTTAAGAATTTATAAACCACCTTTGTAATACTTCCTTTTAATGGATGCACTGTGTCTCAAAGCATAAAATCCAGTTTTCTAAAATAGGTCGATCAGAGAGAAGCAGCACTGTTCCTGCTTTTTAAAGTGAATATGATTAATCTTATTTGATACACCTAAAAATATCTCCTATTTAGCTTCAAAACATTTTTTATAAAGCAAATTGCTAAGCAGTAGATCTAAAAGGGATTTAGATCACATGTACTTTAAAAAATTCTTTCCTATCTCTTTGCTTCTGTGAATTTAGAACATAGTAGACAATAAAGCTCAGGTTTCTGACCATATACTAATGACCGGGTCACATGGATAATTAAGCCCATTGTCAATATTGTGGATCTAATGTTAAATATGTGTGAATAGGTTAGATAAAGAGGGTCCCTACTAGATGTTGGATAAATGGTGAGTACTCACTAATGCTAAGGACAAACTGATAATGCATCTGTGTTCTGATGACTGGCTATTAGTCAAAGGTTCCCAGTATCTTCTTCCTGGGCTTAATTAATTTTCAGGTACAAAGAACTTGGGAAACTCATTTATAAGCTAGGTCACTAGTTGATTAAAAAGGATGTGAATCAACAACCTCATGAGGAGAAATAGCATGAGGTCCAAAAACAAAGGAAGTTTTGTTCTTGAGGAGCTAGGGGTCAGGTAAGGCAGGAAATGGATGCATTCTGGTTCCCAGCAGCAAGCTCCCAGAGTCCCTGCCCTTCACTTTGGATTTTTATTAAAGCTTCTTTACACAGGCATCACTGATGAACTCATTGACTATTGAGCTTCATCTCCAACACCAGTTCTCTCTGTTTGTCAGTGGGGTGGAACTAAAGTTCCTACCATCCCTGCCTGTTGATTTCCCTGACAGCCAGCCCATCCCAAGGTGTTTTGCAAAATTTATTGTCTACTCATGGCTGGGAGTAATGCTCAGTGGTAGAGCATCTGCTTCATGTGTAAGAGACTGTGGTTCCATTCCCCTCAACAAAACAGAAGAACAAAGAAATATTATGGGTACAGTAAAAAACGACCTTCATTAAGATAATAATGACATTTAGGAAATTCAAAAATTTGGGGAATCGGAAATAGTAGGGTATGTAAGTCACTTGCTTTGCATGCATCTGACCTGGGTGTGATTCCTGGCACTACATATAGACCCCCTAAACCTACAGGAGTTATCCTTGAGTGCAGAGCCAGGAGTAAACCCTGAGCACAGCTGGGTGTGGTCCAAAATCAAGAAAAAAAATAAAAAAGGAAAGTCTATGAAATAGGAACCATGAGTGAAGACCAAATACCTTTCTTGTGTGTTTTTTTTTAAATTTGAGGCACTGTGGTTTATAGTACTGTTTATAATATAATTTAATGCATTTAGCATTTCAGTACCACAACCTCCACCAGGGTGGATGGATCTGGAAAGTGTCATGCTTAGTGAAGTCAGTCAGAAGGAGAGGGACAGAATGATCTCTCTCAGATATAAAGGATATAAAGAAGCATAGTAAGGAATAACTGGCCAAAAGCAACAGAACCTGAGAACTGCTTTACAGAAGACCATATGTTTATGAAAATATATTTTATCATCTGGATGACTCAAATTGTATAGCAATATTATTATTGTTATTATCGCTATTATTACATTGCCATAAAACTTTGTCTCTAAACCCAGGGGAGCCCTAGAGAACTCTTTGAACTACATGGACAACTTTTTTTTATCCTGTACCAGAGAGGCTAGGAAATTAAGCAGGACAGAAGACTTCCTTCAACCATTATCACACCCATTATCTCAATTGCCTCACTACACTCACAGCAGCATTGACCTAGAGAATGTCAATGGGGGAGAACATAAGACTAGAGCCAGGAACTGTCCCAATGCAGGCCTTCTGAAAATGGAGCCCAGTGGATCTTAGTATCTGTAAAAAATTGTTGATTAAGATTTTAGATGAGAACCTATAAAAAATAGTTTCTACTATAGTACACATACAGGATAAAATATTATTTGCCCATAAGAAAAGATGAAGTCACTCAATTTGCTGATACATGATGGGTCTGGAGAGTATCATGCTGTTAAATAAGTCAGAGGGAGAGGGACAGCTACAGAATGATGTCACTCATATATGGGAATATAAACATACATAGTCATCATCATCATCATCATCATCATCATCCAGTTAATCGCTGATTTTCTTGAGAGGTCCCAGTAACGTCTCCATTCATCCTATCCCTGAGATTTTAGAAGCCTCTCTCTACTCGTCCTTTCCAATGGTGCCACATTGGAGGCTCCTTTAGGGTGAGGGGAATGAGACCCATCATTGTTACTGGTTTTGGCATATGAATATGCCATAGGAAGTTTGCGAAGCTCTCCCATGTGGGCAGGAAACTCAGTAGCTTGCCAGGTTCTTCCAGAGGGAGAACTAAGCTATAAGGACTTGGTTTTGTAGTCTCTGGATATTGGCCATTGGTGAGATTACACAGTGCTGGGGCAGTCCCAGGTGTGACCATCTAGCTACTGGAAAATGGGCGATCTGGGAGGAAGAGGCCCAGTCCTGATCTGAGCAGGCTTGGAGGTCTCAGCCCCGGGTTCCACACACCTGGGTTCCTCTGCCAGTTCCTTCATGTGTGAGGCTCATCCGAATGTGTAGAGAGGGGCCTTGAGCATGGCTGTGTCTAGGCTCAGGAGGTCTTCGGCTGCGGGAGCTCTGCTCAGGGCTGGGAGGGAAACATGGTAGGGAAATAAAATGAACAAAGACAATAGAAACCAAGAGCATGGGAACTGGTCCTTAGAAGGAAGCTTGCCACTGTGGAAGGAGGGGTGATAGGGAGGGAACTAGGAAAATGTTGAGGCAAGTTGTCACTCTGTATGAAGACTGGGTGTGAAAGGAGATAAAGTAATGCAGGATACCCTATCAGCAGCATTGTTATAAACCACAGTGCTAAAAGAGAAAAAAGTGCCTGCCATAGAGGCAGGCTGGAGGCAAAAGAGAAACTGGGATCATCAGTGGGAGGAGTAGATTCTGGTTAAGAGTTAGCAGATGAGTTAAAATTTAAAACCATTTTCATTTATTTAAATGCAGTGTTAAGATCATGAGAGTGGCAACTACGTAATCAGCAAAGATATCTTCAACACATACAACCAACCAAAGGTTCATTTCCAGAATATGAAAACAAGAGAGAGGGAGAGAAAAGGAGGGAGAGGGAGAGGATGAGAGAGAGGGACAATCATAGGAAATGAAAGGGGTGTTTAAATTACGTATGAAAAAGTACTAGCATACAAATCAAGTATGTCCTTGTCCTGATTGAACTTACTGTAACTATGTTAAGTGCCATAGATAGTGGTAGAGCAGCTATTACTAAGAGCCTCTATTGGAGAAATTTAACCTTGGCATGAAGGTCATAGAAGATTTCCATGAGGAACTGATAATTAAACTGTAATTTAAAGATGAGGAAGAGTTAAGTAGAGAAAAGGGGCGGAGGTAAGAGTGATGCTTCCAGGAGAATAAAAATTCCAAGAGGCAGTTAAGTGAACCTAAAAAGAGATACGCCCAAATTTTAGGAGTATACAGCTCATAAGATGTGGGTCTCTTAAACATTAGTCTCATACAGAGACATGAGCTTTTTGTGTAAAAAGCATACAGGAAATTTTTCATACCTTGAAAATTACATACTTGATTAATTCCATCAAAAATTATTTTCTTCGTCTTTCCAAATAATTGATTGTTTAAATATGTTCTCTGGGTTCTCCTATCTTGTCACAAATGGCAAGATTTCCTGCTTTTTAAAGTCTGAATAATGCTCCCTTGTGTGTTTATGTGTATTTCATTTTCTTTATTCACCAGTTGATGAAAACAGGTTATTTCCATGTATTAGAAGTATGCGGTTCATAAGATGTGGGTCTCTTAGACATTATTTTCATGCTGCAAGACCTATGGCTGCAAAGCCTTGAATATCTGCTATCTGACCTTTTACAGAAAAGGAACTCTTATTCAGGCACTATTACTAACTCCTGTTTTAGGGATTAGGGCATCATTAAATTACTTGATGTCATAGGAATCAGTGATTTTACCACTTTCTAAATGAAATCCAAGATTAGCTAAATTTATTTTACCAGCCCTATGATTTTTTCATTTATTTTTATATACCACAAAAGGCATTCACTATTTTTATATGGTAAATATTCATTTAGATTTATGCCACATATTTACCATTTTGTTTTTCTCTATTTGTTCCTCTGAGCCAGTTTTTCACCTTGGATCACTTTTCTTCTACTTGACGAATGTCCTTTAATATTTCCATTGGTATAGAATTTTTCATGACAGATTGCCTCAATTTCTGTTTATTTGAACATGTCTATCTTTAATTTTAGAAAGCATTCTTATTGGATATGGAAATCTTGGTTGGAAGTTATTTCATATGGCACTTTTAAAATTATTCTATTATTTTCTCATTTTCATTGCTTCTTTTGAAAATTTAGCTATCAGTTTTGTTGTTGCTCCTCTGAAGGAGATAATTTTTAATTTTATTTTTCTTGGTGCTTTAAAGATTTCTTTTGGTCTGTCTAGGCCTTAATCAATTTTACCATAATGTGCTTTGATCTGAGTTTTCTGTTTATTCTTCCTGGCTTTTATATTGCTTCATGAATCCAGGACTGGATGTCTTTTGTCAGTTGGAACATTCTTAGCCATTATATTTTCTGCTTCTTCATCTTGTTTCTTCTTCTAGAACTTTTTAACCATGTCTTATATGTTTTTTCTTTTTTTTTTATTTTTCCTTGCTATATTGTCCTCTTTGTTCTGTTCTGTTATTTTTGTTGTTTGTTTCTGTGCCATGGATAGAATCCTATTCTGAGTATTTTCTTCTGAATTTTTATTTGTTCTAATTCTCTTTTCTAGTTGGCTATTAAGCACATTTAATCACCTTAGTATCAAAAAATATTGAGATTACCATAAGTAATATTAAGTCCAAGAGGGCTAATGCATATGTACTCAGCTGATATAACTTTTTAAGCTTCCAACCAAAATCCTTCGATGGGTTAAGTGGTGGAAACTTTTAAGCCCCTCCTCTCTGGTGGACATCAAATCACACTATTCTTCCCATGATCTCTTAAACATTCTGCCAGAATTTATCTCTCTAAGAAATTAAAGTGAAGTCCAATTATCTATTTTTCTTTGAGTTTATTTAGTCCATCTAATAGTGGTATATGTGTGATCAAAAATGTTTAGTGGGTGAAAATACTACGCATTTTACATATGCGTGTTGGCAGACAGAGAAATACATTTTAGCCAGCATCTGGAAGAAGTTTTTGTTATTAAATTGATCCAGTAATGTAAAGGGCTGTCCTTTGCTCAGGAAGAACATGACAGTGTGAATGTGCTAGTTAAAAGATCTTTTTCAAGGGGCACGGGAAATAGCTCAGAAGTTAGGCCCATACACTCTGCTTGTGTGCCAGGCCTAGAGTTCAATCTCAAGCACTAGAAGGACACCCTAAGTGCCACTGAATGTGGCCTTGGTGGCACACATGACTTAAATAGCATAACATTGCATTGCTGGGCCTTAAAATTGAATCAGCAGACCCAGTTGACTGAGTATGTAAGGGTGAGCACCCAGCTTCTAGGAACTATTTGGGAGATGGGAGCCTCCCTCACCCCCTCAATAAATGATAAATATAATAAAATAAATTTTCAGTGGCTTATAGAGGGGAAGAGTGGGGAAGCTGGAGGCAATGATATATTGGGTCCACCACCCAATATACCATCTGTATAACTCTGTATATAAAAGCAGTTAGCATTACTGCTATTAAAAGTAATTAACTTAGGGGGCTGGAGCAATAGCACAGTGGGTAGGGCATTTGCCTGGCACGTGGCCAACCCGGGTTCAATTCCCAGCATCCCATATGGTCCCCCGAGCACCACCAGAGGTAATTCCTGAGTGCAGAGCCAGGAGTAACCCCTGTGCATAGCCGGGTGTAACCCAAAAAGCAAAAAAAAAAAAAAGTAATTAATTTGAAAATCACAAAAAATTAATTTTAAAAAGAAATTGTGGAAATGACTTCAGGCTTCATGTTGATTTGGGATAGATCACCTAAAACTTTTCTTTTTTTATTTTAAAATAATTTATTTGTTTTTAATTAGTGAATCACCGTGAGGGTACAATTACAGATTTATACATTATTGTGCTCATGTTTCCCCCATACAAAGTTCGAGAACCCATCCCTTCACCAGTGCCCATTCTCCACCACCAGTAAACCCAGCATCTCTCCCACCCTCCCCAGTCCCGTCTCCCCTCCTACCCCACATTGCCACTATGGCAGGGTATTCCCTTTTGTTCTCTCTCTCTGATTAGGTGTTGTGGTTTGCAATAAAGGTGTTGAGTGGCCATTGAGATCACCTAGAATTTTTCATATCTTTGATCTTTCATTTCTATCTCTTTCCCTCTCTTTTTTTCTCTCCTCTCTGCTCTCCTCTTCCTCTTTCTTTCTCTTTCACTCTCTCTCTTTCCTGCCTTTCCTCCTTCCCCTACATTTGTCTCTTGATCCAAGTTTTCCTTTTATTTATCCTTTCTCCTTCTCTCTATATTCTCCAGTTTGCAGTTTACTTCTTGCTTTCTAGCAGCATGGCTGAGCTGAATTATGAAGTCTAGACTTTCTAATACATCTCCATAAAGATACGATAGTCAAAAACAGTGACAGTTAAGACAGAAGATATTAAAACAAGCTTATGTTCCAGTCTGAGGCAGCATATATGTCTTGACTTATCAAACATAGACAGGAATTTTTTTCAACAGAGCAATAATTCTGGCATGGAACTTTAAGAAATGGATAGAGGAGGGTAGACTTGTCTATATAATGACAGAGAAAGAGAAGATTGTTTTAGGGGAGTTAAAGGCACAAGGATCGGCAATTGGGAATTTTAATTGTACACAAAAGAGTTTTATCTATTTTTCTCTTATTTATTTACTCATGCATTCAGCCAACAAATATATTTTGAGAGTATAAGCTAAGAAAAAAGCATATCAGCACTTATTACAGCCACTTTATTTGCTGATTCTCAACATTTCATGAATGGCTTTTATGAAAACATTTAGAGACTTCCCATCTTTTAAAACACAGTAATATCAGATTCTGTTTGAATTGGGGGGATTGTAAGTAATGTGATATATTTCCCCATTTAAAACAGAGTATTGGGACCGGAGAGATAATGCAGACATTAAGGCACTTGCCTTGCATGTGGTCAACCCTGGTTCAATTACCACCATCACATAAGTCTCTCATATGAGCCTTTCCAGGACTGATCCCTATGCACAGAGCCAGGAGGGATCCCCAAACACTGATGGGTGTAATATAAAAACTAAAAATAAAATAAAATAAAACCCAAAAAGAGTACTATTAGAGCATGAGGCTATAATTAGTGAACAGATGTGAGGGATTTCCAAGAATAATAAAGTTTGTTTGTTTTTATGCTTTGGGGGACTGGGAGCCTTCCAAGCAGTATTCAGGTTGCCCAAGGCCACTATTTGTGATTCTCAGGCCATCGTACATCACTCTGGCCCCAAGTTTTTTGTTTTTATTTTTTCTAACTTGGTATGTTTTCTTAATTTACAGCTCAGAAAATTGATAGGAAAAATATTCAAGGGCAAGCAATAGCAGATAGATTTTAGGTTCAAAATCAGGAGCATATAATTCTAAATTCATTCTCAGACTCACCATTGTGTGTGCCTAGGGGTGCGGTGGAAGCTGGGAAAACAGGAGTCTGAGTATTGTTCTATGGATAAAGTTCATAGGTAGTGCTGAAGCTCTGAGAAAATGAAATCATGGTGGTGAGAGATAATACTGCCCATCGCTTCTAGCTATGATGGTTGCTGGGAAAGTAGTGTTGCCCCCATAAAAATACATGAATATGCAAGGTAGTCAATAGGCATGATAGGAATTTCATGATAGGAATTTTGCACTTTTGTGCAAAATGCTAAGATTGAGTTTGGTTTGCTGAATCATGGATTAGGATTTATAGGTTGAATTATTAAGCAGGGTTTTGGAAAATATAAAACTTAGATGCTTTTGGAAATCAGTGTTGAAATGACAGTTTGGAATCTGTGAATAGTAGAAGGAAACCAAAAGA
This sequence comes from Sorex araneus, assembly GCF_027595985.1. NCBI lineage: Eukaryota > Metazoa > Chordata > Mammalia > Eulipotyphla > Soricidae > Sorex > Sorex araneus. The sequence goes on from NC_073306.1 coordinate 65,959,795, forward strand.
ATGGAAAGAGAACAGGGTCCTGAAGAGGGAAAACAGCACCAGAAAACTAGTCAAAATCTTGGGGAGCACAGGCGGGTTCAGGGAAGAACGTGAGGGGAAGGAAAAAGCTTTCAGTTAAAAGAGAATCAGGGTAACACGGAATCATGGAAACCAAGACGTAATAAATAAGACTAAAATGAGCACTTGCTATTGATCAAGTTTGTGCTCTGTATTTTATTTTATTTTTAAAGTTTAAAATTTATTTTTCTTTTGGGGGGCCACCCCTGGCAGTGCTCAGGACGTACTCCTGGCTCTGCACTCAGGTATCATTCATGGTGGGGCTAGGGGACCCTATAGGGTGCTGGGGTTCAAATCGGGGTTGGCTGAGTGCAAGCCAAAGATCCCTGGCCCCTGCTCTGTATTTTGTATACACTGTCAATTATTCACAATAGTGCAATAAAATAAGTAGGTTCATATCTCTGTTAATAGATTAAAAGGTATAGCAAGTTTAGGCCATATGCCCATCACTCAGTTGGTCAGTCCTAGGAAAAATCTGGAAACTGTTTCCCAGCCTCCAAAGAGTTTTTTTTTTCTTTTTTCTTTTTTTTTAATTTTTAATTTTTTAATTAGTAAATCACCATGGGGGTACAGTAACAGATTTACACATTTTCATACTTGTGTTTCCCTCATACAATGTTTGGGCACCCTTCCCTCTACCAGTGTCCATTCTCCACCACCACAACACCGCAAAAGAGAGAGAGAGATCAAAAGGGACTGGGAGGTGGCAGAGACTTTTCTCATTAGTGGAAACTACAACTTTCAGTGAAAAGACATGTAATAAAGCCACGCCTTTGATTTATGTTGTTTTATGCAACATTTCTAGGGATTGTTCTTCATCAACATTATAAGGAAATGACTGAACAAAATGATGTTACTCAATAACCTGCTGTGTTTATTTTGCAGGTTGTTGTAAAGTTTTGTGTGATTATCAAGCAATAGTTTGGCACCAGTCACGGGAAGTAGGCACATGTAAAAAAAAGGGCAGTGAATGGGGCCAGAGCAATAATACAATAACAATACAATTAATAACACAATAATACATTGTATTGAGCACTTACCTTGTATGTGACTGGAATGATCCTGGATCACTGAGCCAGGAGTAAGCCCTGAGCACTGCCAGGTGTTGTCAATAAATAAATAAATAAATAAATAAATAAATAAATAAATAAATAATCAGGCCATAAGAACAATAGAACCAGTACTTGTTTACTGTAGAGAACATCTGAGGCCTAATAATCATCTTCCCTCTTAAACTAGGTCACATGTTTACTTTTGGCAAAGTTTGGACTGTTCTGTTTTAAATTCAACCTTGGAAACTTACTTGAACATAGGTGATTAGTAGTTTCCTAAAATACGCAGGACTACTGTGTTCAGCTCTGTGGAGAGTGTATGCCATTTACCCCATTTTTCCATGGAATATAGGAGCAATGATTCCTCCTGGCCTTCTGTACGTGGGATGTCTTGGAAATACACCGACAGCAACAAAAAGGCCAAATATATGACCACCCAGAATAGAGCCAAGAGATGGGTGGCACGGTCTATCCTTGCAGTGGTTGCTGTGTTGAATGTTCAATGTCTGTCTACCCATTTAATGCTCGTTACAGATCTGCACTCCTGACTTGGTGGTATTCTTAGCATGTGCCAATCAAAGGCTCAAAGAACGATTACTGAAGCGAGCAGAGCAACAGGGGCGGCCCGACGACAATCTGAAAGCGACCCAGAGGAGACTGATGAACTTCAAGCAGAATGCTGCTCCCTTGGTTAAATACTTCCAGGAAAAGGGACTCATCATGACAGTAAGTTAGCTCTGTTTTCTCTTTTCTTATTTGTTTGTTTGCTTTTAGGCCATGTCCAGTGGTGCTCAGAGCTTACTCCTAACTATTCACTCAGAGATCACCCCCCGCTGGTTCTGAGAACCATGTAGTGTTCTGGGGCTGGAACCCAGGATAGCCATGTACAAAGCAAGTGCTCTATCTGCTGGACCCAAGTCTGCTTTTAAAATCAGATTTCTAAGGGGTTCACATTCTCATTTACATATCCTCTTTACTTTAGGAAGATGGTTTTTGAAGAGTATAGAGACAAAGAAATAATAGTTTTGATCTGATTGGCCTTTGTTGAGCTGTAATGATAAAAACCGCTTTTGATTTCATTCATTTTGCCAAAGATGATACATTTTAACCTTGGCTAGAATTCTACAGCTTTGCAGGTGAAAACCAAAGAAAAAGAAGATTGAAAATAATTATTTGAGTAATTTTAAGCCGTATTTGCCAGTTTCTTAATTCTACTGTTTTTCAGAACCTTAATAAAATTGACAGGCTTAAAAGCAAACAGTTCACATATTTAAATAGTAGGCAGTTCACATATTTAAATTGCTTATTGTAATGTATCACATTAAAAAAATGAGAGTCTGACAGGTAAAAACTTTCCAGAGGGTTTGACTGGTAGTCAGGGCCTGGAGAGATTGAGCACTAGGCTGGAGCACGATGCTTTGTAAGCAGGAGACCTAGGTTCAGTCCTGAGCACCACTGGATGTGGCCCAAAAACAAAACAAAGAGGCAACAATGTCTAATAATGGAAGACACCCATTTTTCTCCTCCATTGATACAATACAAATATTAATGTTTTTTATCATTGTTTAGTGTTTTTTATGATTAGGAGCCCTTGGAAGACAAGGAAAGATGATTAAATTAATAGTTATTAGAATATAAAACATTATTTCAGCCGCATTTATGACACCCATAACATAAGAGATTCGAATATTAAAAATGTGGAGAGGTTGAAGGGGGTTATAGGTGACTTGGAAGAGGCCTTTTATAGCAGAAACTGGCCGGAGTGACTGACCTTGGCACACCCCTTCCTTTGGCCCTCAGGCTTGTCTCACCAGACCAGAGAGTTATGGATAATAGTATTACAAAGTCCTGTTGGGAATCTGATGAAAAATGATGTCTGCCACCCCAATAAAATGCACATGAAATGCTTTTTTCATTTTTAGATCCATCTTTCAAAGTCTGTTTATAGAATTCTTGAGACCTAACTTCATTAGACTAAGATATCAGGTCTGAAAGAGACAGGACATTTGAATAAGCATCTCTTTTCTGTCTTTTTAGCACTATCCAAAAATATTTATTAAAATTTGCTCTTTGAGCCAAGGTTTCCATGTCAGAGGGTTGTAGATATGATCTAAAAAAATGTTCATAATGTTAGAGTTCATTTTATGGTCCAAAAAAGAACACTGAATAATAGGCAGGATTCAAGGAAATTCGGATAGGTGTTTCTCTGATTATTTTTTGTTAGTGTTTGCTTGTTCCTCTTGCAAATTAATGATGATGGCTTCTGCATCATGTCATGAATAAAAAGAAATTGACCCTACAGCTCAGATCCCACTGCAAGGGGCAGAGCCATAGTTTTAATTGATGTTTGCAAGGCTTAGAGGTGTCTTAAAGGTTACCAAAGTGTCTCTGATTAAGCCCTGCTTGTCACATTCGTCATCACAAGCAAAGCAGATTTCCCAAATGAATTCAGAGGGGAGATTGTTAATTTACTAATATTTTACATGGAGGTGAAATGCTGTTGTTTCTTATTGTGGGCATCAAAAACAATGTGGTTTCAGCCTGTAACCTCACTGATGAAGTCAAACAAGCTTTTAAGAGGAACACTTCTAATTTCCCCAGATTTGCCTGGGTAAATCACCATTTTTGGAAAGCAGTGAGCACATACTTAGGCTAAACTCTGAAGAATATAATTTGTACATTAAGCTAACAGAGGAATAAGTTCTACATCCTGAACCACACAACTTTTGGAATCTGGGTCATGGTTCACTTTTGAATTAACATATATTTGGTAGCATTTCTACCTTTAAAGAGAATTTTTTATAATAAAAAGTATCATCCTTATTAACCACAAGAATATTAAGATGTTAATAAAATCTTATAGTAATAGATCAAACCCATATGATTTTCTTTTTCCCATAGTTTTTTTTCTTGTGTTTTTTACCTTCCTGATTTATTCATTTAGTAAATATTTACTGAGAACCATTGGGAACCAGACACTCAACTAGACATTGGGGTTGCAAAATTTTAAAAAATGGATAAGGATATTTATTTTATACACTTAAGTATTGCAAGCACTTAGCACAGTATCTGTCTCATACATAGTTGTTACCAGTAAATAAGGAGATCTTACAGCCTATGGTGAAAAGATAATGAATGATGGGTTATGAAATGTAATGAGTGTTGCAGAGGAGAACATACAGGATACCCTCACATAAGGCACACACCATTAGAAAGTGGAATTCCCTCTAGTAGATAGAACAGATTCTCCTTCCGACAGGTAAGATTAATCATTTATCTTGGTGTGAAGTTCTGAAGAGCCATAGAGAACCCAAATCCCTCTTCCATCCCATTAAGAACATTATCTTAGTCATTCTCTTCCTTTGAGTTTGGAGGCCGAATCTCCTTACTGGGAATTTTAGCTTCACTGTCATTTAATAAATTCATGATGCTCTAAGACTTGGTCTTCAGTTCTAAATTGGAGATGAGAATGATGTAAGCTAATAAATCACATTGTTAGAGATGAAACAAAGGAACATTAGCACTGAATACCATGCTGAAGGCATGGGTTAGAAGCACATGCAGCCAAGTCTTCCGGTTCAGAATCCAGCCGGGTCACCTACGCTCTGAGTGCCCTGCAGCATGTTACTTACCTTCTGTGACTCAGATGCCTGACCTGTGAAATAGGTGTTGTCAATCTTTTGACAGTGTGATTATGAGAAGTAAATTAGTGCTTAAAACCTGGCCTAGGACATTGTAAGGGTAATTTCAGTGATTGACATTATTTTACAATCTTCCTCCTCCTTTCCTTCCCTCTGTAATACCCATCTTGTGGAGTCTACGATTATCACTAACAATTCTGTAATTTTGTTTTGTTTTGCTTTTTTTAATTCTTTTATTAATTCACCATGTGGAAAGTTACAAAGCGTTCAGGTTAAAGTCTCAGTTATACAATGCTCAAACACCCATCCCTTCACCAGTACACATATTCCACCACCAAGAATCACGATAAACCTCCTCCCTTCCCCCCACCTTCCCAGCCCCCCACCCCGCATGTGTAACTGGTAAATTTCACTTTACTTTGATTACATTCAATATTTAAACAAAAAAAATTCACTATTATTGATTTGGAGTTTCTCCCCCCTAAAGTCGATCTGCTGAAAAGAAAGCATTTGGTAATTTGATTTCCATTGCTGAGAATGAAGAGATATGAGGTCAGGAGGCCGACTAGCAGCAGCATAGTTTTGGATTTCTGTATTTTAGTATTTTAGTAACTAAGTCCAGAGAAATGTCTTCCAGGAATCACAACATTGTAAGCTTGTACCTCTCAGCTACTTTATATTCCACATATGAGTGAGATCTTTCTATGTCTGTCTCTTTCTTTCTGACTCATTTCACTCAGCATGATACTTTCCATGTTGATCCACTTATATGCAAACCCAGTCAAAAAATGGGGTGATGAAATGAACAGAAACTTTTCCAAAGAAGAAATCCGAATGGCTGAGAGGCACACGAGAAAATGTTCAACATCACTAATTATCAGGAGATGCAGATCAAAACAACAATGAGATATCATCTCACACCACAGAGACTGGCCCACATCCCAAAAAACAAAAGCAACCAGTGTTGGCATGGATGTGGGGAGAAAGGGACTCTCCTTCACTGTTGCTGGGAATGATGACTGGTTCAGCCCTTTTGGAAAACAATATGGACGAGTCTCAAAAAGTTAGAAATTGAGCTCTCATTTGACCCAGCAATACCACTCCTGGGAATATATCCCGGAGAGGCAAAAAGGTATAGTAGAGATGACATCTGCATTTCCATGTTCATTGCCGCTCTGTTTACAATAGCCACAATATGCAAAAAACCAGAGTGCCCGAAAACAGATGATTGGCTAAAGAAACTCTGGTATATTTACACAATGGAATACTACGTAGCTGTCAGAAAACATGAAGTCATGAAATTTGCATATAAATTCTGTAATTTTGAAGGACACTCTAACCCCATACTTCATTGAAAAATTCAAAATGAAGAATTTACATTTTACAAACTTTATACCAATTTTTTGTTATATGTGTTTTTATTTTATATTTTTGTTCTATACTTTTATTATCAATTTTTCTTATGTGTTGTTAATTTACAGACGTGTGCCAGTTATTTGAACCTCAAAAGTCATTCATGTATTCAAACTATATCAATGGTTGAATAAGATAGTTGAATTATGACAAACATCAACCCTCCGTTTTCCCTTTTTTACTTTATCATTGACTGTATCTGTTGGCATATATAACTAAGGACCAAACCCAGTTTGAATTAAAGAGAAAAACTTACCAAAAAAGACAAAGGAAAACATATGGCTGCTCCAATACTTTATCTTATTGACATGATTTTCATCACTCGGATCTAACCATTTTTATTATTTTATATTAGTGTCTGCTTACAGCCTTCCATGCAAGTGTGAATTAAATGATAAACTATGAGATTAGTATTAGGCTAATATGCATTAGGGCAATGTAGAATAGTTTCACGTTTGTTCATGTGTTGTCTAACTGCCTTCCCATAGGTTAGATGTAATTGGTCACCAGGTATTTCATAGCTGTATATTTCTACTGTTTGTTCTGTTTTCGGGATCACTTCTGTTAGTTCTTAAAGGGCCAGGTAGAGCGAGGTAGCAAATATGCTCCTGCTGCATACAGACCATCTCTGTGTTTAGAGGTCATTTTTTTCTATTTAAAAAAATCCTAGTGAAAGTTCAACTTTGTTTTAGAATCTTGACCAAAATGGAAACTCTTTTTAGTTTATTTTTATTTGTTTTCGGGCCATACCCGGTGGTGATCAGGGCTTCCTTGTGGCTCTGAGCTCAGGGATCACTCCTAGGGGGGCTTATAAATCCATACTAGGTGCTGGGATTGAACCCATGTCGGCTGTGTGCAGGGCAAGTGCCCTACTTGTTGTCCTATCTCTCTGATCCCTTGAAACTCTTTTTTAAGAAATCATATTGTTTACAAGAGATAAAATCTTCATAGATTTGGTGAACTTTTTGAAAGTTATATATCGTAATACAATATTGATTTTTTTCAGAAAAAGGATTTTCTTCAAAATGCTTGAAAAATAATAATAAGGCACGATGTAATGCTTGTATTATTTTCTGAAATGAATTGTGCCTTTGGATAGTTCGTTCACTTGGAATAACAGGTAGTTCATATTATTTGGGGGCATACCAGGTACTCATACTCACAGCTATTTGCGCCTAGCAGGGCTTGGAGGACCAGGTTATGCCAGAGATCAAAGCCAGGCCTTCCACAGGCCAAGCACGCACACTACCCCTTTGAACTAGCTCCTCAGCCATAAATACGAATATTTAAAATGCAGGGCCAGAGAGAGCACACAGATTGCATGCAGCTGACCCTGCCTTATCCCTGACAACACATATGGTTCCCTGAGAACTGCCATGGCGACCCCTGACTGCAGAGCCAGGAGTTGGCCAGGAGCATTGCTGAGTGTGGCCCAAAAGCAAAATAAAAGAAAAATATACTTAACCCTAAACTTTCTGCGCTATTAGCTATTTATTACCATCTTAGTATAACTGCACAGAAGGGTGGAAAAGAAATCTAAACAGTACAAACCCTTAGCACATTCACACACACAAGAAAACACAAGGAAGGCAGTGAAAACAATTACAGTTTGTCCAAACAATTTCATCCTTCTAAAATTACAAGGAGAGAAGTTTGGGGTTTCTTTTTTGGATTTTGCTTGTTTCTTTATTTGCTTCTGGGCCTTTCCCTAGTGTTGCACAGGACTTCTGGTTCTGTGCTCAGGGATAGCTTCTGATAGCTCCTGGGGGGACTCAGGGAACTATATGGGATGCCAGGAATAAAGCCCAGGTCAGCTGTGTACAAGGCAAATGCCCTGGCTGTCATACTATTACTTTTCCCTATTACTTTGTTATTACTTTTCAGTGCTTGGGATTGATGCATTTGTAGGATGCAGCATCATGAAGTTGTCTTGTCTTTAATTACACCATCATATTTTATTCTTATATGTATTTGAGCATTCATTGTTAGGTAACCCAGAGCCCCCGTTAACTTCTACTTGGCAGACAGAATAATAGTTGAGAAGTGTTCAAAGGTTAACAAATAGGAAAGGCTGTGAAGGCTTTTGGAATTGTATTTCCTTCAGGAATGATGGTGTATATGTGTGCCTAGAAATAGGTCCCTTTGAATTAATTGCTTCTCAGATACCCAAAGTATATTTAAAGTAAAGTTGAAAATACTAGCATAAAACCTGGTACTGTCAGAACCTCGAATTGGAGAGCCCAGAAGTAACATGAAATATATATCTATTTTTGACTTGAGTGAAGAGCAGCTTATAAGGAATCACATTTCTGGGCAACAGGCATTTATCAAATCTTAACTGTGTGCAGAGTTGGCAAGACAGTGCTGCCCAGAAAAATGTAGTGTTGCTTTTTTTTTTTATTTTAGTAACATCTCTATAGATTAGTCAGTGGTGTTCAGTTAATTTATGTGTTCACTTATTAACATAAATTTTTGATATCCTCTAATCAAAAAATCAAGAACTAAGTTGAGACGTGAATTTGATTCTTTTAATAAAATGTTGTTATTGTAGACTCTCTTAGTATGATGCCAGTTTTATCCTCACATCTTTTGTATAAAAAGCAAATAAGTACTGAGATAAGCCATTTGTTCACGAAGTGGCAACCCACATAGAGCGAAGCAACAGTCATGGTTCTTGGGGAAATTATGCTGTTTCCTAAACAGCATCAAAACAACAGGAAGAACAAGCAGATATTGTATTTATAGCTAATTCTGGCATTCTATCTCAGTAACAAGCAAGCACCCTGACTCACAACTTTTCCATACCCAGAGCTCTCTCAGTATTAGTCTATTCACACTCCACAGGCAGAAGGCAAACCAGATGACTCAGCTAATGCATCTCCTTTAAGGTGGGAAACTGATGCTGATTATACATTTATGCAGCGAATTTATTGTCAACACCTGATGATAAAAGTTCTCAGACTAACAAATGCAATATTTTCATCCTCATTTTTTTAAAATTTAATCTGCAAAATTTACCCAATTTTGGGATTTTTAAAAATAAGCTAAACTCATTTTTAAGACTGAGATTTTTTTTATGGGTTAACTAATCTCTTACGGACACTTAAAATGTTTTTATTTTTCATTTTGTTTCTATGAATATTGTTATGAACGTTTTTGATCATTCATATTTATTATATAATTTATAATCATTTCCTTAAGATATCAATTTCCAGATAAGATTATTAAACCAAAAGATACAGATATTTTTAGTTTATATTGATTTACTGGGCTGGAGTGATAGCACAGCGATAAGGCGTTCGCCTTTTATGCGTCCGACCCGTGTTCGATTCCTCCACCCTTCTCGGAGAGCTGGCAAGCTACCGAGAGTATTGAGTCCGAAAGGCAAAGCCTGGCAAGCTACCCGTGGCATATTGGATATTCTAAAAAAACAGTCACAATGAGAGACATTACTGGTGCCAGCTCGAACAAATCGATGAGCAACGGGATAACAGTGACAGTGATTGATTTACTATGCCATAGAATTTTTATACCACTCTATGTGTTAAGATTCACCATACCAGGGACAGGTGTAGGAACATTATATGACTGAAACCCAATCATGAACAACTTTGTAACTGAGGATCTGGCTTTGATTCAATTAAAAAAAAAATTCACCATACCTAACACCTAAATTCCAGTGATATTCCACCACCAAAAAGACCCCTCTACTCCTCCCCTGTTAGTCACCACAGTTTTTATCAAGTCTTGAACCTGGTTTGGAAGTTTTTGACAGTTATTTTGCTTTAATTATTCATGTCCCACATAGGAGTGAAACAATTTGATAATTGAATTTTACTTTCTTACTTATTTCAAATACACAATCAGTTCAAGTTGAACCCATTACCATTTTGCCCCAAATTGTGTTTCATCTTTTTTTTAACAGTGAAGCAGTATTCCATTGAATATATATACATATATGTATAAATATATGTGTTTTTTCTTTTTTTTATGTTAAATGTTGATGGACACTTAGGTTGATTCCACGTTTTATTGCTGCATAGATCTGGATTAGTGTTTTTATATTTCATGTATAAAACCTAGAAGTGGTGTTGATAATCCTACTTGTGTCGGGGTCCTGGCCAGTCGACCCCGGCACACTGGAGTATGACCCCCCTGGTTGCCGGATTTACTCCCTATAGGAGAGGGAGTGGGAAGGGGAGAAGCCTCTGCCCTGACCCTCCACACACCATCGAACTCCCGCCGCCACCAAGAAAGAAGCACGTGGAGGGGGGAAAGCTCGCAGTCAATCAGCAATCTGTTTATTAGCTCTCAGACAGGGGGTTTTATACACACATTTCAGGGGCAATCCACAGGTATCATATTTACCTTGTTAGGCTCAATACAGATGTTAATGGTTTACATCTCCTGCTCTCAGGGCCAGGTGTATTATCAGGCAGACAGTAACTATTACATTCCTCATCTTCAACCAGAGTACCTATGTGTGTGGAGTGCTGAAGCAAGCCCGTGGGCCCCTGTAAACAGGGCCGGCTCTTTCTTTCAGGGGCAGGGGATTTGGTCAAAGTCTCAGGCCGGCTACTGAGACCCCAACATACTTGTATTTTGAATTTTATATTTTCCACTTTCCATGAACGTAGCAATAACTTATATTCTCACCAACTTTGGCTTTTTCTCCACATTCTTGTTTCCAATCTTTTTTGAAAATAGGATACTCTCTCTCGGGTATGATATGAAACCTCATTGTGATTTTGATTTGCTCTTCCCTAGTAATAAGTGACATTGGGCATTTTTTTCATGGGTCTGAGGACACCTGCGTGTCTTCTTCGGAGTAGCTATTGAAGTTAAGATTTTGTCCGTTTGTAGGGAGAAGGTTGTGTCACACCTGGTTGTACATGGGAATTACTATTAGCTCTATACTCCAGGGTCACTCCCAGGTGACCATGAGATGCTAGAAATGAAACTTGGGCCACCACATGCAAAGCATGCACTCAGAGTTTTATTTAATTTAATGCACGTTATTATGTCATAAACAAATAGCAAGTTGTACTTATTTTCTAATTTTTAATTCTTTTCATATATTTTTCTTTTCTAATTTTTCCTTAAATCTGGGGCCACACCAGATGGTGCTCAGAGTCTGCCCCAGTACTGTGCTGGGTGGCGGGTGTCACTCCCAGCAGTGCTTGGGGGACCATGCAGTGCCAGGAATCAAATCTGGTGCTACTGTGTATAGAACACTCTGTTCTCATATATTTTACTCGTGTAATTTCTTTGTCTAGAACTTCTTAAATGACATTGAAAATAGTGAAAAATAGTTGTGAACATGAGTATTTTATAACACCTTGTCTTATTCCAGATTTTAGGAGTAATGCTTTTCAGTTTTTCACTATTAACTCTGATGTTAGCAGTGGATTTGTCATATGTAGACTTTATCATGTTGACACATGCTCTTTCTAGTCCAAATATATTGTGTTTTTAATTGTTAACAGATGTTGTCTCTTGTCAAATGCCTTTCCAGCATCTAATTGATGTGGTCATATGTTTTGTTTTTTAGTTAATGTGGTTTGTTCATACGGATGTTTACAGAAAAATGAGTTGGAATTTAAATAAGTAGCATGGTTTCTTCTCTGAAAAAGCATTGTAGAATGCTGTTTGTTCATTTTCTGTTGATTTACAGACACTGATAAACTGGAGTCTGAAAGACTTGCATGACTTTTTAATTATCTTAAATATAAAGTGGGACCTTAACATGATAACTCAGCAATAAATTACATGTATTAAAATAAGTTGATATTCAAATGTGCACATTTGGAGACTCATATTAAAAATATTTCAATTCTAAGAACTGAACTAAAGTCTTATTTAAGAAAACTTTAGTTATGGCCCACACTGTTTCTGTGAAATCTCCACAATAGGTTGTCTTTATTTGTAAATCTGAATAAAATTAAGCAAGTTAATAAATAGCAGCCGAATATCATATTATATTGACAGCTTTCTGTAAATTTTTGTTTCAAATAAACATTTCCTGATAGGTACATGTACATACATACACATTCAGCCACTCTTGTAGGAAATGCTTTACGCTCTGAACAATAACTTCAATGATAGTGTCTATGAATATTCCATACTTTCAGAATTAAGTATTAATATACTTTAAAATGTTAAATCTTACTAGTAACATACATATATAAAAATTATGTATGTACAGATGTTGTTCAAGCATACCTCTGAGATATTGTGGTTTTGGTACCAGACTACTGCAATAAAGCCATTGCCTCAAAATGAAAAAAGTTATGTGACACCCAGTTCATCTGAAAGTTTAGTTACACTCTCTAACTCCTTTGTAAGTGTAGAGTAAGTGTACAACATCTTTCTATCTTTAAAAAAAGGGTGTTTAACTTGATATCATAAATACTTTTTTGCTAAAAAGAAAGATGATCATCATCTGAATCTCCAGCAAGTCCTAACTGTTTTGCTAATTGAGAGTCTCACATTGATGACTGCTGACTGAAGAGTTTGGTGGCAATGAAGGTTGGGGTGGCTGACAGTATCTTTTAAATAAGATAACAAAAAAGTTTGCTGTATTGTCTCTTCCTTTCATTAAATATTTCTATGGCATGAAGTGCTGCTTGATAACATTTTATCCAGAGTAGCAGAGTAGAGCTTCTTTCAAAATTGGAGGTCAATCCATCAAACCCCATCACTGCTGTTTCAACTAAGTTTATGTGATAGTCTAAATATTTTGTTGTCATCACCATGATCATCATCATCATCATCATTATCATCATCCCGTTGATCATAGAATTTCTTGAGTGGTCTCAATTACGTCTCTATTTGTCATAGCCCTGAGATTTTAGAAGCCTCTCTCTACTCATCCTTTCCAATGGTGCCACATTGGAGGCTCTTTCAGGGTCAGGGAAATGAGACCCATCATTGTTACTGGTTCTGGCATATAAATACGCCATGGGGAGTTTGCGAGGCTCTCCAATGCGGGCAGGAAACTCTCAGTAGCTTGCCAGGTTCTCCCAGAGGCAGAACTAAGCTTTAAGATGTCGGGGCCCCAGGTCTGAAACCTCCAAGCCTGCTCATATCAGGACTGGGCCTCATCCACCCAGATTCCCCATTTTTCAGTAAGTGGTCACACCCAGGGACTGCCCCTGGTACCATGTAATCCCAGCAATGGCCAACATCCAGAGACTATAAAACCACGCTCCCAGTAGCACTGCTGCAACATCTTATAGCCTAGTTCTTACATCTTTTGTTGTCATGTGAACAATATTCACAGCATCTTTTCTAGAAATAAATTCTAACTGAAGAAGCCACTTTCTTTATTCCATCACAAAAAAGAACTTCTTTTCTATTCAGATTTGACCTTGAGATTACAACAATTACAACACCTTCAGGCTTACTCCTAGTTCTCCTGTGTTCAGCACTTCTGTGGTTATTTCTCCAGTGACTTCTTAAATGCTTATTAAAAGCAATCCATGAGGATTGGAATCAGCGTCTTCCAAACTGTTAACTGTGGTTATTTTGACCTCCTCCCATGAACTGTGAATGCTCCAAATGATAGAATCCTTTTCCAGATGGTTTTCAATTGACATTATCCATATCCTTCCAAGGAATCACTATGGCAACAATGAATTACTATTTTAACAGTCTTTATAATATGTACTTCATATGTAATAAGGCTTATTTAATAAGTCAAAATAAATTTTTGGAACAGATGCTTTAAAAGACATGAAAATAATATATGTCTCCTTGTGTATCTTTGTTGGAACTTTTGAATGCCCTGATACATTGTCAGTGAACAGTAATATTTTGAAAGGAATTTTTTCTGAGCACTGGATCTGGAGAATTGACTTAAAATAGACACTATATTGTAAATGATGTCTTACCATTTAGCTTTTTTGTTCCATTGATAGAATATCAGTTGAGTAGATTTAACATAATTCTCAAGAATATCAGTATTTTCAGAATGTCAAATAAGCATTAGTTTTGTCTAGCATCACCAGCAACATTAGCCCTGTGAAGAGTCTCACTGTTTTGATGCTCTAAAACCCAGCTTAGTCATTCTATGTCTGACCCTCTCCTTCTGACTCATTTCACTCAGCATGATACTCTCCAAGTCTCATTTGTAAGCAAATTTCATAACCTCATTTTTTTCCTAATAGCTGTGTAGTATTCTATTGTCTAGATGTACCATAGTTTTTTGTTTGTTTGTTTGTTTTTATTAATATGTCTATTCTTGGGCACTCATTTTGTTTCCAAATTCTGGATATTGTGAATAGTGTTATGAACATAGAATGAACATATAAGTGTAGATGGTGTTTCTGTTGTGTGTTTTTGGATTCCCAGGATATATTCTCAGAAGTGACTAGGGTAATGGGTGACTTGAAGGGGTGGGAGGGAAACTGGGGACACTGGTGCTAGGAAATTACACTGGTGGAGGGATGGGTGTTGGAACATTGTATGATTGAAATGCAATCACGAACAATTTTGTAATGCTCTATCCCATGGTGATTCAATAAAAAATATTTTTAAATTAAAAAAAACTTAAAAATAAAATCAAAATGAAACAGATAAAAGGAAGGGAACTCAGTAATGTAAATATTAGGATTGCATGAAAGGTTCTGCTTTCCAAAGACAAACTCTTAGAAAGATATTAAGAAATTGGGGCTGAAGTAATACCACAGTGGGTAGGGTGTTTGCCTTGTATATGGTTGACCCGGGTTTAATTCCCAGCAATCCATATGGTCTCTGAGCACCACCGGTAGTAATTCCTGAGTACCTGAGCCAAACGTAACCCCTGTGCAATGCTGGGTGTGACTCAAAAAAAAAAAAAGATACAGGGAAATTAATAGCCACTTTTGCTTTAGAATAATTTGTTTTTCAGATAGGCCATTAATAATCTGTTAAACTGAGTCTTTTGTAATAACTTGAAAGCAACAGGTGTTATGTGTTTTTGTTGCCTTTTGTTTGAACTTCTATTGTTTTCTACTAGATCAATATTTTTAAAATGTATTATTTCTTTAAGCAAAGTTCTTTTTCTTTTTTCTTTTTTTTCTTTTTGGGTCACACTCAGCGATGCTTAGGGCTGACTCCTGGCTCTGCACTCCGGAATCACTCCTGGCAGTGCTCAGGAGACCACATGGGATGCTGGGAATTGAACCCGGGTCGGCTGCGTGCAAGGCAAACGCCCTACCCACTGTGCTATCGCTCCAGCCCCAAAGAAAAGTTCTTTTTCTGGAACTATTAACAACTTTGTAGAAATTCACTAGAGCCCATCATTTTATGACGCATCTGTACCTGAGTGCTGCTTTCTGTTCATATTTTGACAACAGCTGCTTCGTAATTATATGAAATAAATACTAATTGTGCAGTAAAAAAAAATTTCTCTACAGAACTGAGTTTACCAGGCTGGGATCGTGGGCAGGGGTAGCAAAAAGAGGGAGGATATTGAGACAGTGGCTCAAAGACATGGACACTGGACGAGGATGTGGTGTCTGAACTTCGTATAAACAAAACCGTACTATTTAATAGTATTGTAAGTTGTGGTGTCTCAAATAAAAAGATTTTAAATCCCCCCCAAAAAAACTGAGTTTATATTTTTCTCTAGTCATGAAAGCCCTAGATTCTGTTTTTTGTTTTTTTTTTTTACAAGAGAAGACTTTTTTTATCTGTTGGAATCTGTGGTGTGATTTCCCCGATATCCTTGATGGTAACTTGCAGCTTTCACATCAGCAGGAATAGCTTCACCTTGCACTCTAATATTATGCAGATGGCATATTCCTTTATAGCATATGGGCCAACTTCTAACATCAGACTCTTTTTAGTACTCATTTTTATTGTTGTTGCTGTTTGGGGGCTACCCCCGCCTGTGCTCAGGGCTTACTCCTGGCTCTGCACCCAGGGCTCACTCCTGGAGGACTCGAGGGACCATACGGGGTGTCAGGGATCGAATCCAAAGCAGCCACATGCAAGGCAAGTAAGTGCCTTACCTACGATACTATCTCCCCGGCCCATTCTCTCCAGCACTTTTACCTTTAAGTCTTCTTATTTAGGGCCTTGCTTTGGATTAGCTTTTTGGCTTAATGGAATGTTGCTGTTGGCTTGACCTTCTGTCCAGATCACTAACCTTCCCCTTACTGGCAACAAGAAGTTTCATTTTTAAAATTTATTTTTAATTGGATTTTTTGGGTTTACAAGAGTGTCTATTATAAATATCACGTGCTTTTGGTGGGGCACAGTATTGTCACACCATCCCCATCATCAGAGTTTCAGATCCCTCCACTACCTTCACTTGTGTGTTCCACTGGGGTTGCACTTTTAGTTTCCGCAAGAACTTTTCCTTTACATTCGTGATATGACAAATGGGTCTGGGACACCTGGCTTGCAGCCTGTTTCAGATCTCAGCATGGCTTCCTCTCTAAGTCCTTAGTCATTTCTAGTCGACTTAAAGTGAAAGACACACAACTCTTATTGGAATACTTGAAATAAACTGGTCTTACATAAATATTGTTTTGGCTCAAGGAACAGGGTCTAGAAGCAGTTCAGAAACACACATTCATCAATTAAACTTGCTGTCTTACATAGATGCAGTTCATGCCAACCCAAAACAGTTATGATAATCACAAACAAAAATCACTACACATCATGATAGAAGATAAAGTAATAATGAAAAAACTTGAAATTCTGGTCTGGAGAGTGCGCTAAAGGACAAGCGTTGCATGCAGGAGAGCTGGGTCACATCCCCTGTATCACATACGATCCCTTTAAAATCACCAGGAACAACCACGGAGCAACAAGCCAGAATAGCCCTGAGTACCACTGAATGTGGCCACAAACAAATAATTTAAATATTAGAATTATCAAAATATGATAGAGACATAAGGTGAGCATTTAAGAAAAATAATGCCAATAGATTTGACCGAGGCAAGGTTGCCACGAGCCACAATTGGTTGAAAAAAAGAAAACAAAGGCAACATATGAGAGTACAATAGATTAAACTGTAAAAACATGCACTAAAACTAGTTGCACGTAAGTAATTTGAATGCAGCGAAGGGAGACGTAAGTACCATACAGAGAGGCAAAATAGGCCAGGAGGAGGCACAGGCCAGGGAGTAACTTCCTCCTGAAAAGATTAGGTTCTTGACCGACAAGTTAGAATAGAAGCTAGAAATGGAATACACAAGGAATACACAAGGAATGTGGAGTGAGAATTAGACAGGAGTGGGAGCAGATGTGCTGGGGTCAATACAAGGAAAGCGGGAGTAGTATCATTCTGTGAGTAGTAAGCTTTTAAGGCTTAGAGCAGGGGAACAGGAGAACTGGAAATGCTAACTTGGTAGACAGTGTGTAAAACACTGGATGGAGGAAGAATCTGGGAGATGTTTAATGAAGGCCTATGCTGGAATGTTGACTATGTGTTATATGGGTTTTATTGCTCCATGGAGCAAGAGCTACAACCATCTGGAACCAAGAGCAAACAAGGGAGTAAATGAAACAGTTCTCACAGGGAAAATTTTCTATTTGAATAGTCGTCATGGCAAAGATGAAACGAAGGACAGGGAAGGAAAAACAATGCAATAAGAACTATTATTCACTAAGATTCTGTAAAGTGACATCAAAATCCAACTGAAGAAACAGCAAATCAGTTGAATCACTTATTTTTCATAGCAGAGAGTCCTAATTCCCTTAAAGTTATCATCAAAAATTTAAAAAATTATATATATATACATATATATATATATATTTGCTTTTTTGGGGTCACACCCAGTGATGCACAGAGGTTACTCCTGGCTCTGAACTCAGGAATTACTCCTGGTGGTGCTCAGGGAACCACATGGGATGCTGGGAATCGAACCCGGGTTGGCCACGTGCCAGGTAAATGCCCTACCCGCTGTGCTATCGTTCTAGCCCCTCCCCAAATTATATCTTTTAGAGGTGTATTTGATAATGAGCAATGGATTATCAGCTAAATAACTGACTTGTATGAAAATCAGTGAAAGTAAGTACACAGATGGATGACCCAGTGCTGGTGCAGTGACTTTTAATGGCATCCTCAAGGACCAAAACGCCTTCTTTTCTTCTGTTTCTCCCTCAATAATGCGTTTCCTCATTATAACAAAATAACAGCTGCTGCTCTGGTCATCAAATCCATGTTTCAAAAAGGATAAAGGCATTTAAGGCAAATGGTTGGTAGCCACATCTATTATTACCCAACATTAGGGAAGTAAAGCTTTCCCATAAGCCTCTTTATCCTTTCTCACGAACTCAGGATGCTTAAATCTCATTGGTCGGAACTGGGTGCATTTTCTACTTGCCTTCAAGGGAGGCTAAGGAAGGAGATATTTGATTTCTTAGCCTCCTAGGAAAACAAAGGCAAGGAGAAAAAATATTAAGTAAGTTAATCTACAATAACCAGTTCTAGATAAAGAAAAAAATGTTTCCTTTGTTTAAATGATCTGGATACACACATTTATAACTAATTCTATCAAAAATAGTAAAAGTGGGATGGAAACCCCCCTCTCCCAAACAAACAAAAGTAAATGTAAAAATGGCCTATGGTTAATAATAAAAGTTTGCTTTACTCTGCACTTTTAACATTCTAGGATCTTTTTGTGTGTGGAGAGATCACACCTTGCAGTGCTTAGGCCTTACTATAGCTCTGCACTCAGGGATCACTCTATCAAGACTTGAGGGACCCTATGAGGTATGGGGGATCAAATTCAGCTCAACTTTGTACAAGGCAAACCCCCTGCCTACTGTACCATCTCTCCAAGCCCTGATCCTTGATCTTTATGCCCTGTATACCTAAAAGTGCATAAATAAGTAGTCTGCTAATGTGTGATACAGATGGAGTCTCACAGAATTCACTCAGTTAATAACAAGGAAATGAGCCATAACTGTATGCAAAGAGAGAATGGATATTTCCCCCTCAAAATAGAAGATGTTGAGAATGTCATTGTAAGGTGAACTGTAAAACGTACTGACTGAGAGGCCAGACTATCTATTCCTGTTACAGAATAAATAATTCTGAAAGGAACAGAGAACAAACACATTAAATAAATGCCGTGCCAGCTGCTTTACAAATGTTTTCTTCTTTAAATCACTCCTTTCTATAAGCAGGTGTTACATTTGCTTCAAAATTCCTACATGCCAGGTGTTTTACCTAGATTATCATGTTTCAAGTAAGGACTCAAGCTTGTGAGATCCTTTCTTGGCTAGATCTAGTGCTTCATCACTCCTTGTCGGACTGACGTTTCTTCTCCTGTCTGTGCTCCTTTACCCTGCAGACTCAGCAGATGCTGAATCTTGTCTGCTGTGACAGACTCCCTCATCAGTCATTTGGCCTTTCATCCAAACAGCCTCTGGAAGGTTCTTTCTTACCCAGGCTGTATCTCAAGGATGCTGCTTCCATCTAGTTAATTATATTTAGCGAGCCTGCCCGCAGTTGGATGTCCAGATGCCTGTGTTTTGAAGGAGCCCGGTTAGAGGATAGAGAAAGGAGATAACACACCATCTCAATTTATCTGACCACTATGGTGATCAAAGGGTATAAGTTAACTGCAAACTGGAAAAAGCTGTCTGTTTTCTCCATGGTAACTCCTGAGGGATGGAATGAACTCAGACACACTGGGACAATTTGTGGGATTAACTAGATACATTCAATGAAGTCATCAGATCTCCTAAATGATGAGTAATCATAGTCACCATTACCAAATTCAGAACTGGAGAGGGAACAGGTAGAGAGAAAAGACAGAATCAAGGCCTTACATGGAGAAATTTATTTTAATACATATATCTGTTAATCATTCTTATTTTCATTGATTTCCCCTTTCTATAATTTAGGAATTTAGCATAGCCCTCTATAAAATGTCTTTTAATTCAAATTTTAAATCTTAAATATTGAAGAAGGGGCTGGAGCAATAGCACAGTGGGTAGGGCGTTTGCCTTGCATGTGACCGACCCAGATTCGATTCCTAGTATCCCATACGGTCCCCTGAGCACCGCCAGGGGTAATTCCTGAGTGCATAAGCCAGGAGTAACCACTGGCATCACTGGGTGTGACCCAAAAAGAAAAAAAAATGAAGAAGACACTTCAGGAGTTTTTTGGCAGTTCCTTTGAGATTCATGATTAATATGGGGTGCTTATATATTGATGAAACACCAGTTTTTTGGTTTTCAGATCTTCTATTTGAAGTAACAGGACAACTCTGAATTCAAAAGATGCTGTAGAAAAGAATCCTGGAGGTGTATAAGCTTGAGGGTGACCTACACTGTTCTCAGTAACCAAGTTAGCAGAAATGGCGCAGCTGTGATAGTACAGAATACTTCATGGATACTTAAAAATATTTGTTAAATGAATGTATAAATTTATACATGGATTGAATGTATAAATTCATAAACGGATTGAAATAATTAGTTCTAATTAGTCGAGTGTGACAGAACCTTGTTTCAAGTTGATTTACTTGTAATAGATAAGTGCCTTTTGGTGGTGTTTTAAACTCAGGCTTTCAAAATTTTGTGCTTTTTGCTTTCCCTGCGGTCTGACTGTTGACAATTCACAGGTTATTTGAAGGTGTCAGCAACCACAAGAGATTACTCGGAAAATACCATGCAGTGTTACTTCAAACAATTTCTAAAATTGCTATAAAATTCAGGATCAAGGATACAGAAGAAAATTGTTGTTGTGTGTGTGTGGGGGGTTTCTTGGGGGGGGGGTGTTGCTTCTTTAGTTTTGGTAAAGAATCTTCTTTCTTTCATGAAAACTTAATATAAAAATCCCAAGATTTTTGTCAGTGTAGGATCTGATTTTTCCCCTTTAACTTGATTTTTTTAATACTGCAGTTTATTTTTTTAAATTAAGTACTGTGATTTACAAAGTGTCAGGCATATACTGTTCCAACACCAATCCCACTACCGGTGTCAACTTTCTTCCACCAGTGTTCCCAGGTTCCTCCCCACTCCCCAATCTAATCTTAACAGACACATTTTAAAGTTTGCTTACTGTAGTTTAGGTCTCATGCTTACAGATTGTTGCCTTGTGGTTTAGATATATTCCTAGCTCACACCTCTCACCGGTGCCGTACCCAATGCCCTTGGCCTCTGGCCACTGTTACTCCCATCCACCTCTTCCTACTTCCTCTTTGATTTCTTTCCTTCCTTGGCCTGCTTATTCTATAATCTAGATATCCTCCCTTGATGTATTGAATTCCCTTGAATTATTCTACATAATACAGGTAAGATAATCTTATATTTGTTCTTTTAACTTAATTTATCCTCCAGTTCCATCTAAATTGCAGAAAATCACATGATTTTATCCTTCCTTGCAGCTGCATAGTATTCCATTGTGTACATTTGCACACCTGTCTTGGACACCTGGATTGATTCCATATCCTAGTTCTATATGCTGCAAAGAATAACGGTGTGCACATGTTCTTTTGAATGAATGTTTCTGTGTCTTAGGGATAAATTCCACAAAGTAGAATTACTGGGTCATATGGTAACTCTATTCTTACTTTTCTGAGAAATAGCCATACTTTTTTCCATAAGGAAGGAACCAGACAACATTCTCACTAGCGGTGGATGAAAGTTCCTTTTCCACCACATCTTTGCCAGCACAGATTGAAACTTTTGCTTTAAATTCATAACACAGATCTCATTCTCATTTGATATAGATTTGGTGGTATTTGCCTTTCACTTTTCTATCAAGACTTTAAAAGTTAATGTGTTCATATAAATAAATTCTGACAGGACCTCCAAAAGAGATGATCCTTCACAACCAAATATTAAATCAGCAGCAGTTTCCAACTAGACCTGTCTGAGAAGATCTCAAAGCCTCAGGTGAAATCCTTTTGGATCTATTAGCAATATTGAATGACTGCAGCTCACTTCTGACTGCCTGTTTATCTCATCAATTCTTTCTGGATTCTAAAGCACTGAAATTTGGTATTTACAATTAGCAATAGAATTTTATGAAGTTGGCTGATTAGGCAATGGCACTGTTCTGCTCCAGGTCCTGTGAAATGAGAGCTCTGTTTTTGGAAGAAGAGACAAGAAATATAAAAAGCGAAGGTGTTAAATCATCTTTTTAACCTGTGATTCCCATGGGCTGCATTCTCTTTGCTAGGGTCTGTGTTCATGCTTTTCCTTCTTCCCACAGTCCTGACCACCCTCATTATTGTCTTGACCTGGAGGTCTGTCATTTGAGTTGTATTCCTCTGGGAGATCACACTGACATGCACATATGCCTCCATCTGGAAGCTTACCCACTTTTTTTTTGGATCTTTATCAAGGGATGTATATTTTACATTTCTAGTTGATAATTCTGGACTGGAGTCATGGCATACCAGGTAGGGCATTTGCCTTGCACGTGGCCAACCCGGTTTCAATTCCTCCATCCCTCTCAGAGAGCCCGGCAAGCTATGGGGAGCATCCCTCCTGCACAGCAGAGCCTGGCAAGCTACCCGTGGCATATTCGATATGCCAAAAACAGTTACAACAAGTCTCACAATGGAGACATTACTGGTGCCACTCAAGCAAATCGATGAACAACAGGATGACAGTGCTACAGTGCTACTTGATAATTCTAGTATCTTTCTACTACACTTCTGCTTTTTTAATTCAATGGTATACTTTCTTCTTTATGATTTTACTGTTGTCTTGAGTATCTTATTTCAAATATCTGGGTTGAAGCATAAGTTCACCTTAAGCATATATTTACTAACGGTTAGACTGTGTTAATGGATTGTCAATTATGCGATGATCTGCATTCAATGTATGTAATTATATATTTGTATAATTATGTATTTCATATATAACAAAATAGATTATTGAAATGCTTATTTGTTATCTACATGAAGTTGATATAAATAGGAAAAGAAAAGTTAAACAAAAAAGTGGGATTAGGTTTTCAAGCAGAAATTGAAATCTTAATTGCAATTAATATTAGGTCACTGTCACTGTCATCCCGTTGCTCATCAATTTGCTGGAGCACCCACCAGTAACATTTCCATTGTGAGACTTATTGTTACTGTTTTTGGCATATCGAATACCCAGCAAGCTACCAAGAGTATCTCGCCCGCACAGCAGGGCCTGGCAAGCTACCTGTGGTGTATTTGATAATATTAGATGATATTCTTTATTTTTATTTTTATAAAGTAGTTCACAATATTTGATCACATTCAATATTTGAGCACAAATCTCACCACCATTACATCTTCCCACCACCATATTTCAGATGTTTCTATCCTGAAGCCCAGCTCCTGCCCCCAAAGCAGAACCAAAATAATTTATTTTGTATTGTTTGTTATGAATAATCAGCTAAAAATTATCCAAAAAAGGTTTCTTAGAGGAAAGTGTGAAAAGGTTGTTGTATTTTACACAGGAGCCGTTAAGCCCTTCTACAGGAGATTACTAACATGTTGTTAAAGATTGAGGCTTGTGTGCTGATATATACATATATATATATATATTTGTAAAAATATATTTCCTCCTAAAATTGGTTGCTTTCTACTTCAAACTCCATAAAATGTGATGAGCTACACTTGGAATATTAGTGGTGTAAAGTATGAGAAGTCACACAGCTGTGAATGTGGCCACACGGTCCAGAATAGGTCCACTCTTGGATGAGGCTCTACCCAAGCATGTGGAGAGCAGCCATGACCATGGTGGTGGTTGAGATCTGGAGGCTATTGGCTGCCAGGGCTGGGTCCACTGGGTCAGGGAGGGCCCTCACCCACCTACCTCCCTGTTGCCTCAATTGAAATAGCCTGGTGTGGGATCTGGAGACATAGCTATGTCATATCATTCTGTGCTCTCTTCTGAGAGATGTATTTTTGAGTCTC
This sequence comes from Sorex araneus, assembly GCF_027595985.1. Lineage (NCBI taxonomy): Eukaryota > Metazoa > Chordata > Mammalia > Eulipotyphla > Soricidae > Sorex > Sorex araneus. Next base: position 65,983,804 of record NC_073306.1, read on the forward strand.
TGGATTATGGCTATCCATGAGATTATATGGCACCAGTCAGAGGTGGCTTATGGAGGTGACTGCCAAGTTGCCAGAAATAGCGGGATATGGGGAGAGGTCACCCATTCCCAGTTCTGTTGAATCTGGAGTTTTCAGTCACAAATTCCTAGGTAGCACTGCACTGTAGCACTGTCGTCTAGTTGTTCTATCAATTTGTTCAAGTAGGCACCAGTAATGTCTCCATTGTGAGACTTGTTACTGTTTTTGGCATATCGAATATGCCATGGGTAGCTTGCCAGGCTCTGCCATGCAGGTGGGATACTCTCAGTAGCTTGCTGGGCTTTCCGAGAGGGATGGAGGAATCAAACCCAGGTCAGCTGCATGCAAGGCAAATGCCCTACCTGCTGTGCTATCGCTCCAGTCCAAGTCCCTAGGCAGTATTCTTTAATAATTCTAATACTTATATTATTGTCAACATACTCTTTTTCTTCGTAAGTGTTAGATCTCTCAGTTTAAAAAATTGAATTAAACTTTGTAATACTTTATTTTTATTTATTTTTGTAGTTTACCACTTTTCATTGAGGTATTGTGATTTACAAAACTCCTGATTATACTTTTGTTATTGTTGTTTTGGACCACACCCAACTGTGATCGGGGTTTACTCCTAGCTTTGTGCTCAAAGATCACTCTTGGTGGTGCTGAGGGAATATGCAGTGTCAGGGACTGAAACCAGGTCAACCATGTGCAAGGCAAGTGTCTTACCTGCTGTTTTATCTCTCTTGTCCAACTATAATTTTCATCTATACATGGTACCATGACCACATGCATCATCACAGTGCCCACTTCCCTCTATCAGTGTCCTAAATCTTTTCCCAGTCATCCTCTTTCCACCTAAGCTCAATTCTGTGGACAGAATCCCCAGTTTTGATGCCTTTGGATATTTGTTCTTCCCTGTCTATGTTTCCTTCTGTACAGATGTAAAAAATATACCAAAATAGACATAGAACATCGAATATGAATGAAACATAAGTTCATTCTTTAAAAAGCACCCTTAGAAAGCTAGGAGTAAACAGAACTTTTTTTAAATAGTTTATTCCTTTTATTTCCCATTATCAGTTACCAACAAACTATTATATCTAGATTGCAATCGAACATCTTAAAAAATTTGGCATAAATATTTTTTTAAATTTAGAGACTAATTTATTTATTTTTTTATCAGTGAATCATCGTGAGGGTACAGTTACGGATTTACACATTTTTGTTACTTGTGTTTTCGTTATATAACGTTTGAGAACCCATCCCTCCACCAGTGCCCATTCTCCACCACCATTGAACCCAGTATCCCTCCCACTCCCCAATCCCACCCCCCCACCCCATCCCACCTCTGTGGCAGGGCATTCTCTTTTGTTCTCTCTCTCCTTTTGGGTGTTGTGGTTTGCAATAAGGGTATTAAGTGGCCATCGTGTTCAATCTGTAGTCTAGTTTCAGCACACCTCTCCCTTCCCAAGCAGGTTCTTCAACCACATTTTACTTGATGTTCCCTTCTCTATCTGAGCTGCCTTTTCCCCCAGCATATGAGGCTGGCTTCCAAGCCATGGAGCCAACCTTCTGGTACTTATTTCTACTATTCTTGGATGTTAGTCTCCTATTCTGTTATTTTGTATTTCACAGATGAGCACAATCTTTCTATGTCTGTCTCTCTCTTCCTGACTCATTTCACTTAGCATGATACTTTCCATGTTGATTCACTTATATGCAAAGTTCATGACTTCATCTTTTCTAACAGCTGCATAGTATTCCATTGTATAGATGTACCAAAGTTTCTTGAACCCGTCATCTGTTCTTGGGCACTCGGGTTTTTTTCCGGATTCTGGCTATTTGTAAACAGTGCTGCGATGAACATATAAGTGCAGATGTCATTTCAACTATGCTTTTTTGCTTCTCCAGGATATATTCCCAGAAGTGATATTGCTGGGTCAAATGGGAGCTCAATTTCTAATTTTTTGAGAAGCATCCATATTGTTTTCCAAAAGGGCTGAACCAGTTGGCATTCCCACCAGCAGTGTAGAAGGGTCCCTTTCTCCCCACATCCACGCCAACAGCAGTTGCTTTTGTTCTTTTGGATGTGTGCCAGTCTCTGTGGTGTGAGGTGGTATCTCAAAGTTGTTTTGATCTGCATCTCCCTGATGATTAGTGATGCAGAGCATTTTTTCATGTGCCTTTTGGCCATTCGTATCTCTTCCTTGTTCATTTCTTTGCCCCATTTTCTGATGGGGTTGGATGTTTTCTTCTTGTAGAGTTCAACCAGTGCTTTTTATACCCTTGATATCAACCCCTTATCAGATGGGTGTTGAGTGAAAAATAGAACTTTCTTAATATAATAAAGGGCAAACATAATAGCCATGACCGAGTCAATGACAAAATGCTGGGATGTTTGTCTTGTTTCTTAAAGGCTCTCCTCTTGCAAATACTACTTTTAAAACTGGGTTCAAGGATATGAATTCCCTAAACTGTTGCTGTCCATGAAGCTCTGTGTCAGTCCTTCAAATCTGAATAATAATCTCACTGGATAAAGTATCCTTGGTGAAGTGTTCATTTCATTGAGTTTTTGTACTTTCTCTTCTGGTTTGTAGAATTTCATTTGATATGTCTAATGTGAATCTGATGGGCTTTTCTTTGTATGTAAATTACATTTTAGATCATGCTACTTTCAATATTCTATCCCCATCTTTGACTTTTGTTAATCCTGATTATAGTGTATCTTAGAGTTTTTCTGTTTGGGCCTGCTTTTTCTCAGACCCTCTGGAACCATCTACACTCAACTCTGGAAAATTATTGTCAGATTTTTTTTAGCTAGTGCTCCTTCATCAAATTTGCCTTCGGCTTCTTCAGGGACTTCAGTGATTTTTACATTTTTTTCTCTTGAACTCATCTTATAGTTCTGGTCAATTAATCAGCTCTGACTTTGCATAAATTACTGAAACTCTCAGGGCTAGAGTTCTGCCCTATGAAAATGGAATGTCTACTTCTAAATTCTAAGGGAGGCTGTGAGGATTAGGTAAGAAAGGGTAGTTGAATTAACATGCTGCCCGGCACAGAGACAATACTAATCAGACCAGCTATCCTTACTATTACTCTTTTGTTGGTGTTTCCCCAGCTGTTTAAGAGTATTTGTTTGGTTTGATAGGTTATTTTTTGGCTGTAGCAATGCAGTTGCTGTTGATTTATATAGTAAAATGTTTTAGCATTTAATGCATGAAATTACATTCCCAGACCCCAAAAAAGTAACGCACCATATCATACCAAGTAACAATGTTCTATTTTCAAATAGTGATAAAAACACTAATATCTATTTTCAGATATTGCTCCCTGCACTGGCCATAAGTATCATTAGTGCTAGAGCGATCATACATACTGAGCTAATTTCCCTTTCTGATTCTTTTATTATATTGTATTTCTGACATGGAAGAAATTCTTGTATCCCAGAGACATTTTTTTTTAAGTCTCAGGAAAACAGCTGTGGCAGATACCATGAAATGATGCACAGAGAACATTGAACAGAGCTTAACCGTTTGAAAGCAGCTTTGCCAAACTTGTCATCAGCTCTAAAAGCCTGGCAGAATCTATTTTATAGACTCTTGCTATTGATTTCTCTCCCTCCTTTCTTTTCTTCAAATTTTGCTTTCACTTTTTTATTGATTTCCGCCCCCTCTTTCTCTCTCTCTGAAGACAGTCACAGTAAACACCAAGAGAATGGGGCTGGCATTTTCATTCATTTGTTCATGTCTGTGTCATTTCAAAATTCCTGCTCAATTTATGCTATGTTCAAAGGGATCCAAGCTAGGAAAGATTCAATGGACTCCATGATAAATAGGCATTAAGCAAAATGTCTGCTTTCTAGTTACAAAGACCAGAGTTAAAATCCTAGTAAGTTTCTTAACTGCTCTCCAAGTAGTTTATATACTCATCTTTAAAAAGCACTATATATACTTATCTATCTATCTATCTATATATATATTCATCTCTCAATATATCTGTATCTATCTATATACTCAGTACATTTATGCTTTTTTATAGATGAGTATGCATACTAAAATCCTAGTAAGTTTTTTTTTTTTTTTTTTTTAAATTTATTCTTTTATTGAATCACCATGTGGAAAGTTACAAAGCTTTCAGGTTTAAGTCTCAGTTATATAATGCTCGAACACCCATCCCTTCACCAGTGCATATATTCCACCACCAAGAATCACAGTATACCTCCCCCCCACCTCCTCAGCCCCCTACCCTGCCTGTGTAACTGGTAAATTTTGCTTTACTTTCACTTTACTTTGATTACATTCAATATTTCAACAAAAAACTCACTATTATTGTTTGGAATTTCTCCCTAACTAGACATTTGAATACTCCTATAACCACTAAAGGAATTGTAACCTCTTCTAAAAAAAAAATTAGTCCTGAAAAGTTTTATTAAAGAAATATATCAATTGTTTAAAAAGCAAACTATTCTACAAAATAACTTCCAGGAAAAAATAACAAGAGGAAATGCTTCCTATTCATTTTTTTTTTTTTAATTGAATCACCAAGTGGAGGGTTACAAAGTTCTCAGGATTATGTCAGTTATACAATATTCAAATACCCCTTCCTTCACCAGTGCCCATCTTACATTCCCAACCCCCCCAGTCTATCTGCCGCCCCCTCCCACCTCCCTAGTCCCCACCCTTATACGTGATAGGTTTCACTTCATTTGCGCTTATCTCGATTACATTCCATGTTTCAACACACAACTCACTACCGTTGCTGGGGTTTCCCCCCAAAAAGAAAAAGACAGTCCTATTGCCAATGAGGCATTTGATAATTCTCCATTACTAAGCATATAGAGATATTAAGTCCTGCTGTTTGTTACATAACTTTTCTTTTTCCCCCTTGCCCCGCGCCACCGAGTTCACGCCTGTTTAGTAATCGCCACGCTGTCTGACAAAGGGAAAAAAAACCGAAGAGGATGGTTATTTCCCGTCATCAGCCGGCGTGGGGCTCTGGCTTAGTTGATAGTCTAGTAGAGTGTCTGGAAGCAGTTTCTGGAACCAAAGCTCTTGCGCTGATATCGGCTCCGGCTCGAGATACCACCAGCGTCCCGCTGGTCCATGTACCTAATTTTTCCCCTTATTTCCCATTCCCACGCCACCAGGTCTGTTTGCTTAATGGACATCACACTATGTTTGACACCACGCCACGTTTCTTCCCGAGAAAGAAGGATATTTCTTCTCAGCCAGCGTGGGGATATAGCTTAGTTCAGTCTAGAGAGATGGCTACCATTTTGATTGCCTTCAATATTTCAACAAAATACTTACTATTCTTGTTAGGAACACCCACAAAAGTCCGACCCATTAAGAAGGAACCATTACATACTGCTGATACTAAGATGACATTAAGTCGCGCGGCCGCAGCAGCGGCCGCGCGGTTTTGGGTTTCTGTCTAAAGTCCAGGGAGAAAGTTGAAGGAGAGAGAGAGAGAGATTTCCGCACGGGGGACCTGGCGGAAACTCTCAAGTCACATACTGCAGGTTGCTGGTGGGCTGCCGGTGTCCCAAGCAGCTCCGTCCTCTTCGTCAGTCATTCTGGGGGTGCGGGCGCAGAGAAATGGGAAAGCCCACGTGGCTGCACTCTCTTTAAGTGTCCGATGTGGGCGGAGACCGGTACTTCCCCGCCCTCGATCCCCCGCCAGCCGCGCCGCGCACTTGGGTGCGTCTCTCCATTTTGTGCTCAGAAGTGGGATAGATGCTGTGCTGTGCCCAGAGGTTGAGGGGAAGAGAGATAGATTAAAGAAAAAAAAAAAAGAGAAACGCCAGGCCCCCGCACGGGGGACCTGGCGGAAACTCTCAAGTCACATACTGCAGGTTGCTGGTGGGCTGCCGGTGTCCCAAGCAGCTCCGTCCTCTTCGTCAGTCATTCTGGGGGTGCGGGCGCGGAGAAATGGGAAAGCCCACGTGGCTGCACTCTCTTTAAGTGTCCGATGTGGGCGGAGACCGGTACTTCCCCGCCCTCGATCCCCCGCCAGCCGCGCCGCGCACTTGGGTGCGTCTCTCCATTTTGTGCTCAGAAGTGGGATAGATGCTGTGCTGTGCCCAGAGGTTGAGGGGAAGAGAGATAGATTAAAGAAAAAAAAAAAAGAGAAACGCCAGGCCCCCGCACGGGGGACCTGGCGGAAACTCTCAAGTCACATACTGCAGGTTGCTGGTGGGCTGCCGGTGTCCCAAGCAGCTCCGTCCTCTTCGTCAGTCATTCTGGGGGTGCGGGCGCGGAGAAATGGGAAAGCCCACGTGGCTGCACTCTCTTTAAGTGTCCGATGTGGGCGGAGACCGGTACTTCCCCGCCCTCGATCCCCCACCAGCCGCGCCGCGCACTTGGGTGCGTCTCTCCATTTTGTGCTCAGAAGTGGGATAGATGCTGTGCTGTGCCCAGAGGTTGAGGGGAAGAGAGATAGATTAAAGAAAAAAAAAAAAAAGAAAAACGCCAGGCCCCCGCACGGGGGACCTGGCGGAAACTCTCAAGTCACATACTGCAGGTTGCTGGTGGGCTGCCGGTGTCCCAAGCAGCTCCGTCCTCTTCGTCAGTCATTCTGGGGGTGCGGGCGCGGAGAAATGGGAAAGCCCACGTGGCTGCACTCTCTTTAAGTGTCCGATGTGGGCGGAGACCGGTACTTCCCCGCCCTCGATCCCCCGCCAGCCGCGCCGCGCACTTGGGTGCGTCTCTCCATTTTGTGCTCAGAAGTGGGATAGATGCTGTGCTGTGCCCAGAGGTTGAGGGGAAGAGAGATAGATTAAAGAAAAAAAAAAAAAAAAGAGAAACGCCAGGCCCCCGCACGGGGGACCTGGCGGAAACTCTCAAGTCACATACTGCAGGTTGCTGGTGGGCTGCCGGTGTCCCAAGCAGCTCCGTCCTCTTCGTCAGTCATTCTGGGGGTGCGGGCGCGGAGAAAATCCCTAGTAAGTTTTTTAACTGCTCTCCAATCAATGTATATATATATACATACATATTTATATATATATATACTCATCTATAAAAAGGGGACTCAAGGGGCTGGATAGATAGTACAGTGAGTAGGGTGCTTGCTTGCATGTGGTTAACTCAGGTTCAATCCCCAGCAGCCCATATAGTCCCCCTGTCCACCAGGAGTTAATTCCTAAGTGCAGAGCCATGCAGGTAACCCCTCATCAATGGGTGTGGTCCAAAAACAAGAAAATAGGGAAGAAATCAAGGCATAAATACTAACTCCAATAAGAGCCATGTTACCTCAATAAAAAGAGTTAAAATGAATTGATTTCTAATTTTAATTAGGAATTAGATATAATATGAATAAGGTGAGTGGGAGGAATGAGTAGAGGAATCCTTTGATTGGAGTGACACTGAAACTCTGTTTTGAATTATATATATAGTATATAACTATATACTATATATGAAGTATCTATTATACTATATAGTATACTATATATTATATACTATATATGAAGAAAATTATGTACATTAGAGGTATGAGATTTCATATTGTAAATCATTGACTTGGCATGTACAGCAATAATAAAGCATTAAAAACATACACATTAAATTAATGCTATGAAGTACTCACATCACATGGATGGTTATACTATCTAGTAATCCACAGTTTCTGACTTAGAAATGTGAATAGTTCACATATGTTGAGCATTTCATGCCAAATGACATCATTAAGACATTATAGGAAGATGGCCTGTGCCCAGTAATAAAATCCTCTTCTTCACATGCTCACTCATATTCAAGGTATTATATTCAAAGTGATGGGTTCTATAGAAAAGTCATTGTTTTTGAAAGGAACTAAATAAGGAGACAACACCAACAGCTACTTATTTTAATGGAGACATTTTTCAGAAGAAATGTCAACCACAAATCTGTCTTGGCAAATGCACTCTCTGTTATTTTCTATCATTTTACTTCTTAACATTGGCTGCCTGAAGGAAGAGCAGCTTTGAAGTCTCTATCAAGAGGAGAAATGAAGTTTATTTACTCTTTTTTTAATTCTTTTTATTTGAAAATTGGATCTTTAGGGGACTGTGGGATAATGGTGAAGGAATCTCAAAACACTGATGGAGGGATTGGTGTAATAGATCGGCAGGTATAAAATAACAATTTCAATACTCTATAAACTGATACCTCAATAATAAAAAAAAGAGAGTCATAGAAATCAGTTCCTAACTTAGGTTCTATTTGAGACCTGAAGAAAAATGGTAATGTTTCATGAGAAATTTTTGAAGCAAGTTTTCCTGAATAGCATAGTTCAGATCTGTTACAAAGAAACTGGCTGATCTGAGAATATTGTTTTCTCCTTCTAAACTTGAATATTATTAAACCTAAAATAAAGGACTACAACTCAAGCCTATGCACACACACAGAAATTGGATCTTCCCGTTTAAAATAAGTAATATTTATGAAGAGGTTATGTATGTGCATCTGCATATATGCATGTACACCCAGTGTGGATGGATATGGTGGGTGAGGAATATAGACAAATATAAGAAGAAAATGGAGAATTATGTTACTATGCAACCCAGAAATACTCTCTTAACATTTTGAATATTTTTTCATGCGCAGCTTTTCTAGAATATTTTCATAATATGTTATCTAAAATCATCTTATATCCTGCTTTCAAATGTTTTCAACTTTAAAATATCATGATCATGTTTGCAAGTCATTACTTGGGCAGTTTTTCTTCTTGAAGTCTTAATAGCAATGACAGAGAATTGATGTGAAGCTCAAATTAGAAAGGATGACTTTTGTAAGTCACGAATGAACTTGTTATTTATTCTGATCCACATGTGGTGAGGAGTCAAAAGGCCTGCGTTTATTAAGCATCCACAGAGTACTCTGAGCTCACTTGGGAGGCCCAGAAGAGATGGAAGACAGCTCCTGACCCCTGAGAATGTACAGTCTGATCCCCGAGACAAAGATAAAACATAAAGACATTAGAGAAAAGCTAGTGTTAAGCATGCCTTTTGACTAAAGTAGAACTTGGCCTTGACTAATTAAAAAGGGTTTTCAGATCTTAAATTCTTTCTATCCTGAGTTCGTTCCATTTTAGAGTGAGTCGTGTCTCAGATAAATTTTTCTCCTTACCTTAGACACATTGACAGTTTTACCCATAATAATGTGGTTTACTAGCTTAGTAGTAAATTTCTACCTCTTCCCTCATAAAATAGAGGAAAGTAAAAGCCTATTTTTGTAAACTGGGGTCGTTTGTAATTATTGGTTAAAATTAAGGCATATTTTTAAATGGGGAAAAAATCATGAATGCAAAAAATGTAAAAGATGATGTAAAAAATTATAAAATCAAATAGACCCTAAATACTGTTAATGTATGTTATAAAAAGCAATTAAAACAATTTGTTTGCCAAAAATATATGGGGCATTTTTGCATAATTGTGGTGTTAAAATGGAGAATTTGCTTGTATTAGGTTATTTCTGGAAATGAAAATTAGAAATGATTTTTTTCCTTTTGGATAACATTTTCTACTATAAAATTCATTTTGTTGATAATTTTTAAATGAACAAAAATATTTAAAAGTTGCTTACACTGGAAGAAAAAAATAATAGCGGTAAGAAATCAGCTGATTCAAATAAGTAAAATAATTCTATCCAAATAAAAAAGTCATATCTATCTGGTGTCTGTAGGAAACCAATGGTATATTTTTCATAAGGGGAAAGTACACTTGAAGTTTGGTGAGCTCATTGCAAGACTTTTCCTCTGATGATTCTCTAGTTTTACTTTAATTGGTTTTATAGTCCGTCAAACAACGGTCAGCCTGCAGCAGCAGTATTTTTTTTTCTTGCATGAAATCAATTGGGATGTAATAATATGAAAAATTATCCAAAGCTAAATAAATAACTTTGTCAGAGTCAGGAAATTAATTAATATACTCACAGATGGATCTGGGCTAGTGACGGTCAGGAAGATATTGGTAATAAGAGCGAGTAGAATGGCATGATTTAGAAGATATGTAAATAGCTTGAGAATAAAGCCAAATGAAGCGGTCAACACAGGGAAAAGGAAATTTAATGTGTTGTGTCCAGCTTAGATAAGGCACTAGGTTGTTTATTCATTCACTATGGTATTAAGTGTGCATTAGTGCTGGTGAATAGATTGTAACTTATTATTAGTTAAAAACAAGGGCAGGAGTCAGGGGCTACAGAAATCATTCAAAGGTCTGGAGCACATGTTTTGTGTACAGATGTCACAGGTTTGCTCCCCTACACCTCCTGTTCCCCCAAACGTTACTGGTATGACAGTCCAGTACAAGACTGGGAGTGGTCCCCAAATGCCACCAACTGTGCCTCCCACCTCACAAAAGAAAAAAACCAAAACAGTAGAAGTGGACCCTGGTTGCAATTTAATGGTAAAACATATGCCTTGCTTGTATGAGACCTTTTGAGAGATTTCCCCCCTCACCCCACCCCTGCACCATCACCACCCCTCCCTTGACAACAAAAAAGAGCAATAAAATATCTTAAAGCAGAAAGAGGAAGATGTGGGAAGGCGGGGAAGAGAAAATGACCAAAGATGCTGGCGAAAGGGAATTAGGTTTCAGATTCTGAATTAAAACTGTTCTTGGGAGAATGGAGTCAGTTGTCCAATGTTGCTTCTGTAACAAGTGAAGCAAGACAAGGACTGGGAAAAGCCTATTCGATTTAACAATTGGAAGGTAGTTCATGAATTTTATCATCCATTGCTCGTTTGGTGAAGTGACAGAGAGAAACACCAGATTGGAGTAGGCAGAGGAGTAAGTGGGAGGTGAGAAAATGAAGCTGAGTGGGCAGGTGTCGAAAACTTAAGATGTTTGACTGTAAAGGAAAAAAGGAAAAATAAAGCAGTCACGAGGGAGAGGAGCTGAAGGAGGAACTTTCTGTTTGTGCGTTGTTGGGTTTGGGTGTCACGTCCCATTGTTGTTTTAGGGAAGAGAGACTAAAGTATTTCTGTGCCAATGGAAGGGACTCAGTTGAGGGAAAGGACTAGGTCTGTGAGTGTCAGGAGACTTATATAAAGTCTAGAAGAGCTCAAAATTAGCAATTCAGCTATTTCCAAGAAATATGTTAACTTAATAGACACCAGGAATCAAAATTAAATAAAATTAACTCCCTATCACGTAGGTTCAAGCACTGTATGAAACATGGAGAAGTATAGAGGGCAAGTAAATAGGAGACCTTTCAAATGAAGCCTCGAAGAAAATTACCAGAAAAATAGAAAACAAGCATCCACAAGCTACACCAGTTTTCTCTTCTAGCCTCATTTCCTTCTGTTTCCCAAACACACATTTACAGCTTATCCTCCAAGCTGTGCTCCCTATCTCTTCCATTCAGATCCTCTTTTCGCTAGCCTTTTATTTCAATCCTTTTTCCTTATTAAATCGCATCTCCTGTAGAGCTCTCGTTTCTGAATCCCTTTATTATCTGACATTTTAACTAAGTGTTTGGGAAAGGAGCGTCAGTTTCTTTCATTTTTTTTGGACTGGGGCGATAGCACAGCGGGTAGGGCATTTGCCTTGCACGCGGGCAACCCGGGTTCGATTCCTCCATCCCTCTCAGGGAGCCCGGCAAGCCACGGAGAGTATCCCTCCTGCATGGTAGAGTCTGTCAAGCTACCCGTGGCATCTTCAATATGACAAAAACAGTAACAAGTCACAATGGAGACGTTACTGGTCCCCCCCTGAGCAAATGGATGAACAATGGGATGACAGTGCTACAGTGCTATTTTTTTTTTACTGGATCACCTTGAGATAGTTACAAAGTTGTTCATGATTGGATTTCGGACACATAATGTTCCAAATACCTACCCCTTCACCAGTGTACATTTCCCAACCCCCCTCCACCCCCTAGCCTGCCTCTGTGGCAGGCCCTTTGTGCATCCTCTCTGTCTCTCTGTCTCCGTTTCTCTTTCTTTCTCTGTCTCTGTCTCTCTGTCTATCTGTCTGTCTCTCTGTCTCTCTGTCTCTCTCTCTGTCTCTCTTTCTCCTTTTAGGCATTGTGACTTGCAATACAGATAATGAAAGATTATCATGTTTGTTCTTTTACCTACTTTGAATATTCAGTTCCTGTTCAGAGCAATCATTTTCAACTACAATCATAGTGAGCCTTTCTCTATTTGCCCTCCACCCCCACCACTTGTGCCAAGCTTCCAGTCATGGACCAGGCCAGGCAGCAGGCCCTTGTTCCTGAGGACGGGCCGCAGGGCGAGCGGGGCTAGCAGGGCCAGCAGGCTGGTCGCCGGCCGCGGGCCGCCGGCCACCAGCTGGGCGCCGGGACGGGGCCTGCTGGCCGAGGCGTTGGGCTGGGAGCTGGGCGTGGGCTCTAGCTCGGAGTCGGGCTCTGGCAGCTGCGGGGGCGGGGGCGCGGGCGTGGGCTCCGTGTCCTTGTCCTTGTCCGTGTCCTTGTCCGTGTCCTTGTCCGTGTCTGTGTCCGAGGGCGCCGGCGTCTGGGTCTGTGCGGGCAGCAGGCCCTTGTTCCTGCTGTCCTTGGGTATTAGTCTCATACTGATTTTTTATATTCCACAAATGAGTGCCATTATTCTGTGTCTGTCCCTGTCCTTCTGACTTGTTTCACTCGCCATGATACTCTCCATGCCCATTAATTGGCTTCCCTACATCCAACTTTCTTTTTTTTCTTTTCTTGACCACACCTTGCAGTGCTTAGGGCTTATTCCTGGCTCTGCTCAGGGATCACTCCTGGCAGGCTCAGGGAACCATTTGTGGTGCCGGGATTGAACTCAGGCAGGCCACATGCAAGGCAAGCAAATACTACCCATTGTAGTGTTGCTCTGGCCCTAGAAGGTCCATTTTTACAACTTTTATTGCTTCCTACCTTTACTATTTGGGTGGCTTGTTTTATCCATCTCTAAAGTAGGAAAATCTACCTCTGAAGGTAGCCATCATTAGTAAATGAATAGTATGTGTAAAACAACTGAACAGAATTTGGACTTTTGACATAGTTGTTAAAGATTTCAGATTCTGTTCTGGTATCTTTAACACCTAATTGGTACTCTGTAAATGTGTTTGCTGTCATTTTCTTTACCGAAATGCATTACTATAATAAGAATGTTTACCTAAATGTTTGCTATTCCCCTCCAGCAATATGAACAAGTAGTACATTGGTCCAGTATCAAGTACATTGTAAGCCTTCAGTAATTTGAAAAGTTTTCTTGCTATATCTGTTGTGGTTATCATTATCTTTCATAATGTTTCATAACATTTGTTTGTAATATACGTAAGGCACTGTCCAAGATTACATAGCAAGTTAGTAACAAAGCCAGAATTTTTTTTTGTATCTATCTAGTTATGAAGCCAATCTTCCTTCCACACAATTTTATCTCTAATGATTGTACAGTTTTTCTTTTCATTGTGAAATCTAAAAGCCTGGTATCAAACGGTCTGTGCTCAGATGCTTCGTTTTTGACACTCTGCTTGGATGAATGTGTGAACATGAACCCTATGCTTCTGAGTTACATTATCAAGGGACAATGTGGGTTCTAACTTGTGGCTGGTTTTTCCTTAAAATATCTACTCTCCAAAGGGTCAAGTCACACTGACAAGGGATTGTCCCTGAGTCAAAATGCTGATAAATCAGAGATTGAAAATAACTTCTAGAATATATAGTTTCCAAGCAGATAACTTTGTAGGATTTTTTTTCTTGAACAATGACAGCTGAAAACTGATGCAGATTAGTCTTCATCCTTCATTGTTAAATGTTAATTGTCTGTCTGTAAGTAGTATTATCACAGTATATTCAAAAATATTGGGAATCTGTTCTTCTTGTTGGCCTTTAGTTTCAAAACTAATTATTCTCAAGATAGTCCTAGAATTAAGAAGGGTTCATTTTTTCTGACTGAAAAATATGAAAATACTTTAATAGCTCCAAATATTAATATATGTAATCTTAACTTTATGTCCTGATGCCATATAATTAACAGAAGTAGTCACAAATCACCCATACTATTAGCAGTTTACAACAGGCTGCCAAATGTTTGATGCTCATTTCCATCCTTATTCAAGTCCTTCCCCAAAGAAAAGGTTTTATTATTCATTTTTCAGATGAGAAACCTGAGGTTTGAACTGCCTTCACCCTTCTAAAATCAGATTGTATGTGATAAAGCCAGATTTCAAACCAAGAGCTATCTAATTTCAAAGCTTTCTCTCTGCAATACACAATACCATATTTTAAAAAAGATTTTAACAAGAAATATCTGCTTTAAAAAGAAAGATAACAGCCTCAATTTTTAAGGAGTTCATATATTACTTATTTGCTTTCTTTAAATGAAAACAGCCACTACTTTTATTTCTCTTATTTTCTTCAGCAAATAACTAACATATGCATCTTTCTTAGAATGCTGTAGGTGCTTCCACATTACTAATGTTAATATAATCTGCAGTCATCTTAGTTACATACGTATAATCTTTGTTTCTCCTATATACATTAATTTTTGCCTATTTCTTATGTATATCTGAAGAAACAGGGCTGGAGCGATAGCACATCAGGTAGGGCATTTGCCTTGCACTCAATTGACCCAGGTTTGATTCCTCTGTCCCTCTTAGAGAGCTCGGCAAGCTACCGAGAGTATCCCGCCCACATGGCAGAGCCTGGCAAGCTACCCGTGGCATCTTCGATATGCCAAAAATAGTAACAACAAGTCTCACAATGGAGACGTTACTGGTGCCCACTTGAGCAAATCGAGGAGCAACGGGATGACAGTGATACAGTGATATAGTGATCTGAAGAGAAAAAAGGACCATTTTGTATTATACCTGTAGAATGGGTTGTATATGAAAATGATAAATATACATTGTGTAAAATAAGGATTCAAGGGCTAGGGAGCTAGCACAGGGGTTAGGAGTACAGGCTCTGCATGTGACCAACCCTGATTTTATCCCCAGGACTACCACCATACCTTTAGCATCTTTAAGTCTAGCTCTGTAGGATCCCAACTACTTCCAGGCACAGCCCCGCTGGGTTCCGGTACAACAGAGCCCAGGAAGCACCACGTCTCAGGCTGAACATTGAACCACCAACTCTGTTGGCCCCTGAGGAATTTAAAGGCCCCAAATTACTAATTGGTTATTACATTTATATTGTTTGCATTGGACTGGAGTGATAGCATGGCGGGTAGGGCGTTTGCCTTGCACGCGGCCGATCTGGGTTCAATTCCTCCATCCCTCTCGGAGAACTCAGCAAGCTACCGAGAGTATCCCGCCCGCACGGCAGAGCCTGGCAAGCTACCCATGGAGTATTTGATATGCCAAAAACAGTAACAAGTCTCACAATGGAGACATTACTGGTGCCTGCTCGAGCAAATCAATGAGCAATGGGATGACAGTGCTACAGTGCATAATAAAAACAGAAGTAATGATTACTTTCATTATTTAGAAATTTTTATTGAGGTAAACTTGTTTAGAACATTACTTTCATTATTTAAAAAAATTTATTGAAGTAAGGGTGGATTATATCTATAGCCTCATAATTGGGCATCTGCATGTACCACATTCTGATCAGCACCCAAAGTTCCCATCCAACACCATGCAATTTTCCCTTTGCCCAGTTTACCCACCCACCCATGTTTCCTCTCTGGCAGACACCATTTTGTTTTATAATTTACGAGTTTTGTTTTATTTGTTCATTAGCTTTGTTTCTTCCTCCCTCTATGTGAAAAATCGTAACATGCTTTCTATTTTACTTAGTTTCCATTAGTTATATTTATTTATCTGTTTATTTATTTCTTAGGGATTTCCAGTAGTTATTGCTTTCTTTCTTTAAACTTTCTGCATTATTTTAAAATTAAAAAAAAATCTTTTGATTGAATCACCTTGAGATACACAGTTACAAAGTTATTTATGATTGTGTTTCAGTAATACAATGTTCCAAAACCCATCCCTTCACCAGTTTACTTCTCCCACCACTAATGTCCCCAGTTTTTCTACAGCCTCACTTTCACCACACCCATCCTCTATCCCTCCAGCCCCTCAAGCCTGCCTCTGTGACAGGCACTTTTCTTCTCTCTCTCTCTCTGTCTCTCTCTTTCTCTTCCTCTCTCGCTCTTCCTCTCGCTCTTCCTCTCTCTCTGTCTCTGTCTCTCCATCTGGACATTATGGTTTGCAGTACCGGTACTGACAGGTTATTATGTATATCCCTTCACCTGCTCTCAGCACTCAATTCTCGTCCAGGTGGTCATTAAGACATTGTTTTAAAAGGTTGTAAACGTTTAAGTCGTTTCAAGATGTATTTGGGGGGAAAAAAGGATTTAGGATAATTCCAGCATAGATTATTAAAGGAAAGTAGACAGGTTTTGATGTTTAGAGTACACCTAATCCCTTCCAAAATAAAGCAAATGACCTTAAAGCTACTGCCAGGGCATGCCATTTCCAACTAGGCATTTACTAGTTTGTGGAATAGCAATTATATCTGCTTTGAGAAAACCATAAAATACTGGTTTGGATCCATCATTGAGTCAGCATTTAATGCTGTTTGAGAGAGCCGTTCTCAATAGCATGGCTCTCCCCTTGCAGACATAGTGACAGGAGTTGCTCTCTGAAAGCCTGGGATGAGACACGGGACAGATGCCTTCTTCAGGGCCTCAGTCAGCCTGCTGCTTCTCACCTGCTCACTCAGGCCTGCCCTGATACAAGGCTTCTGTTTTCACACTTCTCCAGCCCCATGGAGAATTCCAGCAGTGAGCTTGGCTTCCTGAAATGCTTTCCCCCATAAATCACTGAAAAGTGATTAAGCCCCAAATCTCCCAGTTGAAAGGAAGCAAATTCCCCTTTTCAACCTCTTGACAAATCATCCCCCCATGTTGTCTGTCTCATGCAGCCTCAGAACCTTCCTGGCTTCCTCAAACTGAATTTTCACACCAAACTGAATGAAACTGCAAATAGACTGGGGACTTTTTTTTTTTTTTTGCAATTGCTTTTTCAACTTTGTGTGTGATAACTGCAGATAATCCACTCTATCTTAGTGAATGGGGTTTAAAAACTTTGAAGATGGATCAGTATTGTCAGAAGAGTCAATGGAATGAAATGGTACTGTTTCATGACATTCCTCCTCTTGATTATTCTAGCTAGAACAGACTCTTGTTCTGGCAAGTCACAGAGTGGAACGAAAAGAGTATTTACCTCACTGTGTGCAGGTGGTGAGGTTCTGGACTTCTGCCCAGGTTCAGCTCATCTTAGCCACACAGTGCAGGATCAGCGGCCTGGAAGCATGTTCCAAGCCCCTCCTTCCAAGGTGGGGGGGGGGTCATTTCAAAACATCCCTTAATCATTCAGAGACTTCTGGAATTATTCTGGCTGTCCATTACTATTCTGACATTAGCAATCACTGCCACCCTTTGTTTCTCAACTCCCTTCTGAAATCTTTCTAACCCTTTGTGTCCCTTTTTTAAAAATAATTTCTGCATGGCTAAATGTCATTTTTTATTTCCTGCTAGTTCCATCCAGTGCTGCACTGAGAGAGGATGTGGGCTTGTAGAGATTATAAATATCCATACTCTTTCCATTCACATGTCTTCACTCAGCTAAGTGTCTTTTCTCTTGCAGTGAGAATTCTGCTTAGACTCATGCATGATAATGTGCTTTTATTCATAGCTGGAGTTCTCAGATCATCTCTTCTTGGCATTATTTTGAGTCTTCCAAGAACATATTTATGTACATTATGTTAAAGGAACATATCTACCTTACCCAGGAGCTGCCTGTCTAATCTCTCCATTTTATAGTCCCTGAAGAAGCCTAGAGATCTCCAGAAAGAAAAAAACTTTACAGTCTTAGTAGCGGTGTTTGGAAAGGTAGTTTCAAACAAAAGATCAGAAGCAACAACTTTGGAAGTCAGCTCAAAGACACTTTTAGGCATGTTAATAAGTGCCTTTGGGCTTCTCTTACCTGGTTCATTTTTATTCTCAATGTTGCCCACCCCACTGCAGAGAATCTGCTTGAAAGCCCAGTTGCAGAGACTATGAGCTTCCAGATTGGGATGCCTGTGTTCTGACAGCTGCCGTGTCACTTTTCAGTCACACTGGAGCCATTCACTTTCTTTTAGAGTCGGTTTTCTATTCATAAAACAGAAATAATTACTCCTACTCCACAGGATTATTAGGAAGGTT
Organism: Sorex araneus; assembly: GCF_027595985.1. Classification (NCBI taxonomy): domain Eukaryota; kingdom Metazoa; phylum Chordata; class Mammalia; order Eulipotyphla; family Soricidae; genus Sorex; species Sorex araneus. The sequence goes on from NC_073306.1 coordinate 66,001,942, forward strand.
AAAAAAAGATAACTTGTCTAAGGAGCCTGGCATTTAATACGTGTTTGATAAATGAAAGTGCTCATTATTTCACTACTTCATATTTAATGTGCAAATTAAAGAGAAATAGAAGGAAAGGGAGTAAAATGTTTAGATATTAAGATCTGATACTTAGTAACATGCCTTGAAAAGATATATCCTAGGAGAAGAGGATTTAAATGACAGATTTATGTGACTTTATTACTCCTACTAAAGCTACTTAACTTTCTCAGAAGTGATTTCAGGGGAGAAAAAAAGAAAAGAAATGACTTCAGGGGGAAACTTGCACTTATCAGAACCTTCAGATTCTCTTATCTGCTTTTGATTTCTATTGTTCTTACTTCCAATCATGACTAATACAGCATGCACTGTTGATATGTAGTTATCGTTAATAAATTACAAATAATAATCCACCCTCTTCATATATTTTTAATCCCCAACACTTGAATGCTGCCACTAATATTTTTAATGTCTTCTTTGAAATTTTACAATGAATTTTAAGGGAAAAATATAAAAGCAAAATTGTAAAAAACTTTTAAAATGCCTTTCCAGAATTGAAAAAAGCAAAAATTGCACAACAGAGAGTATTTGCCATTTCCTCTTTGAGAGTAACAGCCAAAACACATTTTTGTTCTTAGAATTTTATCATGAGCGTTTTCCAATGATAAGCTCCACATGACTACCCTAGTGATGCTCAGGGGACCGTGAGGTGCCAGGAATCAAGTCCCGACAATCACACATAAGATGGTTCCGTCTTGTATATACACTCTGTATTATTTAGTTGTGGGCTGGAGTGATAGCCTAGTGGCTAGGGTGCCTTGCACACGGTTGAACTGGGTTTGATTCCTCTGCACCTCTCAGAGAGCCCAGCAAGCTACCAAGAGTATCTCACCTGCACGGCAGAGCCTGGCAAGCTACCCGTGGTGTCTTGGATATGCCAAAAACAGTAACAACAAGTCTCACAATAGAGACGTTATTGGTGCCCGCTCGAGCAAATTGACTAGCAACAGAATGACAGTGATACACACATTGATTATTTAGCTACTCCATTTTATTTAGAAAAAAAGGCTAAAAAAAAGTTTGGAGATTGTGGATCAGGATTTTTGTTTAGTGGTATTTAGGTGTTGAGATTTCCCAAAATTTCTTTACCTAATGATGCTTTGTACATGGGTAAATCTGGGTCCTTATTTATCCAAAATTATTTAGTAGATAATTTTTCTCTAATTGAATAGAGAATAAGTTTTAGAAAAGCATTCAAACCAATTGGAATTTTGACATCATTCATAAATTAAATTTATTGTAAATGAATAAGCCCACACTTTTGTTTTAGAATATTAACCATAGAGATACCATCCACGTCTCCACATTTAGTAAGACTTCTTTTATTTTGTATTCCCCAGAATGCCAAAATTTAATAATAATTTTCTATTAAAAATAATGAATATGTCTTTGATGTCTTTGGTTGTCAACATTTTGGTGTTTGAGTGTTTCTCAAATCTTACCATGATTGGGCTAAGTTTATGCACTTAGTTTGAATTTCACAATCTCTAAGAACTCTTTCTTCTTTGTGTTCCTATAGTAACTTGTAAATTCTTTTTTGCTAGCACTTATCATGTTGCTTTATTGTTTCTCTCACTAAAAATCAAAATGATTTTATATCACACACAAACAAGAATCAGAATTTCAGTATTGGTAATTCAGAACAGAAATTACCCAACCTTAAACATAAAACAGGGGAAAGAGAGATGAAAATAAGATCTTAAAAAATGAACTAAAGATGCAAATCTAACATGTGTATATTATTTGAATCGCAGAAGAATGAGAAAAGGGAATGACACAGAAGACTGAATTGGAATTATTTTCTAGAAATAAATGATGGACTTCAATTTGGAGATACAAAAGTCCAAAAAAATTAATCAGGGTAAATAAAAACCAAACAAAACATATAAGCAAAGAATAATTGAACTATTGCAGATAAGAAACAGAGACCATCTTAACGGTAGCTCAAGAGAAAAATACTGTTGTATAGATGATCCAAAATAAGAATCATAGCACACGTCTTGTCAAAAAATTGAAGCCAGGAGACAATGAAATAACATGTTTAAAGTGCTGAAATGAAAAGAGAGCCAACAAAGATTTCTGTTCCCAGTGAAAATAACTCTAAAAAAATGAAGGAATCAAGACTTCCCCAGACAAATTAAAACTGAGAGAATTTATTGCCTCAGACCTACCAACATTACAAGAAATGTTCGAGGTATTTCTTCAGGGAAAGAGTATGATAGACATTCAGACATAAATTTAAATCTACACAGAGAGCTGTTATAAATGAAGATAGTTTCTACTTTCAGTTACTCAAATAAAATATCTAGTACAAAATCATTAGGCAAGTTTTCTTGCCTATAGTGTATATAAAATCAAAATGTATAAGAATATGAATTGTAAATTTAAAAGATATATTGTCTCAGCTCAAGAAATGATAGGGAGGAATTAGGAATATACTGTTGTAATGTCCTATTATATATGATGCAACGTAATAGTGTTATAAAGGTGGAGTGCAATTAAAGATATATAAGAGACAATATTAGACAAATGAAGAAACTAAAAGAAGTCATCAGATGAACTTAAGAGACATTACGTAAAAAATTATGCAGAACTGAAGAAGCTCTCCAAGGAAGATATTGTAACTTCCAAGACAAGTAGGACTAGGTTTGGTGCCATTGAAGTGTCAGGGGGTCCTTAAAGACTGGGTTGAGGGGACGTTCAGAACTCTTAGGACAGCAAGTTGACATGGCCTGAGAGAGAAGAGGTACAATGAGCTGCATTTATGATGGCTTGTTATTCCAGCTGCTCTCTGTGGAATGGGCACATTTTCATTGTCTTGGGAGGTTAGGGCCAACGCATATCACAGCAGGCACAAAAGATAAGGATCATAGTCTGTTCCTGTCCATGTTTCCTGACTATGTCCACTCTCTCAGCCACTTAGGCAACTGTATCCCATATTTTGGGGGGTTGAAATGCTATTGTACTCTTTGACGTTGGGGTTCAAGGATGATGATGTATGCAAAAAAAGGAAAGCAGTATAGCAGTGACCCCTTGCTTTGGGTGAGCACTGGCAAAAAGTTTCAGGGGACTGCCCCCACCCCTGGCTGTGCAGTTGGCATCCTCAGCAAGCCCTCAAGAGACTTGCCTGCTGTGGTTTGCAGAGAATTTTTAATCATCATCATTATCACAGACTTCTGAAATGGGAAGACTCCAGGGTTTTTTGCTTCCTTTCGATGCTGACAGCAGGTGACAACAAGATTATTTGTCCTTTTGATTTCAAAGCCTTATGAATTAATCTCAGAGATTCCCAAGAGCTGGTACTCTGCTTAGCCTTAACAGGCTACTGAGTGTGTCACTCATGTCCTTTGTTCCTAGTGAGTCAAGTCATTTTTCTGGTGGCAGTAGGAGATCCTATAAATAGAGTCAATTTGAAGGTGGGGAGCATGTTTTACGTCATTAATATACGACTTAACTAGTGACTTCCTTAACTCTATAACTAAGGTGTTTGAGCTAAAAATGTTGCATCCATGTTTTTCAAAAAGGCAAGATGTCCAAGTTGAAATCAGAAAGGAAAATAAGTGGAGGGGAAAGGAAAGAGCAATATTTAGACTTCAGTAGTGCAGCTTGATCTCCATCCCTTATATACACGACATTTCTGAGATTATAGTGTATGATTTAAATTTAAAATACACAAATATCTGATGTGGAGTAGTGCTTCAACTATGCATTTCACAGAAGACTTAGGAGCCAGTGGAATCTGAAACATATTTTGTTATTCCTTGTGGGAAGACTGGGTTTGTCTGACTGTTTCTGTAGCATGTCAACAGCTTGCAGGGTTCCCAGAAACTAATAATTATTAATGACAGCATCCTGAAGGTTCCTGGAGCCCACAGAGCAGAGTGTTTGGAAGGCTTACACTGAATAAGCCAGCTAAAGTGTGATGGCTGCAGCGCGCGGCTCCTACTTGGCATCCTCCCGGGCAAGGGTAGGAAGGTAAAAATGAACAGTGGAGAGAGCATCGTCGCCTTGGAAAGAAAATGTAGTGCACAGTGTTTCACTTCCTGATATTAATGACTCACTTTTCCCTCCTCTAAATCTACCAACATGACTGAAACTGGAGATTAATCCTGAAAGTCTTCAAAGCATAGGTGATTTTTGAAAAAACAAAATAGTGTTTCAGTAACTTCTCTTTGCTTAGGGAATTATCAGGTAGAGAATTCTTTTGTTCATCTTTGTTCCATTAAAGTAGCACTTCATTATAACATTATGTAATTTTCAGGTTACTTCATTAAACATTAAGCATTAAGGAGCCAGAGAGCATAGCAAGTAAGGCACTTGCCAAGCTCACGGCTGACCTGTTTTTTTTCTTTTTTTTTAAAATTTTTATATATTTTATTTTAATAAAAGTAGTTCACAGTAGTTCATCACAGATAATATTCAAACACCAACCCCACCACAATAAGAGGGAAGTATGTGAAGGTTGGTGTATTTCATTCTGGAGCCATTTAAGCCTGAATATAAGAGAATACAAGCAAGTAGGTTAAAACCAAACAAATGTGTGCTACTTTTGGTAAGTGGGTTAGAGTATAAGAGGTTGCACGGCAACTGTGTATGTGACTGCCAAGCTACAGGGAAACTGGGGAGCTGCGGGGAGGAGGCCCGGTCTCAATCCAAGGGGGCATGGAGATCTCAGTCATGGGGTCTGGCATACTTGGATTTTTCTGCTGGCTCCCTCTTGGGTGAGGCTCATCCAAGCATGTGGAAAGTGGCCTTGAGCATGGTGGTGGTTGGATTCTGGAAGTTTTCAGCTGCCGGGGTTCTGCTTGGGGCAGGAAGGAAAGCTCAACCAGCTCCCTCCGAGGTGCCCTGGTGAAGACATGAACTGGGCTTGATCCCCTGCATTGCATATGGTTCCCTGAGCACAGCCAGGAGTGACCCCTGAACACAGAGCCACAAGTAAATCCTCAGCAATTTATGGTGTGCCTCCTCCTTCCAAACAAATAAAAAATTAAAAAAATAAAGAATTCTGAATAATCCTCCTTCACTCCATGATATTGTGGAGTTCCCAGTGACTAAAAATTAATATATATTCTTCTATTGTTATTAACTTGAATGTTCAGCCCTCAGATAAACTCTAGAAACACTCCACCATCACCAAATTAGCTGACATTTACTGGGTAAAATTAATTCCTTGCTGATGTGATAATAATCCTAATGAGAGGGTGTAGATAAGCTAAGGTTAAATAAGCAGGGTTTAAATAAGCAAAGCAATAGATTTAGATTTAAAGAAAACCCTTACATTCAGTTATTAAATTTCAGAGGTCACTTGCAAGTCCTCTCCCTACATAGATGTACTTTCAACGCAGGGAAAGGTAGAAGATGGTTCACCCAGCATAGCTCCATAAACATTCAGAACTCAGATTTTCATGCATTTCTTTCTTTGAGGAGTTTTTATTGTTGTTGCCTGAATATTTGTAACTTATATTGTCTTCCCCATGTACACTAAATACACCCAATTCAAATTTCCTCAAAGACCATTTGCAAATCTTTGAAGAATACTTCTGTCTGCAATTAGAGATTGTTCAAAAAGCACAAACCTTGAGTAACCAAAACAGTGAGTATCAATATTGCTATCACTCCTAAGGACCTTAAACACACCTTTGTCTAAGTGTTTTATTCCTTCTTGTGCCACCAATCATCTTATGAGTTCTTGAGAAAGTCTTTCACACTTTGGGACCTCAGTCTCCTCAGCTGTTCACCAGGATTTAATCCTGTACACTGTAAAGAGTCTCTTGCCCGAACGCCTGGCTGTCTTCCCCGGGGCCCCTCAGAGAGGATGGGCTCCAGCTTCCCTCCCAACCCCAAGCAGGTGGAAGAAGACCACCGGAACCTAGCCACAGCCATGCTCAGGGCCCCTCTTCACGTTCAGACAGGCCTCATGCATGAAGGTACCGGCAGAGGAACCCAGGTGTGTGTAATCCCATCAACAGCCAACATCCAGAGACTTAAAAGCAAGCTCCCAGAAGATATTTTATAATTTTTTCCCTCTGGGAGAAACTAGTAAGCTACTGACAGCTTCCTGCCCACATGGGACAGCCTCGCAAGCTTCCCATGGTGTATCCATATGCCAAAGCCAGTAACCAGCTGAATCTCATTCCCCTGACCCTGAAAGAGTCTCCAATGCTGCATTATTGGGAAGGCCAAGAAGAGAGAGGTTTCTAAAATCTCAGGGATAGGACGAATGTAGAGTTTACTGAGACCACTCGAGCAACTTGATGATCAATGGGATTTCATGATTCGTGATTCTGTAAACAATGTTTGGAGTCCATTTAGTCTCAGTTAAATTGAAAGAAAAAAGAAAAGAAAAGCTAATTCAACTCAATGTTATACCATAAGCCACATTAAACTCCAATAGATGAACAACTAAATATATGGAATTTTAAGAGAAGAATGGCAATGGTATAGTTACTCCAGTTTATTTGGATGAATCACTGTGAGGTATACAGTTATAAAGTTGTTCATGAATTGGTTCAGTCATACAATGTTCCAACACCTGTGCCCTCTCTCTCTCCCTTTCCCTCTCCCTCTCTCTCTCTTCCTCTCTCTCTCTCTCTCTCTTTCCCTCTCTCTCTCTCTGGCATTATCATTTACACTATTGGTACTGAAATGTTATCATGTTTGTCCCTTTACTTACTCTTGGCACTCAGTTCTGATCCAGAGTGATCATTTCAAACTATCCTTGTTGTAGTGGTCTCTTCTGGCAAGCTTCCAACTATAGATCAGTCCTCCTGGTCTTTGTTTCTACTGACCTTGGAGATCAGTCTCATGTTGTATTTTTTTTAATGTCTCACAAATGAGTGCAATCATTCTATGTCTGTCCCTATCTCTCTGACTCATTTCACTCAGCATGATATTCTCCATGTTCATCCATTTATAAGCGAATTTCATGACTGTTTTTCCTGGTGGCTGCATAGTATTTCATTGGATAGATTTACCATAGTTTCTGTTGTTCTCAGTCACTCGGTTTGTCTCCAGATTCTGGCTATTTTGAATAGTGCTGCGATGAACATAGGAGTGCAGATGGCTTTCATGCAGTATGTTTTTGAGGCCCCCGGGGTATATTCCCAGGAGTAGTATTGCTGGGTCACGTGTGAGCTCAATGTCTAGGTATTTTTCTTTTGAGGAATGCCCATGTTGTTCTCTAAAAAGGCTGGACCAGTCAGCATTCCCACCAACAATAAATGAGAGTTCCTTTCTCAATGCATCCATTCTAGCACTGGTTGGTTTTTTTTTTTTTTCTTCTTAAATGTGCCAGTCCGAGGATGTGGGGAGAAAGGGACTCTCTTTCACTACTGGTGAGAATGCTGACTGGTTCAGCCCTTTTGGAAAACAGTATGGATGCTTCTCAAAAAATTAGAAATTGAGCTCTCATTTGACCCAGCAATACCACTTCTGGGAATATATCTCAGAGATGCAAAAAAGTGTAGTAGAAATGACATGTGCACTTGTATGTTCATTGCAGCACTGTTAACAATAGCTAGAATCTAGAAAAAACCCGAGAGCCCGAGAACAGATGACTGGTTAAAGAAACTTTGGTACATCTGCACAATGGAATACTATGCAGCTGTTAGAAAAGATGAAGTCATGAAATTTGCATATAAGTGGATCAACAAGGAAAGTATCATGTTAAGTGAAATGAGTCAGGAAAAGAGGGACAGACACAGAAAGATTGCACTCATTTGTGGAATATAAAGTAACAGAATGGGAGACTAACACCCAAGAATAGTAGAGATAAGTACAGGGAGGATTGCTCCATGGCTGGCCTCACCTGTTGGGTAAAAAGACAGCTCAGATAGAAAAGGGACCACCTTCTCTATAGACAGAACATTATGGCCACTCGATACGTATTTTTTAATGTATTAAAAGACATTAAAAAAATACTCGATACGTCTGTTGCAAACCATAATACCCAAAAGGATAGAGAGAGCAAAAGGGAATGCCCCACCACAGAGGTGGGGTGGGGTGGGGGGATAGGGTGGGGGTGGTGGGAGGGATACTGGGATCATTAGTGGTGGAGAATGGGCACTGGTGGAGGGATGGGTACTCCATCATTGTATGACTGAAACATAAGCATGAAAGTTTGTAAGTCTGTAACTGTACCTAGCAGTGATTCATTTATAAATAAATAAATAAAGTGTGTCAGTCTTTGTGGTTTGTTGTGGTAGCTCATTGTTGTTCTGATTTCCATGTCTCTGATGATTAACAATGTAAAGCATTTTTTCATGTGCCTTTTGACTATTTGAATTTCTTCTTTGAAAAAGTTTCTGTTCATTTCTTCTCCCCATTTTTCAATGGGGCTGGATTTTTTTTTCTTGGAGAGTTCTACTAGTGACTCCAATTTTAAAGGAAAATGTACTTTCCATTGCTATTGGACTAATATTAGAAATAATGAATGAATTTTATTATTAAAAATACTTTAAAGGGCTGGACAGCGAGTTTGCCTTGCATGCGGCCGGCCCGAGATCAATTTCCAGCAAACAATACCCAACAGCCAATCTGAAAACTTGCTCAAAGAATAAAACAAATTGGTTTAAATAAACTTAGCCCTTGTATGCTGCAGTACTGGTAGGATTATGAAGTGATGACACTCTACAACAAGTAATATTTTAGTGAATCACAACACTATTGCCTATTTGTGAAGTGATAAGTATTTTATCACAATGGAAGTAAGTTTTCTAGGTATGATTTTTGGAGGACTGCAGCGATAGCAGAGTGGGTAGGGTGTTTGCCTTGTACATGGCCAAACCGGGTTCGATTCCTCCATTTCTCTCGAAGAGCCAAGCAAGCTACCGAGAGTATCCCACCCACACGGCAGAGCCTGGCAAGCTATCCATGGAGTATTTGATATGCCAAAAGCAATAACAAGTCTCACAATGGAAACGTTACTGGTGCCCACTCGAGCAAATCGATGAACAGTGGGACGACAGTGCTGCCAATAGTGCTACAGTGCAACATGATTCCTGGAGCTGTCCCCTTACAGTTTACAGTTTACAGTTTTAGGTTGCAAACTTCCATATTTATCTTTTTTATTAAAAAAAATAGAGTATAACTTGCAAACGGAGTATTTTGCCTAGGACTTAGGCAGAATGTAAATGTGAGATCAAACAGTAATTCTCTCAGAGGGTTAGTAATAATACACACATTACAGGGGCTGTAATGACTGTCCATTTTACACGCCTTCCTTAGCAACCATTTATGCAAAGCGTGTTAGCACTGCATGAAAGACAACCTGTCTGGAATGGAGCTGAAATCCTATAATGACCTATTTATTGCTACATTATTCAGAAGAGAAAACAGTCTAAAGACCGCTTAATAAACGGAAGAAATTTTATGCTTAACTGGGTACAGCTTGCTCTAAATACTCATTTGCTGAAGGTTGGGGTGGTCAGAGAAAGAGGAAGGGATAAAAACAAAACATGCTCTTACGCATTGCAAAGTCTCAGCTTAATTTTATGAAAGCAGAATATTCAAAATATCTCTAAGATAAGAGCTAAATTGCTCTTCTGAGCATCCCAATCACCTCATACAATCTATTAATCAACAGATTTCAGTGACTGCTCATTTTAATCTTCATAGTATAATATGCATAATTAAAATGCCACAATACAGAAGTCAGTTTATATTAAAGTAAAGTAGCCTTAAATATTTGTTGTTCTATAATTACTACTATCTTGATTCTATTATGAATGAGATCATATTTGGCTCAGAAGTCTGCTCTCATTTATCATGGTACAACTATTATTTAATTTTTCAGTCTACTACATGGCATAACATGAAACAATAGTATTTAAGATCAAATTATAAATAACAGTTTTCATCAGCAGTAGACACTATTACTACTATAGTTAATCTCTCTTTTAAGTAGTTTATAGGAAATGGCTTTTATCCTATTTCAATATTTTTCTTTGTTGTTGATTTACAATTATTTGGGAGCTTTCTAATTTTTACATTAATGACTCAAAAGATTAAAGATGACCAAATGACTCACTCATTTAGTTTATTTCTTCTTATTTCCCAGTGTCCCCCCTTAATAGCTGGGTAGTAAAGGATATTTTTATTTTCAAATGTACAAAGCATAAAAGCAGTGGTAACAAGTGAGACATCCATAAATATGAGTCCAATAAAGGAAGACACAGGCAAATAGGATACAACTTACTGATTTAACAGAGAAAAAGGATATCAGTTTCTAAAGTTGAAAGGGAGATTAAGGACAAGCAAAAAAATCAATCCTTAAAGAGAGTGGGAATTAAAGAGAGTGGGGATTTAGCGATACCAGATGTGGCAGAACGTAAATATAAATCTCATCATCACACACAGAATTTGTTTGGCTGCATTTATGTACAGAGTTAAATCCTCCCAACTGACACCTTTGTACTTAGCACCGTTGTCACGCCCCTTCCCCTAGGAAGAATTCTGTGGACTCTTCAACAGAAAATAAGTAGGAGAAAAGCCTCAAACTGCAAACATACCAAATGTAACAGTTTTCTACAGCTTTATTAATAAAGAACTCAGATCAGTCAGCTTACACAACAGAAAATTTTTGGAGGGGCCAGGGCAGGGAGGTTTGCTTTCAAGGGATACTCAAGGGGCTCCCAGAATCCACAGCAATTCTTGGCAAACCAGGCCAGTGATTCAATGCAAGGTTGTGAGGTTGCAGGGCTGCTCGGGCCGTGTGGTGCTGGGGGTACCCAGCCCACCCCAGCAGTTCTGGAGATTTTCTCAGACATATTTGGGGCCCTCCAGAGCTGCACCAGGCAACGTTTAGGGGACCATGTGTTTGAAGTATGACCCTGGGTCCTGCTAGACGTGTGCCCTAACTGCTGTCTTATCTCTCTCCTTCACAAAAATGTATGTTATTGTAATTCAAGGATCATGAAGTCTGAGAAAGGATCTGCAGGGTGGGTTTTTTTCTTCTAATTCTTCTTGCCTTACAGTTGGCCACTTTTCCCCAGGTCTTCACATTGTTCTTCCTGTGCATCATCTGAATCTGAAACCTCTTTCTATAAGGATCAGATGTATTGGATTAAGTGCCACGCCATCACCTCATTTTAACTAAAGTGCATCTTTAAAGATGTCTCTAAATACAGTCACATTCTGAACTACAGGAGGTAGGGGAACTTGAACACATGGATTTGGGAGGAAAGCAGTTCCACCTGTGAAGTGTACAGCTGCCACAGTGAGATGGGGGGAAAAGTGGATTGTAGGCTGAAGGGACCAGCCAGAAGGCATCAGACTATAGTCCCTGACCTACCCCATGCACAGCACCATTGACCAACTCCCTCTCCTCTAACTAGAGATTAAAACAGCGGGCAACACCCTCTCGCTTAGTAGGAGATCAGCTCTCTGAATCTGATGCACTCCTCTAATGTTGTATGTGTTGGGAGCTTTCAATAAAATGATCTCACTCATTCGTCTCCCTGGCTGAGCATAGGGATTTAAGGAAAGCTTCCAGCATGAAGGCAGATGCAATATATGCAACAGAAAATATAATCAACCTGGAAGAAACAGAAATATGAAGAAAATGAGAGAAACATCAATAACACTCTAGTTATAGCTTCCATATGATGAGAGAAAATAGTGACACCAGAGAAGAACAGCAACAAGTACGAAAAAGCATGAATACTTAGGGGGAAACAGCGATATAACATTATTGAGAGATCAGAAAAAGTAAAGGTTGAGAACAGTTTGAGAGGTAAATCCTAAAACTGAGATATCTAGCAATAACAGTAAAAGTGTATTATTTACAGTCACAATAACTTTCAGAAGAAAAAGCAAAGATAAAAATGCATTTGCCTGCAAGAAAGAATAAAGTGCTATTTGTCATGTAGTTTCTCAGTGGTATATTTTTTCTTTTTAATTCTGTGGATATATTATTTTGACAAAATTATTTTTAATTTTTTAAAAGAAACTTGAAACAACCTCATTTAATATAATAGTTACTTTCCTGGATATATGTGCAGATTAATTTTTTTATAAATCAATATTCATTGTTTTGGAACCCTTTTAGTAGCACTGTAGCACTGTCAGCCCATTGTTCATCCATTGGCTCGAGCGGGCACCAGTAATGTCTCCATTGTGAGATTTGTTATTACTGCTTTTGGCATATCGAATACACCAGGCTTGCCAGGCTCTGCTGTGTGAGCGGGATACTCTCGGTAGTTTGCCAGGGTCTTCGAGAGGGACAGAGGAATCAAACCTGGGTCGGCCACGTGCAAGTCAAACACCCTACCCGCTGTGCTTAGTAAGTCTAATAAATTATATTGGGCCTTGTGGGGAAATAGAGAAAATTGTAAAATGATCCTTTTTCTTCCATAAGCCTAACATTTACTCAGGAGGACAATATTATAAAGCAGCTATTCCAAAACTAAGAGTGACAGATAATGTCTCAGTGCTTCAGAGAAGAGATAAGATGTGGATTTCAGTTTATGGAGAAGGGTATAGAATTGAGCGCTAAGAAGCAAATGATGAAGCAGAGTGACATTCTTGTAGAGATAACAGGTAGCATCTGCTAGCAAGTAGACAGTACAGATATGAATGTAATGTGGATAGTGTATTAACCAGCTTACATTGCCATAATAGGAACCATGGGCTGGATGTTCTAAACAACTGAATTTTATTTTCTGACAATTCTGAGGCTAAAATCACAAGATCAAGGTATGACAAAATTTGATTTCCTCTGACACCACTCTATTTTTGCTTGCCAGTGTCCACCTTCTCACTTTGTTCTCACCTAGCCTTCCCTCTGTCTGAACTGTCTGTATCCTCATTTCCTTCTCTAATAAAGACATTAGTTATATGGGCTCAGTGCCCAAACATTTTTAACTCAGTTTTAACTCCATTGCCTTTTAAAAGTTTCCATTGCCCCAGTGATATCTAAAGCATTAAATTGGGGGGCACAATTCAATCCACTTCAAGTAGGAATGGGCTGCGTTTTCAGCAACATAAGATTTGATTGAAAAGTGAGAAAGGGTGGAGTGGGAAGAACCATGAATAGATAGTCTGGAGAAGCCCCACCAAGAAAGGACTTTATTTCATGGAAAATAAGAAGCCCCTGATTTTTTTTTTTGAGCAAGAAGTAAACAAGATCAGCCAGGCTGATGATGGTATGTGGGATGTTGCAAGCAGGAAACCAGATGGTGAACTGGCAAAGAATTAAGTGATTCTTATAGCTAGGAGATAAGAATGACTTTGATAGAGCAGTGACGGTCGTTGGAAAGGGAGGATATTAGTTAAAGATGGAAAATCTTAGAGAGTCAAAATATTTCCACCTCCAAAGAACTTCTAAAAATATCTTCAGGCCAGAAAGATAGTACAGCAGGTCTGACACTTGTTTGCATATGACCTAACTGGGTCCCCATATGGTCCCCTGAGCCTCGCCAGGAGTGATCCCTGAGTGTGGAACTAGCAGTAAACCCTGAGTATCACCAAGTGTGGCCCAGAAGCAAATAAAAGTTATCCCAGTTGTCAGAAATTTTCTAAAATGCCATTACAGTTAGTCAGGACCTTTGATAACCATGAGGTGATCACATTGATTTATTAAACTCACAAAATCAAGATAAGAAACTAAAGGTTGGGGCCGGAGCGATAGCACAGCGGGTAGGGCGTTTGCCTTGCACACGGCCGACCCGAGTTCGATCCCCGGCATCCCATATGGTCCCCCAAGCACTGCCAGGAGCAATTCCTGAGTGCAGAGCCAGGAGTAACCCCTGAGCATCGCTGGGTGTGACTCACAAAGCAAAAAAAAAATAAAAAGAAACCAAAGGTTGTCATGGCTATTAGAGCATCTTAGCAAGTAAAGTACAAATAACATTAGGTATTCGGAAATAGAAAGTACCTAGAAATACATCAAATGGATGATAATCTCTGCTTCTTAGGGAGAGGTTTTCAAGTTGGAAATCAACTCACTAAATCCAGAATGTCTCCATTTATAGGTGAAGAAGCATAGCCAGATGCATCTCAAATCACACTTCAAGTTATTAGCTGTACAGAGCCAGAATAAGTTTCCTGCATCTTATTCAAATTTAGTTACCTTCTGCTGAGACTTGCTAGGACCTGGTATCTAGTTACACTTTTAGAGAACAGCTGAGTTGCTTGAAAAGCAAATAATGATCCTCTCATTTATCTTTAACTTGAGACTAAATTTTTCATTATTAAAGACTGACTTAAAGCAAGGTAAGCCTTTAATGATTTCTATGTTAAAATAAGCTGCTAGAACAACCACCTGGGTACTTTTATCTACCATTGATTTCTCAGCTACTTTCTTATTATCCTGCCATTTTAAACTAGAACAGGCACTACTGTTTCTTGACCCAAGGACATAATGATACATAAATAACCGTATTATTTGAAGTTTATTATAACACACATATATAAAAGGGAATTTCACAGACTCCAACTTGAATATCTCTTATTCCATTTCAAGACTTTTTTCTTTCCATAACACTATACGGAATATAGCAAGTGCTGGGCATTAATTGCTGATTCTCTCAAAGTGTTTCATAGTAAGATGCATAATTTATGGTATAAACACAAATTTCTAGATTATAGTTGTCATTAAAGGGACGAAAATATAAAACAGTAGATACCCATTTATAATTTTTTTGAGTCACCATGAGATACAGAGTTACAAAACTGATCATGGTCAGGTTTCAGTCATGCAATGTTCCAACACCCATCCCTCCACCAGTGTACATTTCACCAATGTCCCCAGTTTCTTTCCCACCACCCTCCCCCCAGTCTGTCTCTATGGCAGGCACTGTCTTTTTTTCTGTATCTGTCTCTTTCTGTCTCTCTGTCTCTGTCTCTCTGTCTCTGTATCTCTCTCTCTCTTACTCTCTCTCTCTCTCACTCTCTCTCCCCATACTTTAGGGCATTGTGGTTTGCAATACAGGTACTGAGAGGTTATCATGTTTGTTCCTTTACCTGTTTTTAGCATGTAGTTCTTATCCAGAATGATCATTTCCAACTATCTTTGTCATGGTGGTCCCTTCTCTATCCCAACAGCCTTCTCCCCAGCACTTGAGGCAGGCTTCCAACCTTGGATCAGTCCTCCTGGCCCTTGTTTCTAGTGTTCTTGGGTATTGGTCTCATTATGTTTTTTTTAAATTTCCCACAAATGAGTTCAATCATTCTATGCCTATTCCTCTCCTTCTGACTTATTTCACTTACCAAGAAATTCTCCATGTCCATCCATTTATAAGCAAATTTCGTAACTTCATTTTTCCTAACAGCTGCATAGTATTCCATTGTGTAGATATACCAAAGTTTCTTTAGTCAACTGTTCTCAGGCACTGGGGTTGTTTCCAGATTCTGGCTATTGTCAATAGTGCTGTAAGGAACATAGAAGTGCAGATAACATTTCTGCTGTGTTTTTGGACCCCTGTGGCATATTCCTAGGAGTGGTGTTGCTGGGTCATATGGAAGCTCAATTTATAGCTTTTTGAGGAATGCCAACATTGTTTTCCAAGAAAGCTGGACCAGTCGGTATTCCCTCCAACAGTGAAGGAGAGTCCTTATCTCCCTGCATCCATGCCAGCATTGATGACAGCATTGGTGATTCTTATTTTTTTTTATGTGTTCCTGTCTCTGTGGTGTTTCTCCTCAAACACATTCTTTCTCTTTTCCAGTAAGTTCTTCCCAGCATTTGGGAGGAGCCTTTGCTCCCAAATCTTTAACATTTTAGAGTAATCCAGAATCTTGTAAAATCATCTAATCATTATCTATCTATCTATATATATATATACACACATATATATAAAGCATTCCTTATATGGGAAACTACAATAACATAAAATAAAATATGGGAGAAAGTATTTCAAATTTTTGTCAACTACATAAAGCCTGACATTTAAAAGAACCATTAGTTGCTACTAAGAACATAGGGGAAGGATGGAATTATTTTTCTTCTTCTTTTTTTTGGGTTCTTTTGTCATCCCTGCCAAGGCAGAGGAGACCATAAGCAGTGCCAGGGATTGAACTCAAGTATGCAAGGCCCAGGATGAGATCTTTTTAAAAATACCGATAACTTGAACGGTCTCCACTTGGCCAAAAGGAGAATGTAAATAGGTAAGGTCCTTTCTGTAAGCTGATCAGAAAAGTTACTGAGTGAATGCGCAGAAGCCACAGACCACAAATTGAAGAAACAAATGCAGACTGTTGGGAAATATGAAGAAAGAACAAAAAAACAGAAAACCTAGGTGGAAGAGGAGCTAACTCATGGAAGGGGAGCTGCTTTGTCTAGAAAATCAAAGGCTTAGTGACCAAGGCCAAGGAGTGTCATTAAGGTTCTCATTATAAAGCGTATGGCATTGATTATATTAACTTATTTCATCAACCAAAATGAACCCTAAATTGCAAAGAATTGTACTGATGATCCTACATATGTTTGAGCTAAATATGGACTGGAGCAATAGCACACGGCCGACCTGGGTTCGATTCCTCCATCCCTCTCAGAGAGCCCAGCAAGCTACGGAGAGTATCTCGCCTGCACAGCAGAGCCTGGCATGCTCCCCATGGTGTATTCGATATGCCAAAAAGAGTAACAAGTCTCACAATGGAGACATTACTGGTGCCCGCTTGAGCAAATTGATGAACAACGGGATGACAGTGCTAATCCCATGGAGGATTTTCTGATGTTTCCCCAGGAAGACAGTTGAATTTCTTTGATGTGAAGCACTGTTGGTGAAAGTCAGGTTCACATCTGCCTGAAAGAAAATGATGCAGATGGGAAGAAATAATGACATTCCATTTAAAAACATGCAGGAAGGATATTTGCACTTTTTCCCAAAATGCTGGAAGGGAAGGAAATGAATCTATAGCTACTGCACGAAGAGCATCTGGACTACATTAATAGAAAGTGGAGTTAAAATGACACTTGTGGGGCAAGAAGTTTTCTGACCCCACAGGAAGACTGAATTACCTAATTCAGGAAGTGATAAGATGATGTAGTTTATTTATTTTTTTAATGTATTCTTTTATTGAATCACCATGTGGAAAGTTACAAAGCTTTCAGGTTTAAGTCTCAGTTATACAATGCTCGAACACCCATCCCTTCACCAGTGCACATATTCCACCGCCAAGAATCACAGTATACCTTCCCCACATCCCCCACCTCCCCAAACCCCCACCCCGCCTGTGTAACTGATAAATTCCACTTTACTTTCACTTTACTTTGATTACATTCAATATTTCAACAAAAAACTCACTATTATTGTTTGGAGTTTCTCCCCCCAAAGTCGGACCTGCTGAAAAGGAAGCATTTGATAATTTGTTTTTCATTGCTGAGAATGAAGAGAGATGAGGTCGAGCGGCCGCACTAGCAGCCACATGGTTTTAGATTTCTGTATTTTAGTATTTTAGTAACTAAGTCCAGAGAAATATATGCCAGAAATTGCATCATTGCAAGCTTGTACCTCTCAGCTACTTTATATTCCACGTATGAGTGCAATCTATCTATGTCTGTCTCTTTATTTCTGACTCATTTTACTCAACATGATACTTTCCATGTTGACCCACTCATATACAAATTTCATGACTTCATGTTTTCTGACAGCTGCATAGTATTCCATTGTGTAGATGTACCAGAGTTCTTTAACCAGTCATCTGTTTTGGGGCACTCTGGTTTTTTCCAGATTGTGGCTATTGTAAACAGTGCTCCAATGAACATAGAAATGCAGATGTCATTTCTACTATACCTTTTTGCCTTTCTGGGATATATTCCCAGGAGTGGTATTGCTGGGTCAAATGGAAGCTCAATTTCTAATTTTTTGAGAAACATCCATATTGTTTTCCAAAAGGGCTGACCCAGTTGGCATTCCCACCAGGAGTATAGAAGGGTCCCTTTCTCCCCACATCCTCTCCAACACCGGTTGCTTTAGTTTTTTGGGATGTGGGGCAGTCTGTATGGTGTGAGATGATATCTCATTATTGTTTTGATCTGCATCTCCCTGATAATTAGTGATGTTGAACTCATGTGCCTCTCAACCATTCAGATTTCCTCTTTGGGAAAGTTTCTGTTCATTTCATCATCCCATTTTTTGATCGGGTTGGGAGTTTTCTTCCTTTGGAGTTCAACCAGTGCATTGTATATCCTTGATATCAACCCTTTATGGGATGGGTACTGCGTAAATATCGTTTCCCATTCTGTAGATTGTCTTTGTATTTTGGTCACTGTTTCTTTTGAGGTGCAGAAGCTTCTTAGTTTGAGATAGTCCCATTTATTTATCTCTGTTTTTACTTGCTTGGCCAGTGGCGTGTCATCTTTGAAGATACGGTTGGCCTCAATGTCGTGGAGGGTTTTGATGGCCTTGTCTTCAATGTACCTTAGGGATTCTGGTTTGATGTTGAGGTCTTTAATCCATTTTGATCTGACTTTTGTACATGGTGATAGGTGGAGATCTAAGCCCATTTGTTTTGCATATAGCTGTCCAGTTTTGCCAGCACAATTTGTTAAACATGCTTTCCTTGCTCCACTTCACATTTCTTGCTCCCTTATCAAATATTAGATGATCATATATTTGGGAGGGGGGGTCAGAGCATTCAACCCTGTTCCATTGGTCTGCAGCTCTGCCTTTGTTCCAGTACCATGCTGTTTTAATTACTACTGCTTTGTAGTAGAGTTTAAAAGAAGAGGTGACTATGGAAATGAGGAAGACAGAGGAAGCGAAAATAACTATTTTTTTTTTCAAAATAGTATGGGGCAGAGTAATGTACATTAGGTCCTGCACTTGCCTTGCGCAAGGCAGGCGCATGTTCAATCTTGACATCACATATATGATCCCCTGAGCGCCACCAGAAGTGATACTTGAGCGCAGAGTCAAGATTAAGTATTGAGAACCACCAGGTATGACCCACAAACAAAAAATAAAGCACAATTAGTGAGGAATTTGTAAAATGTTGACGGGGGAGATAAAAACTTAACAAAGCACTGTTAGTTTAAAAGAATAGTCGTGCTAAGATTTTTTTCAGTCCTTTTGAGTTAATGTTTTTGGGTTCTTGGGGTACATGTTAGATGTGGAATTGCTGGATCACTGTGGAAGTTCTCTAGTAGGTTTTCATAAAGTCTCCAAATGTTTTAATACTGAAGCTATATAAGAACAATAAATTCAGTGCTATTGTAAACTATATAACCTTGATAAAATAATAATTTTAAATGGTTTTTAAAAGTGCTTTATGTAAAGTGTTGTATATTTTGAATGGTGACAAGAGGGGCCACAGAGATAGTACAGTGGGCAAGGCCCTTGCCTCGAATGCAGCCAACCTGGGTTCAATCCCCAGCATCCTATATGGTCCCCAGAGCCTGCCAGCAGTGATTCCTGAATGTAGGAATCCTGAGCATTTCTGGGCGTAGCCCAAAAATCAAAATGAAATGAGACAAGAGCTCCTCATTGGACACTCAAAATCTGATTTGTGGTAGGATCACCAGTTTTAAGGGATAATTATCCAGGGGCCAGAAGGAAAGCACAATGAGTATGGCACTTGCCTTGCTTGCAGCTGATTCAGGTTCCATCTCCAGCATCCCATAAAGTCCCTTAAACCCCACCAGGAGCCATCCCTGAGTGCAGAACCAGGAGTAAGTCCTGAGTACCTCCGGATGTGCCCACCCCCAGCCACAAAAGAATATCCGTTTGTTAGTAAACTGTATACTATTAAGAATATCATTCTGTTCTTTCCTGTCACATCAGTTAAAGGAAGTTATATTTAATTTCACACAGAAAGCTACTTTGATGTAGTATGATTTGTATTAGTGTCAAATGCCTAGACCATGCACTCATCTATAATTATACATAATTGTATCATTTGTCTTACTTTTTTGTTTGGTTTGAGGCACATGATGCTCCAGGAATTACTTCTGACTCTGTACTCAGGGGTCCCTCCTAGTGGGCTCGGGAGACCATATGCGATGCTGGGAACATAATAACACATAACACACAGATACATCTTGGATGGCCTCATTACCAAGACTAGTCAACAATGGATAAAACTGTCATATTAGGTGAATAAAAGGGTGTAGGGTGTAGTGCTAGAAAAATTCATGTGTGAATCCTACTAAAAACAGTTTGTAAACCATGGTGCCCCCAAATTTTTTGATCGTTTTAAAAATTGTTGTATTAAATATTTAGCCTAGAGTAAATAAGCTCATAAGTTTGAGCTCAGAATTTATGACGGTTGAAATCTACTCCCACACAGAAAGACAAATTCAGAAAACTTTAATAAATAAAAGAAAAAATAATGGAAAATGATCAAAGCCCCAATTCATCAAAAACAAAGAAAGACTTGCTTTCTGTTTTGAAAGAACATAAGGAGTGAAAACAAATCCAAAAGAGAATTTACATTCTTAAATAATATTTTTGTTCTAATTTGTATCCATTTTATAGCAATATTTATTAAGTTTGCAAGTGAGGAGATGTTCTTTTTTTATTTTTTGGTCACACCCAGTGATACTTAAGGGTTACTCCCAGCTCTGCACTCAGAAATTACACCTGGCAGTGCTCGGGGGACCATATGGGATGCTGGGGACCAAACCCAGTCAGCCACATGCAAGGCAGATGCCGTACCCGATGTACTATCGATGCAGCCCCATGAGAAGACATTCTTAAAAAGCTAAGATTATAGAGTGAAGCCTTAATATAAAATACTTTCCAAGTATATATTTAATCATTTTACAATAGATTTTAAACAATGATATTTAGAACCACAAAAACAAACTACTTTTTTGGGGCTGGAGAGATAGCACAGCGGGTAGGGCGTTTGCCTTGCACGCGGCCAACCCGGGTTCAAATCCCAGCATCCCATATGGTCCCCCAAGCATGGCCAGGGGTAATTCCTGAGTGCAAAGCCAGGAGTAACCCCTGTGCATCGCCGGGTGTGACCCAAAAAGCAAAAAAAAAAAAAAAAAAAAAAAACAACTACTTTCATCTGCACATTTCAAAGAATTTTTTTTTCTTTTTTGGGTCACACCTGGCGATGCTCAGGGGTTACTCCTGGCTCTGCACTCAGGAATTACTACTGACGGTGCTCGGAGGACCTTATGAGATGCTGGGAATCGAACCCGGGTCGGCTGCATGCAAGGCAAATGCCCTACCCACTGTGCTATCACTCCAGCCTCACATTTCAAAGAATTTTTAAAACTTTTGATTAGCTCTTTATCTATTCAGATCTGCATTATCAACATTTTGGGTACATGATGACAAATGATGGGTATCACTGATTTAGGTTAGATTTGTCAGCCACCGACTCTACCAACAAGTGTTCTCAGGAGGTATCTGTCATTGCGGGAAAAAGGACAGAACAGGGAAAGAAGCCCAGACTCAAATAAATGGCTTCCTTGGCATTGCAGCCTCTATCTGATTTTGCCAGCAGCTCTGTACAGGTGAATTCCACAAAGATGCCCCAAGGCAGAAGAGGCAACTTGCCAGCAACACCAATCAGCCCAAAGCAGACCCCCACGAGAGGGGCCAGGGCTGAGCTGTTAACTTCCAGCACTTTCAACAACTGGGTGATTCTTATGCTCTCTACTGTATGTATCTGTCTCTCTGAAACCTGCTTCAGCATCCTCGGTGTGTTCATGTTGCATCATAGTGTCTGTCCGTAGCAAGTACGTAGTTAATAGTTAAAGTAAATGAACACATGGATAAATGGTCCAGAAAAATTGCTGGATGATTAGATAATAAGAATTTTAAAATAATAATAATAATAATACCTACCATTTGTAAAACATTTGTCCTATGCAGAAATGATGCTTGTACTATTTTTGTCAGATAGGAGCTGTTATTCCTCCCATTTTACACCTGAAGAAACTAGATTGATATACTTTCCAGAGTCACTTAGCTGTTATGATATTTGACCCAGTACTCTTTTTTTTTTAGATTTATATTTTATTAAGTCATTGTGAGATAGTCAAAAAACTATTCATGGTCAGGTTTCAGTCATGCAATATTAGAACACCCACTCCTCTACCAGTATACATTTCCCACCACTAATGACCCCAGTCTCCCTCCTGCCACCCACCCCCCCAACAGCCCAAGTCTGCCTCTATGGCAGGCACTTCTCCCTCCTCCCTCCCTCCCTCTCTCTCTCCCTTCCTCTTTCCCTCCTCTATGTCTCTGTCTCTGTCTCTCTGTCTCTGTCTGTCTCTGTCTCTCTGTCTCTCTGCCTCTCTGTCTCTCTCTGTCTCTGTCTCTGTCTGTCTGTCTGTCTGTCTGTCTGTCTGTCTCTCTCTCTCTCTCTCTCTCTCTCTCTCTCTCTCTCTCGCTGTTGGCTGTTGCTCTCACTCTCGCTCCCCCCTCTCCTTTTGGGAATTATGGTTTGCAATGCAGATACTGAAAGGTTATCATGTTTCCTCCTTTACCTATTTTTCAGCAATGACCCAGTGCTACTACCCTCTTAGTTTTCCCAGTTGCTGAGAATTATAGGCAGGTTAAATTAATGGATAAAATGGTGAAAACCAGAGATCTTGGCTCATATACACATTTACATCTTTATAGAATTACTTTGTTTTCCATTTAGAAGATAGAATTAACATATGCTTCTTATGCCTTCTAAAAAGACAGATATGTAAGCTGCAAGATGATCCTCCAATAAAAATCAAAAATTTTAGAATTCTTGGATTTTGCAAAGTACTTGAAATATCTGGAACATTCTCAGTCTTTTTGTCTCTGCTACATGCTAGACTAACCATTGACTATGCACATATATAATTAGTTGTTCTAAATTGGTTGTTTATGTTTAGCCCTGACTGTGGTTAAAAATATGCTGTATTACTGAAAGCCATGAGACAAAAAATGGATGTTAACTATTTTTAAGCATTCTTCCAAGGTAAAAGTCTCCAAACTCAAAATTTTACAAGTCTTAACACAACATCCCTTACATATTTAGAGCTGAGAAGCCACTATCCTGAAGAACTGCAAAGTTCTTCAGAATAGTGACTTCTTTGTACATGGGAGTTTAAGACAAATTTCCCTGATAATGTTAAAAGTTAAAATAATACATTTTAAATAAACATTAATTTCTTTTGCTTTTTTAATATTTTATTTTATCAAAGTACCATTATTTAAAAAGTGATTCATAGCTGGATTTTAGACACACATGTTCCAGTACCAATTCTGCCACAGTATCAGCTTCCCTCCATCAGTGATCCCAGGTTCCCTCCCCGACCTCTCAACCAGACTGCCCTTTTGAGAGGCACTCTGGTAAACTTGGGGTGTGGAAGTTATGGATTGTGATTTCAGTCTTGCTGACTGTGGCTTGGGTATTTCATTCTGTGATTCCTTAACATCACCAGTGTATTTGAATCCCCTTGACTCCTCTCTCCTCTTACTTCTCATCTATCTCTTATCATCACACTTCAGCCAATATCTTTCCTTCTCCTCCCGTCCTCTGAGACCAAAGGTGGTCTAGGCACTCCCCACCCTTTAACCCACTGCGTTTCCTCTTCTAATTATTCTCAATACTGTAGATAAGTTATATCATCATAAACATTAATATTTTTAAGTGAGATTAGTATTTTAAAACCTAAAAATCTTTAAAATACAGTATCTGAGTTTTAAAGGAAGATTGATTTCTGTCCAGTGTGTGCTTGGGGTTTTATTCAATGCCCCCCCCCATTTCTCTCTATCCCCCCACCCTCGCCATCATCTAGCTGTGTTAATTGTGACTGGGTAAATGCAAATCCCAATCTGCACACTCATAATAATGGATCTGATTCTTCTGACAACACAGCTAAGTAGGTCATGGTTTTATGCCAAAAGGAAATGGCCTTTTTGTGGCCAAAGGGCCATTTTTATCCTCTGTGAGAACCTGTTAAGGTACTCCAATATTAACAACATGGTTGAAATTTCTCATCCCAAATTCACTGATCTGCCCAGTCTTCAGTTTTTTCCCCAACCATCGTATAATGGTGAGGTTTCTTTTCAAGTATTTTAAAATTCAGAGAAGCATTTTGCATTATTATCTTTGCTAGTAGCTTACAGAATACACAAATATCTAGTCTAGTTCTAGACTGATTTTTGTAACATCTTGCAGTGCTCTCTGAGGCTGCACCATCATAGGTCATTCATTTGGTCACTCACAGAACAGTTCCCCTGGGTTAGAAACTGGGGTTGGTCCGAAGATAGTGGAAAAACAAAAATGAGGGGCTGGAGCAATAGTACAGTGGGTAGCGTGTTTGCCTTGCACGTGGTCTACCCAGGCTCAATTCCCAGCATTCATATGGTCCACCAGGAGTAATTCCTCAGTGCAGAGCCAGCAGTAACCACCCTGTGCATCAAGTGGTATGATGCAAAAAGAAAGAAAGAAAGAAAGAAAGAAAGAAAGAAAGAAAGAAAGAAAGAAAGAAAGAAAGAAAGAAAGAAAGAAAGAAAGAAAGAAAGAAAGAAAGAAAGAAAGAAAGAAAGAGAGAAAGATGAGGTACATTGAGAGTTATGTATGTTTTGTTTCAATTGTTTTATATATTTTGTTTCCTTTACCAATGCTATTTGATATGCCAAATACAGTAACAATAACAGGTCTCATTCCCCTGACCCTGAAAAGAGCCTCCATTGTTGGGAAAAAAGAGTAAGGAGAGGCTGCTAAAACCCAGGGCTGGGATGAATGGAGACTTTACTGGTGCCCGCTCAAGTAAATTGATGAACAATGGGATGACAGTGATACAGTAATTAACAATGCTATAATAATATTACAGAATGAATGTAAACTAGGTGGAGGGGGTTTCGAAATCAAGGACAATGATAAAAACCTAGAAAGCTGTCAGAAAGGAGTGGACTTCAGACAACCTACCTTTTTGAAGTAGATGTTTTCAGGAATTACAGTTCTGCACAGCCAATCATTAACTGCTCTTCCAATAACACTTTTTGAGATTTATTGTACAAAATCTGCACTTTTCGTCGTTTTAGCAAACCAACACCCACAATTTTGTAAGTGCAAAATTTTATGAGTGCAAAAAAGAGGCAAAAGAATGAGTAAATCCTTCACATCTGGACAAATAGTAGTGGAACTAGACTGACTTTAGGTGACCCTGTCCCAGAACCGTGCTCTGTACTTTGACGTTTCCTGTAGTCAAAGCAAACAAGGCATAGTTGCTGACAACTGTGATAAAAAATGTAATCTTCCAACCACATTTTTTAAAAAAAAGAGCAGAGTTGAGTCTGTTAAATCCACAGAAAGACTTAATATCAGAAGTATTTATAGGAATTAAAAAATTATTTACACATTCATTTCCCTTTATCCATGAATTTAGATATAAATTCCATTATCACAAGTTATAAATTCTAATTTTACAAATTATTCATCTCATGGCTTTATTTTTCTCTCTTGATTTATTTATGTTTTTTTGAAGCTTGGGTTAAATTGCTCAATTAGCCAAAGGATCACATGGGTAAGTTAAACAAGCCTGTATTCTGTTTCTGCTCCTTAAATACTTTTATCAGCAAGTCTGTCATATCCATCTTGCTAATAAAGTTAATTATTCTGAAATAAAACTATATGATTGGTTGTTTTTTTAGTTTAGCCAAACATTATCACAAAATGCTAAACTGGGATTTTTTAATCACTGTATCACTGTCATCACATTGTTCATTGATTTACTCAAGCGGGCACCAATAATGTCTCCATTCATCTCAGCCCTGAGATTTTAGAGCCTCTTTTTACTCATTTTTCCCAACGATTGGAGGCTCTTTTCAGGGTCAGGAGCATGAGATCTATTATTGTTACTGTATTTGACATATTGAAAAATGCCACGGGGAGCTTGCCAGGCTCTTCCATGTGGAAGGATGTTTATGTACACCTTAAACATTTCTACATATTTGTACGAAAGTAAACTTTCTCATGTACATTTTTTTAATCAACTTAAAACTGAGGGAAAGGTAGAGAGCACATAGCTCCTACCTTACCCCTGCCCCGCCTCCGCCCCCACCAGTTCGTGTTAGCTTATGTGTAAGTTTGACAAGCAAGTCACCGAAACCCTATTTGTCTTATTTTATTTTTTTTGTGGTTCTGGGAATTGAACCCGAGACCTCATACATACAAGGTGTTTGCTCTGCCACTGAGCTGCATCAGTGCTGACGCACCCAGAGCTTCAATTCAGTTACTTAAACAACTATGTCTTAGTTGTTTCAGTTCATTAATAAGCCAATCCTGACTTTTTTTTAAGTCTCAGTCATATCATGATTAAACCCCCATCCCTTCACCAGTGCACATGTTCCACTACCAAGAACCCCAATATACCCCCCTCCCGCCCACCCCCACCAAAGTAGCTAATGATCTTCACTTTATTCTCTCTATACTTTGAATACATTCAATATTTCAATAGAGAACTCACTGTTATTGTCTGGAATTTTCTCCCAACAATCAGGCCTGCTGAAAAGGCATCATTTAATAATTTCGTTTCATTGCTGAGAATGAAGACTCTATGAGCTCTATGGTTTTGGATTTCTGATATTTTAGCTCAGTTTACAATCTAGATGCATTTCTGTAACAAGCCACTCTGGGTGCCAAAATGGGTTAGAAGACCTCTCGGATCATAGTCTTTAGGAGCAGAGGGTTCGTTTTGCGCTCGGCAGCTTCAGATCTTATCTGGGCGGAGGGCGTGCCAGAAACGCCCCCCCTCCCATCATCGTCTATGAGCAATGTCACTGCAAAACTCATACCTCTGGGTTGGGAGTCTGGAGGTGGCTCTCGACACATGGATGTTGCCGCTGCCACCATTTTCTGAGCAGAAAAACAGGGTGGAGAGGAAAAATCCCTCCCCGGGCGGCACGAGGTTGTAGCACAGCTCACAGTCTAGATGCATTTCTGTAAGAAGCCGCTCTGGGTGCCAAAATGGGTTAGAAGATCTCTCAGATCATAGTCTTTAGGAGCAGAGGGTCCCCACTCCTGACTTTTTACTTACAAACACATGATTTGAACTGAGAAGCAGCTCAAATTGCTGTAGCATTTTACCGGTGGGAGATGTGAATTTGATGCCCTGCACTGCATGGTCCATCAAGGCTGCTGCTTCCTGAGCACTGAGCCAGGATTACCCCCCCCAAAGCACTGCAGGGTTGGTCCAAAAAGAACAAAATAATTCACAGCATCATGTCATCATATGATTATGAAAAATTATGGATTTTGAAGCTCCGAATTAAATTGGACAACATGATTAAAACGCTGAACACCACATCATATGTGAGAATAGTTTCTAGATTGGTAGGTATTTATTGATGGAAAATATTGTTGCACCTCAGAAGATAGTGGATAATATGGTTTCAAACAGTTACTTCTTCCCTTGTTCACCTTTGCTGGCCTTTCTTAGTAGTTGAGGGGAGAAAGAAGTGATCAGGCACTCAAGTTCCAATAAAAACAACTTTGCCACCATGTGAAATTGAATCTTAATAGTTGTGAATACTATATATGGATTTTTAGATTCCTTCAAATATAGCTATTGCTCTAAAGGCATAAATACTTTATCAGTTGTGCATAGATGTGATTTTAGATTAGCAAAGAATTCACTGGAATTCAAGCAAAATACAGTCAATCCAAACGTGCATTCTATTTTTGATAACTTTTTTTCTTGAAACTCTAAAAATATGACATATGGGTTAGAGACACAGCTCAGTGATAGAGCAAAAGCCTTGCGTGTATGAGACCTTGGGTCCAATTCCTAACAGCACAAAAAAAAAAGAAAAAATAAGATATTGGTGACTTATTTGCCAAACTTACATATAAGCTAAGGAAGTCATTAAGAGGGGAAGTTCCCAAATCAAAGTTTAAAAGAAGGGCCAGACAGAGCAATAGTACTGTGTTTACCGTGCATGTAGTTGGCCTGGGTTCAATCACCAGCATCCCATGTGGTTCCCCAAGCACCACCAGGAGTAACCACTAAGCACCACCGGCTTAGTCTCACTTGTTCATAACTTATCTAATAGATCAGACTCCTAAGAAGTCTTTTCTGATCATCATGCAACTTCATACTGCCCATCTTCCTCACCTCAAACCCACCACTCCCTACAAGGACCCCAACATACATCCTTACCCTTCTCACACTCATAATTTGCGTATCAGTTTCTCAACACAGACCTTAATCTCATGTTGGGTAGCAACTTTGCTGTATTTGACAATGTTCAATTATTTCCTCAAATCATAATTACTTTATGTTTACATCTCCAATAAAGAAAAGTATTAGTATAGTTTTTCTAACAGCTGTTATGTTATCCAGAATGATTGTAACTATGCTCAGAATGTAATTTCCTAGGTGTTACATGCCACCCAAAAGGAGTGTTTTAAAAACAGCTTCTAAATAACAGCAGCATGTATCCATTATCTTAAAATCCAAATCCTGGACAAGACAGTAGTTCAGGTGTTAGGTTAAGAGTCTTGCATCTACCGAACCCAGGATTGATTCCCAACATCACATGATCCCCCAGGCACTAGCAGGTATAGCCCTGAAGGTCCCAAAACATCAACCAAACAGCACAAAAAGGCCGAGAATTCCCAGAAATTGTCTCTGAGCCCCCTGAGTATTGCTTGAGAGGCTGTAAATAAGTAAATAAATAAATAAAATCCCAATTGTGTTCTTTTGGTTAGTGATGTATTTAATCGTAATGACCTGTGTCCCTGAAGGATGTATTTCCCTTAACTTTTTGTTTCCTTTTAGTTTTCTCCCATCTCTTTGTTTCTATTTGATCTCCACTGAATCTCTTATATAATTGTGAATTGATCATATTTGTCCATGCTAGTTAAAGTCAACACTTGGAGAAGAGATTTTTTTTCTTTAATAAATTAAGCATCTCTACTAAGACATGAGAAAAGGAAAGAAAAGGAAATAGAAGGCGCCTGATCTTCCCAAAGCCTATAAATTAGCCCCTAGTCACACATCTGGCGCTTAGGCAGCACAGCAGTTTGTTCAGGCTTGCAGGGTACCACTTAGGGCTCTGTAGCAGAAGGCATTTGAGCACTGTGGAGAATGGAGCCTATAATTAGGAAAGGTACCAAATGTCACATGAAGCTAAAACTCCTAACTAGTTTCTTTAATTTGGACATTTTCTTGGCAAAGGTTTAAATCCTCATCACTACCATCTTGGTAATTCCATAAAGCTTCAAATCACTGAATGCTGGGAGGAGAGAAAAAGAAGAGAAAATAGAAAGGGAAACGGGTATTTTAATTAATTTAATTTCCTGCTAATTTGGTTTCATGAGTATTTCTTATCTAACTTCTGGGCTCAGAACCCTGCTAGGTGGAATGGAAGAAAAATAGGAAAATACAGCACGTGATTCTTGTCAGCAATGGGTGCACCTTCCCATTTTTCCCCATTTTCTGCTTCCTTTGTTATTCTTTTCAAAGCACTTTAATCTTCACTGGTTTCTTTCTTAAGTATGGAAAACTAAGCTATTTATCTAAGTGCCTAGCTCATACTTGCCACAAAGTAGGTAAATTTTTATTGAACTAAATTGCATGAAATAGGCAGTATAATAGACTGGATCAAATCTGTATTCATCCAGTGACTTATTCTAAACTTCACTTACTTGACAACAATCCATTTTATGAGTCTATTTTCTGGGTGACAGATCCATTTCTCTCTTAATTTTTCAGTGAGCAATGACGCACCATTGTAAAAGATAGTAATTGTCTTTGGCATTTAATAAATAAGGGTTGTTTTAGTTACTTCTGTTAGAATACATATATTCTCCTAAAAATTTTTGAGAAACTTCCTTTCCCTCTCAGTAACCTGGAAATATAAATTCACATCAAACATTATGTAAGTTTAAAGTCTGCAGCTTCTGATTGACACATGGAAATGTGACATGCTCATCACTACAAATGTATTTTAAGATCTACTTTTACCAGTTTTAAAGTATGTAGTATTGTTAGTTATAGTTACCACAATTAATATTAGATTTCAGGAACTAATTACATATGTGTGCATGTACTTGTAAGTTCTCAACCTAAAAGTCCTTGTTTTATGAAGTTACTTTTTGTTTCTATGAGTTTGGCTTATTTTTCAGAGTTCTCATGTGGCAACTTAATTCTAAACATGTCCTGTTACAGTTACCCAAGAGCAGTGAACAGAATATTGGATACTTGATATCTGTTCCTGACTGAACAGTTGTTAAGACTCCAGACTATTGAGTCTGTAAATTTAAATAATCAACTCCCGTAGCCTCCTACCTTTCTTTCCTTGAATTGTTCTGACCCCAACTTCCTTTACCAACTTGGATTGTTCATGCCTTGGGCCCAATTTCATAGCAGGCTCTTTGTTACTTAAGACCTCACCTTGCCTCTTTGAAGCAAGGGTGGATCCACTATCTCCAGTGGGATGACTAGCGAGGATCTCTGGTGAAAGGAGAGTGCCCCTCAGTCAGTGTGGAACTGAAGCCGTAGATGGATGTGGGAGGCAGTTGCTCTTCTGGATGTGTCTATGGGTGTTGGCAGATGAACCTGAATCTCAGTCCTTCTACAGGAATGATCAGACCAGGGCTGCACCCATATCATAAATCTATTCTCCAACCCAGAGTGGCTCTCAGAATAAGGAAATTCTTCTAAATCCCCCAAAGAGAGCACTCTTACAAATTGAGCAGGCTTTGTGTCTAGAGAGATAGTACAGCAGGTAAGGCCTTGCATGCAGCCATCCCAGGTTCCATCCCCGGAATCCCATATGGTCTCCTGAGCACTGCCAGGAGTAATTCCTGGTTCAGAGCCAGGAGTGACCCTGAGCATCACCAGCATGCCTCAGTCCCCTGCCACCACCACCACCAAAGAAAAACAGAAAACAAATTGAACAGTCACTTATCAATATCTCTGCCTTCCTTGTACCTTCCAGCATGCTGTCTCTCCTTCAGAGGGGCTCTTCTGCGAACATCACAGCTACCTGGTAGGGTACACACGTCACACATCACACAGAGAAATAAAGTCTTGTCTACGGCCTCAAAATATGGCCTCAAAATAGAACCAAGGGTATTTGATTATACTGCATCTGAACTTGATTTGATTTGGGATTCTTAGAGGTTTGTCCTGAGAGTACTTCTTTGTTTGTTTGTTTGTGGGACACACCCAGCAATCCTCAGAATTCACTCCTGACTCTGCTTTCAGAATCAATCCTGCTGGCACTCAAGGGACCATATGAGGTGCTGGAGATCAAACCCAGGTCAGCCTTGTACAAGACAAACTCTCTACCCGCTGTACTACCCCTCTTGCCTTCTAAGAGTACTTCTGAAGGTGTTTATTTGTTCAGTCAGGGACCAGAGGAGACCTAAGGCTGCCCTAAGGAGCTTGAGCTGCTCCTGACAGCAGCACATTATGGGGCTCACAGGATGTGGACATGTGTGGTTTTAGATCCGAAGTCTACCATCTACATAAGTTTGGGCAAGTTACGTGATATTTCTGGGTCTTCTTAATATGGGGTTAATAATGACATTTTATAATAACATTGAAGGAATTGAATATTAAAATGAGTATATAAAAAGCTTCAACAATTTAATAGATACTCAAAAAATAATACAGTACCGTGAATCTTATTTTCTTCATTTTTGTTACTGATGAAGATTCTGAGAATGACACCTGAGTTAACTTAGTAAGAGTAATTTATATTCTCTGTGGATTTAGCCTTTGTTACTAGATTCATAGAGCATGGTGAGTCAGTCACTATTATATTATGATGGTTTCAAGAAGAAACTTTTAAAACATATTATAAGTTTTCTCTGGAATCTCGATTGTAGAGAAATTTCTCCAATAAAATTTTCCAGATGCTGTCTGTAATCAGGATATCCAATAAGATAAATATTCTTCTGGGAGAAAATATTTTCACAGAGTATGTGAAATAAAGTGCTAATATCCAAAATATACACAGATATATAAAGCAGTCATGATGTTCAGCAACAGAAAACCAGTAATCTCCATCAAATATTGGGAGAAGAGATGAACAGACATTGCTCTTAGAAGATATAGGTTCGCTAGTATGCATATGAAGATGTATTTATCCTCACTTAATTTCAGGGAAATGCAAATCAGCAATGAGGAATCATGTCCCACTTGTGTGAATGGCATGTACCAAAAAGAATGAATACAGCCAGTATTGGTGGAATGTAGTAAAAAAGGAACTGTGACTCACTTGTGACAAGAATGTCGTATGGTTGAGCTTCTATTCTATGGAAAATACAGAGATTCCTCAAAAAAAAGTAGAAGGAGAAGAGGAAGAAGAAGAGGAGGAGGAGGAGGAGGATGAGAGCAGGAGGAAGAGAAGTAGAAGAAGGAGGAGGAGGAGGAGGAGAGAAGAAAAAGCCCCACATATATTAGAATTCTGCTTTTTGGCATCTATATCCAACACATAAGCATTAATTCAAAAATATATGTGCATAACTATGTTCATTTTAGCACTTAGTACAGTAGCCGAGTTATGTGAACAACTCAAATGTTCAACAACAGATGAAGGGATCAAGAAATTGTGGAATATGATCTCATGTCTGTGGAGTATAGAGAGATAAAACGGAATGGACAGTATTGAACAATGATAAAACTTTGGCCTTGGATGACAAAACTTATTAACAGTAGGGTAGGGATTGTGGGGAATGAAGATTAGATAGGCCAGTAGTAAAATTAAAACTGGGGGAGAGTCATAAGGACTTTGGGGGCAGGAGTGCAATAACTTTTGCACATCAATACCATAGACCTTGTAACCATATTTGCTAAATGATATTTTTTAGAATGTTTTCTGGGGGTTATGGTGCTACCAGCAGATCAACCTATAGCTGCAGAGCGAGTGCATCAGCATCTTGATGGTGTCTTCAGGCTTCCTGATACCCCAAAATTTCTGCTGTGCCTATGGCCAGACAACTTGGGACCAAGTTTACCAAAAAACTAAATGTTAGTTTAGTTTAGTTTATGCCACACCCACAAACCACCTCTGGCTCAGCTATACAAGCTTATTTATTGACCTTATTTCAGAGACCCATAGATAAATCTCGAAAGAGACCAAAAGCTGCAGAAGAGCTCGGACCCGTGCATGGCTGAACAGTCTGGGGTAAATTGGAGGGTGGCGGGTTGGCCTGTGCCTGCCCAAGCAGAGCCCCTAGCAGCCACTTGCTTTCACAATCCAAAATCACTGCCACACCCCCAGCCTGACTCAACCAATTCATGATGGACCTCACCAAGACATAATCTGCTGAAAATTTTGTGTATCTTAGCATACCAACAGCACTGACCCAGAGACACAGCAGCAAGTTTCAGAAGACACCATAATGCCAGATATCTCTCTGGGCCCCATACTGAGCCAATTTCACAGGGGCACCCCAGATGGAGCAGTTGTGCTCTTCCCACCTATTCCAGATGGAATCCTGGTGACCAAGAGCTTCCACAAGCAAGGTCCAGGTATGTGTTTCCAGGACTAAATCTCCAGGCCACATGGTGGCAGAGGATCTGGGCTGCCCATCTCTGGGTCCCTGCCTGCCCAGTAGACTGGCTGTCATGCCCACAATTTGCCTCCAGATGCCATCTTAGTGCACAAACAGACCTGAACCAAAGACTACCAGTTGAATCTCAAAATGGATTAGTGCCATACAGAGATGTCTCTGGAAACCAACCATTTACAATCTAGAAATTTACATTTGCAAACACGGCCGTGTGAGCTCTCATGATAGTCAAAATGAGCAATGGAAAATAAATTATCTAGCATCTGCCCCTGGCAGGTAGGCTTGAATGGTGGTGGGAAATTTCGAGCAAAACAATGCCCCAAATTAGAGAGAGAGTATTGGAGAAATTATCTGCCATAGAGGCAGAGTGAGGACTGGGATGTGGTGGTGGAGAATGTGCACTGGTGTGGGATGGGTATTCCATCATTGTATGGCTGAATCTCAAATACGAAAGCTTTGTAAATCTATCTCACAGTGATACAATTAAAAAAAATAATGTGGAGTTGATGCCCAATTCAAACAGCTTAATCAATGGCTGAACAAATAGCAGTACTCCTACAATTTTTTTAAAAAATAAAGATTTTGTACATAAAACTGTAAGTTTTTGCTCATATTCATAGCTTCCTAGTATCCTGTCCTCATTAGTTTATATGCAAATCAAGTGGGATTTTAGATCTGTCTTCTTCCATGTTTCACCCTTATTTCATTCTGTTGATAAATATGTTGTATAAATCTCAATTCACAGTCATTGTTCTTATAAAAAAAAATGGTGCAGTTGCCAGAGAGGTAGTACACTGGATAAGATACTTGTCCTAAATTTGATAGCCCTGGTACCCCATATGGTTCTCCAAGCACAGTTAGGAATGATCATTGGGTGCAGAGCCAGGGTAAGCCCTGAGCATAGCTGGGTGTGCCCCCCAACCTCCCCCCACACACACACAATAAATGAGCATGTAATTTAGCTTTTTCAGATAGTATTCACTATATATCCCTCACCAAATCCACAAAGATGTTTCTCTTTCAAATTTTGTGATTAATCAGGAATTTGGAAGCATAGCATGCAGAATAATATAAATGCATATTACTCTGTCACTAAAGATTTCATTTCACAAATCACAAGTTTTTAAATGATTACTATTTTAATTAAATGCCAAATTTTTGAGAAAGTAAACACAAATCCTTTCCTATTGAGATCTAATTTTTAAGAGGAAAGTCTCTAAGTATGTGGAAGAGAAAAATGGAAGGGCTAGATAGGGATTTCCAGGAACAAATGATGCAAGTCATCATGAGAGCATGCTTAATTGAAATCCCTCGCATGAAACATGGGAGACATAAAAATATTAAGAAGCTGGCTTGATGCTTAAAATGATACTTGTGGGATATACAAGACTGAAGCACTACTAATACAGAGCCAATTTATTTCCTTCTCAAATGATGATGAAGCGGGGGAAATGGTAGACAGGCATAACTTTAATGAAAATTGGAGTCTGGAAAGAGATTGAACTGGTATCCAACCCCTTGAGGTCCTTCAGGTTGTTTTATGGGCCTAACACTGCTAGCTGGCAGAGGTGATAGTTTCCAAAGCTCTGTTTCTATGGAGAAGATTTGGGCAATCTGTTGCAGCCTGAAAATCAGAGCCAAAAGAAAACAAAAACAGAAACTCATTACTGCCTGCCATTAAAAACGTAAACCATCACTGTTGCTTTCTCCTCAGATGGTGCCTAATTTTACTCCCTCTACTATAATTTCCTTTCCTAATCTAGATATATTTTGAATGCCTTTGGAAACCATTACAACATTTGTTATTCAAATTAAAACATGTGTTCTGAGTGAATGAAGAAATTTAGTAAGCATTTCATTTTGAAATTTCCAACTGACCTCCTTAGCTCTCTTACATTTAAATGACATGAAACAGTTTACACAGACCTTTCTCCTTGATAAGTTCATTTCCTTACTATAGAAAAAAGGTTTTTATATGTTTGTGAGACATTGAACAATCACCTAAAAGATAAAGTGTCCACTTATCACATAATTTCAGAGCTGGAAGTAGCTACAGACATCATCATGTGTAATGGCACACAAGTATATCTACCTCACTGAAGTTTGTTTCAGACCTAAAAAGAGGGATATACCACTAGAATTTCAAAATGTTATTTAAAACTGAGGGTGCCTTAATGTAATTTGGTTTTCTCCGTTCAGGCACTACTGACACTTTAACAAAGATCATTTTCTTGTGTTGCCACTGGTTTCAATGCCATGTAAGATATTCAACAATATCCCTGGCCACTGGCCTTCTCTGCCATTTAAGATCACCAAAAATGATATTAATTACTACTTTGCTACTACTGCTTAGTAAATTTACTACTGCTTGAAAATTATTTATGTATATGATTTGTGGGGGAAAAATAAATCATAACAAAACCCTTGATGATTAAAAAGCCACTTCTTTCATCATATGGGTTAACCACTCCAAAAACCATTGTGACCATTTTGTTTCATAACCAACTTTGCCAAATAAGTGCCACTTGTTCTCTAAGGTCTGTATGCTACATCATCTGCTGAAAGAACGGAGAGAAAAGTGCTAGTTCTTGAGTAGTCAAAGTTGGCCATTACAGGAAATAGGGTCTGGGTTCTGCTATGGATGGAGTGAATGAACTTCAGCAGGATGTCCATAATCCAGAGCTGAATTGTGTCTCTGGGTGAAGTTGTCCTTCTTCAGAGCTTCATTATCTAAGAGCTTAAAAGTAACTAGTTGCGGGGCTAGAGCGATAGCACAGCAAGTAGGGTGTTTGCCTTGCACGCAGCCGACCCGGGTTCTAGTCTCAGCATCCCATATGGTCCCCCAAGCACCGCTAGGAGTAATTCCTGAGTACAGAGCCAGGAGTAACCCCTGTGTATCACCGGATGTGATCCAAAAAGAAAAAAAAGTAACCAGTTGAAGGGTCTATCTAGGACCTACCAGAGACATAGTTACTCAGAAAAATTTATTAAATGCTTTCAAGAATTATCTTCCTTTTACATGTTCTGTATCAGACCATCAGGTCCATTATTATTCTATACCATAACTAAACATCTCTTTGCTCAAATCAGCTTAACAGAGTATCTCAGTCTCTTGTAGTGTAGTCCTTATTCCCCAATTCTCCAATTAAAAGAAGCTAATGTGGGTAGCTGGAGCAATAGTACAGGGGGTAGGGCATTCGCCTTGCATGTGGCCAAGCCAGGTTCAATCCCTGACACCCCATATGGTCCCCTAAGCACCGCCAGGAGTAATTCCTGAGTGCAGAGCCAGGAGTAACCCCTGAGTATCGTGTGACACAAAAAGCAAAAAAAGAAAAAGAAGTTGATGTGGAGGTGATTGGAGAGATAATATAAGGACTAAGACACTTGCCTTGCATGAGACTGGCCCCAAGTTCGATCCCTGAACTGAGCACCACTGTGTCCTGTAGCAAATTTTAAAAGTTGGGGGAGGGTGTGTGTATGTCCAAAGTGCCAAAGCTATGCAGGGTCTCTAATAGAAAATAGTCTCTCAGCCCTAAGAACCCAAAGAGAGAAATAAAAAGATTAACATTCATGCTAGGCTTTGTGCTGGTGTGCTAAATAATCTCTTTTGTCCACATAATCATCCTATTAGATAGTTGCGAAAACAGGGTTATTAAAAATCAGATGACCTCTGCAGGGTAAATAAATTCAAATTAAGCTCTAGCTGGGTTGTAAATTGTCTGAACCCTGTTTACAAACCTCCTCAGATCCATGTATCCAGATCTCAGTTACTTCAAAAATGCAAGATGCTGTTTGCCACTGGCCTACCTGTGTGTCCCCTCCCATATTGCTGATGACCCTAACAGCATTATTAGGGTGGATATTGGGCTTCATCATCCCACCAAGGTCACCTAGCCCAGCCAGCCCAACCCCAACTTTTCTCCTTCCAGCACAGCTAGGCTCAGGCTGCACTGGCTGGAAAGTCTGACTTCCCAGTGGCAAGAGAATCAGGATGTGGGATGACTTAACTCCTCACATGGGAGGATGGGATTAATGA
Organism: Sorex araneus; assembly: GCF_027595985.1. Lineage (NCBI taxonomy): Eukaryota > Metazoa > Chordata > Mammalia > Eulipotyphla > Soricidae > Sorex > Sorex araneus. The sequence continues at coordinate 66,039,473 of NC_073306.1, forward strand.
AAGAAGTGGAGTCAGCTTGGCAATGCCCTCCCTGCTCTCAGTCTGTTCTGAGATGTTGTAGGTTCATTTGTTTTTTGGAGTTTTTTGGTTTTTTGTTTGTTTGTTTGTTTCCAAGAATCTCATTTTTTTTTTTTTACAATTCTTATACATCTCATTTTCATAGCGCAGCGGGTAGGGCTTTTTCCTTGCTCGCAGCTGACCCAGGTTTGATTCCTCCGCCCCTCTCGGAGAGCCCAGCAAGCTACCGAGAGTATCTCACCTACACGACAGAGCCTGGCAAGCTACCGTGGCATATTCAATATACCAAAAACAGTAACAACACGTCTCACAACGGAGGTGTCACTGGTGACCACTCAAGCAAATTGATACAATGAGAGTAGTTTATAGTAGTTTATTAAAGATAATATTCAAACACCCACCGAACCAGAGAGCATCTTCCCATCACAATAAGAGGGAAGTGTGTGAAGGTTATTGTATTTCATTCTAGGGCTGTTTAAGCCCATATATACAAGAATATAAGCAAGTATGCTAAAACCAAACACACATGTGCTACTTTACGTATATCAGTGTATCAGTGGGCTAGAGTATAAGAGGTCATGTGGCTCTATGCTCCAGGAAATATTGCATCGTTCTCTTCCGGGAACTTTATTTTATAGTCTCTGGATCTTGGCCATTGATGAGATTACATGCTGTGTTGTGGGGGGGTGGGGGGGAGAGGTTTGTGGGTGTGACTGCAAGCTACTGGAAAACTGGGAACCTGGGGTGGAGGACACCCAGTCCTCATCCAAGCAGGCTTAGAGATCTCAGCCATAGGTCCCACATACCTGGGTTCCTCTGTCGGTTCCTTCATGGGTGAGACTTATCTGAGAGTGTGGAGAGTGGCTTTGAACATGGCTGCAGCTGGGTTCTGGAGGTTTTCGGCTGCCCAGGCTCTGCTTGGGGCGCGGAGAGAAACTCAATCCACCCTCCTCCGAGGTGCCCCAGTGAAGACAGCCTGGCGTGGGGTCAGGAGATTCTTGTGGTAGGTTCATTTAGCATTTTTAGAGACTGAGATTTTAGGTATTTTCTTGTAAAGCTGAGAACTGGCTTGATAATATAAAACTTCATACTTTCTTTTTGTCTTTTTGTGCTTCATACCTCCTTGTCACTTAACTTCTGCCTCTGGTTGCTTATACACACTTGTACATGCACATGGACACATGGGCCCATAGGATCTCATAAAGTGTTATCTGTCAGTTTTGATTTTTTTTTAGAAATTCTGACTAAAACAGAAACTTATGCTCATGTATTATAAAATGGCAATGCTTCCACCCATCCTTCAAAAGTCCAAGAAACCTTTAAAGGGATCCTCAAGATGACTTAAGGACTCAAGTGCCTACCTGGCAAGCATAAGGTTACGATTCCCACCCCCAGTGTCTCAGATGCACTAAACATGAGCCTCAAAACTATGCTGTCTGTGATCTCTGGCACCACAAGCAATGTCCAAACACACTGCAACCAGGTTTGTGCAAGTATAACAACATGGCAAGCCAAGCACGATGCATCAGTCAAGAGTGCCACCCTGGTACACATAACAGTGAGGGTGCAAGCACCACAGCCAACATGATGACTGGGAAATACCAGTCATCAAAACAACATTAACAGAGGAAAAGGGAAGAATTTTCTAAGTAATAATAATAATAACTTCGACAATAATAAAAGCACTTTTTGGTAGAACACTAACAGGTAATTTTGAAGGAAAAAGCTGGTTGTAGCCTATTCCATGTGGGAAGCATCTTGGATGGCACAAATTGTGTCACCAGAACCATCTGGGTCTGTTCTCACCACCACCTGCTTATCTCCCCTGGCTTTTACGAAAAGCTGTGCTGATACTTATTTGAGTGGAAAGGCTTGTCTTAATTGTGACAATACCACATTGTCTAATAGGATAAATAGTGTCAATCATCCTAAATTCAAGTCCTAATTCTCCGGCTTCTTGCCTGTTTGACTTGAGAATGTCATAATACCTCTCAGTAGATATTTCCTCAATGGAGACCAGGAGGTAGACTGATTTTGCCCACCTTTCCATTGGGCTGATGTGACATAGTGGAAGCACTTTGGAGACTATTTCAGAAGTGCTTTAAATTTGAATATGTAAAGAGAGATAAGGCATGACTTTCTAATTTTTCTCACTTTTCCTCACTAAAAATAAATAAATACTTCTACAGGAAAATATAAAGGAATAAGTCACTTAAGTTGCCTTTTATATCTTTAAGGTAATAATTAAAATATAAGAGATTGAATTTTCCTTCCCACATAAGATATAAATAGAAAAAAAAATTAGGGGCTAGAGCAATGATACAGTAGGTAGGGCATTTGCTTTTCCTGTAGCCAAACCAGATTCCATTCCTGTCACCATATGTCATCCCCCAAGCACTGCTGTGAATGGTCCTTAGCACAGAGCCAGAAATAAACCCTGAGCAAACGAGGTGTGCTCACCCAACATAAGTGAAAAAAAAATAGGAAGAGAGGGGAGAAAACACAAATAGGGTCAGCCCTGCAGTTTACCCGCCTTCTGGGAATTTTCAGACAATAATGCAAAGTCAAGGAATTCCAAGTTTTGAGGGGGGGGAGAGGTAGAGTCAAGGAGACTAAGGATGCTGGAGTTCTGGAGACAGCATAGCACAGAGTCAAGAGGTTAGAAACCCAGAGGTGTCTTCTGGACCAGTATTTAGTTGAGTCCAAATCAGTGCATACCGGTGAAGTTTCCCCAAAGCTAGGAAAGAACCACCTAAAGGCTTAACTTGAATAGTTCCTGGCACTCATACCAGGCTTAGTTCGTGCCTTCTGTTTTCCAGGAAAAAACTGGAAAACATCTTCATTCACATGACACTAGGTAGAGTAGTACATAGAGGAGACCCTAAAACAGTGAGAAATAATTAGTCCCAAGCAAAATGCTGCTCTCGTCCAGTCTCAGAAATCTTAAAAGCAAAACCTTAAACGGTTGTTTTCAAGTTCCTAAACTGCTTTTCAGATCAAAACTTGAGAATATTTTAGGAACACAAAAAAAATACCAAGCATCCAAACTGGTCATATTGGTAATGTCTGGCATTTAGTAAAAAAAATAAAATCACTAGTAGCACTGTACACTGTCATCCCATTGTTCATCTATTTGCTCAAGTGGGAACCAGTAACATCTCCATTGTGAGATTTGTTGCTACTGTTTTTGGCATGTCAAATATGCCACGGGTAGCTTGCCAGGCTCTGTTGTGCTGGCGGGATACTTGCCGGGCTCTTGGTAGCTTGCTAGGCCCTTTGAGAGGGACAGAGGAATCGAACCCGGGTCGGCCATGTGCAAGGCAAACACCTGTGTAAAAACACAAAAAAGAAAAGGGAGAGGGGGACACCGCACCGCACCAGGCACAGGGCACAGGGCAGCGGTGCTCTATCTCTCCCCCCCTCACGTTCTGTAGTCTCCAGCCACTTCCCCCACCCCGGGGAGGTTGATGGCAATGATGAGGCAGGCGAAGGAAGGAACAGAGCCAAGCTGGTTGGTCCCAATTGCAGTTTACTCCAATCTCCTCTCTATACACTCCCATCTCTCTCTCTGCTTCTTCCTCCCCCATGCTACTTCATTCTCTTTCTCCTCTGGATCTGGATCTGGATCTAGCTTCTCCAGATCTGGCTCTGGAACTCGCCCGCAGCCCACTCTTTCAGCCAAGTTAAATCCCTCAGTATGAGGGGTTGGGGTTTACACATAGGTGTGGTCACCATAATAGGGGTAAAGTTCTTTCCTTCAGGGATGCCTCTTCTAGGACAGATTCTCTTTCAGCAGGACACCCACCCAAGAGCGGAATCCCGTGGGTGTGTTTCTCCTCTCCTTGTCCAACTAATATATAAGCATTCATAATATTAATCATTTTGTGTGGACATAGCAAGAGATGCATTAAGCTTATAGAATTGCTCTCCTGGGGTTATCTCGATCTCAGACTACAGTGCTCAGGCCAGATTAGTCTTTCCTATTCCTAGCAGGGTCCTAGTCTCGTCGTTGCTTTTGGATCATGACATGGCATGTCCATGACAAAGCTCTTAACATGTAGTTAAGCATTAGGCACTTTGGCCAGGCCCATCTCGATGCCAGGGTAGCACATAACTCACCACTTGCCCTGGGTCCGTCCCGTCCCTCATGGGGACCCTGCTTTGGGGGGTGCTAAGAAGTAAGGGCAGCTGAGGCTTAAGTCAAGAAAGCAGATGCCCGGGAGTGAATAATATTTGAAGCCAATTAAATACCATGTTACCAAAGCATACAAAGAACTGTCTTCTTTGTCCATACAAAAAGGACATTGCTTTGGGGCTGGAGCGATAGCACAGCGGGTAGGGCATTTGCCTTGCACGCAGCCGACCCGGGTTCGATTTCCAGCATCCTATATGGTCCCCTGAGCACCGCCAGGGATAATTCCTGAGTGCAGAGCCAGGAGTAAACCCTGTGCATCCCCAGATGTGACCCAAAAAGCAAAAAAAAAAAAAGTGCTTTAAAGTAAACTATTCAAAAGACATAAGGAGAGGAAGGAGAGGAGAGAAAGGCAATATTAACTTACAATACAAGTTCACTGTCCTAGCAAACTCTGACCTTACAAATTAACAGAGTCTGATTAGGGGAAGAGCTGATTAACTAGTAGAAGTGGTTACAGATAAACAAAGGAATGGAAGTGACTCAGGAGCACTTTGATGGGTGTGACTGATATACTTATGCTCCTAGTGGCAAGGGGAACAGGACATACCAATGTAGTCTAGAATTATTTAGTGTACAAATAACCTACCCTCTATGCTAAGATTTATGTACACATACATACTATGTATGTGCATAAATTGAGAATTCTGATCGCTCAATTTGACAAATGCATGTTTATGTGCTAATTGTGTTTGTTTGTTGTAGGGTTTTGGCCATATCTGGTAGCGCTTGGGGGTCACTCCTGGCCCTGTGTTCAGGGTCACTCTCAGCAGTACATTAGGTGCCATAAAATGCTGGGGATCAGTAGCAGACCTCCTATGTGCAAAGCATGCACTCACCCCACTGACTATCTCTCCACCCCTCATATGCCAACGGTGAATACATTACTGCTGTGCATACGTTTTCTTATAATAATGTTTTATACATTTTAAGCAACATGACAAACAATTATACCATGTGACAATTATACTATGAAAGGTTATAAATCAGTTCTTGAAGTGAAAAAGCAGGGTGCTGTAGTTATGCAGTGAAATACGGTGTTTTTGATATTTAAAACTCTGTGACTTTTAAAGAATGGTAAATTCTTTTAACTTAAAATTAAAATTAATTTTAACTTAAAATTTAAAAAATTAACTCCGCAATTTCTATAACTAAACAATAACCCACCCAAAAAAATTGAATAGGCAAATGATACAAATAAACATTTTTCCAAAGAAGCTATATTAATGGCTAACAAGCTTTTAACAAAATGTTCAACCTCACTAATGGCTAAGAAAAATTCAATCAAAATCACCAGGAAATATTGTCTCATACCCAAAATAACAACTGCTATTTTTTAAAAGACAAGAAATGGTTTGTGTTGGAGTCAATATAGGGGGGAATAAAACCTTCTACACTGTCGGCAGGAATACAAATTAGTGCATTTATTCAATATAAATTTAGTTACATAAATAATGAAACACAGTATGGCATATCCCCAGAAAATGAGATCAGAACTACTGTATGATCCTGCTATTCTACTTTTGAGCATTTATCCAAATAATACAAAATCCTAGTTTAAAAAGATAATACAAAAAGCCAGTTTAAAAAGATAAAAGACCCTATTGGTTCATTGCAGCAAATATCTCTAGCAGTCAAGATATGTAAACAACCCCAGTGCCTAACTATGTATGTTTAAAGAAGTAATGGCTTAAGTATATATACAAAAATATATTATGCAAGCATAAAAATATCTAAAGTCTGTAAATTTTGTCAAATATAAATCTTTTGTATTTAGGCCCAAGGGCCCTAAAACATACCAGAGAAAAGATATTTGCATTCCTATGTTCCTTGCAGCACTATTCACAATAGCAAAAATCTGGAGACAACCCAAGTGTCTAAGAAGAGATGACTGGACAAAGAAACTATAGTTTATATGCATAATAGAATATTATTTAGTCATAAGAAATATAAAATCATACAATTTCCTGCTACATAGATGTATCTGGAGAGTATCATGCTGAGTGAAGTTAGAAAGAGACTCACACAGAATTATTTTTTTCATATTTGGGACATAAAGAAAAATAGAATAAATGCCCAAAAATTTTAAAAAAATGCCCAAAGGCAACAAAAACAAACAACATAAAAAATGTTCTTCAGTAGGAAAATTGCCACTTGTCAGGGGGTGGGAATGGGGTGAGAGATAAGTCAGAGAAAGGAACACTATGGCAACGGAGGAGGGAAGTATTTCAACCAGGAGGAGGAGAAGGAGGAGGAGGAGGGGTTGAAAGGTAGTAAGGTATTATGCATGAAACCCAACTGGCAACAGTACTGTAAACCACTGAATTCCAAAAATCAGTGAGAAAAAAAGTGCTTCTCTAGATACTGGGGACATTGGTGGTGGAAAAATGTACTCTGGGAGAGGGATGGGTGTTCGATCATTGTGTGACTGAAACTAAAACATGAAAGCTTTGTAACTGTAGCTCATGGCGATTCAATAAAAAATATTTTTTTAATTTAAAAAAAAGGAAAAAGTGCTTCTCACAGAAGCAGGTGAATGGGTGGGAGGGAAATCAGATGGAGGAGACATTAGTGGAGAGAAGTGGACACTGGTGAAGGGATCGATGTTGAAACATTGTATTCCTGAAACCCAATCATGAATAAATTTATAGATCACAGTGACATAATAAAATTTTTGTGTGGGGTCTTCACCCAGCAGTGCTCAGGGATCACTCTTGGCAGTACTCAGAGGACCAAATGGGGTGCTGTGGGTTGAATTTGGGTTGGCCATGTGCAGGGCAAATGCCTTATGCACCCTTCTATCACTGCAGCCACATAAAAATGTTTTAATTAAAATAAATCTCAGGGCTGGAGTGCTAGTACCACTGTTAGGGTTCTTACCTAGTATGCAGCTGACCCAAACTCCATCCCCAACACTCCATATGGTCTCCCGAGGCTTTCAGCAGCGATCCCTGGGCACAGAGCCAACTCTATGTCCTGATCACTGCTAGGTATGACACCCAAAACAGAAAAATAAATAGAACAGAGCAAAATAAATGTATTTATAGATTAAATCTATATGTACTATCTATAATATCTACTATGGCAGCTAATATTTGGTTTGGTGAATTGTTCTTTTTTTAGCAATAAATTATAAAATCTTTCCCCAGTCATTTATCTTTTTGCATTGTTTATTTTATTTCTTATGATGATGACATTGGTTTGCAAGTGGGCCAGTGGTACACATTTTAATGTTCTAAGATCTACCCATCAGCAAATTCCAAATGCAGTCCACCGCATTCCACTGGACCCTTTCAATCCACTCTGCATTGTGGCAACCTCAGTTCCGTGGACAGTCACAGAATATTTGTTTTTGCTGTATATCATCTATTCTCTTGTCTTGTTTCTTTGTATATTACTTATAAGTGTGATCATCTGAGAGAATAATGATAGTCCTATTTTTTTTTTGGCTTTTTGGGTCACACCTGGCGATGCACAGGGGTTACTCCTGGCTCTGCACTCAGGAATTACCCCTGGCTGTGCTCAGGGGACCATATGGGATGCTGGGATTTGAACCCGGGTCGGCCGCGTGCAAGGCAAACGCCCTACCCGCTGTGCTATCTCTCCAGCCCCAATAGTCCTATTTTTAACCTAAAAAAATAATCTCTCCTATTTCCCCAGTAGACTGAAATAGCAGTTTAAATTCCCTCCAATAGTGAAAGAGGTTTCTTCTTTTTGTCCACATTCTCAGCTGCACTTCCTTTTTTAATATAGGTCCTTCTTGTGGGCTGGAAATATAGTACAGGAGATATAGGAGGTAAAGGAAAAAAATAACAGTTAGTCATGATACATGTTCTTTTCCATTTACTGCTCAATTTTGTTCTCTAAGATTTTGAGGTTCTTTGACATCTATTTTCATCAGGGATATTGCCCTGAAGTTTCTTTCTTGGTGATTCCTCTCTGGTTTGGGGATCAGGGTATTGTTGGCATCAGAGAAACTGAAAGATTTCCTGTTTCTTTAATTTTTCAGTAAAGGTTGAATAGTACATCACCTTTAAAGGTTTTTCTTTTTCTTTTTTTTGAACTTGGCATTTTAAAAAATTTTATTGATTCACTGTGAGATATAGTTATAAGCTTTCATGTCTGAATTACAATCACACAATGATCAAACACCCATCCCTCCACAAGTGTACATTCCCCACCACCAATATCCCCGTTATACCCCCACCTTTCTCACCCTCCCCCTGCCTCCGTGGCAGACAATATTCCCCATACGCTCTCTCTACTTTTGGGCATTATGGTTTGCAATGCAGATACTGCGAGGTTATCATGTTTGGTCCTTTATCTACTTTTGGCACACATCTCCCATCCCGACCAATTCCTCCAACCATCATTTTCTTAGTGACCCCTTCTCTCTTACAGCTGTCCTCTCATGAGGCAGGCTTCCAACTATGGAGCAATCTTCCTGACCCTTACATATAGAAATTGAGCTTCCATATGACCCCGCAATACCACTTCTGGGAACATACCCTGAGGCTGCAGAAAAAGCACAGTAGAAATGACATCTGTACCTATATGTTCATTGCGGCACTGTTCACAATAGCCAAAATCTGGAAACAATCCAGGTGCCCAAGAACAGATGACTGGTTAAAGAAACTTTGGTACATCTACACAAAGGTTTTTCTTTTTTAACCCCTTTTTATTTATCTTTGAAGTTAGAAATCACTAATAAAAGCAGGAGACCTGGGCTTTTGTTTTGAGGGAGATTTTTGATAACTGTTTATTTCTTTGCTTGTAATTAGCCTTGTTTAGGTTTTCTGTTACCTTCAAATTTGGAGTTGGAACACTGTACAATTCCAAAAATTCATCTGTTTCTTCAAGGTTCTCTAACTTAGAGACATAAAATTGTTCTCAGCAATCTCTCATGACGTTTTGCCTCTCTGTGACATCAGCTGTCACTTTTATTTCTGGTCTTCTTAGTTTAGTCTCTAGTTGTTTAGAGCTATATATTTTCATTCTTTCTTAATTTAAATAAAACCTCAGAGGGGTTGGAGAGATTATACAGGGGTTAGGTGCTTGACTTGTATAGAACTGAATCAAATCCTCAGTACCACATAAGGTTCCCCTGAGTACCTCCAGGAGTGTCCTCAGAGTATGGAGCCATGATCAAAAATAATAATGATGATGATGATGATGATAACCTAAGAGCTGAAAAGTGCAAGGTAGATTTCAGTTATTTTTTCAAGGCTTATTTTTATAAAAATTTACAAATAATTAATTAAGGAAATTCTACCTGCATTTGGAGTGGGGAGTGCTACTCCTGTTGATGTGCAGCCGACCAGATTGGATGGTTTAATGCTCAGCTGGGGACCACCACAATATTCCCTACCCTCTGCAGTGCCTAGAAAGTCATGTGTTGCTGGATACTGGGCATTAAACCCAGGGCTCCATGCACCCAGGATTCATTTGCTCTGAGTCTTCGAGCTATCGCCCCAGCCCTCTACATGGTCTGTTTGTTTATTCTATTAATCATAAGTGACTTTGCACTTTGGTTTTGGGGCCATTCCCATTGGAGCTCAGGGCTTACTCCTGGCTCTGCACTCAGTAATTACTCCTGTCAGGACCATATAGGATGCCAGGGATCGAACCCAGTTTGGCCATATGAAAGGCACTTGTGCTTCACCTGCTATAAAATCACTCCAGCCCCAGTGACTTTACAGTAATCATCAATACTTTTCTCAATTTGATACAAGGTATAGGCTTTTTTTGGGCTTTTTTTTTGGTGGGGGGGTTCACACACGGCAATGCACAGGGTTCACTCCTGGCTCTCACAGCAGGTAGGGCGTTTGCCTTGCACGCGGCTGACCCAGCATCCCATATGGTCCCCTGAGCACCGCCAGGGGTAATTCCTGAGGTATAGGCTTTTGAATCCTCTAATTGTCTGTTTAAAGATTCAAAAGGTTCATTTCTATTGTCCTGCTATCCTCATGAGAGATAGGGTTGTGTGGCATATTCTCATTCTACTTTGAAACGAACTAGTTTCTATTATTTCATGTTTCTAACTTGTCTGTTCTGATTTTCCCCAGTTTGATGCTGACCGTGATGAGGATGAAGTGTTCTATGACATCAGTGTGGCAGTTGACAGCAAGTTATTTCCAAACAAAGAGGCTGCTGCAGGTAAGTCCCTGAGTCCATGGACATTGGGACCTACATTCTGATCCCCCGCCAACTGTCTGCAGCTTTGTAGTAATGGAACTCAACAAACTGCTATAAGGTTTGAAGACCTGAAGAGTGACCAAGGTTCATACCTTCAAGTTAAAAATTAAGATCACTGTATCACTGTCATCCTGTTGCTCGTGGATTTACTCAAGCGGGCACCAGTAACGTCTCATTGTGAACTTGTTACTGTTTGGGGCATATCAAATACATCATGGGTAGCTTGCCAGGCTCTGCGGAGCAGGCGAAATACACTCTGTAGCTTGCCAGGCTCTCCAAGAGGGGCGGAGGAATTGAACCCAGGTCAGCCTCGAACAAGGCAAACGCCCTACCTACTATGCTATCGCTCCAGGGCTGCAGCGAAAAATAAAGATGCCAAGGAATATTCCATTATACTCGACCATTAAAAAAAAAAGATAAAGTAATGCAGTTTGCTGCTGCATAGAAGGATCTGGAAAATATCGTGCTGAGTGAAGTTAGTCAGAGAGACCGACATAGAATGATGTCTCATATACAGATTATAATGAAACAGAATGAGGGAATAATGAATACCCAAAGATAATGGAAACAACAGGAAAACTGGTAATCAGCAGGAAACACACCACCTGAGGGGACTGGGAGATAGGACAGGGTGGAGCATGGCTATTGTGGAGGGAAGATCAGGCTGGAATAGCAGGTGTGAGGAAAGGTGGTAAAGTGAAACCCCAGAGGCAACAGTACAGTAAACCACAATGCAAGTACATACATTTTCCCCTTTTAAAAAAAATTTTTTTTGAATCACCATGAGATACACAGTTACAAAGCTGTAACTTACATATTTTTTAAAAAGTGCTCCTGGTAGAGGCATTCTGGTGGGTGGGAGGCAAAAGGGGATAGGAAGAGATTGTTGGAGGGGAGTGGGTACTGGTAGAGGGGTAGGTCTTGAAAAAAATGTATGCCGGAACCCAAATCATGAATAACTTTATAATTTCACAGTGACTAATAGAAAAAGAAAACTAAAGATGCAAGAAAAATAGAAAAGAACTATGCATCTGGCCCTTTCTTCCTGTCACTGCACAGGTAACAGCATTTAGTCACTATGTGGCTCACGACCTATGTTGTGGTCATGAACCGGGGAAGAAAATAGAATCTGGGCTATTCTTCATGTAACAATTAAAAATTACAGTTTCCCCAGGACTTCCCGACTCATAAGTGATTTCCCATACACACATGTCCCCTGGTGCATAGGCCGTGTCTGTCCCAGTTTTCCCCATTCATTCTTGCCTAGAAATTTGAGTTAGTGTAAGTAATGCTGGTAATTGCTCCAGTTCTGTGGGACATACTCAAGTTCTTGACCCTTCTTCTCTTTCACTCTGACTGTGGGTCAACTCATTCTCCCTCGTGTTTTTGACTTGTAGAACCAGGCTTTGTTCCATTCCTGACTATTCTCCTTATTTGTGTCCTCAATGAGGAAAGACCAAAAGTTCTTGGCTGTAGAGAAAAAAGGATAAGCACTTAAACTTTGATGCCAAATTGCAGCCCATTCCTTGCCGTTTGAAGAAAGGCAGAAAAGAAAGGTACAGATTTCTGGACAGAGCCAGAGAACCCAGATGACTGGTGTCCACTCATCTGCCTTGGCTGTTGTCGAGAAGGTTGGGCTATTTAATAAGCTTGTAAGATTATTTAAACAAAGCTATTGCTGCTTGCTCTGAAAAAGAGCTGATAGATATACTTTTAAAGTTAATGTTTAGTTTAGGACATTTATTTTGACTTCCAGCAAAATGCCTTGCTTCTCAATGTCCTTGGTTTCCTAAAGTCAAGTGGAGATGCTGATTCAGTTGCTCCTCTTTAGAATCCCTCCCCAACTTTGTGAGTGTCTAGAGGCATCATCCAAGGTTCCCATGTCCTGCGGTAATACTTCTATGCTGGTTTATGTACTAGTTAGCAAGCGACATAGGTGCAGTGACCTTGTACTCTCTGTGATAGTGTCCAGTCCTAGACTGCAGCAGAGGTCTCCTAGGGTTGACGCTTTCTTTTTGGAACCCAAGCTTATGAACAAAAGACTTTCCTTAGAACCCCAACTCCCACTAGCTTCCCCTGAGACCCTGGGAAACTGTGTTCTGCTTCAGGCCTAAAATAAATCTGTCCTAATACAAATGAATAAACTAAAAAAGACATACTTAAAGTTTTAGACTCTAAGACCCAATGAGTGATTACTAGAAGAGAAAGAGGAAGGTTGGGTGGGTAAATCAGGTAAAAGGGGACCATGATGAAGGATGAAATTGGACTTTTTAAAGTCGTAGACTGAATGTAGTGTATAAACATGGTGATTTTCAGTGACGCATGTCTGCAGCATTTATAATGTTAAAATGCACTCTCTGCAAAAAAATATTTAGGAGAAAACAACAAGCACATAAGCCTCTTCTGTTTGTGAGAACCCCCAGGAAGGGAAGTGAGCCAGAGAACTGTGGTAACCTAGAAGTACATGATTCCTTCCCTCCTGGGGCAGCCTCTTCACTGCTCTGCACTATTGCACCCATTCTCCCTCTTTCAAGGTAACCCAGAAACCTGCCTTTTTGGTTGAAATCTCTTGGCTTGTTGATGTTGATGACCGACCTAGTTCAACAAGTCCATCCATGGCACCGTTAGACTCTGGATTTATCCCTTCAGTCTTTTCTTCACTCTCAATCCTAGTCTTTGCAGAACCTCAGTTTTCCTGGTTGGCTGCCATATATCTCCACATGAGTAGGTTTCAGTGTTTCTGAGTTTAATAAAAATTATATACATATATTTTTAATTTTATTAAATCACCGTGAGATAGTTACAAGCTTTCATGTTTGGGTTACAATCACACAATGATCAAATACCCATTCCTCCACCAGTGCACATTCCCCACCACCAATATCCCTGGTTTATCCCTCCCATCCCACCCTGTCCCTGCCTCAGTGGCAGACAATATTCCCCATACTCCCTCTCTCTCCTTCTGGGCATTATGGCTTGCAACACAGACACTGAGAGGTCATCATGTTTGGTCCATTATATATTTTTATTTGAGGTGCCTCACCCAGTGGTGCCCAGGACTTCCTCAGAGATCACTCCTGGTGAGCTCAGGGGACCATGTGTGGTGCCAGGTTGGCAAGACAAGCACATTAACCCCTGTACTCTCACTCTGGCCCCCAAAATTGTGTATATCTAATCTGTATGAAATGATGATCTGATACATATAGTGAAATGATAGCTACAGTCCACTTTCTCTACACAGAGTTACCATTTTCCTGTGGCTGATGAAAGAACACTTGAAGTATATTGTAAGTTATTTCCAGTAACCAGTACAGCATTCGAGTTTTCATGTTACCTTAGATCCTGCATAGTTACATTATGTATTCCCCAATCAGTATTTTTCCATTTCCTTACTTCTGTACCCTTAGTAAACTACCTCTCTACTCTGTTTCTTTGCATTTGACTTTTTGAGATTCTACATATAAAAGCATGCAGTTTGGCTCCTTTATGAAAGCTAGGCGAAAATGTTCCTGACCCTGTGACTCATACTCATCGGTCCTGAGTAAACCATGGAAGTCCAGTCCTTTGTTCTTACTGGTTGAAGGCTTTGTCATTCCTTGCAGGCCTTTTCCCCTCTTTTCTGGCTTCTCCCGGCTGTCGTGTACCCAGGGTCTTTGGTGGGAATCTCACAGAATGAAGCTCTGATCACACTGTATCATCAATAAATAAATAAATTATACAGAGCAGAATTTTCTGTGACTTTTCTGCCCGCTAAGTTGCAGTGCTCTTAACATGGTAGGAAAAAACCCTTATCTTAATTTTCCTATAGTGGTCCCATCCTGGCACTGCTTCCTCCTCCCCATCACTTGCTTTCCCCAGTTCCTTGAGAACTTCTTACTTCTGGTTATTTGCATAGTTTACTCAAAGTCCCTATGTCTCTCCCTGTCCAGCAGATTGTACTTTATATGTGATTTCCTCAAAGATTTCCCCAGACCGCAGTGCAGGTACCTGCAAGAAAACCCACGCATTGCCTTTGGAATTTTATCTCAGTTGTGATTATATAATTTGTTTTTGATTGGCAATAATCTGTTTTGCCTTATTACATTGTAAGACTTCGCAAGGGAATGGGGTGGCGGGGAGAGAGACAGAGAGCACTGGCATTCAGGCGTTTCTTGTCCAGTGCACCCATCCCAGCTGGGTATGCTGCCACAGAGCTGTGTCATGTTTTCTTGAACTCCAAATCAGAACGTGCACTGGCTTGCTACCATGCCATAGAGTATCATTTCTTAGAACCTCTGTATTTGGGGGTTCTAGCTACAATGTCACCTGTCGCTAGAGTTCTCCATAGCAGAGCTTCTGCCTGCATCACTCATCCACTTTGTGCTTCAATTTCCTCATCTCTAAAGTGAGGTCAAAAATGAAACCTAACTCTTAATTACTGTAAAGAGTAAATGACTTTTTTTTAATTGAGTCACCGTGAGTTACAAAGCTAATCATGGTCAGGTTTCAGGCATACAGTGTTCTAACACCCATCCCTCTACCATTGTACATTTCCCGCCAACAATGTCCCCAGTTTCCCTCCCAAGACCCTCCCCTCAGCCTGTCTCTATGGCAGGCACTTTCCTTCTTTCTCTCTCTCTGTCTCTGTAAGAGTAAATGACCCACGTGTATCAAATATGTGGCTGTCAGCACTGAAAAAATTCTATATAAGTTAGTGTCTTTGCTTTGAAAAGTCATGGGTCCTTATACAACGCAAACCAACCCCTCCCCCACCCCCCTTTTTTCCTCTCCCTCTTCCTCTTTTCCCTGCCCCTATTGTGGAGTCACTAAATATCCATCTCTTTCATTCTCACCCACAGTCCACCCAAACCCTAGTCCCTCACACTTACCTTCTGGACCCCAGTGCATCAGGATGCTTTCAGCAAATAAAATAGTTCTTTGAAGAAGAAACGATCTCTTTAAAGAAATTCTCATGCAAGCTGTAACTAACATCTTTCACATATATTAGAATTAGGACTAGATCCTCCGTGCCTGGTGTCCAAGGCACTTAGGAGGTATTTAACATTATACAGTGAATGTGTTAGGGCAACTTCTGAAAAATTAAATTTAAATGTCTATTTATTGTTTTTGGTTTTTTTTTTTTTTTAGTCATTCTGCTTATCTAGCAAATGTATACTTCTGAAAAGTTCTGTTCTTGGGACTGGAGCGATAGTACAGCAATCTTGCATGCACTCGACCTGGGTTCAATTCCCAGCATCCCATATGGTCCCCTGAGTACCGCCAGGAGTAATTTCTGAGTGTAAAGTCAGGAGTAACTCCTGTGCATCGCCAGGTGTGGCCCAAAAAGAACAACAACAACAACAAAAGTTCTGTTCTTACATTCAGAGATGAGAAAAATTTTCCACCTAAAATTGCTCACTGTTGAGTTAAAGAGACAGAAGTGGGGGTAAGGGAGGATAAGGGTAAGGAACAGGCTCTTCAGTCCTCAGACAGGCAAATGAATGAAATAATAGAGTAGGCTTGTCTGCAGGTTCCCTTACTGCCTACAAACCCCGACTGTGTGGAGAACCCCTTTATTTAGTACTCAAACTGGAAGGAGGGCCTTCTTAAAACTTTAGATTGGAGTCCACTAGGAGAGAAAAGCTCAGTAATAGCGTCCCAGACAATGATGTGGCTGACTTCTGGGTTTCTTTATTCCCACTTAAATTTAAAGAAGCAATCTAAAATCATATTTCCAAAGACCAGTCTATGTCTAATGCTGGCGACACTGAGTGTTCCCTGCTGCGGTTCTATTTCAGCACGCGCCTTTGTCTGCTCGCTGAGAAAGAATGTTTTTATTTTTTTTATTTTATTTTTTTTTGAAAGAATGTTTTTAAATCTGAAAGGAAATTGAGAAATTTAAGACAAGGGAACATGAAAGCCATACTGTCACTTTTTCAAATTTTTTTTTATTTTGCTGTTTATTTTGCTTTTTTTTTTTTTATTTGTTTCCGTAACAAGATCACTGTGGTTGTTTTCTGTATTGAATCACCAAGTTAATAAAGGCAAAAATATGTACATATATCATTATTTACACCCCCAGTTTTGTATGTCAAACCTTCAATTATTATTAAAGGTCTCATTTTCAGCAAACCAAGCAACCAGTGCTAAAAGAAAATGAAAGCGATTCAATCATTATCTGAGCTGATAATGATATCTTTTGTCTACTGCCTCCTATGATATATTAGTACTGTTGCCAAGAGCAACAACATCAAGAAATTCCATCCCTTAATGAAAAAATAAAATTTCTGCTAAAAGCACTTTATTAGGAAAGTCAATTTATTCTTCCATATAAACATGAATCATTTTTTTCTTTCTGATAAAGAATCTCTTCATTCTATTATTGCTGAACATATTTTTCTAACAATTTTTTCATGATTTGAAAAATTAATGTGGAATCTCAGTTAACTGGGTTGTTCAAGAACCCTTCACATTGTACTTTTTTCATGAGAGAAAAGTTTTTAATTAAATCAAATAAGCAGGGCCCAGAAACTCAAGCAACTCTATGTTTAATAAGCCTTTGTGTTCAGACCGCACTCTCACTTCACAGGAATCACTCTGAATACAGATGAGATGAAGTATCGTTTTAATCGCTGTACCTTTGATCGCTTCCAGTAGCCAGCAGAGGATAATATGCATATTGTGGAAATAATGAAAGCTAAATAAAATAGGCTTTGCCTTTAATGATGCCTTCAATAACAGCTGCCATGATTGTCACAGGCTGGAGTGACACTTCTTGATTCCACTTCTCCTTGTTCCATTCTGCAGCTACCCCATGACCCACCTCATCATCAGCCATTCATCATTTCTCATTTTCTCCAAATGTCGCAGAGGCACCACACCCCTCCCGGCTTCTCCTGTAGAGTGCCATAATGAGAGACCCAGCGCACAAAGCCACTTAGACAGCTTTTGCTTAGAATTGCGAGTCAGCTGGATGTGTTAGGGGAAAGAGAGCAACAATTTCTGTCTTTGATCTCCCTCACTTTCTCTATGATCTTGGCGTAAAATTATTTTACTTCTCCACACCTCTCTTTCCTTTTTCTTTTTTTTCTTTTTTTTTTTTGCTAAAATTGGGTGGCAGGATTCTCTGAAATACCATTTTACAGTGCCCGTGATCTTATAATGGAAAAATAAACCTTTTACATCTGATGTCGTGACTGCCTCATAACACCTAACTGCAGACTGATCTTCACACAGAACCATGAGACTGTCAAGTATTTTTGGCCTCAAGATATACCTTATAAGTTTTCAGGGTGTTCTTTAAAGAAGGGACCATGAGCCCCAGAGCCACCTTGGCAACATTAAACCACCCAGGCTGGACAGTTCAGTGTTTCAGCCCCGCCCTGCAATGTTACTCTGACCCAGGCGTGCTGGGGGCCATCAGTGCTACCTGTGGTGATACTGGGGAAGGAGGTGCAGGGTGGATGCTGGGGATGATGATGGACAGGAGGGGCCATGAGGTGCCAAGAATTGAACTGGGGCCCTTGTGGATACAAGGCATGTGCTCCAGTCCTTTGAAATGAATCACTGAGCAAAATTTGTATTTGAAGGATACCCAAAGTACAGATTTTTAAAAGTATGTCACTGCCCCACTGCTTTAGATAAGTTATATATGATATGAAACTTTGCATATCACCTCTCTAATCTCATGCTAACAGTGTATGACAGTCTTCCAAACTCCATTCTAGCAACTACTTTATTATATATATATGTATATATATAAATATATGTTACTGTGAGACTTATATACAAGTCTCACAATGGAGACGTTACTGGTCCCCACTTGAGCAAATCAATGAGCCATGGGACGACAGTAACAGTGATATGTGTGTGTGTGTTTGTGTGTGTAGCACTGTAGCACTGTCGTCCCGTTGTTCATCGATTTTCTCAAGCGGGCACCAGTAATGTCTCCATTGTGAGACTTGTTGTTACAGTTTTTGGCATATCAAATATGCCACAGAGAGCTTGCCAAACTCTGCCGTGAGGGCAGGATACTCTCAGTAGTTTGCCGGGCTCTCCAAGAGGGCTGGAAGAATCAAACCCGGGTCAGCCGCATGCAAGGCAAATGCCCTCTTCGCTATATATATATATATATTCTTTGTCTGTTTGTTTTTTAGGGATCAAACCCAGGGTCTCACATGTGCAAAGCAAGTGTTTAGCTACTGAGCTATATCCCCGGCCTGCAGCCACTTTATTAACAGTGCAGTTTGGCAAGGGAGTTCTGACACTGTGACTGGTCACACAGATTTGAGCTTTACATGGCTAATCTGTGTTTTAGTTACTTTTCCAGAATGGTTTGGTAGGTCACGGGTCTATAGCACTGTAGCACTGTAGTCCCATTGTTCATCGATTTGCTTGAGTGGGCACCAG